>NC_041396.2:301794201-302994201 GCF_900747795.2 Erpetoichthys calabaricus
GTGGAGCCCCCTTGTGTGTGTGTAATAAATATATATATATATATATATATATATATAATAGAGAGAGAGAGATAGATAGATATGTAAAATCCAACGTCTGCATGTCTGTCCGCTTTTCACGAGGGAACTGCTTAATGTATGGTTCGCTTGCGGCCCCGATTCATTCATGCAAATCCAAGAGAGAGGCTGTGTGCCAAGGGGGGTGGGGTAACCCTCCTCCTCACTCATTCGCCAGCCTCCATTTGACTCACTCTGCCTCTCGCCATTGGAGCGTACCTTGCCTCCACTTAGCTAGCGATGCCTGTTTGTTCAGCAGACATTATCATCTAGAGATTAAGGAGTAACATTTGACATTTTTTGAGTGAGAGATCAGAGCTCCGTGTGTTTTAGAGGGGAGCTGCTCATTGCCAGAGATATCAAGACCACGTGTTGTACTCCCCGTGCCGGGATGCTGAACATGATCAGATACAGTGCCAACATTTGACGTTAGAGTGTACCTACCTTCCGCTTGGCCAGAGATACCTTGCCAACTTTTTACATTTTTGGTAATAAGATCACAGATAGCTGTTGCTAGCTTGCCTCTTGTTCTGGCAGCCAATAACATGCTGCCTGGTGGAGCCGGTGCTGTATGAATGCTTTCCAGGTACGGCAAGTTCAGATGCAGTTTCTGCCGCTTTCTTGTTTCCAAACAAACTTCCCTTCTGATTCGTCTGTTCCTTCTTCCTCGCAGCAGCCGCCTTGTGTGCATTGTGCTTCTGGCTGAGCATTCATTGGTTCTCAACTCTCGCATACGCAAAGCCCCGCCCCTGAGTCGCTGGGTATGTCGCACTAGGCAAATCAAGGTCACTGGAGCTTGCTGCAGCTGGCACCGACTCACTAAGATTATGTAAATGAAGTCTGCGACTGGAAATCACTGGAAAGGTTGTGTAATGTGATGTGGCCTTTAGAGAGGTTATGCCAATAAATAAGTAGTGCAAGGAAACTCTTTTTACATTAAAAAAAGGAACGCATACACACTTTATGTTGAATTACAATAAAGAAAATCTACAAACGTGCACAAGTTTTATTTGAATCGAGTTTGAGTGTTAATAAGCAGGCGGTCAGCACCCTGGCTTGCATTAATAGTTAAATCATTGATGGAGGTTGAGGGTGGCAGAAGTGCATTTCCTTTGAGGCAGGGGAGTCGCGTGATTCCCCAAATCAGTGTTTACATCTTGAAACAACGCTCATTGAGTTTTCAATGTAAGTCATGTCACATTTATGGATGGCAGCTGCTAAAATCTCACCACTCCTGTGTGGCTGGAGCTGTCCCGGCAGGTGAACCGCAGGGCGTGATTCTCTACATGATTGATTCCATGTTTTCAGGTCCGTTGTGTGCAGTAAGGCTATTTGACATAAAAGAACACTGGAATAGGAGTAGGAATGGCATATGAAAGTAAAGGCACACACAAACACCATGGATAACTCGCTCACTCTGTCCCCTTAGAAAATGAGCATTGACTTGATAAATTAACTCTTTCAGGGCGGATGTCAACATTTGTTTTTACACAAGGGGTTGCGGGTGAAAGAAAGCTGTAAATGCTGATAAAACTCACTGTTGCATTATAGGCAGACCCTCTTTGCTTGGAGGACTGTTAGACTTGTTGACTTAACGTTGAAAACCTGTGTAAGTAGTGTAGAGTAAGAAACGTCTAGAATGGCATCGGACGAGAGAGCAAAGCAAATGCACAAAGCAGAATACTCTGTGTGTATTTTATTTATGTTTTGCACATTATTGCTGAATCAGACTCCGACTTACCCAATTCCGATTTTGATACAAGTGATCTGGAGATCGAAAACGAAAGTCGGGTGCCTGCATCAGCTGACCGGTCACCAGCTGATCATAGTGCTGGACACGCTCGTGCAGCTGACGTGCCAACGAAAACGTTTGCCCTGGAAGGGCTGTGAGAGACAAACTGGCAACGGGATTTCACCACACGTTGGACACTACAGATCAGCAGCCACTCGACTACTTCAAGCCGTCTTTTACCAGAAAGTGCCTTTCAGCTTATGAGCGATGGGACAAGAACATACGTGAATATGCCTACTGTAGGGACTCCTGGAACAGAAAACCGAGTGACATTTGTCGTAAATAAGTATTTGATGTTGATTTATGTTAAGTTTTTTGGAAAAATATTCAGCCCTGGGACAAAAGGGGAAAAAAATAATTACCCCTAAAAAGAGTTAAATTCGCTTCAAAATTGGATGCTGCAGTGCCTTTACCAGAAGTGTTTGGAGAGCTGCGGGTTAATGAGTGGGTTGTCCACTAATTTCACTGGTATGAAATTTTTCCATTTGATTGAATTAATATATTCTGTAAATAGAACTGAATCTGTACACTTGTTAAATTTTTTTAAATTTTTGGTAAAACTAAATATTATTGCCAATATTATGTAAAGTGGAAATGCTTTTTGATTTTCACAGAGTCGCTATTTTTCAGTCCCTGTTGAAAAAAATGGGGACCCCACTTTGCTCTCCTTTCTTAAAAAAATGAGACCCAAGCAACTAGGACTGTTTTCTTGTGCCCGCATCCTGCCAGGGTTTAGTTTTGCTGATTGAACTGTTCAGTCAGGAAGAGTCTTACACCCAAACTGGTGGAATCCTGCCCTGTTAGGCAAATGAGTGTGCTTGACAAAACTCGGAGTCCATATCTGTATGCTTATTCACCTTTCGTCTCATTTAGTGTTGGTTTTTTGTTAAAGATGTTACCATTTAGCTGCCCCTTGTCTCTTTTAGACCTCTGCTAGCAAATGTGTTGTAAATCTCTTAGCAGGGAGACTTTATGACCCCCGGCAAAATTATTTTTCTTCCCTATTTGTGTATAGATATAGTGGTGTGAAAAACTATTTGCCCCCTTCCTGATTTCTTATTCTTTTGCATGTTTGTCACACAAAATGTTTCTGATCATCAAACACATTTAACCATTAGTCAAATATAACACAATTAAACACAAAATGCAGTTTGTAAATGGTGGTTTTTATTATTTAGGGAGAAAAAAAAATCCAAACCTACATGGCCCTGTGTGAAAAAGTAATTGCCCCCTGAACCTAATAACTGGTTGGGCCACCCTTAGCAGCAATAACTGCAATCAAGCGTTTGCGATAACTTGCAATGAGTCTTTTACAGCGCTCTGGAGGAATTTTGGCCCACTCATCTTTGCAAAATTGTTGTAATTCAGCTTTATTTGAGGGTTTTCTAGCATGAACCGCCTTTTTAAGGTCATGCCATAGCATCTCAATTGGATTCAGGTCAGGACTTTGACTAGGCCACTCCAAAGTCTTCATTTTGTTTTTCTTCAGCCATTCAGAGGTGGATTTGCTGGTGTGTTTTGGGTCATTGTCCTGTTGCAGTACCCAAGATCGCTTCAGCTTGAGTTGACGAACAGATGGCCGGACATTCTCCTTCAGGATTTTTTGGTAGACAGTAGAATTCATGGTTCCATCTATCACAGCAAGCCTTCCAGGTCCTGAAGCAGCAAAACAACCCCAGACCATCACACTACCACCACCATATTTTACTGTTGGTATGATGTTCTTTTTCTGAAATGCTGTGTTCCTTTTACGCCAGATGTAACGGGACATTTGCCTTCCAAAAAGTTCAACTTTTGACTCATCAGTCCACAAGGTATTTTCCCAAAAGTCTTGGCAATCATTGAGATGTTTCTTAGCAAAATTGAGACGAGCCCTAATGTTCTTTTTGCTTAACAGTGGTTTGCGTCTTGGAAATCTGCCATGCAGGCCATTTTTGCCCAGTCTCTTTCTTATGGTGGAGTCGTGAACACTGACCTTAATTGAGGCAAGTGAGGCCTGCAGTTCTTTAGACGTTGTCCTGGGGTCTTTTGTGACCTCTCGGATGAGTCGTCTCTGCGCTCTTGGGGTAATTTTGGTCGGCCAGCCACTCCTGGGAAGGTTCACCACTGTTCCATGTTTTTGCCATTTGTGGATAATGGCTCTCACTGTGGTTCGCTGGAGTCCCAAAGCTTTAGAAATGGCTTTATAACCTTTACCAGACTGATAGATCTCAATTACTTCTGTTCTCATTTGTTCCTGAATTTCTTTGGATCTTGGCATGATGTCTAGCTTTTGAGGTGCTTTTGGTCTACTTCTCTGTGTCAGGCAGCTCCTATTTAAGTGATTTCTTGATTGAAACAGGTGTGGCAGTAATCAGGCCTGGGGGTGGCTACGGAAATTGAACTCAGGTGTGATACACCACAGTTAGGTTATTTTTTAACAAGGGGGCAATTACTTTTTCACACAGGGCCATGTAGGTTTGGATTTTTTTTCTCCCTAAATAATAAACACCATCATTTAAAAACTGCATTTTGTGTTTACTTGTGTTATATTTGACTAATGGTTAAATGTGTTTGATGATCAGAAACATTTTGTGTGGCAAACATGCAAAAGAATAAGAAATCAGGAAGGGGGCAAATAGTTTTTCACACCACTGTTTGTTGCACATGTCCTGTATCCATTGAGCATCATGACTGTGCTTACTGCTATCCAAACTCTCAATAATTTCTGCTTATCTCCTCTAGAATGCTGCTTGTTTATTGATCGCCTCAAGAAATGCAAGTTCCTCTACGGTGAGTAGTTTCTGCCAATGCTGAATGCTTTGCCCTGCAGCAAGCTGTAGAATTGGGCCTTGGCCTAAAAGGCCACAGGGTGTAAAAGGTTGCCAACACAGGTGAAAACTTAAGGTTTGCTGCTAACTTTACAGAACCTCAAGGATGTCTTGGCAGACCTCATCCCCAAGGAGCAGACAAGAATCAAGAACTTCAAGCAACAGTATGGCAAAACTTCCATTGGGCAGATCACGATAGATATGGTGAGCTGAACTCGGGATCCACTGCGAAGTGGCTGGGTTGGGGTGGGGTCACTCTGTAATTGTTTTGATTCTCACTGTTGATGTTTAACTTGATAGGTTTATGGGGGGATGAGGGGCATGAAGGGCCTAGTGTATGAGACATCAGTCCTTGATCCTGATGAGGTAAGTAGAGTTTCATGCCATTTAAGTTTCTTCCTCCCCGGATCCTTCAAGTGTTTGTGATTGTGTTCTTTTCACCTTTGTCAGGGAATCCGCTTCCGTGGCTACAGCATCCCTGAGTGCCAACAGATGCTTCCCAAGGCCCCAAGTGGAGAGGAGCCCCTTCCTGAAGGTCTCTTTTGGTTATTGGCAACTGGGCAGATCCCCACTCAGGAGCAGGTCAGAGAAGGGCAGGATGGGAAAGTAGTTCAGTGTCTTGGTGGTCGGTTCAGTTTCCTCTTGAATCGCATGACCTTCCTTTCTTTCTGTAGGTTAGCTGGGTGTCGAAAGAGTGGGCAAAGAGAGCTGCTCTGCCCTCTCACGTCGTCACCATGCTGGATAACTTCCCCAACAACTTACACCCCATGTCTCAGTTCAGTGCTGCTATTACTGCCCTCAATAGTGAGAGCAGCTTTGCCCGGGCCTACGCGGAGGGAGTGAACAAGGCGAAATACTGGGAGGTGAGTGTCCATGTTTATGGCTACCTATACATGCCTTTATTGTCTTTGAAGAGTTGACCGAAGGAGAGTTTGTGTAAGTCACTCTTGTGCTTGAGTTGTGATGGCTGCAAAGCACAAGATTTAAAATTAAATCCCAACATTCACTTCTTGACCCAGAGCAAGTTGATTGCTTCACCTACCACTCGCATTTTGTAACTATGAAAATAATGACGTTGCACAAATGACTTTAGATAAGTATAAAGTAGGTCATCAAAAGTGTGGTGAAATTATGGTCAACTTATCAAGCAAAAGGTTTATGACTTAAAGGACCTTGAAATAAAAAGCTGAACAGGAGTGTGATAAAATAGAAGAGCAAAGGTCAATTGTATGCACTTGTCTAATCAGACAAGATGACTGCTGACTTGTGTGGTCTGGCCTAGTCCGGTATACACCTGAGCCAGTCTCTTCACTGCTCTTGACTGTACTTCTTCACCTTAGAGGTAGAAGAGGAGGTCAGACAAGGGGACAGCAGCAGCTTGGGTCTTTCGGTTGTTTCCATATCATTTTCCTACATCACAAATTTCCACTGATTTTTGCCTTTTCGAATTTAATCTCTTTAATCGATGGGTTAATAAAAATGGAAGGAAATGGACTGGGAAGTGTTTATGATTGGAGCCTTTAGTAATCTTACCGTTAACTGGGTAAACTTGATGAATAGTGGAATATAAGAATAGGAAGCTCTGGGTGTTGCTATTAATTTCTGAAGTTTGATAGACTTACACGTCAAAGGACAGCAGTCTCTTACTTACAATTCTGTTCCAATGTCTTACAAAATGTGCAGCTTATTGGTTGTTAGAATTGACAAATATTAAGCAATATCATTGTTTTATATTTTATACTAGCTGTATGAGCCTGATGGGCGGCACGGTGGCGCAGTGGTAGCGCTGCTGCCTCGCAGTTAAGGGGTTCGCTTCCCGGGTCCTCCCTGCGTGGAGTTTGCATGTTCTCCCCGTGTCTGCGTGGGTTTCCTCCGGGCGCTCCGGTTTCCTCCCACAGTCCAAAGACATGCAGGTTAGGTGGATTGGCGATTCTAAATTGGCCCAAGTGTGTGTTTGTGTGTGTGTCCTGCGGTGGGTTGGCACCCTGTCCGGGATTGTTTCCTGCCTTGTGCCCTGTGTTGGCTGGGATTGGCTCCAGCAGACCCCCGTGACCCTGTGTTCGGATTCAGTGGGTTGGAAAATGGATGGATGTATAAGCCCGTGCTGTAAAAAGCCCAGGGTCCTAGAAACTATTGAAATCGTCAGAAAAAAATTGAAATGTAGAGATGTTGGGTAATTGTAAAGAACTACCCTGGGCGCCTCTCTCCTAGGAGGATTAATTTTGTTGACGTGCGCGCATCACTTGTGCATTAGTGGTGGGAGGAAAAATAAAAGCTGAGCGACTTTGCCTTTCTTGTGAGGTTTCGTTTTGCTGACGTGCTATCCTTGCTTGTGTTATTAGCGACTAGCGAGTTTTGTTTCCTCAGAGGTGGAGCTCTTACAGACCTAAGGCCCTTTCCGGGCCTAACAGACAGACAGACTTACACACACACACACACACACGAGAGAGAGAGATCTCCATAAACATTTGGAGAGAGACAACATTTTTCTCATTTTGCTTCTGTACATTACCACAATGAATTTTAAATGAAACAACTCCGATGCAGTTGAAGTGCAGACTTTCAGCTTTAATTCAGTGGGGCGAACAAAACCATTGCATAAAAATGGGAGGCAACTAAAGCATTTTTTTGAACACAATCCCTTCATTTCAGGGGCTCAAAAGTAATTGGACAATTGACTCTTTGGCTATTTCATGGGCAGGTGTGTGCAAGTCCGTCATTATGTCATTATCAATTAAGCAGATAAAAGGCCTGGAGTTGATTTGAGGTGTGGTGCTTGCATGTGGAAGATTTTGCTGTGAACAGACAACGTCCAGTCAAAGGAGCTCTCCATGCAGGTGACAGAAGCCACCATTAAGCTGTGAAAACAGAAAAAACCCATCTGAGAAACTGCTCCAATATTACGAGTGGCAAAATCTACAGTTTGGTACATCCTGAGAAAGAAAGCAAGCACTGGTGAACTCAGCAATGCAAAAAGACCTGGACGTCCACGGAAGACAACAGCGGTGGATGATCGCAGAATCATTTCCATGGTGAAGAGGAAACCCCTTCACAACAGCCAACCAAGTGAACAACACTCTCCAGGGGGTCAGCGTATCGATATCCAAGTCTACCATAAAGAGAAGACTGCATGAAAGTAAATCCAGAGGGTGCACTGCAAGGTGCAAGCCACTCATAAGCCTCAAGAATAGAAAGGCGAGATTGGACTTTGCTAAAGAACATCTAAAATAGCCAGCACAGTTCTGGAAAAACATTCTTTGGACAGATGAGACCAAGATCAACCTCTACCAGAATGATGGCAAGAAAAAAGTATGGAGAAGGCGTGGAACAGTTCATTATCCAAAGCATAGCACATCATCTGTAAAACACGGTGGAGGGAGGCAGTGTGATGGCTGCCAGTGGCACTGGGACACTCGTGTTTATTGATGATGTGACACAGGACAGAAGCAGCCGAATGAATTCTGAGGTGTTCAGAGACATACTGTCTGCTCAAATCCAGCTCAATACAGCAGTCAAATTGATTCATGATACAGATGGACAATGACCCAAAACATACAGCCAAAGCAACCCAGGAGTTTATTAAAGCAAAGGAGTGGAAAATTCTGGAATGGCCAAGTCAGTCACCTGATCTTAACCCAACTGAGCAGACATTTCACTTGTTGAAGACTAAACTTCAGACAGAAAGGCCCACAAACAAACAGCAACTGAAAGAAAGCCGCTGCAGTAAAGGCCTGGCAGAGCATTAAAAAGGAGGAAACCCAACATCTGGTGATGTCCAGGAGTTCAAGACTTCAGGCTGTCATTGTTTTCAACCAAGTATTAGAAATGAACATTTGATTTCCAGTTATTTCATTTGTCCAATTACTTTTGAGCCCCTGAAATGAAGGGATTGTGTTCATAAAATGCTTTAGTTGCCTCACATTTTTATACAATCGTTTTGTTCACCCCACTGAATTAAAGCTGAAAGTCTGCACTTCAACTGCATCGGAGTTGTTTCATTTAAAATTCATTGTGGTGATCTACAGAACCAAAATGAGAAAAAAGTTGTCTGTCCAAATATTTATGGACCTAACTGTATATATATTAGATATATATAAGGGAGTACAGTCATGTCACAATTTATGGCCGGATCAAGTTGAGGCCATTCGTACTTTTGACCGAGCACCACAGGAGAACAAATCCAAACGCAGCAATGATTCTTTTATCATTTTTGTTAATATATCACAGGGTGTCATGTTTTCTGACCCTTGGAGGACTCTTTCACGTTTGTTTTGATTGGTACAGCTCCACATAGATGATTCTTATGAATCTGGCTTGCACCTAATTTCTTACACCATTGTTTCCCAACTTTTATCGTTCCATGGCCGAGTTTTGCCTTAATTTTTAAATTCACTGACAGACCACCAGCAGAAACTTCTAACCTCCTCCTTGGTGAAACAAGCTTACAGGGAAACGCCACGCATGAAGCTGTCGATTGCTCAGATGACTTACTTCTAAACCAACATGGCAACCTGGGTGGTTGAGAAACACTGGCTTAGGTAATGAACTCGCACATTAATGATTGGCAACCCGTGACTGTGAACTAATGGTTGAAAAACACTGCCTTGAATCGACCCCAGCGTGTAGACACTGAAACTTGAAGATACGGGTTGCCCTACTCCGTACTGGTAGTTAAAATACGTATACTGGTGACCAACACCAGACCCACCGAGCCTCAATGATCTGTACATAACTGTATTTAGAAAGCGTTCAGTTGTAGAAAACTTTGATGGAGGAGCGTTTCAGGTGCTGTGGCTTTCAATTTAACTGTGTGCTCAAAATTTGAACCATTAATATAACTGAACAGTCTCATTGTTGAAACTTCTAGCAAAATAAAACTCTTGAAAGAAAAGTAGCACCTTATGAAGAACTGTGTGGTCCGTAAAATGATGAAAGAAACTATTTAATATACAATCGGTGACCACTCTGCTGGGTTGGTCCAACTAACAATCCAGCTGAGTTTATTTTTTTATAGCATCCACTCTGTGTGCAGGTGCAAAGCGTAGTAACAAGTTCTCGGGTAAAATGCAAACTTTGCAAATTTTTCATTACATAATGAATATACTTAAAGGCACATATTTGTTTAAACAGGCAGGTAAAGTATTTTGAAAGTGACATAAATAGAGCCCAGCTCTGCCTGTCCATTAGTTAAATGTTGTCAGTTAATAGTGGAGGCGAGGATAATCAGAATTCCAGTCAGCACTATCCCTAGAGAGAAAATAAACCTCTTGAGGATCAGAGAAAGTCAAAGACCAAATCGGACCCAGAGTCTTGCAGACCAACTGGCTACCAGCCCCTACTGGGCACCCTGCCGTAGAGTATGTGCTGGGACGTCTAATATTATGATAGAAACTTTCCATCCGTTGTTTCCGAGGCTCCCATTATGTCAGGTGTCTCTTCCATGGGCAGACGATCAGAGCGGTGGCACCAAGTGCTACATGGGATGGTGAAAAAGGGAATAGAAGATTCAGTAACTTCATTTTATTTTTGTACAAATGACTTTGAAACAGCGCATACTTTACAACAACAAGCCTGCTATGTTCACGCCAAGCAGTATCAATCCACGTATCGAGTCCTTTGTTTTTCTGCTGTCGTAAATTAGGAAGATCTTAACTTTCCATTGTCTGGTGTTCCTTGTCCAACAGAAATCACAAGTTCCTGTTTATTTTTGATGAAAGGAGTGCAACTTAGTTGTATTTAGAACAGTATTGTGCTTGACTGTTGAGCTGCACTGTATTTTTTGGATGGTCGCCTTGTACCCTATTGAGTACAAAGACCTAAATCTGGCTGCTGTTTCGGAGTTACTCCTGCCAGCATCTCTGGTGTACCCAAAGCTTAAAGAAACTTGAATCTAGAATAGGGCTGCACGATTAATCTTTTTTTTCTCATGATAACGATATTTATGACCCACGATCAGTTAATAAATATCGTCACGATTTTACAGTATAAAGACCAAACTGTTTTTTATGGGCTGAGTTTACGGATTGGACTGCGTCACTATGACGTTACTGTGTCTAGATTGCAAGCGCTTTCTGAAGCAGTAGAAGTCAATAGCAGCAATAACAGTCAGTCAGAATAAACATATGATGGCGGAGCAACGTGAGGAAGGTGCAGAAGTGCGATCGTTAGTTCCTAAAAAGGGGTCATACTCAGTTGTCTGGAACTA
This sequence comes from Erpetoichthys calabaricus, assembly GCF_900747795.2. Taxonomy (NCBI): domain Eukaryota; kingdom Metazoa; phylum Chordata; class Cladistia; order Polypteriformes; family Polypteridae; genus Erpetoichthys; species Erpetoichthys calabaricus. The sequence goes on from NC_041396.2 coordinate 301,805,066, forward strand.
TTTCGATTTCGAGGAATGTGATGTTGATCAGGTACGAGTCTTGTGCAAACTTTGGTCCTGTTCTGTCCAAACGTCCCAAGGTAACACAACAAACCTCATCAACCACCTTAAAAGCCACCACAAAGTATACTATCAAGAATTTCAACGACTGAAGGCACAAACAGCAACAACAAAAAATTACCAGCCATCCACAACACAGACAACAATATCAGGGCCATTGTTCAACGCAATACCATATCTGCCTAGCTCGCAAAGACACCGGGAAATAACAGAGGCGATCACGTACCATATAGCCAAGGATATGTGTCCAATAACCACCGTGAGCAGTGAGGGGTTTAAAAAAATGATCGCAACACTTGATAAAAGATATAGCATTCCCTCACGCAACCATTTTTCCAATGTTGCGCTGCCCTCGCTGTATGCGAAATGCCGAAAAGAAATAGAAAGAGAAATTCTCAGGCTCAGCCTTGAATATTTTGCTGCCACGACCGACTTATGGTCAAGCAGAACTGCGGAACCGTATTTGAGCTTGACAGTTCATTTTATTGACAGCGAGTTTGAGATGAAAAGCAAGCTTTTGCAAACTTCGTTTTTCCCACAAGACCATACAGCGGAGTTTATTGCAGTGGGCCTCAAAGAAGCGATGTCCGCTTGGGGCTTGGTGGAAGAAAGACTTGTGTGCATCACAACGGACAACGCAGCATCTGTGAATAACTGGCCGAGGCTACACTGCTTTGGTCACAGACTTCATTTACCAAAGGAATAATCGTCATTATTAATCGTGATAAAAATTTTGAGCAAAATAATCGTGATAATCATTTTTTCTATTATCGTGCAGCCCTAATCTAGAAGTTGTTCCGTATGAGTTGCCTATACCAGTGGTTCTCAAACTTGGTTCTGGGGGATTCCATGTCGCATTTCAGCATTTTGTCCTAACGTGTCCGTGAATTGTTTCATTAGACTTTTTTTCCTTTTTCCCCTTATTCTGTCTTTGGTCTTTCACACTTAAAAAGGTTTCTAAAATTTATTTTTGTTGTAACTTTTAAGTACTTAACTTGCAATGATGAGCGAAACAGGCAGGTGCAGAGTTGTCTTTATTTTTTTAAATGTGATATGCTGCATATTTTCCATGTGAGTATGCCTAAACACCCGTGGAGCTACAAGATACTTTTCTGTCTTACAATACAATACAATACAATACAATTTATTTTCGTACAGCCCAAAATCACACAAGAAGTGCCGCAATGGGCTTTAACAGTCCCTGCCTCTTGACAGCCCCCCAGCCTTGACTCTCTAAGAAGACAAGGAAAAACTCCCAAAAAAACCTAGTAGGGAAAAATGGAAGAAACCTCAGGAAAGGGCAGTTCAAAGAGAGACCCCTTTCCAGGTAGATTGGGCGAGAAGGGGGGTCAATACAATAACACAGAACAGAACAAATCCTCAATACAGTATAAAAATAAAAAATTTTAGAAGTACGGAGCAGAATTTAACAGTAGATGACACCACATAATAAGATTTGGATATGTTTAGAGTCCTGGAGACCTCAGCCATCAAGCTGCCTCCTCCATTTGGCCATTCCACGGCTGAAACAGCGCATCTTCAGTGCATCTTTAAAGTTGTAATTGCCAATTCAACAAAATGTCTAAATGTTACTGGGCCACATGTTTTGGGCCTGCACCAAACTAACATCATTTTGGACCAAAATTTTTAAGTGCCTTTCAGACAGCCTTGGGGGTCACAATCCCTCCTAACCCATTAACAGCTGTGTTTGGTGTTCTTCCAGACGGACTTGAATTGGAGAAGGACAAGCCAACGGTGATTACATTCACTACACTTTTGGCACGCAGACTTATTCTGTTAAATTGGAAGAACCCTAACTCTCCTCTGATAAGTCAGTGGGAAACCGATGTTTTATATTATTTGAAATTGGAAAAACTCAAATTCTCAGAGGATCTGTACAAAATTTTTATCAAAACCTGTCAGAATATTATTTTAGAATAAGAGAAATAACTATTACCACATTTCCCTTCTCCATTTTTTATTTACCTATTTATATTTCTTCCTTTCTTTTGTTTATTGTTGCCTTATTAAAAAGCCCTAAGCAGTTCTCCTTTGGCTAAGCTCTCCTTCTCAGGGGTGGGGTTTGATTTGTCTTCAATTTTTTTTTTTGTTATAAATTGATCTATTTGTATGGAATGATTACAATAAAATTAATAAATAAAAAAAAAAAAAAAAAAGTCTAAATGTGACCGGAATTGAATCTTGTGACTATTCCTCAAAACCCCTCAAGATCTTTATTTCAATCCTAAATGACCAAATTAACGCTTGTAAATACTTCCAGACAGGACTAAACATCTTTCTTCTTGTGTCAGTGGCACGTTTTTTACTAGAAGCAACAATTTATGAATGTGTGTAAGTCGCGACCCTGAACTGTATACACGAGTTAGGAAATGGACTGAGGTGTGGACTGATAGACATCTGTAGAAATGCTCATTACAGTCTGCTTTGTGTAGGACACAATTTAAAAATGATTAATCTGGTTATCCTTTCATCTCCTCTTAAAAATGCTTGACAGTACAAGTTAAACAATTGCATCTTATTTGATCAGCAATATTTTTACTCTCAAAACGCACAAATGTTTCTAAAATTCATAATGGGATGAAAAGGGCAAAAACTTGATCCTGTGTGTGTTGCTTTATTTTTTGTATTTATTTAATTTTACATAACAAGTACAGTCCAGTTGCTAGCTGAATTTTGTTTCTGCTGATTTTTTTTTTTTTTTTTTTTTTGAGCCATTTTTATATATTTTTTACTCATGTCTTATTGTTTGTTTAATTTGTCTACTTGCAGTCATTCATGAAAGCAGTTCTGACTTTCTTGGTAATAGATACTGTAAAAACAGTGGTACTGTTATGCCTTCAGAAGTTGGGAATCGATTTAGTACCAGAATATCAGTTCTTGTAACATCCCTAATAGCAACTCTGTGTGTGTTGTGCATATTTGCTTTTTGTATTTTGTTAAATAAAAACTCTGATCCCTTTTCCTAACCTTACCATTTAACTGCGTTCACATTGGCTAAACTTTTGATGATGAGCACATAAATGTGTTTGGCTGTGAATTAACAAATCTCCTTTAAAACACATTACTCTTTAACAGCTGTCACAAGTCTTATTTTTGATTGACTAACACATATACATTGAGTTCTTGACATATAGAAGCAGTGCCATGATTTCACTTTTGCTAAATTGTCTTGCAAAGTTGAATTCACAATCAAATGTTATATGGTTGCGAGACATAGATGCTATCCAGTGACCCGAGGTGAAGACTGGACTCCTTCAGTACTGTCTCTTATGGAGAATCCTTGGGTACCGCTAGTTTGACTTTGTGCGGCTCATGGAGTCCTGAATGAGGCACATGACCTGCATTGTGAGGGATCGTCCGTTATGGCACAACGTTCATGTGGCGCGATTACCCGAGGGTGATCCAGCTCACAGGACCCTCATTGTTGAAGACCCGAGTGGCTGGACCAGGCCAAGGGGGAAGCCCACGTAGCACCTGGCTGTGGCAGATAGAGGGTCATCTGGATGGTGGGACTGCACCACATGTCTGCCTGTGGGGTTGCCAACCAGGATCCTCAGGGTTTTTAGTCGTGTGGTGGGTGCTGCAGCGCACTGTACCAGTGCTGGCTCCTCAACCTGACCTGACCTGAAAGTTGAATTACGCTGTGTTGTGGGAGAAGAGCAGAACCCCCAGCCGAGGTAGTGATTCAGGGCCCAGTTTGGAAAATGCTGAATGTACTTTAAAGTTCACGCCACTCCACTTGGTGTATTCGTTCATGCCACTTCTAACAAAAGACTTCAAAAATTGGTTCTATAGTTGATTCAGGATGTTGCTGAGCTCTTTTCCAGTCTTTAAGAACTGGTCATTAAGCCTGTTACAATAACGGGCGCTAGAACAGTAGTGCATAAACATTAGTAGGAACAGTCTGTATTAAATGGCAAGGGACCTTGACCTCATTTTTTTTGTTGGTCTTATTTTTCTTTCTTTCAGCCTTTCTTTTCTTGATGTTTACTTGCTGAGCTGACCGTTCTTCGTGGGCTGCCGCCGTGTATTGTGTGTCTTTAATTTTCTGTGACAGTAATACTGTCTTGTACGTCCGCTGGCGTGTACGTCCGTAATATACCTTTAATTTTCTCTGGCGGTAATAGTGGCTTGTATGTGGCTGTAATATGCATCCCTGTATTGTGTACCTTTAATTTCCTCTCGCAGTAATACTGGTTTGTATTTCCGTAAAACACCTGTAGTTTTCTCCGACAGTAATATCGCGCATCGCACCATGTCCCGCGCATGCGTACTTCAGGTGTCCGTGTTTGTGTGTCTTCTGGTGAATGCACACAGGGATTTTAATAAAGAGGATAGTTCCTTAGGGTGAGTTTGTGAAGACCACCACAGGAGAGTCATTAAAGATTTTCTGTATGAGCATTTCTGAACATATTTTGTAGGTCCCCATTTATTTCCTACCATCCCATAGGGTTTGGTGAGGTTTGGCACTAAAGATTACAAAGCCCAGTTCTGCCAGAGGTGATTAGTTTCACCCAAAAATACCGTTCACACACATTTACAAAGAATGGTATGGTGACCCAAAGCAAAGGCGTTGGTCTTTAAACCACAAATACTGTGTATTTGCTTACTCACCACATCCAAGCTGGCAAATATCTAATAGCAAATTCTTAAACCTGACTGTGCACTTCAGGTATGTGTGTTCAGTGTGTATTTGTATAAATGTACAAGTCAAGGATAGCAATTTATACTAATGTGGAGTGAAGGGATAGAAGTGAATAATAATTAATAATAATAATGATGATGTTGTTTAAAGATCTGTGGGCTTCAATGTTCAAAGAAGGTCTCCTGCATTGGGACCTGCGTGGCATGCTACCATTTTATGTTAGCCTTGTTTCTAAAATTAAATTCTGGCTCAGAACGGCCAGCCATCCATTGTGAGCTGAACATGTGCCTGCAGTAAGACTAATCCTCACAGGTGGCGCAGTGGTAGTGCTGCTGCTTTGCAGTAAGGAGACTGTGGAAGATTGTGGGTTCGCTTCCCGGTTCCACCCTGTGTGGATAGCGCTTTGAGCACTGAGAAAAGCGCTATATAAATGTAATGAATTATTATTATTATTAATGTGAAACATTGAAGTCAATATTGTGCAGAACTGCTGTTTAGTTTTTCTTATGAAAATTCTCAAATTAAAGGCTTTAGTGAAAACCTGTTGAGTTAAATCAAATCTTTTAAGCGAAACCTTGCAGGTAAAAGCATTTGGTGTGGAAGAATGAGCACAGATAAGCAACCTGTAGCACCATCCTGGGCTCTTTTTATAGTTCTAGATGGGCCCCTGGCATGTGATTCTTTAACATTGTGCTTTGCAGTCCATGACTACCCACTAGAGGGCAGCACAGTCTTGCTTTTTTATTTATTTTTATTTTTTTTTTGAGCATAACATAATAAAACATCAGATATTTATTTATTTATTGGTTGTGTTCTTGCTTTAACTAACCCTCACTTCTTTTTTTTTTTTCTACTTTTCTTTCTCTGCAGTTCATTTATGAGGACTCAATGGATTTGATCGCCAAGCTGCCCTGTGTGGCTGCCAAGATCTACCGCAATCTGTACCGTGAGGGTAGCAGCATAGGGGCCATTGACTCCAACTTAGACTGGTCATACAACTTCACCAATATGCTGGGCTACACTGAGCCTCAGTTCACAGAGCTGATGAGGATGTACCTTACTATTCACAGGTTTGTGGGAATCGCCCTCTTTTGGGTTTGATTGTACTGACCTACTGGAGCCACTGTCTGCAGACATAGTCTGGTGTAAGAGCTACAGGGGCTAACATGCTAACTTTGTGCTTCATTTACAGTGATCATGAGGGAGGAAATGTCAGCGCACACACCAGTCACCTAGTGGGCAGTGCCCTTTCTGATCCTTATCTGTCCTTCAGTGCTGCTATGAACGGGCTGGCTGGGCCACTGCATGGATTGGCCAACCAGGTGAGACGGAGCAGATAGAAAAAAAAAATCTTTATAGTCTTGATTGTTTCCTAAACATTTAAGTTGCCACAGAATTTTGTTTCAGGAAGTAAATTGTCAGCATGACAGTCTTTGTCACCTACCCTGCTAACTTTGGGTACATTTTTGTTTTTGAGCTCATCTTGCTTAGAAGGCAGATGTGGACACCAGAAGAGAACTGACAGTTTGGTACAGCATCCACCAAGAAAAGGTGTTCTGTATAGTGTAACTGAATAAAATTCAGTTTGAGTTGCAGGTTGTGAAGGTAGCTGCACATCCAAAGTGCTTGGCTGTTAAGTTGCTTTGGATTCGCACCGTGAAGCATCTCGTTTTGAAGGTTTGTGCTGTGTACTCGCATCTCCTTGCAGCGTGAGCGAAGTGAAATTCTCCTATTGGCTCACGTTGTAAGGAGACCACTTCTGAGCCAAGTTTGCTGCCAACCACCAGCAGTTCACCGCACTGCAAATCTTGAGACAGTTCGCAATAAGGGCGGGATTTGCACCGTGGACAGGTGGAGCGAGTCCTCAGCAGTGAATTTTAATAAGTTTGTCCACAGTCTATTTGTATCTAAACCTATTGGATTGGACACTTTTTTTTTTTTTTTTTTTTCTTCATTCTCATCCACTTTGGCAGACCTTGTTTTTGGTGTCTTGTTAGGAACTGCATAACCTACCATTCACCATGGCACCGAATACAGCTTGTGGTTGTGGGCGATTGGATGGGTTGCCACACTTTGCTATACACTCACATTCATACTCCCACAATGCTAATGTAAGATTACCACATAACAAAATGGGAGGAAAAAAGGGGATCATTCAGTGGAAGACCCCCACACACACAATCATGGGGAGTATGTGCAATCTCCACACAAATGGCAGCCAAGTGTGAGCTCCACAATTGGTAGGCCTAGTCCAGTACCCAACACCGCTAACCACTGTGCCACTTTTTTTGTTACCCAAGATCCTTAAACTTCAGTACTGGGTAGAGAATATACAGTGCATCCGGAAAGTATTCACAGCGCATCACTTTTTCCACATTTTGTTATGTCACAGCCTTATTCCAAAATGGATTAAATTCATTTTTTTCCTCAGAATTCTACACACAACACCCCATAATGACAACGTGAAAAAAGTTTACTTGATGTTTTTACAAATTTAATAAAAATAAAAAAACTGAGAAATCCCATGTCCATAAGTATTCACAGCCTTTGCTCAATACTTTGTCGATGCACCTTTGGCAGCAATTCCAGCCTCAAGTCTTGTTGAATATGATGCCACAAGCTTGGCACACCTATCCTTGGCCAGTTTCGCCCATTCCTCTTTGCAGCACCTCTCAAGCTCCATCAGGTTGGATGGGAAGCGTCGGTGCACAGCCATTTTAAGATCTCTCCAGAGATGTTCAATTGGATTCAAGTCTGGGCTCTGGCTGGGCCACTCAAGGACATTCACAGAGTTGTCCTGATGCCACTCCTTTGATATCTTGGCTGTGTGCTTAGGGTTGTTGTCCTGCTGAAAGATGAACCGTCACCCCAGTCTGAGGTCAAGAGCGCTCTGGAGCAGGTTTTCATCCAGGATGTCTCTGTACATTGCTGCAGTCATCTTTCCCTTTATCCTGACTAGTCTCCCAGTCCCACAGCATGATGCTGCCACCACCATGCTTCACTGTAGGGATGGTATTGGCCTGGTGATGAGCAGTGCCTGGTTTCCTCCAAACGTGACACCTGGCATTCACACCAAAGAGTTCAATCTTTGTCTCATCAGACCAGAGAATTTACTTTCTCATGTTATGAGAGTCCTTCAGGTGCCTTGTGGCAAACTCCAGGCGGGCTGCCATGTGCCTTTTACTAAAGAGTGGCTTCCGTCTGGCCATTCTACCATACAGGCCTGATTGGTGGATTGCTGCAGAGATGGTTGTCCTTCTGGAAGGTTCTCCTCTCTCCACAGAGGACCTCTGGAGCTCTGACAGAGTGACCATCGGGTTCTTGGTCACCTCCCTGACTAAGGCCCTTCTCCCCCGACCGCTCAGTTTAGATGGCCGGCCTGCTCTAAGAAGAGTCCTGGTGGTTTCAAACTTCTTCCACTTACGGATGATGGAGGCCACTGTGCTCATTGGGACCTTCAAAGCAGCAGACATTTTTCTGTGACCTTCCCCAGATTTGTGCCTCGAGACAATCCTGTGTCAGAGGTCTACAGACAATTCCTTTAACTTCATGCTTGGTTTTTGCTCTGACATGAACTGTCAACTGTGGGACCTTCTATAGACAGGTGTGTGCCTTTCCAAATCAGGTCCAGTCAACTGAATTTACCACAGGTGGACTCCAATGAAGCTGCAGAAACATCTCAAGGATGATCAGGGGAAACAGGAGGCACCTGAGTTCAATTTCGAGCTTCATGGCAAAGGCTGTGAATACTTATGGACATATGCTTTCTCAGTTTTTTTATTTTTAATAAATTTGCAAAAACCTCAAGTAAACTTTTTTTATGTTGTCATTATGGGGTGTTGTGTGTAGAATTCTGAGGAAAAAAATGAATTTAATCCATTTTGGAATAAGGCTGTGACATAACAAAATGTGGAAAAAGTGATGTGCTGGGAATACTTTCCGGATGCACTGTAGAATTAGTTGTAGCGTTGCACATTTAGCCGTAGATTGGAAAGCCTATGATTGTGCCATTCATTTTCTGTACCTGATCACCAGAGGAATGCATAGGACAGCGGTTCTCAAACTGGGGGGGCGCGAATGTTGCTATATGTGGCGTAATTTCACTATTCGTAGGAAAATTTTAAACATGTATCGGCAGCAAAAAATATAGGAATAAAATTTTATTAGGGTTTCAAAAAAACGTTAGGGGGGGGGCGCAATTAAAACTGTTACGAAAACTCGGGTCGCAAATACTTAAAGGTTGAGAAACGCTGGCATAGGAGATGCTTCTTGATTCTCATCCCCATTATAATTTTGTATAAGGGTCATAGAGAAAAAGTAAGGGGGGGGGTACAGTAAAACTGAAGTTCTAATTCAAACATTCCACCTAGTTATTGAGAAAAAGCTTGAAAACTTCACAGAGTAATGTCAACAGATGTCAAGAATAATGTTGAACCTTAGTACTTGCCAGCTTTAATCCTGTCATTTGCTCCTCATGTTGACTTTGATATCTAAACAAGTGCTTTGTGATTCATTGTGCTCTCAACATGCTTCATTTCTACAGTGAATTGTTTGCAACTCTTGATACTCGGTTCTTGTTTCTACTAGTTTTCAAATTTAATTTTACAGTTCGGTGGTTGTAATGTAGGCCAGTGAAGTGTTTTTGATATGAATGCTGTTTACGGAAAATGATTGCTGAGATGATGTGGATGTAAATGACGTGTTACTGCCGTCTGGCTTTGGTAGCTTTTAAGGGCACTTGGACTTAGGGTTGGGATGTGACTCTTCTCTTTACCCAGCTCCCCTTTATTTTGTCCAAGAGACAAGGATTTGAAGGTGAAGGTTAGCATATTTATACATTGTTGTCTTTAAGCCCGTTTTATAGTCTTATGTATTGCTCTTTGAGAAGTTTGTGAAATATGTTGTTGGGGGAAAAGTGTAGAAACACTTGCATACAGGCTTGTTCTGAGAGAACCCAAACATGTGTTTTGCACACACATCATGTTGTGGGCGCACACAGGTATACTTTAACTGTGTGTACCATGTTCTTGTGTGGCGGCAATATTCTAAAACGAGCTAAATGACCGTCCCCTACCCTTAAGGTGCAGTCATCAGTATTAACACTCGTGTAACATGTCATCTTCCAATTAGGGTTAGGGTTATTGGATCATTAGAAAAATCTGGACAACATCAGCCCAAAAACGCTCGCCAGTCCTGTCCACTTATTTCTTCCAAAAAACATCAAGTCGAGTTTTGGAAGTCCCTAAAGTCTTACTGTCCACCACACTACTTGGTCACTTATTCCAAGTGTCTATTGTTCTTTGTGTAAAGAAAAACTTCCAAATGTTTGTGTGAAATTTCCCCTTCACTAGTTTCCAGCTGTGCCCCCGTGTTCTTGATGAACTCCGTTTAAAGTCACCGTCTGATCCACTGCACTAATTCCCTTCATCATTTTGAACACTTCACTCAGGTCTCCTCTTCATCTCTGTAAAGGCTCAGCTCTTTTAATCTTCATAACTCACCCCCTGTAGCCCTCAATCAGCCTCGTCGCTCTTCTCTGGACTTTCTCCAGTGCTGCTGTGTCTTTATGGAGTCATAAACTGACCACAGGACTCCAGATGAGTGTGTTGTAAAGCTTGAGCAGACCCTCCTGTGACTTGTACTCCACACATCAAGGCGCTATATAACCTGACATTCTATTAGCCTTCTTAATGGCTTCTGAACACTGCCTGGCAGTTGATAGAGCCTAGACCTCTGTGACTCCAAAATCCTTTTCATAAGATGGACTTTCGATTTTTAGATCTCCCATTTTGTATTCAAACTTAAACCTGGAGATCAAAACTGCACACAGTGAGCAGACCCTCCTGGGACTTGTACTCCACACGTCAAGGCGCTATATAACCTGACATTCTATTAGCCTTCTTAATGGCTTCTGAACACCGTCGAGAAGTCGATAGCTAAGAGTCCACTACGACTCCTAAATCCTTCTCATAAGGTAGACTTTTGATTTTCCGACCGTCCATTATGTATTCACACCTCACATTTTTACTTCCTATGTGTAATTCTTTACATTTACTGACATTACATTTCATCGTCCACAAATCTGCCCAAGCCTGTCTGCTATCCAAGTCCTTCTGGAATGATATAATGGATTCCAAATTATTTGCCAGTCCGCCTATCTTGGTATCATCTGCAAACTTAACCAGCGTTGTTATTTATAGTCCTATATAAATCATTTATATTTATTAAAAATAGCAGCGGCCCCCAGCACTACCCCTGTTGGTCACCTCTCTTAACATCGGTCAGTTCTGGTGAGGTTCCTCACACCATCACCCTCTGCTTCCTATGTCTGAGCCAATTCTGCACCCATCTAAAAACATCACCCTGAACTCTCACTTAATGTGGCACCTTATTAAATGCTTATTGTCATATCTACGAAGTTCAGTGAAACTCTCATGTACGTGGTAATCAACCTGCAGCACTTCCCCAATCTTAGACACCATTACCAGTGAGTAGAACTACCTGACCTCAGTACTTCTGTCTCGGATATTGTAGTGCTACATGGTGTTTGTCTGCACCGACCCAATGTATTTGGACTCATTACATCTTTCTTTTTGGTAGCTTGCCGTCCTTAAGATGGCTTGCTTAGCCACTCTAGATGTGCACCATGTGACTGTGACTAACTTGACCCTTTTATAGGCTCATTTGAATAACTGAATGCCGGGTCCTGCTGCTGCCGACTCTGTGATGAAGTCCTCCCCAGGCCGATACAAACTTGTCAGTGCCATTTTATAATATGGGTCGGCCCTTGCAATACACTGGTTTACGATTTGCGGATCCGCCTGTTTGCGAGTTTCTCGTCAGTAATTAAATAGAAATTATTTTGCAGGTTTTGTGACCTATTTGCAGAGGATGATGTCACAGCAATACTTAAATGGACTACATCTCCCAGCAAACGAAATGGAGCTCATAAGATCATCGTGACTTTGTTTCAACACTTCACTGCACAATCAAGATTACTCCCCTTGGGATTAATAAAGTATCTATCTATCTATCATATAGTGCCTTTCACATCCATCTATCATAATATAGCGCCTTTCACATCCATCCATCTATCTCTCTATCTTTCTATCTCTATCTATCATATAGTGCCTTTCACATCCATCCATCTATCTATCTTTCTATCTATCTCTATCTATCATATAGTGCCTTTCACATCCATCCATCTATCATAATATAGTGCCTTTCACATCCATCCATCTATCATAATATAGTGCCTTTCACATCCATCTATCATAATATAGTGCCTTTCACATCCATCCATCTATCTCTCTATCTTTCTATCTATCTCTATCTATCTATCATATAGTGCCTTTCACATCCATCTATCTATCTCTATCTTTCTATCTATCATATAGTGCCTTTCACATCCATCTCTCTATCATAATATAGTGCCTTTCACATCCATCTCTCTATCATAATATAGTGCCTTTCACATCCATCTCTCTATCATAATATAGTGCCTTTCACATCCATCTATCTCTATCTTTCTATCATATAGTGCCTTTCACATCCATCTATCTCTATCTTTCTATCATATAGTGCCTTTCACATCCATCCATCCATCTATCTATCTCTATCTTTATATCATATAGTGCCTTTCACATCCATCCATCTATCTATCTCTATCTTTCTATCATATAGTGCCTTTCACATCCATCCATCTATCTCTCTATCTTTCTATCTATCTCTATCTATCATATAGTGCCTTTCACATCCATCTCTCTATCATAATATAGTGCCTTTCACATCCATCTCTCTATCATAATATAGTGCCTTTCACATCCATCTCTCTATCATAATATAGTGCCTTTCACATCCATCTCTCTATCATAATATAGTGCCTTTCACATCCATCTATCTCTATCTTTCTATCATATAGTGCCTTTCACATCCATCCATCTATCTATCTCTATCTTTCTATCATATAGTGCCTTTCACATCCATCCATCTATCTATCTCTATCTTTCTATCATATAGTGCCTTTCACATCCATCCATCCATCCATCTATCTCTATCTTTCTATCATATAGTGCCTTTCACATCCATCCATCTATCTATCTCTATCTTTCTATCATATAGTGCCTTTCACATCCATCCATCTATCTATCTCTATCTTTCTATCATATAGTGCCTTTCACATCCATCCATCCATCTATCTATCTCTATCTTTCTATCATATAGTGCCTTTCACATCCATCTATCTCTCTCTCTGTCTAACTCACTCACTCACTCCTAGGATTACAGTTTTCTCTGGATTTATATTCTTGTCCTGTGCCTGCTTGTTTGTGACCTCATCTGGGTTGGAAAATGTCTTAGTCTGGGGAGCGCTCCCAACTTCTTAAAATCTTCACTTGCATTAGCATCACTCCCTGTAGCACCAAATTTTATGTAACATTCTTCGGCTTCTCACAGGGGATTTTATTTCATAGCTACACCGCCCTCATCTGCATCTGTGAAACTGGACTGTGTCAGTCATGTTTATCATTTCATGCTTAGTGGTTTTTGATTTCTTTTGTATCAGTAATATTAACCATTTTTAGAGTTTACCACCTTATATTTATTGTATGTCACATTTTGTGCAAAGTTTAACTTCAGTAAAGGACAGCAGGACTGAACACTTTATCTGGGGGAGCGCCACTTGATTTGCTTATGCTGTAATCTTTCTATCTCATGTTTCTCACAACATTCTGCATCTTATTTAGTGCAATAAACTTAGAATAGTTTATAATCATGGGCCCAAAATGGATTTGTGGATTTTCACATTTACCCCTAACCCCTGCAAATCGCAAGGCATAACTGTACATGTGACAATAACTACTCTATATACCTATAGAGTACAAGAATTCTCTGTTGCATATACTAATTGATCATCATTGCTCTCTAGCACCGTGATCAAGTAGAACTACTTCACCTAAAATAACGGTCTTACCTCAAAACATCGGACTTCCTCACCTGTAAAATTGTATAACACATACAGCATAATCTATCATCCACTGACCTTAACAATATATGCATTTCAACGTCATTATAATAGCACTAATAATAAGCAATTAATCCTATATATAATTCGCCAATCTCCTCAGTCACTCACTCACGTCTGTCCAAAGCCAAATGCGCAGTCGCCTTCTGCGCAGCTGCCCGAAAAACATTACGAGACCGACATCGCGGCAGGCGGCGGATTTATGGACGCGAAAATTCAAAGAGAAAGGCGACTTCGATTAAAGCTCTAGAGGCCTGAAAGGCGATTTCGACTACAGTTCCTGGCCTAATTACGCATTCATTCAATACACTGATATCAGGTTTGTGGTGCTTATACTTATTACTATTCCACTCGTTCCCGTTTCATCTTACGTTGTCGAAACGGGCTCTTTGTCAAGTTTCTCTATTATGTAAGATCCAAATGATGTCTGCTCATATGGTCTTTGCCCTTTTGGCTGTGGTCAGAACTCGTGCTGCTGGCTGTAGTCGTCGTCTTCTTCTTTCAGCTGCTCCCGTTAGGAGTTGCCACAGCGGATCATCTTCTTTCAACTCTTCTTGTCCTCTACTATCTGTTCTCACACCCATCACCTGCATGTCCTCCCGTCACCACATCCATAAACCTTCTCTTAGGCCTTCCTCTTCTCCTCTTGCCTGGCAGCTCTATCCCTATCACCCTTCTCCCAATATACTCGGCATCTCTCCTCTGCACATAATTATAATAATACGTTTTATTTGTATAGCACCTTTCGCATGTCCAGACCAACGCAATCTCGCCTCTCTGACTTTGTCACCCAACCTGAGCTGACCCTCTAATGTCCTCATTTCTAATCCTGTCCATCCTCGTCACACCCAATGCAAATCTTAGCATCTTTAACTCTGCCACCTCCAGCTCTGTCTCCTGTGCCACCGTCTCCAGCCCATATAACATAGCTGGTCTCACTACCATCCTGTAGACCTTCCCTTTCACTCTTGCTGATACCCGTCTGTCACAAATCACTCCTGACACTCTTCTCCACCCTGCCTGCACTCTCTTCTTCACTTCTCTTCCACAATCCCCGTTACTCTGTACAGTTGATCCCAAGTATTTAAACTCCTCCACCTTCTCCAACTCTACTCCCTGCATCATCCTCACCATTCCATGGACCTCCTCATTCACACACATGTATTCTGTCGTGGTGGTCCTAATGACCTTCATTGCTCTCCTCTCTAGAGCAGATCTCCACCTCTTTGCTTTTAGGCTTGAATAGCTTAAGTATGAATTTCTGTAGCAGTGATGGCCTGTCTACAGTCTCGAGACCTCGGTCACACAGCCCAAAGAGTTGGTAGTTTACAGGGCGTTTTTTAGGGGGGTGTATGCAAGTTTGGCAGAGGCTGCTGCACATGTTAAGTCCAATATCCTGGAAGTGTATTGATGATGCACTTAACTTCTTTGTTGCCTTTTCTGAAGCCATCTGTGGCAAATTTAAGATCAACTTCTAATTCCAGTCTGCTGCTTGTTGTTGTCCCACTGTTCATGAATAATGTGATAATACTGATGGTGCCATTTATTTTTAAGTTCACAATTATCCTGTTAAAGTGCTGTATTCCACGTTTTTCTGCAGATCCCCATTGCCTTCAGCCCATCTAAAATGGCCACTGCACAGCCTATCTTAAGTGTGCTCAGTGTTTTCACTCGGTAACTAAGATCTTCTTTATTTCAATGGTCAGGTGTTTATCTAGCAAAAAGCAGGAGAAGTTTCACTTTCAAACAGTTATAAATTTCTCGATATGAGCAGCAATTACATGATAGAGCACTTTCTGTGAGGGTTTGCAGATAAGCATTTGCTGCTATTTCAGCGTCTGTTTTCTTATCAAAGTGACGCGCAGGTCATCGTTCAGTCTGATTTATTTATTTTTTTAAATGCCCAGCCTGTCAGCTTTCATTAGCTTTGTAAGGCATGTGGACTTGGCTCCATAAATTGCTGCAAATTGCTTGATAAGACCATTAACAGAGGGTATAGAAAAGAACCCCCCCTTCGAAATATTCAATTTATTTTGCTTTACAGCGTTAACTTGAAAACACACAAGCTAATATTTTTCCAGCTTTACTTACTCAATGCAATCTATAAAACCCAAGTGAAAGATATCACAGGTACAGTTCAGAAAATTTTTTAAAAATCCTGAGATTAATAAAGGACCACCACCAACCTCCTAAACTCAATCAGGTGTCGGTGCCCACCATTTCCATTGTGGTTACTGGCTGTGATCAGTTGTAATGAGTGTGATTAGTGAAGCTGTTCCTGGTCCATTCATTCCCTCGCTTGGTAGAGCAACTGACAGCAAACAACTGACTATGGGTGGCCAGCCACTTTGAAAAGATCTCCAGGATAGAGTTGTGGACGGACATAAGGCAGGAGATGGAGACAAAGAAAATCTCAACGGCTTTATCAATCCCAAGGAGCTCAGTAAAGTCCATAATAAAGAAGTGTTTAGTACTACAAGGACCCTCCCTGGATCCTCTAAACTGAATGGAAGATCAAGGAGGAAACTGGTAGGAGAGGATACCAAGAGGCACTTTGATGGCAAAGAGTGGTCATTGTCTATTTCACTGATCACTCCTACCACTTTCTTTTATGTGGACTTGTTCCCTGGACACTTTTTATCAGTATGCTGCTGCTGGAGTATGTGAATTTCCCCTTGATTAATAAAGTATCTATCTATCTATTGTGTGCATGTGACAGCAATTTGACAAGCGCTCCACAATTGTGGCTTGTTCGGGAGGGTCGCACTTCACAAGAAAGGCCACATGAAGGCTCATTTGAGCTTTCCCAGAATGCACCTTGAAGATTCTGATGCCAAGTGGAAAAAGGTCTTATGGTCAGATGAGACCAAAATCAAACTCTTTGGCCTCAACACCAAACGGTACGCCAATGCAGCTTACCATCCACAACACACCATACTTACAGTAAAGCATGGAGGGGGCAGCATCCTGTTGTGGGGGGCCTGGGGCTCTCGTTAGGGTAGAAGGAAAAATGGATGGGGTAAAATGTTGTCAACTTCTTGAGGAAAACCTGCTACCCTTTGCCAGAAAGTTGAAGATGGGCAGAATGTTCACCTTTCAACACGACAACGACCTGAAGAACACAGCAAAATGGACCACACTGTGGCTGAAGGAGAAAAAAGTGAATGTCCTTAGTGTGGCCTAAGACCATTGAAAGAATCTGTGGAATGATCTTAAGATAGCAGCCCACCAACGCTCACCATCCAGTTTGACCAAACTTGAACAGTCCTGTAAAGAAGAGTGGGGGGCAAATATTGAGTGGGCTCAATCTAGATGGGCAAAGCTGATAGAGAAGAATCCCAACAGACTCAAGGCTGTCATTAAAGGGGGGGTCAAAATGACATTGACACTGGGGGGGGGGGGGTGATCCTTTATTAATCTCAGTAGGTCTTGTTTTTGATTTTTTACAATTTTTCTGAACTGTTGCTGTGATTTCTTTCACTTGGATGTTACAGGTGGCATTGAGTAAGTAAAGCTGGGAAGAAATATTAGTTTGTGTGTTTTCATTTAAGGCAAAATAAAAATGGGAATATTTCAAATGGGGGATTCTTTTGTATGCCCACTGTATTTGTAAATTTGTAAATGCACTCCAACCTGCTTGTGCTTGTTGCCAGCTTAATGGCATGTATTCAATCTGGCACTTCCATTGCTAAAATGTAACTTTGAAGAGATCTATCGGCTTTATTGTCCGTGAAGTTTCTCCCTTATGTTTTAAGTGAAGATGGACTTCTAATATGGGCGGAGTGGTGGCTCTGAGGCTAGAGATCTGCACTGGCAATCGGAAGGTTGCTGGTTTGAATCCTGTAAACGCCAATAGGGACTCTGCTGTGTTGGGCCCTCGAGCAAAGCCCTTAACCTGCAATTGCTGAGCGCTTTGAGTAGTGAGAAAAGCGCTATATAAATGCAAAGAATTATTATATCTTTATAAGCATTAACTCTTTTAGGGCTAATTTTTTTTTTGTTTCTTTTCTCCCAGGGCTGAATATTTTTCCAAAAACTAACATTTTTTAAAAAAGAACACAAAGCAATTGTTTAACATATCAAATCAACAAAAAATATTTACTTTTGACAAATGTTCCTGTCTTGCATGTTGTATGAGCCTGCATACTCTATGATTTCACATACATATCACATACATTTTACACAGCAAAGTCTGATCTCTCTCAAAACAGCCAATTTCAGTCATTGCCACATTGCACTTACAATATGTGTTGCTTTGGTGCCTATTTTTCAATTGTCTGTTGCTGCACTTTCTCACATATATTGTTAGTGTGTACTGTAGAGAGACAAGTCACCCATTTGCCATCGTGCCATGCCACTGCCACCAAGTTTTCTGCCTGCATGAAAACCGTATTGTCACCTCTTTTCATCTTCTGAAACTTTATGAACTTTATGTATGGCATTATAGCCTGGCTCACCCCATGGGATTTGCTTCTGTTTATTTCAGAAATTAATAAAACTTTGCAGCAGCACGTACCTATCACCACGCTGCATAACCCGTCCAAAGCCACCAGGGGACAAAACACGTTTGGACCAATGCTCCCTGAAGTTATATCACCAGTTCTGTCCCATCTCTATTTGTAATGCCACAGCGCGCTTCGTCTCGTCTTTCGTTGTGGGTTTCCACTTTGAAAAACGAGAATGCGATGCAAACGCAGCCCGTGATTCAAAAAAAATCTCTGCCTACCTGTTTGTCTCGTCTGACAGTAGCTGAAAAGCAGCATCAGGAGAGAGCAGCCTGAAGTACAGCAGCTGGTGATCTGTCGTGTCCAACAGCAAGCCATGCCGTCTTGTAAACTCCGGTAGCCAGATCGGCTCTCAACGGATCAATGTCTGTGTATTTATCCCATGCGAACCTTGCTGTAGATGCATCGGCTGCGTGAAGGCGCTCAACTGGCAGCAGATCCGCTGGCGCGGCATCAGCTGGTGTCTGATCAGCTGATGCCAGCTTCTCGCTCTCTTGCTCGATCTCCTGATCACTGCCAATAAAATCCTATTCTGAAAAATCAAGAGTCCGACTCCGCGATAATGCGCAAAACATCGTCTGCCAAGTGTTTTCTTTTCTGCACTTGCTTCGCTGCCTTTTCACATGTCGGTGCCATCTTGCCTTTGTTTACATTTCGCAACTCACGCACACGCAAGGTTTAGTTGCTGAGTCAACGAGTCTAGCATTCCTCCAAGCACAGAGGGAATGCCTGTGACGTGACAGTGAGATTTGTCGCCATTAACAGCTGATTGTCGCCCTTTATCCCTGGATGTCGACTTTTGTCGACATTAGCCTTCAACCCCTCCTGTCGACAAAAGTCGACATCCGCCCTAAAAGAGTTAATTTAACAATAAGCCATTTGAAGTACCCGCAGAGAGTGACAAACATCAGGTATCTATTCTTAGTGATTATTTAAAACCGAAAATAACCAGTTCAAATGTTAAATTAAACCACGTTCATGTGAAAACACCATACACTAAATCTTTTTTTTATTCATGATTTTTTTCCTCAGAAGACATTAGTCAATGCCAGCAATATTGGTAAGCCTGCTGGGAAAGATATAAACGGGCTAACTCACTCTTTTATATACTGCAGCCCCTTCAACAGATCACCAACCCAAAGCATTTTAAAAATTACAAAAGAATTCAGTACATGAAAAATAAATGCACTATAGACCTCAGGGATTGAAACTGAAACAAGTCATAAAAACATGAAAGTTCTAGTGGGGTGCACAGCAGAGCTGTGGGTACGGAAGATTTGTTTGAGAGAGCAAAAATCGGTATTGGTGTACACGGAGAGAGCATCATGAAGAAAGGGGAAGTTAAAGCAAACTTTTAATGGATGGCAGAAACAAACCTTTGGTAGCCACGAAAAACCTCTGGAACAACAAATGATTACCACAGATTTATGTTTCAGTGCTAAACAAAGTGTCGCTGTCATTGGGGACATGTAAAGTGAGTAATGGTTCCAGTTTCACCCATGGCTTGTGCCTGTCGCCCAATTATACTGTTCACTTTTGGGGATGCAAGTGGAAAACGTACAAAGATATGTAGGGACTCTGAGCAACTGAATGAGTGAGGGTGGCATTTGAACCCACAATAGAGAATCCATGGCGACTCCATGTTCCACAACCATGGGGATCGTCACATTTGTATCTGCGAACTTTAAAACTGATGGATGGCGTTTAGCATTTTTGGTTTAGTTTTACATTGCGGTTATCGTTTTCACGCATGCAGGTTAGCTGGAGGCCAGAAAGATAGATAGATACTTTATTAATCCCAAGAGGAAATTCCCATACTCCAGCAGCAGCATACTGATAAAAAAAACAATATTAAATTAAAGAGTGATAACAATGCCGGTATAACAGACAATAACTTACTTTGTATAATGTTAACGTTTACTCCCCCGGGTGGAATTGAAGAGTCACATAGTGTGGTGGAGGAACGATCTCCTCAGTCTGTCGCTGAAGCTGCTCCTCTGTCTGGAGATGATCCTGTTCAGTGGATGCAGTGGATTCTCCATGATTGACAGGAGTCTGCTCAGCGCCCGTCACTCTGCCACAGATGTCAAACTGTCCAGCTCTGTGCCTACAATAGAGCCTGCCTTCCTCACCAGTTTGTCCAGGCGTGTGGCGTCCCTTCTTCTTTATGCTGCCTCCCCAGCACACCACCACGTAGAAGAGGGCACTCGCCACAACCGTCTGATAGAACATCTGCAGCATCTTATTGCAGATGTTGAAGGACGCCAGCCTTCTAAGGAAGTACACATATGCACAAAGCATGCAATTATTCAACTCAAAATTGTATATCGAGCACCTCTCTCTCATCTGAAATTATCCAAAATGTTTCCAGGGTGAGAGCCAACCTGCAAACGTTGCAATTGAGTTCCAGCCTCACTGGGCCTGCACCAAATTAACATCATTCTGGACCAAAATCTTTAAATTCCTATCTGACAGCCTTGGGGTCCCAATCCCTCCTAATCCACTAATGGCTGTGTGTGGTGGGCTCACAGAGGGGCTTAAAGTGGAGAAGGACCAACAAACTATGATGGCTTTCACTTCACTATTGGCACGTAGACTTATTTCACTCAACTGGAAGAATCCTAACTCTGCTTTTCTAAGTCGGTGGGTAACCGATGTTTTATATTATTTGAAATTGGAAAAAATCAGATTCTCACTTAGAGGATCTGTGCAGAACTTTTTCAAAACTTGGCAGGATCTCATCAATAACCCAAATGATGACCAAAATGTTTTTTGATTTCAAAAGTTTGGGTGGGGGTGGAAGCATCGCGACTCTCTCAGATTCTGTTCATTCATCCATCCATCCATCCATTTTCCAACCCGCTGAATCCGAACACAGGGTCACGGGGGTCTGCTGGAGCCAATCCCAGCCAACACAGGGCACAAGGCAGGAACCAATCCCAGGCAGGGTGCCAACCCACCGCAGGACGCACACAAACACACCCACACACCAAGCACACACTAGGGCCAATTTAGAATCGTCAATCCACCTAACCAGCATGTCTTTGGACTGTGGGAGGAAACCCACGCGGACACAGGGAGAACATGCAAACTCCATGCAGGGAGGACCCGGGAAGCGAACCCAGGTCCCCAGATCTCCCAACTGCGAGGCAGCAGCGCTACCCACAGCGCCACCGTGCCGCCCAGATTCTGTTCAGTTATAGCTTTTTTTTTTTTTAAATGTACACTTTTTGATGTGCCAATGTCAGATGTGACCAAATTTAAAAAGGAAAACGATGAATAAACATGACTTGTTTTCCCAGTACATTCATTTGTGTTGGCCGAACTACAAAGAGGACTATTTCATTTATGTTAGGTAGAATGCCCAGAGGGGACTGGGTGGTCTCGTGGCCTGGAACCCCTACAGATTTTATTTTTTTCTCCAGCCTTCTGGAGTTTTTTTTTTGTTTTTTCTGTCCACCCTGGCCATCGGACCTTACTCCTTTCTATGTTAACTAATGTCTTATTTTAATTTCTTATTTTGTCTTTTATTTTTCTTCTCTTCATTATGTAAAGCACTTTGAGCTACTTTTTGTATGAAAATGTGCTATAGAAATAAATGTTGTTGTTGGCTTAAAATGTGTCATTAGCGGCCACTAATTCCAGCTGCTGAAAATGTCTGGCCCAGTTCAATTTCTTGGTTTGAAAATCTGGCCCAAGTGAATTTGTAATTGACCAGCCCTGCTCTAATGCTTTCAGCTTCACAGTGCTTCTGTTCTGCATCTCAAATCCATGAGGAGCTGGCTGCTGCAGAAAGTGTCCAGCTGGTGGCACTACTGATCAACCTAACGTACCTGATTGCACACCGTCTTCTTCTTTTACATTCATTTAGTTTATCTAAGGAGCCAGTTCCCCCAATTTTCTGTCATGTTGATAGGTTGTTTTTTTTTTTCTGTAATTATGTATACCCACTCCATGAGTCTCTGTCTCCATGAGTCTCTGTCTCCATGAGTCTCTGTCTCCATGAGTGTCTGCCTCTGTCTCCTTGGGTGTCTGTCTCCATGAGTCTCTGTCTCTGTCTTGGTCTCCATGAGTCTCTGTCTCCTTGAGTATCTGTCCATAACACTGAGTTCTGTGTCTTGCAGGAGGTGCTGGTGTGGCTCACTCATCTGCAAAAGGAACTTGGTGGAGAGGTGTCAGACGAGAAACTGAGAGACTACATCTGGAACACACTCAAGTCGGGTCGGGTAAGAAGCCACCGGGTGGTGCAGGGTGGACAGGAAATGTTCTCTCCCACTACATCTTTATTCTTGGCTCACAAGGTCTCTCGCAAAAACTATGGGACTGGCACTAATCTTTGTTTCTTTTACTTCAAAGGTGGTTCCAGGGTATGGCCATGCTGTCTTGCGCAAGACCGATCCCCGCTACACCTGCCAGCGGGAGTTTGCTCTTAAGCACCTTCCCAATGACCCCATGTTCAAACTGGTGTCACAACTCTACAAGATTGTTCCTGATGTGCTTCTGGAGCAGGGCAAAGCTAAGAACCCCTGGCCCAACGTAGATGCCCATAGTGGAGTGCTGCTTCAGGTAAGATGAGTGCTGTGAAGGTCTGTGTGAACACAGAGTGGCCTTTGGCAAGTTTGGTGATGATCTAACTGTTACTTTGGTACTTGTGGATGGGTTTATTTGTGAAGGGCAAAACATTCACACTGGCAGGGCTCTTGTTCTAAGCTGTGATAGTGCAGCAAATTGATTCATCACCCGGTCCAAAATCCATATAGGTATCTTGTACTTTTAAGTCTTTACATATTTCGTTTAATGTAATGGTTTTATGATCTGTGTAGTGATGTTGCTTAGGAATGTTCATTTCAGCAGTATTGAATGTTCCCAGATATCGGGTGAGTTCTTATTTACCAAATGATGAAGAATGAAAGTGTTGATCTGTGCCTCTCAAAGTGATACATCGTCTGTATATTTTAGTTACTGTACTTCAGTATTCAAGTTCAAGTTTTTCATGTGTGTGTAGTAAAATGTAATTTTTACTTGCATGGCAGTAATACATCAGCAGCAAAAAGATGCACATCGACCCAAGAAAAGAATATATAGAATGTAAAGTACATGCTCACGGGACAAAAAATGAGTGGCCTCTGGATAAATATTAACTTGGAGCTCAGAATTCCTCCATGAGACCGCTGAACAGCTGCAGTGATGTCTGAGGCTAGAGATCTGCACTGGCAGTCAGAAGGTTGCCAGTTTGAATCCCGTAAAATGCCAAAAGGGACTCTGCTCTGTTGGGCCCTTCAGCAAGGCCCTTAACCTGCAATGGCTGAGTGCTTTGAGTAGTGAGAAATGCGCTATATAAATGCAAAGAATTATTATATGTCATGGGTGTTGCCAGTTTACAGATGCATACATTACATTGTTTCCAGCATCCAGAATTTCAAAAATCTATATTTTTTTAAACTGGATCCATGCAATAATGAGGCTAAGAGATAAAGATGCATATTCTAATAGTCCCACTACAAGAGACAATTTAAAAATAAGAAAGATAACAGGGTGGCGCAGTGGTAGCGCTGCTGCTTCGCAGTAAAGAGACCCGGGTTTGGCTCTTTATTAAGTTTTTACACTGATTTTCATATATGAAATTGGAATTAAGTTAGCACGTCAGGTTTTAAACCTGGGTCTGCTTCCCGGGTCCTCCCTGCGTGGAGTTTGCATGTTCTCCCCGTGTCTGCGTGGGTTTCCTCCCACAATCCAAAGACATGCAGGTTAGGTGCATTGGTGATCCAAAATTGTCCTTAGTGTGTGTGCCCTGTGGTGGGCTGGCGCCCTGCCTGGGGTTTGTTTCCTGCCTTGCACAAAGTGCTGGCTGGGATTGGCTCCAGCAGACCCCCGTGACCCTGTAGTTAGGATATAGCAGGTTGGATAGTGGATGGATGGATAACCTAACATAAACTGTGAATGTGCTGGTTTGTTTTCTATCCACAAATCAAGGATACTAAATAGCCAGTCATGGTAGCAACTGCTGGATGTGTTAGTATGTACAGTGTGTGTGTGTGTATTTATTATATAATGTGTATATAAAATACTTAGTGTGTATTTGTTTATTATATAGTGTGTGTTTTTGTATATATATATATATATATATATATATATACATATACACACACACACACAGTGGAACCTCAGTTTGCGAGCATAATTCGTTCCAGAAACGTGCTTGTAGTCCAAAGCTCTCGTATATCAAAGTGAATTTCCCCATAAGAAATAATGGAAACTCAGATGATTTGTTCCACAACCCAAAACTATTCATATAAAAATGTAAACTAAAAATACATAAAACAAATTAACCTGCACGGTACCTTTGAAAAGAATCATGGCTGGTGTGAGTGAGTTTCTAAACTCTTCTGGGATTGCACCCAACGGGACGACACGCGGAAGAGCGTCCCAAAGCAATCGCAGGCACCCAGCGCTGTAGCAGTTTGCCGTAAAAGATAATCCAAAAAGATCGCGGACATGCTATAAGCGCCTGCCGTCAATGGGTGATACAAGGGAACATTATAAATACGCAGGGCCCTGCCTGACTGCTGTGTCTGTGTATAGGAGAGCGGCAGATCCCGCTACAATAAATAACCGCGCTGTTGCTGTTTCAAGCTGAACAAAGCTGGTGTTGATAAACTACTGAGACTCAGCTTCATGTTTTAGGGTGCAAGATGGGGACTCGCACGTCACAGCACACACACACGCGCGTGAGTACATACACACACACACACACACACAGTCACAATGCTAATGCTGTAATAAGCAGTATACGCTCGTACGGATGTTTACTATGAGTGCTGCACGCCGACTCAGGCGGAGAATAGGAGACGATTACCCACAATCCCGCAGCGAGAGAGAGAAGAACCATCAGCTCAGTTGTGATCACATGACGCTCAGCAGACAAAGTGTAGACATACTACTCGTATTGCAAGACGTCGCTCGTTTATCAAGTCAAAATTCATTACAAATTTTAGCTCGTCTTGCAAAACACTCGTAAACCAAGTTACTCACAAACTGAGGTTCCACTGTGTGTATGTATGTATGTATAATACATACAGACAGATAGATATGAAAGGCAGTGTATGATAAATATAGTGCCTTTCATATTTATCTATATAGATAATAATTCTTTGCATTTCTTTAGCGCTTTTCTCACTACTCAAAGTGCTCAGCAATTGCAGGTTCAGGGCTTTGCTCAAAGGCCCAACACAGCAGAGTCCCTTTTGACATTTACGGGATTCGAACCAGTAACCTTCCGATTGCCAGTGCAGATCCGTAGCCTCAGAGCCACCACTCCACCTAATATCGGATGATATTTGATATAATCGAGATATATATACACACACAAATGTAGTCGTGTGTACTGTGTATGTATATAATACACACTGGAGTGAGCGGAGAGGTCGACATTAAGTTGGT
This sequence comes from Erpetoichthys calabaricus, assembly GCF_900747795.2. Classification (NCBI taxonomy): domain Eukaryota; kingdom Metazoa; phylum Chordata; class Cladistia; order Polypteriformes; family Polypteridae; genus Erpetoichthys; species Erpetoichthys calabaricus. The sequence goes on from NC_041396.2 coordinate 301,830,759, forward strand.
TATTTCGGGTTTCTTGTGCTTTTGTACCACTGGACGCTGACACTTTGAAAGGCGTAGGCCTCAAATCCCCCCCAGGGAGTAGCGCGTGTTTCCTGTCTGCCTCATGGTGTGCCAACGCAGCGGCTGAGTGTGGGCACCAGGAGTTTGCTGTCTTTTCAGTCTCTTACCGCACTGACGACCTCCTTCCTCTTTTTTTTGTGTATTTTGAATTTTTTTCATGCTTTTTAACTTTTTTTTTTTGTTGTTTTTTCTTACAGTACTATGGAATGACGGAGATGAATTACTATACAGTGCTTTTTGGGGTCTCCCGGGCACTCGGGGTCCTATCGCAGATGATCTGGAGCAGAGCCCTGGGCTTCCCCCTGGAGCGGCCCAAGAGTATGAGCACCGAGGGACTCATGACGCTGGTGGGCGCCAAGTCAGGTTAACTTCCCAGAAAAGGACAAGCCTCACCCAAAATAATCAAACAAACAGGAAGCCCCAAGCCCTCCCCACCCCAGCTGTGTAAAGTGACAGTACCCAGGAAAGAGACGAGACCAAGGAACCGCCGTGCCTCCTCGTTTTGGTCTTTCTGTTTGTAGAGCAATGCTGTAATTTATTCCATTAGCACGGACAGGGCAAGAGGAAGAGATGGATGACGGGTCACCCTGATTGTGGTGGTCAGGCGAGCGGGATGACGTCTCTCATTTCTTTCTCTCCCCCTCGTGCGTCGCGTCTCCCTCTTGAAGCGGGTGCTGTCTCTTTAGGACGTGCCCACCCACAGCTTTTTTGCACTCATCGTCTCCTTTTTTTTTTTTTTGTCCCGTCACGCTGACACTCACACTTGTGCTCGGCTGGCCATCGATCAGAGCAGCGCAGCCTGCAGGGCGTCGTAGGTGTTGCAGAAAGGATTTGCTTTCAGTTTTAGTTTCCATTTCAAGGAATGTCTTCAATGAGGTTGTGGAATCCACCACTAAGGGGGGGGGGGGGGGACTCGTAGTCTGTATGCGCACCATCCGTTTTCCACAGTAACAAACCCCCCACCCCCCATGTGAAGGATACCTCTATGACTTATGGGTGGGGGGGGGGCACTTGGTATGCCTGGCACTGTAGGGGATGTTCCAGCTCTTCTTCACCCTCCTGTCCCCATGGGCTGAACAGAACCGCACACTTTATTTATTTTTATTTTTTTTTTTTTTTTTTTTTTTAATGAAGCAGGGGTCTTTGGGTTTTTGGAGCGGTAGGGGGAGTCTGAGATTGGCGGGGGGGGGGGACCGTTGTGGCCCGGCTGCCACAAGTGGGTGGTTTTTGGTGGCCGTTTCTGTACGTATGCCTCTGTTCTTGTTGCGCGTGTGTGGTTTGTTTTTATTATTGTGTGCTTAAACACACATGGAGATGAAATGCTGACATTTGGGACAATGGGCCCAACTGCCTCGTGTCCCCCCCCCCCACCCACATGACTTTGGTTCTGTGCAGAGGGTCCCCTTTCTCCATTGGGTGCTTTTTAATTTATTATTCAGTGGTATGACAGACGGGGCCTAGGCGTGTGTGTGGGGTTTTGTTTTTTTTTTTTTTTTTGTATGTATGGGGGGCTCATGGGGGTTTTTGAGTGGAGGGGGTGTGCGTGCTGCTTTTTTTTTTTATATATAAATGTGTACACTCCTTTCAGCACGTCGCTTGAACTCCATTTCTGAGTGTCTGGCACTGAATGGTCCCCTCCAAGCCTCCTCTCACCACTGGCCTGCGGACCCTCGTCAAGGCAGGCAGTCCTTGTGCAGCAGTTTTACTTTAGTTAGGTTTTTGGATTTTTTCTTTTCTTTTCTTTTGGGATCCCATTAACAACGCACACCTCAGGTTGTTCTGCAGGCGATTTAAAACTGAAACCACGATGAGATGGATGGGGGTGAAACTAAAAAAGAAATAAATGTTTTTATAAATGACAGGCCGGCGTCTCGTCTCATTTCTGGGCAGTGCCTAGGCTGGCATGGCTCTCTGGGGGGGGGGGGGGGGCCTTGTGTAGATTTAGGATATGCTGGTGTGTTCTTTTGTACACCCTCCTCTTCATCAGTTCAGTCCGGGTGGTTTACCCCTTTGCATTTGTCTTTTCACCTGCACTCTATTGCCAGACGTATCGGGACGCCTGCCTTTACCCACACGTGAACTTTAATGCCATCCCTTAGGCTTTAATATGGAGTCGGCCCTCCCTTTGCAGCTCTAACAGCTTCAGCTCTTCTCTGAAGGCTTTCCACGAGGTGTAGGACTGAGTGTGGGAGTTTGTGACCAGGAGAGCATTGGTGAGGTCAGGCGCTGATGTTGGGCGAGAAGGCCTGGCTCGCTCGCCGTCTCCCAAAGGTGTTCTATCAGGTTGAGGTCAGGGCTCTCTGTGCAGCCACATTAAACTCGCTCCTCCATTTCTTTACAGACCTTCCTTTGTGCACTGGTGTGTGTGCCCGGTCATGTTGCCATCCCCAAACTGTGCCCACAAAGTTCTCCAAAATGGCTTTGTATGCTGAAGCATTAAGACTTCCTTTCACTGGTACTAAGGGGGCCAAGGCCAACCACCCACCATAATCCCCTCTCCACCAAACTTCACACTTGGCACAATGCAGTCAGGTGAGTCCTGTTCTCCTGGCCAGACTCGTCCATCGGATCGTGTGATTCGTCACTCCAGGGGTCACGTCTGCACTGGCGGTGGGCTTTACATACACTACTGTATCCGACGCTTTGCATTACACTTGATGTCAGGCTTGGCTGCAGCTGCTCGGCCATGGAGACCCATTCATCCCATGGAGCTCTCTTTCTACACTGCTTTTGGAGGTCTGTAGTTATAAAGTTGGTGACTTCTGCCCACCTCAGCATGCGCTGTCCACGCTCTGTGATTTGACGTGGCCTACCACTGAGTTGCTGTTGTTCCCAGTTACTTCCACTTTGTTATAATACCACTGACAGCTGACCGTGGGATATTTGTAGTGAGGACATGTCACGAATGGACTTACTGCACAGGTGCCATCCTATCAGGGCACCACACTTGAACTCACTGAGCCCCTCAGAGCGACCCCTTCTGTCACAAATGTGTGTTGAAGCCATCAGTCTGCATGCCGAGGGGCTCAATGTTATACACCTGTGGCCATGGAAATGATTGGACCACCTGAATGCAATGATTTGGAGGGGGGGGGGTGGGTCACCCCCCCACCCCCAATACTTTTGGCAATATAGTTTAGGTGGGCACAGGAAGTGGATGGTTGTTTTCATTCTCTTTTAACTCTTGCTTGTCAGGTCCCCCCCATCAGAGCCCCACTTTTGCAGTCTGCCTTCTGTGGCACAGACAACAAATTTGAATCCTGGAGAGCTGTGGGGCACGATGACAAGTGACAACTATTATGGGCTGCTCTTTCCAGTGGGTTGGGGTTGGGGTGGGGGGTGCAAGTCCAGTACTGTAATGTGGTGACCCCTTAAAAAAAAATGAGCTTTCTTCAGAGGAATCGAGTGAGAAGCTCACAGTGGAGATGTTGCCCTTCCTCATTGAAAGGACCCAACTGAGGTGGTCCAGGCATCCAAAGCAGATGTTTTGGACATGTCCAGCCAGGAGGAGACCCCGGGGCAGACCCATGACCCACTGGGCCTAGGAATGCCTTGGTATCCACCTCCCCAATCCCCCCACCACCCCTGAGAAATGTTGAAGGAGGTGGTAGGGAAAGGAAACATCTGGGCATCGCAGAATAAGCAGCAGAAAATGGATGGTTGCATTGAATATGCACAGAAGCAAGTTCTCATGTTCAAATGTTGTGCCTCATGATGAGCTTGTGGATACCTTCAGAAACGGGAGTGTGTCTGTGTATTGGGGTCTTAAAGTCTTTGTGTATGGACTTGGCATGGGAGTGGTGCCCGATCTGTGACCTCCGGGGCTTCACTCTGTTGAGGAGCCAATCGCATTTGGTGCCCTCTACGTTACGTGTCAGTGATGATGTGTGACACGCCTGGCTAACTGTGTTCTTTCTCAACTGCCATGCTAGACCTTCAAACCTGCTCGATGTCAACAAGGGTTAGCTCACACCCTCAATCAGTGTCCGTGCGTGGAATTCATTCAGTCATGGCTTCACTGTTCATGAATGAGCAACCAATTGATATCGGTGTGCAAATTACAGTTAGGTCCATAAATATTTGGACAGAGACAACTTTTTTCTCATTTTGGTTCTGTACATCACCACAATGAATTTGAAATGAAACAACTCCGATGTAGTTGAAGTGCAGACTTTCAGCTTTAATTCAGTGGGGTGAACAAAACGATTGCATAAACATGTCAGGCAACTAAAGCATTTTATGAACACAATCCCTTCATTTCAGGGGCTCAAAAGTAATCGGACAATTGACTCTTTGGCTATTTCATGGGCAGGTGTGTGCAAGTCCATCGTTATGTCCTTACCAATTAAGCGGATAAAAGGCCTGGAGTTGATTTGAGGTGTGGTGCTTGCATGTGGAAGATTTTGCTGTGAACAGACAACATGCGGTCAAAGGAGCTCTCCATGCAGGTGAAAGAAGCCATCCTTAAGCTGAGAAAACAGAAAAAACCCATCGGAGAAATTGCTACAATATTACAAGTGGCAAAATCTACAGTTTGGTCCATCCTGAGAAAGAAAGCAAGCACTGGTGAACTCAGCAACGCAAAAAGACCTGGACGTCCACGGAAGACAACAGTGGTGGATGATCGCAGAATCATTTCCATGGTGAAGAGAAACCCCTTCACAACAGCCAACCAAGAGAACAACACTCTCCAGGGGGTCGGCGTATTGATATCCAAGTCTACCATAAAGAGAAGACTGCATGAAAGTAAATACAGAGGGTGCACTGCAAGGTGCAAGCCACTCATAAGCCTCAAGAATAGAAAGGTGAGATTGGACTTTGCTAAAGAACATCTAAAAAAAGCCAGCACAGTTCTGGAAAAACATTCTTTGGACAGATGAAACCAAGATCAACCTCTACCAGAATGATGGCAAGAAAAAAGTATGGAGAAGCTCATTATCCAAAGCATAGCACATCATCTGTAAAACACGGTGGAGGGAGGCAGTGTGATGGCTGCCAGTGGCACTGGGACACTCGTGTTTATTGATGATGTGACACAGGACAGAAGCAGCCGAATGAATTCTGAGGTGTTCAGAGACATACTGTCTGCTCAAATCCAGCTACATACAGCAGTCAAAGTGATTCATAATACAGATGGACAATGACCCAAAACATACAGCCAAAGCAACCCAGGAGTTTATTAAAGCAAAGGAGTGGAAAAGTCTTGAATGGCCAAGTCAGTCACCTGATCTTAACCCAACTGAGCAGACATTTCACTTGTTGAAGACTAAACTTCAGACAGAAAGGCCCACAAACAAACAGCAAGTGAAAGCCGCTGCAGTAAAGGCCTGGCAGAGCATTAAAAAGAAGGAAACCCAACATCTGGTGATGTCCAGGAGTTCAAGACTTCAGGCTGTCATTGCCAGCAAAGGGTCTTCAACAAGTATTAGAAATGAACATTTGATTTCCAGTTATTTCATTTGTCCAACTACTTTTGAGCCCCTGAAATGAAGGGATTGTGTTCACAAAATGCTTTAGTTGCCTCACATTTTTATGCAATCGTTTTGTTCACCCCACTGAATTAAAGCTGAAAGTCTGCACTTCAACTGCATCGGAGTTGTTTCATTTAAAAGTCATTGTGGTGATGTACAGAACCAAAATGAGAAAAACGTTGTCTCTGTCCAAATATTTATGGACCTAACTGTGTGAAGAGAATTTCATACAGAGAGGGTTTTGCGCGATCGGCAAGATCCTTTATTGCTCCCGGAGGAAATTCTGTATGAAAGATACCGCTTTAGCCGAGGGGGAATATTGTACCTCAAAGATTTATTAGCACCTTATATTCGAAGTCAAACTCGGCGAAGTCGGGCTCTCACAACCACACAGACAGTAGGCATTGCTTTGAGGTTTTTTACAAGCGGCACTTTTAATATACTGTAGGCGATGCGGAACATCTATCGAAAAGTACAGTTTGCCAGGCAATTCGTAAAGTCTGTTTGGCTCTGAAACATTTCCTTTGGGTTTTCATTGTGTTTCCTGGACACCTGCGTGTGCAGACAATAAAAGAGGCGTTTCATGCCATTGCAGGTAGGTAATACAAAGGCTAAAACACCCACAGTTCCATGAAGAATCTCAATCAGCCTAACATTCTCATTACCAGGATTTCCAAATCTGATTGGGGCACATGGGACTGATCAGAGTGGAGTTTGATCAAACATTATTTGGAAAATGTACCTCTCCTCCTGATGAATAATCAGACACAGTGTCTTCATCAAATATTTGACCTTCGTCAATATCTCGTTGGTCAGACACAGGTTCTAGGGATATGACATTCCCTGCAACTGACCCAACAACAAAGAGGGCTATATGGAGCATACCTGTGGCACACATGGCGAAAACCAACTGCTGACCAAAAAGAACACAAAGGATCGTCTCACTTTTGACAAAACAAAAAACATCTTGATGACCTGTCCCAAATCTTTTGGGAAAATATTCTGTGCACTGACGAAACAAAAGTTGAACTTTTTGGAAGGTGTGTGTCCCGTTCCATCTGGCATAAAACTAACACAGCATTTCAGAAAAAGGTGGTGGTGGTGGTGTGATGGTCTGAGGCTGCTTTCCTTCTTCAGGACCTGGACGACTTGCTGTCAGTGATGGAAGCACAAATTCTGCTCTCTACCCAAAAATCCTGAAGGAGAATGTCCAGCCATCAGTTTGTGACCTCAAGCTGAAGCGCACTTGGGTTCAATGATCCAAAACACAGCAGCAAGTCAACTTCTGAATGGCTTAAAAAAAAAACAAATGAAGGTTTTGAAGTGGCCGGCTGCGTCCAAGTCCGGACTTGAATCCTTCAAAAAGCGGTTTGTGCTCGGAAACCCTCCAATGTGGCTGAATTACAACAATTCTGCAAGGAAGAGTCGGCCAAAACTCCTCCACAGCGATGTGAACGACTCATTGGCAGTTGTGGCAAACGCTTGATTGCGGTTGTTGCTGCTGCCAGCTATCAGGTTTAGGGGGCAATTACTTTTTCACACAGGGCCATGCAGGTTTGTTGTTTTTTTTTTTCCTTGATATATAAAATCATTACTTAACCCAAGTGAAACACAAAATACACTTTTTACTTTTGTCTAATATTTAAGTTTGTTGGATGATCTTTTAAAATATTTAAGCTCAGGAAGGGGGCAAATACTTTGTCACAGCACTGTATGTGGGCAGAGGAACACGAAACAAGATTCATAGGCCGTCTTCTGGCGTTTCCTTAGTCCTGAGCAGGGCCATGGAGGGTGCTGGAGCCCATCCCAGGCAGCACAGGGCTCAAGGCAGGAACAAACCCTGGCCGAGGTGCCACTCCACCGCACACACGGGCCAGTTTAGTCACGCCAGCCCTGCATGTCCCTGGACAGTGGGAGGACCGCTCTGACCCTTAAGCCTGTGCCACCCTCCATGGGTGATGTTTTAAGAGATATTTTGATTTCATTGAATTTGTGTTCAGGTAAGGCTGTTCGGTTTCTTGTAGGCACCCAGACTTCATTTCCATCTCTTTGGGCTTTGCAGGTGAAGGTTACGATCGTGTTGTCACCGTCACCATCAGTTGGGCAGGCACGTTAAACCGAGAGCCACCTGTCTGCTGGCCGAGCGAGTGCCTTAATCACCCGCTAATTCATAGAAACCTGCGTTCAATTAAAATGCCACGGAGACCTGAAGTTTGGGATGTCGGCCTCACTGATTTCTCCACGAGGCGCTCATCATCATCATCTTCTTCTTGTTTCCACTGCTCCCATTTAGCAGATCATCCGTCTCCATCTCCCCCCCTCATGTCCTCCCTCACCACATCCGTAAACCTTCTTGGTCTTCCTCTTTTCCTCCCACCTAGCGGTTCCATCCTCAACATTCATGTCCAGCAAACCATCTCAGTGTCACGTGGTCACCACACGGTCCTCCCTGATGCTGTGTCCCCTCGTCACTCCAAGCCTCTTCAGCTCCTCCACTTCCAGCTCTGCCTCCCGTCTTTTCGTCTCCAAACCCTACAAGATGGCCGCTCTCCCTACCTTCCCTTTCGCTCTTCTCCGCCCGGCCCACCCTTACAATGCAGTTTATTGTTGTGTGGCCCAAAATCGCACATGGAGGGCCGCAATGAGCTTGAACAGACCCTGCCTCTTGACAGCCCCCCAGCCTCGACTGTCTTAAGAAGACAATGAAAAACTCCCAAAAACAAAAATGGAAGAAACCTCAAGACAGGGCAGTTCAAAGAGAGACCCCCTTTCCTGGTAGGTCGGGCGTGCAGTGGGTGTCAAAAAAGAATGGGGGTTTGGGGGTCCAATACAACACAGTACAGGTAGTCCCCACGTTACCGACTTACAAAGGGGGCCTCAGCCGCTCCTTCATCTGTCTGGGGGACGCGACTAGCGGTGGCACGAGGGGGTCGGTTTCACTGCTCGCGCACTGTAGTGTCCCTTGGGTAGCTCCGGGTGACAAATAGAGCGGTGGGCAGCTGGGCGCGTGGCATGCGCTCGTGTGCAGGACGGAGGCTTGATGGGTCAGTTCACTGCCCACCCACCACGTCACCGCAGCTACTGCTCCTGACCGGACGGAGGCTGGATGGGGCAGAGGGGGGCATTTCACTGCCTGCCCACCACACAGCCTTGCAGTGTCCCACGAACGGCTGCCCCGTTTGTTCTCGGTGGGCGGCTGGTGATGCTGCAAGCGGTGACCTGGTTGTGGCTGAACGGAGGCCATTGAGGATGAATGGGATTATAATGTGCCTTGGGTGGCTGCCTGTTGAATGGGGGCAGTGGTGGGTGATTCACTGCCCGCCTTTGGACGCACCCTGTTTGCTCTCGGTGGGCAGACGCTGCAGGCAGCATACTGAGGTGACTGTGCGGTGGGCGGGTGGTGAAGCGCCCCTCGCTGCCCCCATTCATTCTCAATAGCAAGCCTGCTTGTACCGTTACACACATAGCAGGATGTTGTGCCTCGTTCAGTACGCCAGACGTGCCAACGAGGGGTGCCATCCTGCTGTGATGACGTGTACAGTGCGGTGCAGAAGAGCTCATCTTAACCTTTTGTCTTCACCCTTCAAGAATGTCTCTGAAACCCAAATCTGATGATACAGTAAAGAAGAGAAAATAAAGTAGAAATAATCAAAAGGGCAGAGAGAGGTGACAGTGACGCTCCGTCATTCATTGGCAGAGCTCTTGGTTACCGTCGGTCAACAATAGCATTTGTTAAAATAATGGACCAGTCCCGACTTACATCCAAATTCAACTTAAGAACAAGCCTACTGTCCCAGTCTCGTACACAGAACAGGACACAAGTCCTCCTCAATACAATCTAATAGGACAATAGGAGTCTTACAAGTAGAGCAGAACTCAACAGTAGATGACATCCCATAATAGGATTTGGACTCTTCCTCACCTCCCTGCCACCCTCTGTGTTGCTTTGGCCCGTTGAGCCCCCAAGTATTTACGTTTGATGACCTTCAGCACGTCTTCTCCTTGCAGTCACACCTTCCACCTCCATTTTTCTCCCACTGACCCTCCTTCCCCTTCTCTCCACCGCTCCGGGTTCGTCTCGACCTGCTGCTGTCACTACTGTCACTACCGATCTCAATGTCCTCTGCGGTTATGTGGCCTTCTAAACCCTTAACCGGGTTACACTTGAGGATTTTGTTATCTGCGCGTGTCCATTGTGCAATGCAGTGGTCCGGACACAGGTGAGCCCACTGTGATCTCCTTAAGTGATGGTGCAAAACTGAAGAGATGCACAGGCCAACAAGGAAGGAAGAAGACCCTTCAGAACCACCCATGAGATGAGTGAGATGTGACGCCATCAGGGCACTGCCACAGGCACAACGCAATATGTGGAGTCACCAGGCTGCTGCTGCTGCTTCTTCACCAGGCACACTGCCACCCCTGAAAGTCATGTCTGGGTTCCACACAATTGGCGACATCCCACACGTTGTTGGGAGCAGTGGGTGGGACACTCGCACCGAATTTGTATCCCTGGCCATTGACCAAAAAGGGCTTTCTGCAGTTGCTAAGTGGTCATGGGCAACGTGGCCTTACGGTGTCCACCAAGTGCTGATCTGGGCAACGTGACCTTACGGTGCCCACCATGTGCTGGTCTTGGCAACATGGCCTTACGGTGCTCTCCAAGTGCTAATCTGGGCAAGGTGGCCTTACGGTTTCTGCCACGTGCTGATCTGGGCAACGTGACCTTACGGTGCCCACCATGTGCTGGTCTTGGCAACATGGCCTTACGGTGCCCACCAAGTGCTGATCTGGGTAACGTGGCCTTACGGTGCCCACCATGTGTTGGTCTTGGCAACATGGCCTTACGGTGCCCTCCAAGTGCGGATCTGGGCAACGTGGCCTTACGGTGTCCACCAAGTGCTGATCTGCACAATGTAGTCTTACGGTGCCCGCCATGTGCTGATCTGGGCAACGTGGCCTTACGGTCCCCACCATATGCTGATCTTGGCAACATGGCCTTATGGTGCCCTCCAAGTGCTGATCTGGGCAAAGTGGCCTTACGGTTTCCACCACATGCTGATCTGGGCAACATGGCCTTGTGGTGCCCTCCAAGTGCTGATCTGGGCAAGGTGGCCTTACGGTTTCCGCCACGTGCTGATCTGGGCATCGTGGGCTTACGGTGCCCGCCACGTACTGATCTGGGCAACATGTCCTTATGGTGCCCACCAAGTGCTGATCTGGGCAAAGTGGCCTCACAGTTCCCACCATGTGCTGATCTTGGCAACATGGCCTTACAGTGCCCACCAAGTGCTGATCTGGGCAAAGTGGCCTCACAGTTCCCACCATGTGCTGATCTTGGCAACATGGCCTTACGGTGCCCTCCAAGTGCTGATCTGGGCAAAGTGGCCTTACGGTTTCCACCACATGCTGATCTGGGCAACGTGGCCTTACAGTGCCCACCAAGGGCTGATCTGGGCAAAGTCAGCAATCTGTCATCAGGCACTGGATGGTGAAATTGGGAAGGTTGGGATGTTTGCCCATTGGGTGACCATGCCCATCATCTTCACCCGTATCTGCTGACACCTCTAAGTTCTCCACAGGCCGTGGATGACGCTGCACATCAGGAGATAGGAGATAGGAACATAGAAAATGTGCTTCAGGTGTTGCCACAAATCTTAAGGGTGGCATCAGATACTTGCCTGGGTGGTGCTGTACCAGGACAGTTGTGTGTGCCATGCTGTACAACACTGCCCTCCCACTGCCCATTGTAGAGGAGGAGGTGACCACAGAGGCTGACAACAACCACATGTCACCCAACAGGATGCCCACCAGGGTGGTGTAAGAGTGAGGCAGGATTCTACAGTACTTGGCTCCTCAGAAGAGGTGGCATGTTATTGAAGCCAAAGTCCCACAGATGTGGACGCTCCGCTGCGGGTTTGCACCATAGTGAGATGTCTTTGGGCAGCTGGAGTGAAATCTGCTGAAATTCACCAAAGGATGTTGGCTCAGTCCAGAAGTGGAAACTGCAGGACTCGACAAAAAGCCAAGGGTTACAACAGGAGGAAGACGCGTAGCCAATGAAGCTCAAGCGGGTCGACCATCGGCGTCACGCATCTGGATATCCGCTGTGGATCTGCACCTGCCATCGTGCCACCCTCCTGATCTGCACAAGCAGCGGCGCATGAAGGTTCCATCCAAAGACCCGAGTGTTTCGGAGTGGAGATGAGCCACGGGGTCCGTCAGCGAGAGACAAAGCGCGCAGTGGAAACAGTAAAGAAGAAATTCAAATGGCAGCCCTCCTCCGAGAAGACCATGCTGAGACCTCCATTTGGGACATGAAAGCTCCTCTTCTGGCGCATTTGCAGGAGTCTGGACACTCGGTGAGCGGTGCGCCGTACTGCGCTGTGCGAAGACGTAAAGCGAAACCAGCAACCCGCAGCAAAAGAGGAGGAGTTCTGTCAAAAACGCTCCCGCTGCTCCGTGACGATCCCTGTCCCCATACAGTGCCGGGGCTTTGAACGGCTTCCACAAACCCCCTCACGGCCCTGACTGAGCTCCATGCGACTTCGGCCCACTTGATGAGGCTGTAGGAGCTCGCAGGTCCACCTCTGATGACAAGGAGCCGAAACAAAGGAAGGAAGACGTCAGTGGAACCAAAGAAGAAGTGCAGCGACCTGCAGGGAGACGACGTGGAGCCGTGACAGAGCCTGCGTTAGACGTTCGGTCATTTACTCGACTTCTTCACATTTCCACACAGTATTCCTGCTTATGGTGTCACTCTGAAGAGCCACCGTTATGGTGCTACAACTGATCTTCTCCTTAATTTAAGCGCCTTGAGCATGGGAAAGGCGCTATATAAATAAAATGTATTATTATTTTAGTATAATTCAAAGAGCATTCCAAAATAATTTGTAATGTCCGAGAGTGATTGATACATTGTGAAAAAATGACCGCTTATTGCTAAAGAACCTCATTCCTGCTACTCTCAACAACTGATTGTGCTTTTTCACAAAGACACCGCCTGTGTGCCACCAATGTCATCGGACATGCACTAGTGACAGGGACAGAGATACTCAGTGAGTGTTGGGCATGCGGTCAAGTGACAAGAAGCGAGCGGGAGGGGAGCGGGTGTCACACAAACATCATCAGAAGGGGCGTGGCCTGAGGGTGCTGCTGTCAGGAGGGGTGTGGCCTAAGAGGGAAACATGTACTGTCAGGAGGGGTGGAGCCTGAGAGAATGAGACACTATCATAAGGGGCATGGCCTAAGAGAGTAATGCTGTCAGGAGGGGTGTGACATGAATTGTCATGAGAGGGGTGGAGTCTGAGAAACAGAGATGCTGTCAGAAGGGGTGGGGCCATCTTGAAAGAGACACACTGTCAGAAGGGGTGGAGCCTGAGAGAGGGAGGCACTGTCATAAGGGGCATGGCCTAGGACAGCGTTTCTCAACCTTTAAGTATTTGCGACCCGAGTTTTCATAAAAGTTTTAATCGCGCCCCCCCTAACGTTTTTTTGAAACCCTAATAAAATTTATTCCTATATTTTTTGCTACCGATACACCATTACAAGTTTACAATTTTCCTACAAATAGTGAAATTACGCCACATATGGCAACATTCACGCCCCCTTTTTTGCTACTTCGGGGGCACACCCCAAAGTTTGAGAACTACTGGCCTAAGAGCGTGCTGCTGTCAGGAGGGGTGTGGCCTAAGAGGGGTGGAGTCTGAGAAATAGAGATGCTGCCAGAAGGGGTGGGGCCATCTTGAGAGAGACACACTGTCAGAAGGGGTGCAGCCTGAGGCAACACTGTAAGAAGGAGCGTGGTTGGGAGAGAGAGTGATGCTGCCAGAAGGGGTGTGTCCTAAAAGAGATGTTGTCAGAAGGGGTGGGGCCTGAGTCAGAGACATTTACTGTCAGAAGGGGCAAAGTCTGAGAGAGAGAGAGATAAAGAGAAAGACACTTGAAGAGGCGGAGCCTGATTGAGAAACACACCCTATTAGAGGCGGAGTCAGAGAGACAGAAACTGTGGGAGGGGTGGAGCCACGCAGAGGGCGTGTGTGAGGCAGTTGCAGTATCATTACTGCTAAACTTAATGGAGAACGCTGTTATTGGTGGATTAACTAACTACACATACAGTATAACAAACTTCCAATCTTCTTTCCACAACTGTGCCCATTTGTGCCGTCGGGCACTGGTGGTGGATGAGAAGACCTGATGGCCACGTCACCCCATTAGGTGTTCAGTAAGTCGGAGGTCAGGGCTCACTGCAGGCCCTCCAGGTCTTTGTGGGCCACAGGGCCTGAGTGGTGCTGGAACACAAAAATACCTTCACAAACTGAAGCCCCCAATTGTCTCAGAAGTTCTTGTCTGCTGTAGCATAAACAAGACCCTTCACTGGAACCAAGGGGGCCAAGCCCAAACCCTGCCATTGAACCCACCAAACTTTGCAGTCAAGAAGGTACCCGCCAAGTCCAGATTGTGACGTGTGATTCATCACACCACACTTCCACTTCTGCCAATCCCAACGGTGGGCACTCCAGCCGACTCTTGGCGTTGCCCATAGCGACCTTAGGCTCGGCCATGGAAACCCATTTTATGAAGCTCCTGGGACACAGGTCTTGTGCTGATGGCGTCCCACAGGCAGTTTGGCCCTCAATGGCCGCCTCTCTCTGACTGTGTGGTGTGCCACCCTGTGGCTAAGCTGCAGCTGCTCCTCCATGTCCGCCACTTCACTTTAACAGTCCTGACAACTGCCCAGGACAGATCTAGCAGAGCAGACATTTCACGTAGTGACTTGTGGCATCCTAGTATCCTGAAGTCACTGAGCTGCGTGTCTGTGGAGTTTGCAGGGCTCTGTGCTGACCTGATAAGAATGAAACGCCTGAACTCCATCATCTTTTGGTGCCCCCCCCCCCCCATACTTGTGGCACACCTTGTGGCCTGGCAGCACTCCACCCCATCTTGAACTTTACAGACTCGGTGACGTTCTTAGACAGCAGAACTTACAGGAGCAGCTCAGCTTTTTAGACCCTTCTGCCTGCCTAGGTGGTGATTTCAGGAGGAGGAAAGACCACTGGAGTCACGTGGAGGGAGCCGAGATGGATCACGTGATGGTGGGCAGCCAATCAGTGGCTGGCATTTTACATATTAAGTCGATCTACAAGCACCTCCATGCAAAGCAAGGATTCACATTTTCTTTTTATTTTGCTGACAAACGTCCGTTTCTTTGCTTTTTTTGGGTTGTAATTATTGGCAAACATCACGTGTCGTGTCGTAAAGCGCGGCTGAAACTGTAGTGGTCCATAGTAGGAGAGTTCTGTGCCACAAGGTGGCCCACGGCGCCCTGACGGGACAGGACACTCGCTGTGGGTTAAACCTCAACGGGCCACCTTCACCCGCAGAGCCTTTTCTTAAACCGTATGGGCACACGGGGTCCAATACCCGGGCACACTTAGCACACACTCCCATAACTACAGCACAGGACTGCCATGTCAGTGGGCGCTGGGCCTTCTCTGCGAGGGGCACAATGGCTGGATGGGGAACTTTCAGCTTTGAAAGTCAGTGGGCTTTGTATCCTCCCAACACCTGAGAAGACGCACAGATGGCACCTCAAAAACAGCCCAGGTGACGGGGACATCAGGAACTGGAGGCTATCGTGGCGACATTCAGCCCCCCCTAACCAATAGAACTGCGCAGGTCTCCGCTGGCCAAGGCCGCCCACCCACGACCACGACACTCCTTTGTATTAGTGCCATTTGTATCATTAGTATTGTTATATTTGTGTCCTACTTTAGGCTTTGTTTCTTGTCCCTTCATATGAGCTCAAGAGATCAAGTGCAATCTGTTATGTAGTGCCTTTCATCCATCAGTATTGGCAGGGCAGGGTCACCTTTCATATCTAACTTACTGTATATTGTACCCTTCATAATCGGTTATTCCATTATATCCACAATCTATAATACGGCATCTGCCTTCATATAGCGCCCTTCACATCTGATGCGTGTTTGGATAGTTTTTCACATCTGCTAGGATACTCATCAGATTTCACATTTATTAGAGCGCGTGGATTATTTAGTGCTAATCGGAGCTAGTTTGTGTAATACAGAAAAAGTCGATACCTTTATCTATCTATTATATAGTGCCTTTCATATCTAATGCATTCATTCTCATTTTTTACACATTGTAACAATTTTCATATCTTGTATAGTGCCTTTACCGCTATCTCACGTCTTCTTAAACAATGCATTTCATATCCATTTGTAGCCTTATAGAGCGCCTTTCATACCTAGATCTGGTTCTATTCAAAAAGGGCGCGCACAAAAAGGCGACCTTCAAAGGGGCGACCTCAATTGAGCGCCGAATAAATGCGCGCGCAAATAAAGGAGCGCTTCAAAAGGATGACCTTCGGAGCGAATTAAATTAATTGTCCTTGATTATGCTAATAGACCGCATCTCGAATATCTACGTGGCATTGCACATAATCTACAGCTTCAAGTGTAACTTGCTTTCACCTTTTTATACATTCAGTCATTGCCTTAATCGAATTTTCTGTAATTTTGAAAACGAGCTTTAGAAATAGTTCGTTAGAAGTTCATGCATTAATTAATTGGATGTTTTAATATTCTTGCTTTCACCTTTTTATACGTTCAATCATTGCCTTTATCTAATAAATTTTCTGTAATTTTGTTGCGTTTGCCTTTATTCGCTGCGCCCAATTGACGTCACCCTTTTGAAGCGCTCAATTATTTGCGCGCGCCTTTATTCGGCGCTCAATTGAGGTCGCCCCTTTGAAGATCGCTTTTATTTATGTGCGGTTTTATTCGCCGCGCCTAATTGAGGTCGCCCTTTTGAAGGTCGCCTTTATGTGCGCGCCCTTATTGACGGATACCCCTAGATCTAGCCATTTTATAGCACCTTTCATAGTTAATGCGGTCTATAGCCTTAAATAGCACCTTTCAAATCAATCTTTCATAGCGCCTTCGACACACACCTATAGCCTTACATGGTGCCCTGCATCATTACATCTATTATAGACTGGAGTGTCTCTCACATCTAGTGCATGTAATACAGCAGCGTTTGTACCGACAGACTGCATTGATTATACATGCCAGTCCCCCGTGGCTCTGCCCATGCAGTACTGAAATAGGGCAAACTTTAAAAATCAATAAAAAGAAATGTAATTCTGGCCAAGCCGAAGGTAGGTACACTCTAACGTCAAACGCTGGCACCGTATCTGATCGTGTTCAACTCTTGACGGGAGAGCGTCCACCGCGTGGGGAGAGGAGCACGTGAGCAATGAGCAGCTGCCCTTTAAAATACACGGAGCTCTGATCGCTCTCTCAAAAACGACAAACGTTACACCTTTACAATCTGTAAATGATAATGTCTGCTGAGCAAACAGGTATCGCTAACTCAGCGGAGGCAACACGTGGCGAGAGGTACAGCGACTCGAATGAAGGATGGCACGTGACTGAGGAGGAGGGTCCGCAGCATCTCTCTCGGAATCACGTGAATAAATCGGTGATGCAAGCGAATTATAATTCATAGCGCGATGAGAGAAGTCGCAAAATCAACCGGAATGTTCAAGCAAATTATAGACAAAAAAACCTGATCTAAATCTGTTACGTAGTTCTCTCGTGAAAAGCGGACAGACGGACGTTGGATTTAATATATATATATTTTTTTCATTAATTTCATTTTCCAACCCGCTGAATCCGAACACAGGGTCACGGGGGTCTGCTGGAGGCAATCCCAGCCAACACAGGGCACGAACCAATCCCGGGCAGGGTGCCAACCCACCGCAGGACACACACAAACACACTCACACACCAAGCACACACTAGGGCCAATTTAGAATCGCCAATCCACCTAACCTGCATGTCTTTGGACTGTGGGAGGAAACCCACGCAGACACGGGGAGAACATGCAAACTCCACACAGGGAGGACCCGGGAAGTGAACCCAGGTCTCCCAACTGCAAGGCAGCAGCGCTACCTACTGCACCACCGTGCCGCCATATATATATAGCTCCATGGTTTTCAAACTGTGGTACGCGTACCACTGGTGGTACTTCAAGTCATGCCAGGTGGTACTCATGTGGTCCTTTATTTTCCACGAATCGATGTTGCTAGAATGCCAATATGTTGCATATAATCATATATAGTATAAGTATACTACTGTAAATGCGTGGAAGACTCCAAGCCGGCTTTTATTAGCACGGGCACCCATTTCCTTAATTAGTTTAATATCACTTTAATGTCATAATTATAGTGACTTTTTCTTCAAAACAACACGGGTGTAAATTAACAATTCATTGACAGTGGTACTTCAGTTTACTGGTCCTCGCAGAGTGGTACTTGTTCAAAAAAGTTTGAAAACCATGGGATTAGCTGTCCCCCGCCTGCACAGTAGGTGTGAAACAGGACAAACTTGAAAAATCAATAAACAAACAGGTATCGCTAGCTAAGGGGAGGCAAGTTACACTCCAAAACACAGAAATAGAGACTCCCCACTCCTGACGTCACGCATCGCCCTCCCCTCGGTCTGCAGCCTGTCTCGGATTAGTGTGAATACATCGCTAATATATGATACTTAGCGCGATGTGATGTTTGTTTAGTAGTTCTCTCGTCAAAAGCGGACAGACAGACGTTAGATTTTATATATATATATTTTGAGATAAATAGCCTTGGCTGCTCCTAGCACTGCTGCCTCGCAGTTAGGACACCCGGGTTTACTTCCCAGGTCCTCCCTGTGTGGAGTTTGCATGTTCTCCCTGTTCCTCCCACAGTCCAAAGACATGCAGGTTAAGTGCATTGGCGATCCTAAATTGGCCCTAGTGTGTGTGCCCTGCGATGGGCTGGCACCCTGCCCGGGGTTTGTTTCCTGCCTTGCGCCCTATGTTGGCTGGGATTGGCTCCAGCAGACCATCGTGACCCTGTGGTTAGGACATAGCGGGTTGGATAATAGATAGATAGCCTTACATGTCACACTGATATTCTATAGTGCCGTTTACATCTGTCAGTAGTGCCCAACTATCCATTCATTAGTCATAGCTAATGGATTTATTCATTTTTCCCATATCTATACCAACTTTCATATTTTATATAGTGCCTTTCATATCTGTCCTATCAAAATGCCTACCGTCCAGCACTTTTCATACTTGGACCGATCCCGTTTATATAACACCTTTCATATCACATGTATTTCTTACGGTCTTCCCACAGGAGGCTACAGCCAGACGTTTTATAGTGCCTTTCACATCTGGCAGTTGTGTTAGAGGGTGCCCACTCATTACATCACGGCTTTCATGTCTAAATCATTTGTTGTAGGTTTTCATACGTTCACAGTCTTGCGTATCAACTTTATTACCTTATACAGTATAGCACCTTTTATGTGTTTCTCTTTAATCTTATATAGTGCCTTTCACATGTCTTTAGCCTTATAAGGCACATCGTGTATGAATGTCTACAATACAGCACCTTCTGTCCCTCGATCTCTTCATTTTATAGTCCCTTTCACGTCTTCCTGAACACCTTTCCTGCCTGTCGTCCATAGCGCCTTTCACCAGGTCCCGCGTCCTTCATAATCCTGTTACGCTGCGGATTTCTGTCAGATAGCACCTTTCATACCTTTATGTACTTATAGTGCCTTTCATCTATTTACACATACTGCTCTTCACATTTTGGGTCCTCCGTTTTCCTCTCCAGAGGTGTTGAACCATCTCCGGGGCCGGCAGCAGTGGTCCTCCAGTGGTCTGCACAGTCCACGTCATCTCCTCCATCCCTTTGCTAATAATAGTCGGTGCAAGTGACCGAGAGGCTGATCTGATTACTGTGGAAAGGCCACATCCTAAGATGGCAGTGCCCGTGGTGTTCGGCGCACATCAGCTGCTTGGAGTTCTTTCCATTCTGTAAATAGCGGCACCAGCAGCCAAGGAGGATGTGAGGGTAGCCGTAGGCCGGGGGTCCGGTCATGCAGTCCTCAGCCACTGATGTATCGGTTTAACTCTATTTATACCTCAGGTGTGTTTCCCAACCAGCTCAAAAGCTGAAACTTGAGTCTGAGACAGAAGACAAATCCCAAATGCCCCAAAGGTCAAAGACCTTTTCTTTTTTAAAAACGAATGTGCCAGGGGCTTCACGCAGGCCAAACGTTGTGAAGCCTCACCCCTGCCATGAAGAACAAGGCCTGTCAGGACAGACTCACCGCTCCACACGTCAGGCCTGGCGTGGTCACATGACCCACCGTTACCTCAGGAGCGGGAAACACAAAAACGAGACTCAAAAGTGAGACACAGAGAGAGGCGGCCAAACCTAAAAGTCCACTATGGTCTATTTCTGCGCATCCAGACAATTTACAGGCAAACACACACATTGTACAGGTCAGCACCATCAGGAGCCCCCCCGCTGTACCCCCCCGTGGTCCTGAGAGAGAGAGAGAGAGGAGCAGCACCAGGCCCGACCAAAGTCTCCACACTGCCAGGACTCATTTTGATTACAGCCAAACCCCGCCGACCCACCCCAGAAAGGCATAGGGACAGGAAGACAACTTGGGTTTAACAGTCCAACTGGAGGGCATGTGGAGTGGGGGGGGCACTTAAACAAGTGGCAGGGGGTAGAAAAAAAAAAAAAGCCCAGTAGGAAGTCAGCTGGCGAGAGTCATGACGCTCGTCTTCAGTTAAACCTGCAATTGCCACCCCCCCCCCCCCCAAAAGCATCTGGGAGGGGGGCTGCTGTGATGCCCACTCTCAAAACCTCCTCCCACCCAGCCCCACCATCTCCATCTCCCATGGTCCACAATGCTAATAAAGGACACCAAGTGGCTTTCTGTGACCAGACATGAATAAAATGGGTAGAAATGGTGGGTTTGGTCCACAGGTGAGCAGTGCAGGCTCTCAAGCCCCCCGTTCAGCACGGGTCGTGCCTTTCATCCTATGGGGGGGGCGCCTGACCGTGCACTTCACTCTCTGCTCCATCTACCTTTCAGCGACTCAGCCCATGGCCAGTTTGGAGAGTTGGGCTTCAGTGACAGACCTGGTGTACTTGGAGCGCCCCCTCACCCCCTCCCTCTCAGGTGGGCACACAGCGGGCACAGTCTCTACTAGTGTGCCATCAGGCTACACATTTTTTTTTTGTCTTTTCAAAATTCAGCAATGTTGATCTCGACCAAAAAAAAAAAAAAAAAAGGCCAAATAAATACAAGTAAATAACGCGTCCCAGTGAGGTGCCAGCACTTGACGTCACCTGCGACCGCATGCAAGGAAATCGCCATCTGATGTCACGCAGCCGACGCTCCTCCCTTGGCTTGGAAGACGCATGAAGGTATCTGTGTTGGAGGAACCTCAGCCTGGAGAGAGTCCCAGAGTTCAGTGTTGTGTGAGCAAAGGCTCATGGGAGAGATGACGCATGGCGCCAAAGCGGTTTGTTCCCCCCCAAACTCCTCTGCAGTGTTTAATTTTGGTGGGGCGGTGGCTGGCCTGAGGCACCAGCTTAAAGGGATGAGGACGTCTTCCTTATTTTGTGTTACTGGAAAGCCGAGTCGGACCCCAAATCCAGCAAGAGGACAGGATGGTGTTGTCGAGATCCTGCTGGGCTCAATAATAAATCGAGAGGCTTTGGTCAAATCTCTGGTGTCCAAGGCCTTGTGTGTAGACCACCCACCACCCCGACCCAGCCCCCCACCTGCGCCCACACACAGACAGAACCCGGTGAAGTCCAGCATGGCCATGTGAACAGAGTTTCCATTTTCTGCTCTCCGCTCCTTCACCCTCCAGCTGGGTGCAGGCCGCAGAGCCCGTAGTGGTGCTGATGGTGGTGAAGAGGAGTGAGACGGGGGGTGGGGGGGGGAAGGATGAGCTTCCGGCTTGCCCACCCCCTCCCCCAGTCTCACGTTTGGTGCACCTCATGAAACATGAGCTCCCGTGGGATGCGCGTCTCCGGGCCGTACAGCGTCACTGCTCGGCGCTCAAAAGCGGCCACCATTTGCTTGACCACCTCGTCGAAGAACATCGTGGCGAGCTGGGAGTGCAGGAGGGAACGAAACTCAAAGGATATCTGGAAGTTAGAGGAGAGAAATGAAGAGCGGAATGAAACCCGGGGGGAGAGGAGAGAAGAACTAAAGCAGCTGAGCTGTAGAAAAAGAGGACTACTGGGGGGCAACCGACACAAAAGGGGCCCACCTGAACAGGGCTGGGGGGGGGGGGTCAAACAATAGATAAGGGGCCACCTGAACAGGGCTGTGGGGGGGGGGGGGGCGTCGAACTACAGAAAAAGGGCCCACCTGAACAGGGCTGGGGGGGGGTCAAACAATAGATAAGGGGTCCATCCATGCACAGGACTAAGGGGGGGGGGGTTAAAATTACCCCCATTCAGGCGCTCCACTTTTCTGTAAGGGGGGTCAAACTATTGTAAAGGGGCACAAATAACAGATAAGGGGCCCACCTGAACAGGGCTGGGGGGTCAAACTACAGATAAGGGGCCCACGGGAACAGGGCTGGGGGAGTCAAATGACAGATAAGGGGCCCACCTGAACAGGACTAAGGGGGGGGGGGTTAAAATTACAGAAAAGGGGAGCGCCTGAATGGGGGTAAGGGGGGTCAAACTATTGTAAAGGGGCAGAAATGACAGATAAGGGGCCCACCTGAACAGGGATGGGGGGGGTAAAACTACAGATAAGGGGTCTATCCATGCACAGGACTAAGGGGAGGGTCAAACTACAGATAAGGGGCCCCCCTGAACATGGCTGAGGGGGGTCAAACGATAGATAAGGGGCACACCTGAACAGGGCTAAGGGGGGGGGGGTCAAACTACAGAAAAAGGGCCCACCTGAACAGGGTTGGGGAGTCAAACTACAGAGAAGGGGAGCGCCTGAATGGGGCTGAGGAGGGTCAAACTACAGTAAAGGGGCACAAACAACAGATAAGGGGTTCATCTGAACAGGGATGGGGGGGTCAAACTACAGAAAAGGGGCACACCTGGACAGGGTTTGGGGGGGTAGTCAATCTACAGTAAAGGGAACACCTGAACGGGGCTAAGGGGATGGTCAAACTACAGTAAAGGAGCACAAATGACAGATAAGGGGCCCACCTGAAAGGGGTTAAGACTACAGTAGAGGGGCACGTCCAAACAGGGCTTGGGGGGGGGGGGGGGGGGGGGTGTAGTCAAATTACAGAAAAGGAGCACAAACTACAGATAAGGGGCGCACCTGAACTGGGCTAAGGGAGCAGCAAAGCTGAGAAAAAAGGCCCACCAGAACAAGGCTAGGAGGGGCAACCTGAGAAAAGAGGACAAAGGGAGTGAGCAGTGAAAAGGGGCCTATATGAACAAGATTAAGGGGCAAACTACAGGAAATGGAGACCACCTGAACAATACCAATGGGCCAAGCTACGGAAAATGGGACCCACATAAACAGGACTAAGGGAGGCAAGTGGAGAAAAGAAGCCCACCTAAAGAAAATAAAGGGGTCCTGCTGCAGAAAAGGGGGTTCACCAGAACAAGACTAAGGGGCCCAACTATAGAAATGGAACCCACCTAAGCAAGGCAAAGGGGGGCAAACTGTACAAAACAAAAACCTACCAAAACAAGGCAAAGGGATCAAGTGGAGACAAGGGGTTCACATGAATAAGGCAATAGGCGCGAGCTACAGGAAAGGGGCCCACCTGATCAAGACTAAAGGATCAAGCTGAGAAAAGGGGTCCACCTAAACAGGGCCAAGATACAGAAAAGGGTCTGTCTCTGCACAGGGTGATACCAACCCCAACCACTGAGGGGCCCACCTTAGGTTTGTGCTGAGGGGTCTACTGTGTCGGCATACTTACAGAGAAGTCAACGGTGCACGTGCGTGGATAACCAGGGATACCAGGACTGAAGCGCCATATTGTCTCCAAGTGATTGAACAGTTTGCCGTCTGTGCATACAGCCTAGTGTGAGAGAGAGAGAGAGACAATACAAGGGGTTAGCATCAGCATAATAAAAAAGACTAATGCCCAAACCCAGAGCCCACTCAACTGTACCCCTCTCTCCTGCATTACTGTTTTCATTAACATATAACCAAAGGTTCTCAACGTTACTTCAAACAATTCAGGGACACCTCAGTAGCTTGAGGTACGAGATGGGAACCTCCCCAGGACGGGGGGCTATTCCATCGCAAAACTCACTCACATGCTCAAACTCAGTGTAGAGCCCTCAATAAACTAAACATTGA
Organism: Erpetoichthys calabaricus; assembly: GCF_900747795.2. Taxonomy (NCBI): domain Eukaryota; kingdom Metazoa; phylum Chordata; class Cladistia; order Polypteriformes; family Polypteridae; genus Erpetoichthys; species Erpetoichthys calabaricus. The sequence continues at coordinate 301,854,469 of NC_041396.2, forward strand.
AGCCCATGCCAACACTTGGGCACAAGCCATTGTTAACACAGATAATGGTCAGGTATGGAATTCAAACCCTGGTTGATGCAGCATCACTAACCAATGCCCCACTAAAGTGCCAGTGCTGGCAGTGGTTTGATTGAATTCTGCCATCTGCACGTGGCACCACAGTGGAGTGCATCACAGTGCCTCAAAGGAAAGAAAATCATTGATCCAACTTAGAAAATGAATGGTGGTTGGTGATGGGATGGATATAAACCTTTGGGGCCACAATGAATGACTGCATCCAGCAAGGGGAGCACACTCCCTGGGAATGTGGTCTTTTAGAATTGTAGTCATACTAGAACCGCTACATAGCCCACTTTTGCCAGCAACTAACAAATTGTTCATTATTTGGCTATAAGTCAATTCAGTTTTCTTTTGTATAGCGCTCTCCACTGAGAGCAGGCTCAGAGCTCTGGGGCGGACAGAATTCATTTACAAGCTTTATATACAGAGGACTACTGACTTACTGCATACTCAAAGAGATGCCAATATGTCGCAAAATCTGTCCATTAACATTATTGTTGAACTGGGGCCAATCCTGCTGACTATGCCAACTGTATCCAGCAAGGGGTTGACATGTTTGTAGAATTGCTGAATAGGTTTAGGAATTTTAGAACAGAATACCAGGTACAGTGGGCACGGAAAGTATTCAGACCCCCTTCAATTTTTCACTCTTTGTTATATTGTAGCCATTTGCTAAAATCATTTAAATTAATTTTTTTCCTCATTAATGTACACACAGCACCCCATATTGACAGACAAAAAAAAAGAATTTTTGAAATTGTTGCAGATTTATTAAAAAAGAAAAACTGAAATATCACATGGTCCTAAGTATTCAGACCCTTTGCTCAGTATTTAGTAGAAGCACCCTTTTGAGCTAATACAGCCATGAGTCTTCTTGGGAAAGATGCAACAAGTTTTTCACACCTGGATTTGGGGATCCTCTGCCATTCCTCCTTGCAGATCCTCTCTAGTTCTGTCAGGTTGGATGGTAAATGTTGGTGGACAGCCATTTTTAGGTCTCTCCAGAGATGCTCAATTGGGTTTAAGTCAGGGCTCTGGCTGGGCCATTCAAGAACAGTCACAGAGTTGTTGTGAAGCCACTCCTTCGTTATTTTAGCTGTGTGCTTAGGGTCATTGTCTTATTGGAAGGTAAACCTTCGGCCCAGTCTGAGGTCCTTAGCACTCTGGAGAAGGTTTTTGTCCAGGATATCCCTGTACTTGGCCGCATTCATCTTTCCTTCAATTGCAACCAGTCGTCCTGTCCCTGCAGCTGAAAAACACCCCCACAGCATGATGCTGCCACCGCCATGCTTCACTGTGGGGACTGTATTGGACAAGTGATGAGCAGTGCCTGGTTGTCTCCACACATACCACTTAGAATTAAGGCCAAAAAGTTCTCTTGGTCTCATCAGACCAGAGAATCTTATTTCTCACCATCTCAGAGTCCTTCAGGTGTCTTTTAGCAAACTCCATGCGGGCTGTCATGTGTCTTGCACTGAGGAGAGGCTTCCGACAGGCCACTCTGCCATAAAGCCCTGACTGGTGGAGGGCTGCAGTGATGGTTGACTTTCTACAACTTTCTCCCATCTCCTGACTGCATCTCTGGAGCTCAGCCAATGTGATCTTTGGGTTCTTCTTTACCTCTCTCACCAAGGCTCTTCTCCCCCGGTAGCTCAGCTTGGCCGGACAGCCAGCTCTAGGAAGGGTTCTGGTCGTCCCAAACGTCTTCCATTTAAGGATTATGGAGGCCACTGTGCTCTTGGGAACCTTAAGTGCAGCAGAAATTTTTTTGTAACCTTGGCCAGATCTGTGCCTTGCCACAATTGTGTCTCTGAGCTCTTCAGGCAGTTCCTTTGACCTCATGATTCTCATTTGCTCTGACATGCATTGTGAGCTGTAAGGTCTTATATAGACAGGTGTGTGGCTTTCCTAATCAAGTCCAATCAGTATAATCAAACACAGCTGGACTCAAATGAAGGTGATCTCAAGGATGATCAGAAGAAATGGAAAGCACCAGAGTTAAATATATGAGTGTCACAGCAAAGGGTCTGAATACTTAGGACCAGGTGACATTTCAGTTTTTCTTTTTTAATAAATCTGCAACAATTTCAAAAATTCTTTTTTTTGTCTGTCAATATTGGGGTGCTGTGTGTACATTAATGAGGGAAAAAATTAATTTAAATGATTTTAGCAAATGGCTGCAATATAACAAAGAGTGAAAAATTGAAGGGGGTCTGAATACTTTCCGTACCCACTGTATATATCCTTAGTTTACGCAAATACTGAAGTTCAAATTTGTCATGTTTCATCCAGGGATACCCCCCTAGCAGGGGTTCAAAGTCTTGATTTGTATCTTTTTTGTACCATTTATTTATGTTAATGTTGCTTTTGTTGATTATGTGCATTATTCTTTGTTTTTAACCCTGCCTTACGTTCCCATATGTTTTGTGGGTGCACCTCTAAGAGATGGTACTACCCATCAATCACCACCAGGAACTGACCCCCTATAAGTCTGGAGGGTCTTCCCCAGTTCCTGACGGTTTATTTTGAACACGCTTGTGAGCTGATGAGTCTACTTGTGTTTCACTGAATTACTGGATTCCTGAACCTTCTTGCTCAGTGTTAACAATTACATTTCTGGATTACTGTAATGGGACCTTAGTGTTTTTTGGCAATTCCTTGTACTCCACAGCACTTCTTGGTTATTGAAGAGCATTTTGAGAATAAACTTTTATTTTTTATAAAGATTTAGTGCTGGCCTTTATTACTTGCCAGGGTTTGATGGTAATACCCCCTTCTAGTGGGTATTTTTGGAAGTGTTTTTTGGCATATATTGGAATTTATGTGCGTTGGGACTCCTAGTCCATAACACATTTTTATTCTGTTCCTTTCTCTTCTTTTCCTTTATGGGTGTACATCAATAGGCTAATAGCTTAAAGTGGGGAGAGGAGGAGAAGACACATTATTTGAAAAAGAGACAGTTCTACATAGCTGAGTGCTTGGGAATGTAATCATTTCCTACCATTACCTTTAAAAAAGAGGAGGTGGAGGAATTACTTTTTTTCCCCCTTTTGTGCAATGGAGATTCAGTATGTTTGTTATTGACAACTCAGTCAAAGACCCGCTCTGATTGCTGAAGGCAATATTTCTCTTGTCCGTTATCCTGGAACTTTTAATAGCTGGACATAAAAAGTCAGGCACAATAGGAAGTGTGTGGGAAGATCTGAGGATGGACTTTGCCAATCTGTGTATCCCTAGGGCCTTATTCAAAGAGACTCAATAGGGCAGCTGTAACCTGGGTGAAGCAGACTGTTGAAAGAAGAAATCGGAATAATACCAAACCAGTGGGGCTTTTTACTGCGGAGCAAGGTTTGAAAGGTACACTGATCCCTGTTTAGAGGTTCATTTAAATCTAGTGTTTCTTTGGGAATTTTTGAATTGTGGCCAGTCTTGCCAACTACGCCAACTGTATCCACCAAGTAAGGCACACTATTTGAAGATATATGTCCAGAATTTTACAATAGAATACCAGAACTGGTGTTCTTTTGTTTTCTTTAATCAGCATAAAATTTGTGGCTCGCTGTTTATGCAGTGGTGGCTACTCAAACATTGTCCAATACAGTAATCCCTCGCTACATCGCGCTTCGCCTTTCGCGGCTTCACTCCATCGCGGATTTTATATGTAAGCATATTTAAATATATATCGCGGATTTTTCGCTGCTTTGCGGGTTTCTGCGGACAATGGGTCTTTTAATTTCTGGTACATGCTTCCTCAGTTGATTTCATACAAGGGACGCTATTGGCAGATGGCTGAGAAGCTACCCAGCTTACTTTTCTCTTTCTCTTGCGCTGAGTTTCTCTGATCCTGACGTAGGGGGATTGAGCAGGGGGGCTGTTCGCACACCTAGACAATACGGACGCTTGTCTAAAAATGCTGAAAGATTATCTTCACGTTGCTATCTTTTGTGCAGCTGCTTCCTGAAATGACATGCTGCACGGTGCTTCGCATACTTAAAAGCTCGAAGGGCACGTATTGATTTTTGCTTGAAAAACAAACTCTGTCTCTCTCTCTCTCTGTCTGCTCCTGACGGAGGGGGTGTGAGCTGCCACCTTCAACAGCTTTGTGCCGTGGTGCTTCGCATACTTAAAAGGCAAACAGCCCTATTGATTTGTTTGCTTTTGTCTCTCTCTATCTCTGTGACAGTCACTGCTCCTGACACACTCATTTGAAGAGGAAGATATGTTTGCATTCTTTTAATTGTGAGACGGAACTGTCATCTCTGTCTTGTCATGGAGCACAGTTTAAACTTTTGAAAAAGAGACAAATGTTTGTTTGCAGTGTTTGAATAACGTTCCTGTCTCTCTACAACCTCCTGTGTTTCTGCGCAAATCTGTGACCCAAGCATGACAATATAAAAATAACCATATAAACATATGGTTTCTACTTCGCGGATTTTCTTATTTCGCGGGTGGCTCTGGAACGCAACCCCCGCGATGGAAGAGGGATTACTGTAGTGTCATGTTCCATGCAGAGCTGCTCCCTCAGCTGGGTTTCAAAGTCTTGATTCGTGTCTTTTCTTTGTGCCATTTATTTATTTTAATGATGCTTTTGTTGATTATGTGCATTATTCTATGTTTCTGATCTTGTCTATTTAGAGCAGGGGTCTCCAACATGTTGCTCGAGAGCTACTGGTAGCTCGCCACCGCTTTCTAAGTAGCTCGCCAAAGGGTTAATGAATCTTACATACATTTGAAAACTTGATTACTCAAATTAGGGGTGTGGCGATCTTTCCAAAAAATGATATCACGATCCTTTTAACACAAAATCACGATCCACAATCTGAATTGCAATCTTTTCAATGTGGCAAGACACTTAAGAGAATATCTGGACTCAACTTCATCAAGACCTAAGTAACACTTTATTTTAAATCTCAAACAAATTTGAATTCAATTGTTCTCTCGTTCGCTAAGCAGAGTTAAGGCGCATGCCCCAAAGCTGGCGAGCGAGTGAGGAAGGCCCCTGCTTGAATTCGATTAAAAAAATTGATTACCGCAAGCGAACTATTATACATAACGAAATGAGAGAAGTCGTAAAATCAAAGGGAATGTTCAAGCAAATTATAGAAGCAACCCGATCTAAATCTGTGAAGTAGTTCTCTCCTGAAAAGCAGACAGACAGACAGATTTATATTTTATATATTAGTAAACCTTCAAAATAATATGCAGTTAGAGTCTCAACAGAATTCTCGGCATTTCTGGAGCTTAGTAGTCTGATAACTATAAGAATCTTCACCAAGCTGCTCTGAAAATGTCTACTTTGTTTGGGTCTCCATACCTCTGAGTCTGACAGGAATGTCATGAAGTCAAAGTTCAGAACAAGACTGACAGACGAACATTGAAATGACTCCATCAGAGTGAACCTCAGTGGCTCCACTCCACCAGACACCTCAGTGCCAGTCATCTGACTAACTAAACAACACATCACACATGGGACTGGACGTGTGAATAAAGTGACACAGTGATGTGACAAAATGACAAATGAATAAGTCATATCTGTGGATTTGGAGTTGCATTGTTTGTTTTGACAGGATTCACGTTTTAATTCAATAGTGTGAGATACACTAGAAAATGCATACAGACTTACACTGTAGGGGAACTAAATATTTTTTGTAATGTTTTAATGCAAAATGTGAATTGTGGACACCAACATTTTGTAAATGTTCAGGCAAAACAAGCTTATTCAGTGTGTTTGAGTTGAAATAAGCTATGCGAAGAAACGTTAGAAAACATGAAGAGCTCTTGGCCATTTTCATTTTGTAAAAGTAGCTCTCAGGGGGGAAAAAAGGTGGAGACCCCTGATCTAGAGGTTCATCAAATGACTGTTTTGGATGATTTGTACTTTTGATGTGTATTTAATCTGGGGGTTCTATGGGAATTTGTTGTGTCTAATGTAGTGAAAATGATGTGAAGGTATTCTTGTTGGGAAGGTTTTGTCAAAAAGTGAGACAATGAGGTCACTCTGCTCTCTTTAGAAACTTTTTAAACTTGTACAAACATGAAATTGCTGTGAAAGGTGTTTGTTTTGTCCATAACTTACAATGCAATTCATTTCTTTTTATCTCTTTGGATATATGATTAGGAGTTTGCATGTTCTCCCCGTGTCTGTATGGGTTTCCTCCGGGTGCTCCAGTTTCCTCCCACAGTCCAAAGACATGCAGGTTAGGTGGATTGGCGATTCCAAATTGGCCCTAGTGTGTGTTTGTGTGTGTCCTGCGGTGGGTTGGCACCCTGCCCGGGATTGGTTCCTGCCTTGTGCCCTGTGTTGGCTGGGATTGGCTAAAGCAGACCCCCGTGACCCTGTGTTCGGATTTAGCGGGTTGGAAAATGGATGGATGGATGGATGGATATACTGTATGATTATTATACTTTCTTCAGACGTTTATAAAGTAGGATAGGAATTCCCCTATCTCATTGAACTACAACCCCAATTCCACAAAAGTTGTGCCACTGTGTAAAAGAATGTAGTGATTTCTGAATCTCATAATCTCATATTTCATTCACAAAAGAACACAGAAAATGTATCAAATGTTCAAAGTGAGACATTCTACTATTCCATGAAATATATTGGCTCATTTTGAATTTGATGGCAGCAACACATCTCAAAAAAAGTGTGACGTGGCAACAAAAGGCTAGAAAAGTGAGTGACACTAAAAACAAACAGCTGGAGGAACATTTGGCAACAAGTCAGTAAGATGATTGGGTACAAAAAGAGGCCGACATCTTGGAGAGGTCGAGTCTCACAGAAGTAAAGATAGGCACAGGTTCACCAATCCGCAAAAAAACTGCATCTGCAAATTGTAGAATAATTTCAGAATAATGTTCCTCAACATAAAATTGTGAAGACTTTTGAGTACCTCATCAACTACAGTACGTAAAATCATCAAAAGATTCCAAGAATCTGGAGAAAAATCGCTGAGCACACAGGACAAGGCCAAAAATCAATATTGGAGGTCCGTAATCTTCAGCCCTCAGGTGGCACAGCATTAAAAACAGGCCTGATTCTGTCGTGGAAGTCACTGCCTGGACTCAGGAACACTTCCAGAAATTAGTTTCTGGGAACACTGCTGGCCGTGCCATCCACAAATGCAGGTGAAAGCTCTATCATGCTAAGAAGAAGCCGTATGTGAACACGATCCAGAAACGCCGCCGTCTTCTCATTTAAAATGGAGTGAGGCAAAGTGGGAAACTGTTCTATGGTCAGACAAATCGGAATTTGAAATTCTTTTTGAAAAACAGACGCTGCATCTTCCAGACTAAAGAGGAAAGGGACTATCCGGCTTATCAGTGCTCAGTTCAAAAGCCTGCATCTCTGATGGTTTGGCGGTGCTTTAGTGCCTATGGAACTGGCAGCGTGCACATCTGGAAAGGCACCATCAATGCTGAAAGGTATATACAGGTTTCAGACCAACATCTGATCCCATCCAGATGACGTCTTTTTCAGGGAAGGCTTTGCTTATTTCAGCACTAAAAATGCTAAACCGCATATTGCATCTCATACAATAGCAGAAGAGTCCAGGAGCTGAAATGGTCTGCCAGCAGTCATGACCTTTCACCAACTTAAAACATTTGGCACATCATGAAACAAAAAATATGTCAAAGGCAACCAAGGACTGTTGAGCCGCTAGCATCCTATATTAAACAAGAATGGGACAACATTCTGGCAACCGGTGTCCAAACATTTACAGACTGCTGTTAAAAGAAGAGGGGATGCTACACGATGGTAAACATGGCCCTGGCCCAACTTTTTGAGACGTGTTGCGGCCAACAAAATCAAAATGACCTTATTCCTTTTCTTAAAATGGTACTTTCTCAGATTAAATACTTGATATGTTTTCTATGTTCTATTGTGAATAAAATACCGGTTTATGAGATATGCAAATCATTGCATTCGGTTTTTATTTACATTTTACACAGCTTCCCAACTTTACTGGAATTGGGGTTGTATTTCTTACATATATTTACCCCCCTTAAGATGAAAAGTCTTATGTGAGCCCCTTAGTGTTACATAGCAATATAAATAGGGTGAGTTACATTTGGCTATAATCCTGCGAACTACGCCAACATTATCCAGCAGGGGGTGCACACTACCCGATAATACTAACTTATTCAAAATTTCATTTCGCATTGCAAACAATATATCCTTCCCCATTAACAAAAGCAGACCCATTAAAAGAAGAGAAATATGACTCAAAAGAAAGTGTTTAGTTTGCTTTTAAATTTAGCTTTCAATTCCCACCTACTATATATAGTGCCGGGGCTAGGGAAGCACCTGAGCAATTGTCACGTGTGGTGGGGGTCATTGTCAGGTTGAAACTTTTCACCATCACAGAAAGAGAAAATCTGAACAGGTATTAGGAACATAGGCACTACCTGGAAAGGAGCACCTGACTCAGAGGGCCACTAAAATCTAACAAATGAGGGGCTGACCATACCAAAAAAAAAAGAGAAGTGGTACACACCTAATGAGTAGATGAGTCAGCATTACAGTTCTTTGGATGACCCACTACAGTTACCAGACACTTTATTAGGTACATCTGCTCAACTGCTTGTTAACGTAAATATTTATCAAACAATCACATGGCAGCAACTCAATGGAATTGGGACAACGTAGAGATTGTCAAGACGACCTATTAAAGTTCAAACTGAGCATCAGAATGGGGAAGAAAGGGGACTTAAATGACTTTGAGCGTTGCATAGTTGTTGGTGCCAGATGGGCTGTTCCAAGTATTTCAGAAACAGCTGATCTACTGGGATTGTCACGCACAACCATCTCTAGGGTTTATAGAGAATGGTCCAAAAAAAAGGGAAACTATCCAGTGAGCAGCAGTTCCTTGTTGATGCCAGAGGTCAGAGGAGAATGGCCAGACTGGTTTGAGCTGATAGAAATGCAACAGGAACTCAAATAATTATACTCATTACAACTGAGGTGTGTTGAAGAGCAGCTCTGAACACACAACATGTCAAACCTTGAAGCAGGTGGGCTACAGCAGCAGGAAACCACACCGGGTGACACTCCGGTCAGCTAAAAACAGGCAACTGAGGCGACAAGTCACACGGCTCACTAAAATGGGACAACAGAAGATTAGATAAACGTGGCCTGTTTTGAGTCTCAGTTTCTGCAGTGACATTCAGATGGTGGGGTCAACAACATGAAAGCAGGGATCCATCCTTCCTTGTATCAACTGTTCAGGCTGCTCCTGCTGGTGGTGTTGTAATGCTGTGGGGGATATTTTCTTGTCACACTTAGTACCAACTGAGCATTGTTTAAATGCCACAGCCTACCTGAATATTGTTGCTGACCATGTCCATCCCTTTATGACCACAATCTTCTGATGGCTCCTTCCAGCCTGATAACACACCATGTCACAAAGCTCAAATCATCTCAAACTGGTTTCCTGAACACGACCATGAGCTCACTGGACTCAAATGGTCCCAACAGTCACCAGCTCTCAAGCCAATAGAGCATCTTTGGGATATAGTGGAACGAGAGATTCACATCATGGATGTACAGCCAACAAATCTACAACAACTGCGTGATGCTCTCATGTCAATATGAGCCAAAATCCCAGAGGAAGGTTTCCAGCACCTTTCTGAATCGATGACATGAAGAATTATGGCAGTCCTGAAAGCAAGAGAGTGTCCAACCTGGCACTAGGAAGGTGTACCTAATAAGGTGGCCGGTGAGTGTATGCCTGCCACTCAACCAGGAAGAACATCAGACCTACAATAAAAAATATGGGGTACCAAAGTTTTGGTGCCTCAGGTCCTGAAAGGATTCATGAATTCAGCACTTCACTGGTCATCTGCCCATGACCTGAAGTGTAACTGAGTTGTGTAGCAGGACAATGAAACAAAACACACAAGCAAGTCTTAAACTGAATGGCTCAAAACCTGAATGTTCACAAACAAATCAATGTGCAGTTCTTCAAAGAATATATGAAAGACTGACAGCAAATTACCAGAAATGTTTATTCTACTTTATTTATAGGTTGTATTATTATAATTATATATTTTTTATATATTTATTTATTATTTCTAAGTTTATTTATATATTTGGAGTATTGCCTTCAAATATGCTACAAACAACTATGGGGCTAGTATTTTTTCTATGGGTGACAGGGATGTTAATAACATTGAATTAAGAAATTAATAATTTAAAAAAAAAAAACAGTATATTTTGTGGTCACCTAGGCATCCTTTCTCTAATATGATATTCTACCTGAAGATCTGAGGCCATCCATTGTCGAACATCTGTATAAAACAGAGGAGATTAGAAAGGGGGCAAAAAAAAAAACTATCACAGCATGCAGACTTCTTCTTTCTGCTGCTCCCATTAGGGGTTGCCACAGCAGATCATCTTTCTTCATGTCGTCCTGTCCTCGTCATCTTGTTCTGTTACCCCCATCACCTGCATGTCCTCTCTCACCACATCCATAAAAACTTCTCTTAGGCCTTCCTCTTCTCCTCTTACCAAGCAGCTCTATCCTTAGCCCCCTTCTCCCAATATACCCAGCATCACTCCTCTGCACATGTCCAAACCAATGCAATCTCACTTCTCTGACTTTGTCTCCCCACTGTCCAACTTGAGCTGACCCTCTAATGTCCTCATTTCTAATCCTGTCCATCCTCGTCACACCCAATGCAAATCTTAGCATCTTTAACTCTGCCACCTCCAGTTCTGTCTCCTGTTTTCTGGTCAGTGCCACCATCTCCAGCCCATATAACATAGCTGGTCTCACTACCATCCTGTAGACCTTCCCTTTCACTCTTGCTGATACCTGTCTGTCACAAATCACTCCTGACACTCTTCTCCACCCACTCCACCCTGCCTGCACTCTCTTCTTCACTTCTCTTCCACAATCCCCATTACTCTGTACTGTTGATCCCAAGTATTTAAACTCATCCACCTTCACCAACTCTACTCCCTTCATCCTCACCATTCCACTGATCTTCCTCTCATTCACAATCATGTATTCAGTCTTGGTGGTCCTACTGACCTTCATTCTTCTCCTCTCTAGGGCACATCTCCACTGGGTCTCCTTGAGTGACTAATACACAATTTAACAAGACGAAAAGCATTACAAATGATATACTGTACACTGAAAATGATTTGTGTTATGGACAGATTTTCTTGACATGTCACATTGACTTATTTAATTTCAAATACAAATAATTAGAGTGGATATTACAAATTCCCAAAGTACTGATTGGTAGTGCTGGCTCATTTACTGCATAACCCCAATTTCCTTTTACATTTCGTAGCTCTTTTGCACCTTTCTTGTAAATTTATTAACATACATTACTATCAATATTGTTATTTTTCAAAATGTCATATTTAGGAGTGACAATTGTATGCTTTGTAAGATGTTTCAGAGAAAAGCCAAGCAAAATGACACCTTTTATTGGCTAACTAAAAAGATTACAATATGCAAGCTTTCGAGGCAACTCAGGCCCCTTCTTCAGGCAGTTCTGCAAGTGTGCCCGGTGTTCAGCTGGCATCACTTCAGTGGATGGCTTTATGCCCAGGACAGGCTCTGCCTCCCACGACCATGAAATAAAAAATACACGAATGAATGAGGACTGGATGTTACTTGTGCACTCTGGGCATCTATTATTAGAAGTTGATTAAATATCAAAGAGTAAGAAAATGCCAACGAGGCACAGACTCTCTCAGAACTGACCTTTGTTAAGGTTCCCCAAGTGTGTTACAAATTCCGGGCCGCAAAATCAAGCAGAAAGTGTGATAGTCGGGCTGCATTCTGATGAGCAGCATACATCCGAAGGGCTTCGCTGAACTCACCTTGACTAAGTGGGGACGTACTGTTGTGATCATGGAGGTATATTTCTCAAGGATCGGTGCAAAGCCCACCTCCAGCTGAGCCTTGGCATGGCCTGAGCGCTTCAAAACTACTACTGACTTCTTGCACCAGGGAACAAAATGTTTATAGTCATCTATGTTGGAGACCACATCATACATTTCTTGCATAGAATACCTGCAAAACAAAACATAAAGGAAAGTCTTTAAAACACAATAGGAATCAGCAGTTTTTATGTATAAAACTGAACAGCAGACTTTCATGTCAACAGCATACATTTTGCTAGTCATGAAACGCATTAAACAAAAATATTTGTGAAGAAAAACTCTCGAGTCTCACTGCAAAATTAATTTGACCCGTGATGAATGCATGTCTTCTGTAGGGTCCACTTTCAGGCCTTCAAGCCTCTCACTTGTCAAAGTCAAATGAGCCGCTGAAGTTTGTGTTTAGCGCGAGCAGATGCATTGCCATACCAGACCATTATGGACAAAGTGAGGAAGATGAAACTGAATCAGCACTGACTGGGACACATGAAACGTTTTAAGATGGGGCAGAAGAAATATTCAGGACTCAGAGAAGTTCTGGTTTCCTACCTGTTCAGAGTGAGAGTGGTAGTTGAGCTAAGATATTTAAACTATTCCACCCTGTTGACAGTAACACCATTTATAACCAAGGGAGGAGGTGAGGAGGGTTTCCTAAATCCTCTATTGTTTGTACTGTTCACTCCCCCGAGTATGCACGTTGAGATGGTGGTGGGTTCACCTCCTACCCATAAGGGCACTTTCGTAACCATCTGCGATTAGGGCATCTGGGCTGATCAGAAGTGGGATCACCAGCAGACTTCAGACATTTCACTGAAGGGACACTAGAGGTACAGTTACTGGTGTAAAGAGAGGTGACACCCTTGGGAGGACCCGCTACTCAGAATCAGGGGGCCTGACTGAGATTTCCCCAGCTTCACTGCCGGACGTCTGTTCCAGAGACAGAGCCAGGGATTTGTGGTGTAGTCCAGGTTCACACAAAGAGGTCTACCATGCAGAGGCTTTGGTTTCATCGAGTTAAATGTTGAACTAAGATCCCTGGTAAGTACCCAGAGAGTCTGAATGGTGCAAGCGGACTCTAGTGGATCAAAGAGAATCAGTGGGAGGCTTGAGAATGATGAGGAATCAGACATTCAAATATCGACATTACTACAGGGGTCAGTGCCAACGGCCTGCAATCATTAAGACAGGAAATATTTTGTTTATTGGGAACAAAAGCACAAAAATTCAGAAGTGACCCACTGAGAAGTAAACCTCCTTCCTCTTAATGGGCAATGGCTCGTGTTTATTCCTTACTTCTAAAATTAGATTGTATTGATGTAAGTAGTATTGTTGAAAAACAATCTTGACAACAAACACTTGAAAAGGGCAAAGCGTTTAACATGGAGGAATTACCAAGTGAGCTACGCTACTAGGTTTTCATTTAAAAACTACATTTTGTAGATAGATTAGATGAACTTTATTAATCCTAAAGGGAGATTCAGATGCATAACAGAAGCAAAACACTAATAATACAGCCAATCAAATCAATCAGTCAATAAATGTACAGTACTGTGCAAACGTTTTAGACAGGTGTGTGAACTAAGAATGCTTACACAAATAGAAGTGTTAATCGTTTATTTTTTTTCCAATTAACAATGCAAAGTGAATGAACAGAAGAGAAATCTAAATCAAATCAATACTTTGTGTGACCACCCTTTGCCTTCGAAATGGCATCAATTCTTCTAGGTACACTTGCACACACAGTTTCTGAAGGAACTCGGCAGGCAGGTTGTTCCGAACATCTTGGACAACTAACCCTAGATCTTCTATGGATGAAGGCTGCCTCAAATCCTTCTGTCTCTTCATGTAATCCCAGACACGCTTGATGATGTGGAGATAAGGATTCTGTGTAGGCCATACCATCACTTCCAGGACTCCTTGTTCTTTATGCTGAACATAGTGGGGCCAATGAGATGCTTCCCTGATGGTACTGCATGATGGGTACATATCTGCTTGTATTTCTCAGCATTGATGACACAGTTAATCTTGACTAAATCCCCAACTCCATTTGCAGAAATGCAGCCCCAAACTTGCAGGGAAACCACCACCATGTTTCACTGTTGCCTGCAGAAGCTCACTGTACTGCTCTTCAGCCATCCAGTGAATAAACTGCCGTCTGCTAAAGCCAAATATTTCACATTTTGACTCATCAGTCCAGAGGACCTGCTGCCATTTTTCTACACCCCAGTTCTTATGTTTTTGTGCATAGTTGAGTCGCTTGGCCTCGTTTCCACATCGGTATGGCTTTTTGGCCACAGTTCTTACATGAAGACCTCTTCTGGCCAAACTTCTCTGGACAGTAGATGGGTGTATCTGCGTCCCACAGGTTTCTGCCAGTTCTGAGCTGATGGCTCTGCTGGACGTCTTCTGATTTAAAGGGAAGTAAGCATGATGCGTCTTTCATCTGCCACACTAAGTTTCCTTGGCAGACCACTGTGTCTATGGTCCTCAACTTTGCCGGTTTCTATGTGCTTCTTCAAAAAAGCTTGAACAGTACATCATGAAACCCCAGTCTGCTGTGAAATCTTTACCTGGGATAGACCATGCTGATGTAGTAGAATTACCTTTGTCTTGTTGCTGTGCTCCTATGACCTGTGACATGAAACTGTCTTCCACAACCTCACCTTAGCAGTAGAGTTTGGCTGTGCCTCAGGGAGGCGTATGATTGGCCCCAAATTTATTCTGCAGCAGAACAACGACCCCAAACATACAGCCAAAGTCATTAAGAACTATCTTCAGCGTAAAGAAGAACAAGAAGTCCTGGAAGTGATGGTATGGCCCCCATAGAGCCCTGATCTCAACATCATTGAGTGTGTCTGGGATTACATGAAGAGACAGAAGGATGTGAGGAAGCATACATCCACAGAAGATCTGTGGTTAGTTCTCCAAGATGTTTGCAACACCTACCAGCTGAGTTCCTTCAAAAACTGTGTGCAAGTGTACCTAGAAGAATTGATACTGTTTTGAAGGCAAAGGGTGGTCACACCAAATATTGATTTGATTTAGATTTCTCTTTTGTTCATTCATTGCATTTTGTTGATTGATGAAAATAAGTGATTCAAAGCATTCTTTGTTTACAGCATTTTTTCCACACGTGCCTAAAACTTTTGTACAGTACTGTATATTTTCTTGAAGTTATTAAAAGCATGTAACATTCCATGCAATCAAGCCAAACTTACCAAAACTAAATTCAATTCAACCTCCACACATGAGAAACAGACGAAGACCAACAGCCAGAATAAAACTTTGAGAGTAGTAAAGAGGGAAAGAAGTCCTCCTCCCCAATATAAATGATTATTCTAAAACATTATTGATCAGATCCTGTCAGGTTTTAAAAAAGTTTTGAGCAGATCCTCTAAGTGAGAATTTGATTTTTTCCAATTTCAAATAGTATATAACATGAGTTTCCCACGGACGTAAAAGAGGTGGACTAGGGTTACTCCAGTTGAGTAAGATAAGTCTACATACCAGTAGTGAAGTAAAGGCAATTACAGTTTGTACTTCTGCACTTTAAGCCCCTCTGTGAGCCCACCACACAGAGCTGTTAATGGATTAGGAGGGATGGTGACACAAAGGCAGTCTGATAGGCATTTAAAAATTTCAAACCAGAATGATGTTAATTAAGAGCAGGACCAAAACATGTGGCCCAGTGAGGCTGGAACTCGATTGCAGCGTTCGCTGGTTGGATTTGCCCTGGAAACATTTTGGACAATTTGAAACAAGAGAGATGTGCTCGACATATAATTTTCAGTTGAATAATTGAATGCTTCGTGCACATGGAGCTCGAGTGAATTATGTGCATGGCTGCCTTCCACACCTTTTCTAAAATGTTGAGTGAGAGATCTCTTCCCACTGTACTCTGGGATCTTTAAAAAGAAGGGACTTTCACATGTTTTTATATATTATAGAAATGCTGTCAGAGTCTTCAAGAATGATCAATATCTCTTCAGGAATAGAAATAGGTGGGAGGCAAGGAAAATTGGACAGATTTCATTTAGCAAAGTTTCCAATTTGGAGATAGTGGAAAAATTGTGTTGATAGGTAGCTAAATTTGGAGTGTAATTGTTCGTAGGATGCAAAGACATTACTTATATACAAATCTCTAAATAATTTAATCCCATACATTTTCTAAATATTACAAACTGTGTAAGTTCAAGAGGGTAGGAAAAGGTGGTTATCACTTAGAGGTGCCACAGATAAAACATTAGTCTCTAACTTGAAGTGCTTCCTAAATTGGTTCCATATTCAGAGTGAATGAAGAACAATACACTGGTGTTTTAACATCATTTACAAAAGTTTCTCCGCCCACACTAAAATGACCAAAAACACATGCAACATAGCCATTCGCCTACCCTTTACACTTGCGAATCGGCAGAGACAGTAAGAGGAAGTGACCTCAACGCAAGACATTAATTTGCAGCCCGTAATTTCACACAGAGGACAGCAATGGTGAATATGAAAAACTGTTATGTTTGGACTGACAATGAGACAACAAAATTCTCCCATCAAGCACTGCTCCATCCAGGTCTTACATGTGTGCTTTTTAAATTAAAATGAAGTAAAAAAAAATTTGAAACATATTTTTGAATTTCCATATATACTCGCATTTAAGTTCACCCGTGGATAAGTTGGGGCTTGATTTTACCATATAATTTCCAGTATTTTATAATGTCGGTTGTAAAAGTCAAATGCGGAAAACTCACGCTATTGGTCTAAGGGATTACGATATGCTAACTCTGACCTGAGAAAGTAATCACTGAGTACACGGCCTTTTTTTCCCTGTGTATTATGCCTAAGTGACCACATGGTAATACCCAAACTATTCCGAAGCAACGTTTGCACTGATCTGTATCTCACACCCTCATACACCTTTATTATAAGAGCATCACTTATCTACGATGGAGCGTTCGATCAGAATGAAAAATGATGCTGGTTTTAAATTAAATGTTACTGAAGTAGCGAAAGAAATTGGTAACAGTGCTGCTGCAACAAAATTCGATGCATCTGAGAAACTGGTGCGAGATTGGAGGAGGCAAGAAGATGTAAAAACTAAATAAATAAATTAAGTGTTGCATTTTTGAACGGGTGTATAAGCCGGGGTCTGATTTTATGATCAATTTTTCAGGTTTCAAGACCCGACTTATATGCAAGTATATACGGTATTAGCCCTTCGCACTACAGACGTGTACCTTTGCTTACTTCTGCGTTTCACCAGCACTTTGCATAGAGCTTGATTGGCTCCTTTTCTCGGTGAAGATGCGGTGCAATTGCCACATCCTCGCATGCAGCTCATCACAGCATTATTACCAAATCCTGTTCATCGTGACAGAAGCCTGCATAGTCCAACTTTATGGGTAAACTTCTTGACTATGTGTGGTATTTTCCTAAAAGTTAATCTAAACCCAGTGGCTCAATCCAAGTAGTCCATGACTTGTCCCAAAAAAACAAAACCACGGATGGGCTCTGTGTTCATGAGAACCGACAACCATACAATGCATATAATGCAGTGACAAGGAGCAAACAATGCAGCTTTTTGGACCTCATAAACAGAACAGAAGCTTGTCAGCCTTAGAACTGAATTTTAAAAAAACCTGTTAACCCATCAGGCAGCTCGTTATTGGCTGTCACAAAAAGAGGGAAGCATAGCTGTGCTGGAATGTCTACACAAAGTTGCTAAATGTTACATGCCCAGAAATTTTCAGTCATGTAAATGGACATAAAATTTATTATTATTATTATTATTATAGTGCTCCAACGAGATCTGCAACTGCAGTCAAGAAGTCTGACATACCCAATGACGAGAAGATGCATAATGTGACAGGACTCTACTTAGAGACTGGGGACAACACTGGTTCTCTCTTTACAGCTTTCAGATGGATACTGTGATATCAAGTAAAGAAGTGCTGAGTTTGCATGGCATGCAGATCCAGGGAGCAGTCTGGAACACTGGGAGTCACAATGGTCAAAAAAAAACTACAGACTCACCCAATTATCCGTCTCTCCGAGTACTCCTTTCTTTTATTGGTCAGAGGCCCCGTGAAGTTGATGAAAGATCTACAGTGCGGAAGAGTCAAGTCAGAGTCTATACTGCAAAGGATTCTGGGAGGAGTTCTGGTCATCAGAATACCACAGGATGACAGGTATCTGGAAAACAAAGAATGCAGGTAATTAGTTTCCAAGAGGTCAGTGGTGCCACTGTTCCTGCTGCAACTGCCATCCCACCCACAAAGTAATGGAATGGATTCCCTTTGGCAAGGTAAACTTAGATATGGCTGATGTGATGAAAATATGAGGCCAGAGTCCAGCCACTGCAGGGGAGCAAATGAGCTCCCCAAATATATCACTAGAGCAAAACAAACCAGTTAAATAGTACCACTAACTCAGTATCACCTTAAAGTCACAGAAGCCTCAAGTGTAACTCAACACCTGCAAGATGTCTGCTTGTTACATAAGCTGGTGACCACCCTCCTGCTGTGAGGCCTCAGTCTGGTTTCCCATGCTTAGCAGCTATTTTCCCAGGAATGACTTTGGCATGCCAGTGAAACTGAAATGCCAGCTTTTGAAGGGGTCCTTGTATACACAACTCTGGCCATTCTATGAAGGGTTAGCACTGCAAGTTTATGTGTGACAAGGACGCCTCACGGTGCTCTGTGCACAGCTCCATTATTAAAAAAAAAAAAAAAAGGCTGAATAGAATCCAGGCTGCTTTCAGCCAGAACAAACTGTCCCACCCGCTGGCAATTAATACCTGCCACTCCTGCCAAGCCCCGCGTCACTGTTGCCGTCAGCAGAGCACTTGAAATGAGGCGTGGGACAGTGGGGGGTTGCTTCAGCACATAAGTAACACAAATGCAAAGTTGACAGGTGACAGAGGGCCAAGTCAAACTGGCCGTACACAGAGGACACACTGGGATTCGGAAGTACATGATTAAAATAATAACTGGCATATCTACTTCAGGCCAGTGTGCATCATTATGGCTTCATTCACACCAATCAGAATTAAAGAATTAGAAATAAGCAGAGATGGGCATCCTGCAGTGTTCTCGACAGCCTGCGTCAAGTTTAGCAATCCAGCAGCATTTAAGGGGAAAAACTACCGGATAAGGTCTTACTGAGAAGGTGCACCGCACACATGGAACACACGACAGCATTGGCCATTTGCTGCCTGCTCCACTGATGTGAAACTCTGAACACTGTGCACTGTCCACAACCAACTGACCACAACACACCACAAGTAAATGAGTATTCATAGTGCTTCCCCGTCCACGCCATGCCATATCATCCTTTAGTCATCAGCTCACTCCACGTCTTCTGTGACACTTTTAGATGTATGGAGGCGTCACAACTGTGGATAGAGGATATATTCAGACCCCTTTACTTTCCACACATTTTACTGTCTTGTAGGTTTCATTTCAAATGGATAAATTTGCCATTTTTGCCCATTAATCTACACTCCAAACCCAATCATGACAAAGTGAAAACATGTTTTCAGAAAAATGTGCAAATTGATTACAATGCAAAAACAGAAATCTCTCATTCCTAGAATTCAAATTGTGGTTTAAATCTCCTTACGATGTGTCTAGAACTTGACAGGTGTCCGTCCACCTGTGCTAAACTTTAGAAAGGCACACATGCACCTGTGTATAGAAGGACCCACAATTCACGCTGCACGTCAGGACAAAAACAAAGCAGTGGAAGTCCAAGGAACTCTCTGCAGACCTCGGAAATCAAATTTGGTGAGGCACAGATCAGGACAAGGAGATGAAGCCATTTATAAAGCTTTCAGTGTTCCCAGGAGCAGAGTGGCCTCATTAACTGTAAAATGGACGAAGATTAGAGCCACCAGGACTCTTCCTAGAGTTGTCCATCGATCCAAACTGAGAAACAAGACAAGAAGGACCCTGGTCAGGGAAATGACCAAGAAGCCAATAGCCACTCTAAAAGAGATTCAGAAGTCTGAGGCCGAGATGGGAGAATCTGTCAACAAGATGGCCATCTCAGCAGCACTCCAATCAATCAGGGGATTATGGCAGAGTGGCTAGACAGTTTAAAGGACTCAGAAAGAATGATGAAAATGATTTGTGTGTCCTAACAAGACAAACACTGAACAGTTTGGGCAGACCTCCAACAGAACACCTGCCTAATATGGTGGAGCCTGGCGGTGGCAGCATCAGGCGAGGGGGTTGCATGGATAGTGAAACTGATGAGAATTGGGAGAAAGTGGAATGCATGAGTCTTCACACTGCAGCTGCTGCCTTCTTTCCTTTGACTGGTCCGAGCTGAACTATCCGAACTACCGTGCTCTTTGTTGCACCTCATTTTAAGCCTTGGGCTTTTAAGGGCCATGATGCACTTGATTTTGCGAAAATATTAGAGCTGTGAGGTACAAGACGCACACAAGAGATGCGAGTGAACCAAATTGGACACAAGGCACTGGTGCCTGACACAATTATGAAACGGGTACCAAAATGTTATATGGTAGAGTGTTCTGTTTTCTTTGTAAATAAAGTACACTAAGAGCCATTTGTTAGTTATTTAAGTTACTAGGGGGCTTCGCTCACCAAACCCCCGGGTTTGGTTAAACAGATATACAATTTAAAGAGATTGTTATCTTCATGGGAATTGTTACACATGCATTATTTTCACTTTTACTTTAAAACTTAAATTAAAACTATTTGGAATTAACTTTTCTTCAAGATTGTATTGAATTTTGATTCCGTGTTTGGACTTACATTGTGACAACGCAACATATAACTGCCCGTTAGTGAATTTTGTTTCTCTCTCTCTAATAAATAAACCAACCTTTTCAAATGTTTGTCCCAATGATTTGTTAATTGTCATAGCAAAAGCTATTCTAATGGGAAACTGTAAATGTTTTAATACGAATGGCATATCAAGATCTCCTTTGGTGTCTCATGTTATTCCCTGAAGATGTACTACATTACCTTTCTTGTCACCTGTTAAAATTCTGCACGTCAGAATTGTTTGCCCAATTTTCAGTACAACTAATCTTGTCCTAGTGCATAGCCCATCACTCAGACACAAATTGTGCAATTACATTACGACACATACTTCTTTCTACAGTAATTTGGCCGGTGGAAGACCAGATGGTGTTAACGGTTGTAGATATTCTTTGTGATATTGTGAGTTGATGTTTTCATCTTCCGCACCATCACCACCAACTGTTTCAGCAGAGTCTAACTGACCGACAATTTTCGTGTTAATTCATTTGACTTCATCGTTTCTCGCTGCCATATTTAGATGAATGGGTGATTCTAAATTGGATCTTCGTAAGTGTGTGTGTGTGTGTGTGTGTGTGTTCATACATAAGCTTGATGTCTGTCCAGGTTAAGTGCCGGAATGCACATGATGACCGTGGTCTTGTTTGAAAACAGTTGTAAGTAGGGCATGACTTGAAAGAATCTCATGGCAAAAGTCTTCATCTCGTGGGGACTTCTTTCCAAAAAGTCTCTTCAAAAAGTCACGTCTCGTCGCAGGATTAGTCTTGTCCCAAAATTTTTTTTATTATAATAATTGAGAGATATAAAATGTTTGCCTATATATTAGTGCATAGTCTATGGGAGGTTCTTATAACCCCCACAAGTTGAATTGGTATATTCCAATTACTTCTTACCCCTCTGACTACAGAATAGTCTCAGTTTTTGACCTGCCTTGCCATGTGTAAGGTATGGAGGAGCACTCGGTTTTAAATCATGCCTTAACGTGCTCAATAGTATGAAAGTTAACATGCTATAACTATTGAATGTTTAGAGTGTACTGAAGGCGAAGTAAAGCATCTTTAAGTACAGAAACAAATGAGGTTTGACAGGAAAAGCCAAATTTATAGAAGAAACATTTCCCTCCTTCCCCCCCCCCATTTTTATTCCTTTCATTCTAAGTATGTAACAACCATCCATCCATCCATTTTCCAACCCGCTGAATCCAAACACAGGGTCACAGGGGTCTGCTGGAGCCAATCCCAGCCAACACAGGGCACAAGGCAGGAACCAATCCTGGGCAGGGGGCCAACCCACCGCAGGACACACACACACAAACACACCCACATACCAAGCACACCCTAGGGCCAATTTTCAGAATCACCAATCCACCTAACCGCATGTCTTTGGACTGTGGGAGGAAACCGGAGCGCCAGGAGGAAACCCACGCAGACACGGGGAGAACATGCAAACTCCACGCAGGGAGGACCCGGGAAGCGAACCCAGGTCCCCAGGTCTCCCAACTACGAGGCAGCAGCGCTACCCACCGCGCCACCATGCCGCGTATGTAACGACCTTTTTTCTTTATTCTTGTGTGGACTGTTTGCTTTGAATTTTCACTAAATCTTTTAAAATGAACTTTTGGACAGAGATTTCTTTTGGCACGCATTTTACCCGCAGCTACATACACATTAACATACCATATAACAAAGTGTGCAAACATATCTGTAACATGCGTTTGTCATAGTTGTTACAAACATATATTATTAAAAGTCAGATATACTCTGTATACCGTACCCTTAGATGGCTGGCAGCACAATCGGTTTTGTTTAGAATGAGGGAATCTACTGCTGCAACCTACAGTCTACTGCTAGGGTGAAGAACTGGAGGCCCAACGAGAACTCTAAGAACACCAGAAAACGGATCGGAGCCTTCAGCATTTGGCACAAAGTCAGTTGGATTAAAACATTTCAAGCTGCACAGTTTAAAACAATTTATCCAATCACAAGTATAAAATACAAATAGTGCATAATTTTTGAGGCTTAATTGAGCTACTGAACTAATGAGAACAGGGATATGTTGAACTACTTGCAAACTCATTTACAAAAAGTTATTTAATAGTGGAGTGGATTTGAAAAACGTTTTTTTTTTTTTTTTAAATAAAGTATTCTTAAGACGAGGAAATAAACTGCATCAATTCATTATTTTTTGACTAGTTTATTCCTTTTCTTAGTCACTTGACTGATGGCACTAGATAAGTGACCATTCGTATTATCCTTTTGAAAATCATTTCCTCGTGCCGCACTTTACTAAAGCTTACGCTGGCATTAATATACCTCAGGTATCTCTATTCACTGTTTTGAATGATAATAATTTTTTAAATTAACAAATATGTTGCATTCTACTTTTTTCTTTTACTAATATTCATGTGAGTCTTCGTCTTCTTCTTTCGGCTACTCCCGTTAGGGGTTGCCACAGTGGATCATCTTCTTCCATGACTAATATTCATGTGAGTAATAAACTTAAAAGGGGTTGGCGTCAATTTATTTCGAACCTAGTTATGTTAAACTTGACTTGCTTGTATGGAATGTTAGATTTTAATAAAATTAATAAAATGTAAAAAAATAAATGGAAATAAGAACATTTACTGCTTTTTTATTATATGACCCTTGTTACTTGTCTTTGTGTGGATCTGATGCCATTATGATAATAATCCTCTTCTCAGGTCCTAGTAGGGGACGGATTTTTTTATTTGGGGTCCCCAGATTAAAACGTTTAAGAATCCCTGCTTTAAGACACCTTCTAGCTAACATGTAATGTTTCTCTTATCAGTAAAAGTTATATGTGACTGGGTATAGTCATTGTGGATATTTATGAGAACAAAAAAATATATAGGAATTTAAATGACTGAGCTAGCTCATTTGGAATGAGAACACACTAAAATTAATTCAGTGGAACTTCTGCTTGATTGCTTATCTTGTGCAGATGTAAATTTGACACGTTTGGATGAGTGGGTGACTGGATGCGATTGTCCAGGAGTGAATGAGGGAGTGTGTGTTTATTAAAGTGTGTGTGTGTGTTTATGGCTACAAGTTAGAGCTGCTCCAAATTCCCACAGTCTCCCTAAGAGAATTTGGCTCCAGGTCAAATGTCTCCGACAAGCCCTACCCTAGGGAGAAACAATTTGTTCGGTCTGTCCGTTGGATTGACATTTTTGTATTTTTTTCCAACTTGAATCATCATGCGCAACAAAACACTCAAGTTCAACACAAACCTCATTTAATGGGAGATTGGGCTAAGTCATCCATTAAGCATCCCAGAATTGTTTCAGCTCTCTAATCCAATGTGAACCCCCCCCCCCCCCTTTTTTTTTTTCCCGCTCATGTATAAAGTAGAGACACAAACAGAGCTTTAGGGGTTTTACAAACGGAAGTGTAAGCCTGCATGCCTGCTCAATTCTTTGTGGAATGTGCTCCTGGAATGAAGTTTGCATTCCCCACAGGGCACAACAGCATACAGTGGGGCACTAGCACTTCAAAGGTTTGTAAGCATCCCATCACCTTCTCAGTCGAGTACTACGCATTCCTCTGTGTGTCCACTTCCAAGCAGCAGTCCTAAAGTTGGGCCAATGGTGGGCTTCAATACAATACAATACAATACAATACAATACAATACAATTTATTTTTATATAGTCCAAAAATCACACAAGGAGTGCCGCAATGGGCTTTAACAGGCCCTGCCTTTTGACAGCCCGCCAGCCTCGACTCTCTAAGTAGACAAAGAAAAACTCCCAAAAAAAAAAAAACTTGTAGGGAAAAAAATGGAGGAAACCTCGGGAAAGGCAGTTCAAAGAGAGACCCCTTTCCAGGTAGGTTGGGCATGCAGTGGGTGTCAAAGAGAATGGGGTCAATACAATACAATACAGAACAAAACACCTCTGTTGTGATGTGAAATTTTGCATATAACTTGATAAATATTTTGTATGTCTTTATTTGTAATTAAGGCAAAGCAATGTAATTTAGTGTTACTTTGGTGAGAGGCATTCGTGTTTGCCCCCCTTTACGACAGAGTTTCTTTGAATTTTACAACAGAGTTGGGGGGGGGAGGGGGTTGTGCTTTAAACCAGTTTGGCAAGTGTTTCTCTGCTAAAGTCTTTCAACCCCCCCGTAAGGAAGCCAGGTCACTTTAACATATGGTCCCTTGGGGGGGGGGGGGGGGGTTGTTTTGGTGGCAGGTTTTAAGATGCTGTATTCCCCCATTGGTCAGAAGTATGGCTGTTTGGAATTGGCTTGGATCAGAAGCTTTCAGTACCATGATGTCCTATTGCCTCTAGGGGCTGGACAGCGAATCTATAAATCTGCTTGCTCAACCACATTCTCTCTCTTACTAACATCTGAAAGAAGCATCTCTTACTAACCTCTGATGATGAAGACAACACAATGGAGACCACAGCTTAGCAGCCATATTGGAACAGGCATATGGCCTGTTCTGAAGAAAGCGGAGCACCTTAACTAGAGACATTTTAAATAACTACAATTCTGTGTGCTGCCTGAAACTACACATCACCATTTAATCAGGCTATATGGTTGCCAATATTCAAATGTGCTTTGCATATTGTTGTTATGATTATTATCAATAATTCATTATTTTATGTGTAACTTAACTCCTGCTTGTCTTTTTACTACATCTAATTGCCTGAGGTTATAGATATAGAAGGGAAGGTGGGGATAAGTTATATACTACTAGCCAACCTGCGGCATAGCATACGCCACATAATTATGTATTGATGCGTGAACACTTCCCGAAAGACACAGTTGTCCAAATGGGGTGGGTTTGAGGATACGACTGTGAGTGAATGAAAAGATGAAACTCTGGAGAGAGCAACATACTGACGACAGTAAGTGCTCGGGAGCCACGCATAATGACAGGGAGAATTTGTCAGAAATCTCCACCCAATAGTATTGTTTTACCTCCAAATGGCTGCGTGTCACCCGTGAGGTAACGTAATAACCTGTCAACTGCCTGGAATGTGTATGCCTGTGTCATTGGCGCCTTGTCCCATATTATCAATTTGGATTGCAGAAGATGTGGAGTGTGTGGCGAGGTAGGTTTGATGTTGCATGTGGAAGTAGTATTTAGCCTCAACGGTATTTTAAAAACGGAATGTGTAGTTTGTCCACCCAGTAACAATGTTGCAGCTATTCCTGTAGATGCTACGGTTGTAGGAGTGTCTCCCCTAGCTCTGATGTTTTGAATCAGGGTTTTGTAGACAAAGGTTTTCCCTGTTCCTGCAGCACCATGTAAGAAGAAGAATGTTTGTCGGGGATGGGAATCATTGTATGCAGCGTGTAAAACAGTGTCAACAGCGGGTTTCTGTTCTGTGTTGAGTTTGTCGTAGTGTTCCGGGAGGAGGGTTAGAGTTGGCGGCCGGGGCTCTGTCGTGTGTACCCCATGACGTGGGAGGAGGGTTAGAGTTGGCGGGCGAGGCTCTGTCTTGCGTGCGTGCGTGCGTATCCCATGTTCGGGCGACTTGGTGGATTATATATAGAAAAGCAGCCGGAACCAAAAAGAACAATGAAAAGTCAACGTGGCTCAGAGGTGCATGTGGACTGTAGCAGAGACGAAAGCGACTGAGGCGGTGTTTGGTAAGGTGTTGTGTGCTGGGGTGGACTCGGGAGGAGGGTTAGAGTTGGCGGGCAGGGCTCTGTCATGCGTATCCCATGGTCTCTGTCTTGCGTGCCATGGTCGGCTGCTTAGTGAATTGTTGGTGGGCGGGGCTCTGTGAGTTGGCAGGCGTGGCTCTGTCTTGCGTGCG
Source organism: Erpetoichthys calabaricus (assembly GCF_900747795.2). Lineage (NCBI taxonomy): Eukaryota > Metazoa > Chordata > Cladistia > Polypteriformes > Polypteridae > Erpetoichthys > Erpetoichthys calabaricus. The sequence continues at coordinate 301,880,999 of NC_041396.2, forward strand.
TCTTGCTTGCCATGGACTTAGTGAATTATATATATAGATAATACCTTATAAACAGTGGTAAGTCTGTGAGATTAGGCATTCTGACAAAGGCTAAATATTAATAATACAATAGGAGAAAGTACAGCAATATATTACTCTACCAAGACAAAACATCCTCAATACAGTACAACAGTAAAATAAAAATATTACAGTACAGAGCAGAATTTAGCAGTAGATGATATCACATGATAGGATATAGATTTGGCTTCAAGTACACAATCTCCCCTGCCTTAAAGCAGAAGAGAGGAGGCACAAATCCATAATTGGTGAGTTGTGATCTTGTGTTAAAATTAAGGATAAATGTAAAAAGTTAGACATAAAATTGGGAGAAATTTCTGTCCTTCAAGCTCGTTTGGATAGTGAGTAGCCGTCCCAGTTTTTCATTATGAAACTTCTTAAAAGTTGGCAAGATTTCTGCTTTAAAGGCATGACTTGGCAGTTTGTTCAAAATTCCCACAACTGAGTTAAAAAATTTTTTTTTAAAAGAGTGCTTCCTGGTTTCAGTCGTAAATGCACTTTCTTCAATCTCCACTAGGGGTCCTCGCGTATGTGATTCACTACTGAATGTAAATGAAAGTATGATGGATCTGGAACTGTCGTGCGTGAAGAATGCAGTGAAATGTCTGACGAGCATGCCACTCTGCAGGGCAGTGGACAACAAGAATGGATTAAAATGGATCCAGTGCATTCACTTCCACTTCACTTGTTGCAGACTTTGTGTTCTAGATTTAGTTTTTAATTGATAAATTTGCATTTTTTGATAATTCAATCTACACTCAATTACCTATACAGACAAACAGAACATGATTTCAAAAAAGTCGGCAAATTTATTAAAATTCAAAAATTGAAATCTCTCCTCCCTAGAAGTATTCAGACTCTAAATTGCACTTCTCTGGTGTGCTAAAATTCTCCTTGAGATGGAGGTTTCTAGAACTTGATTGGCATCCACCAGTTACAAGCTGAATTGATTGGGCAACATTTAGAAAGGCACACATGTCCCTGTGTATAGAACGAGTGAACAATTCACAATGCATGATAGGACAAAAACCAAACCATGAAGTCCAAAGAACTCTCTGTAGACGTCTGTGATCAAATTAAGATGAGGCAAAGATCATCTTAAAATTTGTAAAGCTGAGAGCAGTGGTCTCAGACTCCAGTCCTGGAGGGCAGTAGTGGCAGCAGGTTTTCATCCTAACCCTGTACCGCTCCTCAAGCCGGCACGATTATAATATGCGCTGCAGTCCTAGAGCAGCAGGAAAGAAAGAAAAAAAAAAAAAAAAAGAAATAATCCAGGGCACGAGTGACCAACACTACTTTCCTACTACACCACCACAAGTACTGAACCACACCAGTGAATGCAGAATTAAGTTAAAAAATTATTATTACACACACTTAACAAAAACCCCTTTATATATATTATCTCGCTGCAGCGCTTCCCACCCCACACAAATCACAGCACAAAACACTTCACACATATGCTACAAACACATAAATCTGAGAAAAAGAAAAAATTTATGTATTCGTAGTCCTTTAAATATACTCTGATAGGGATGACTATCTCAGTCTGTGGAGGGCAATGATGCGCAGAACCATACCTCCTGTTCCGGGAAACGTACAGATCAACAGTCCCTTGTGCTGGCCCGTCAGGTCCTCTCCCGAATACTCTGTGCTCCCGCTTTCCTTTTTCCCGCTACACATTTACATACCATTGGCTCCTCCCTGTACAGTCTATTGGACCCTCCAAGCCAGGTGCTCCCCTCCCCGTGTACCATTGGCCCACCATTGGCCGGCCTTACAAATTAAAATATTCCACCATTATCAGGAATGGGGAAAGGTGTAAACTCACAGTGGCGCACACACACATATTCCAGATGACTGTTACAACCTGTTTTGTCTTGGTAGAGTAATATATATTGCTCTACTTTCCCCTATTGTATTATTAATATGTAGCCTTAGAATTCCTAATCTTACAGACTTACCACTGTTTATAAGGTACTATTGTATATAACTTATCCCCACCTTCACTTCTATATCTATAACCTCAGGCAATTAGATGTAGTAAAAAGACAAGCAGAAGTTAAGTTACAGTTTAAATAATGTATTATTGATAATATTCATAAATAATAACAAAATGCAAAGTATATTTGAATATTGGCAACCATACAACCTGATTAAATGATGATATGTACTTCAGGTGGCACACAGACTTGTAGTTACTTAAATGTCTCTAGTTAAGGCATCACTGGTGCTCAGCTTTCAGCCACATGTCTGTTCAAAATGGCTGCTGAGCTGTGCTGTTCATTGTGTTCTTTTCATCATCACAGGTTAGCAAGAGAGATGCTTCTTCATCATATGTTGGTTGGTAAGAGAGAGATACTGAGGTTAAACACATACATTTATAGATGTTCTGTCCAACTCCTACAGCCAATAGGGCGTCATAGTACTTAATGGCCTCTAAGACAAGCCAATTCCAAACAGCCATACTTCAGACCAATGGGGGAATAGAACATCTTAACACCTGCCCCTAAACCATATGTTAAAGTACACCTTAGCCCATTTGCTGGGGTAGAAATGACTTTAGCAAAGAAACACTTGCCAAACTGGTTTAAAACACACATCTCCCAAATCCTGTCGTAAAATTCAAACAGACCCATTCCTAAGGGGGGTGGGGGGTAAACACTAAATTACATTGCTTTGTCTAAATTATAAAGATATACAGTACAAAATATTCATCAAGTTATATGTAAAATCTCACATCACAACACAACCCTTTTCTTAATTGGTGACCATTTTTACTGCTAATTAACTCTTTTTCCTTTCATTTTAATTGACTTGTATTTTAAGATCTCTTCCCCTGAATTCCTTCATCGTTCTTCTGAATTGCTTCATTTCTTTCCTTAAATGGCACCCAAACAGAAATGAAATGTGAAGTGAATGAGCCAACAGAAAACCAACTAAATCAGGACCTCAAACTCCAACCAATTTCACTCCAACCAGTTGTTTAATTAGGCGCCGATTCTTGTTGTTAATTAAACTCATTCTTTAATTCTATGGCTTGTTGCTGCTCTCATTGTGCAATAGCGGACATTTCCAAAATAGTTGATTTTCTCTTTTCTGACTGCAGCACTGTTCAAATGTTTTGGGGACCTGAGCAGATCAATATTCCTGAGACCTTCATTTTTCTTCATTTTCAGATACTGTATTTTGGTCACAGCTGGTCCTGTTTTGGTCTCATTATTGTTTGGCTGCTAATTAAGGAAAACAAAACAAGTCTTCTGAGTCTTCAAGAGCAAGTCAAAAAAAATTAATTCAAAATAAGTTAGTTAATTAGCAGTAAAAACAGGTCACTAATTAAGAATAGGGTTAGAATGAAAACCTGCTGCCACTGCAGCCCTTCAGGACTGGAGTTTGAGACAACTGGCTTAGAGTATTCCCAGGAGCACAATGGCCTCAGTCATTGTAAAATGGAAGAAGTTTAAAACCACCAGGGCCCTTCCTGCCAAACTGACTAAACAAACATAGAGGGCCTTTCTCAGGGAGGTAACCAAGAACCCAATGGTCATTCTGGCATAGTTTCAAAAATTCTCCGCCAATATGGGAGAATCTGTCAGGACGACAACCATCTCAGCAGCACTCCATCAATCAGGCATCTATTGTGGAATAACTAACTTCCACTGGCAGTTGGCTGAATGGTAGCGAAAGGACTCGAAGAGCATAAGGAAACAGATTCTCTGGTCTCATGAGACAAACATTTAACTCTTTGAGCAGAATTGCAAACATTATGTCCAGTGAAGATCAGGTAATACTCATTATCTACCCAATACCATCTCTATGGTGAATTATGGTGGTGGTGCGCATCATGCTATGGGGGAGCTGGGACAGGGAAAAAAGTTAGAATCGTGGGAAGGGTGAATATAGTCAAATATATGAGAGGAACTGCTCCACAGCCACCTCATACTGGGGTGATGGTTCATCTTTCAGCAAGACAATGTCCTGAAGCACACAGCCAATTCAACACTGGAGTGGATTTGAGTAGTCCAGACAAAGTCCCGACATCAAGCCCACAGCACGGGTGGAACCCATCCATTCTAATGGAGCTATGAGAGGATCTGCCCGGAAGAATGGGATAAACTACCCAAATGAAGATGTACAAATTGTTGCGATTTACCCAAGACGACTGAGCTGGAATTGCTGCCAAACGGGCTTTTATAAAGTAATGAATTAAGGGTTTGAATACTTCTAGGAATCAGAGAGTTCAGTGTATGATTTATAATAAATTTGCAAACCTTTTTAAAGATATGTTTTTACTTTGTCATTTAGGGTTATTGAGTGCAGACTGATGTGCAAAAATGACACATGTATCCATTTAAAATTAAATCTACACCACAATTAAGTGTGCAGAAAGCGAAGTGGTCCAAATACTTTCTGAATCCACTGTAACCTCCATTGTTCCCAGTTGTGATGGGCTTACAAAATATAAAAGATCATCAGGCAGCACCCATAAGGTGGCCATTTGACAATAAGCACACAACATAATGGCTTTCGACAATTCTGCAAGCCTAAATTAGGCCTCTCCACAGCATCCTTTGGTCAAAGAGCTTTAAATCCTGCCCCTGATCAGAAGACGTCACGTCTGTTGGTCCAGGAAGCTCTAAGTTGGTCTATTTGCTCCCCTGTTCTTTGGTAGCAAAGTGGTCTGAATGTCACACTCAATGCCCTGCAAAAGTGGCCTCACATGCGCCACCCTATGTCTGAGCATAATGTCCCTTGACTGGCTTTGTCTACAAAAAGTAATCACCACTTGGAAATGTTCTCATTTTCCCAGTGGATTCAATTTGGTTTTACTGAAACTGATGAACAGAGAGTCTCTTTAATGTCAAAGTGAAAACAGATCTCTACAAATATAAAACACGGAATCAATGATGGCATAAGTGTTCAACTCATTCAAGACCATTTTTAACAGAGGTTGCCATTACAGCCTTGAGCTGTGTGAGCTTGTGTTACAATTACTGAAAAAATCAGGAATGGTCTCCCCTCGGCTTTCTCGTATACTCAGATATGGGGATGGATATTTGTGGAGTAAACCGCAAGACAAGGTTTATCTATATTGCTAAATGAAGGTTGTATATAAGCACGAATGCCAGACGCACCAAAAGCGCACGCGCACTGCGCCTCAGCGCCCCAGAGTCAAGCCCAGCGGCTTCCCAGAGTCAGTAGGTGGCGTCCAAGCAACACAACACAACCTGTAAACTAAACTTCACGTCACAATACGACCGCCGCCCGAACGCAAACACCACCGCATATACAACCTTCGTTTAGTGATGTTTGTATATATGCAAGGAAGAAGCACCGAAAGCGCACCCGCACTGCGCCTCAGCGCCCCCGAGTCAAACCCAGCGGCTGCCCAGAGTCAGTAGGTGGCACCCAAACAACACAACACGACCTGTAAACTAAACTTGAGTTAAAGTGTGCACGCCAGGTTGTATAAGTGCACAGATGCCAGAGGGCACAAGCAAGCCGTACACAGTACAACCTCCGCCCGAACGCGACCGCGCACACCACCACATATACCACCTTCGTTTAGGTAATGTAGCCCTCCAAGCCCAGATCCGCCGCCATGGTCACTTCAGCACGTGAATCCGCCGCTGTCAGCAAATGACTTCTAGCTAATGACACAACCATAGAAAAACAAAAACAAGACAGCATTGATAAAAGGAACAGAAAGTGATTGCCATTCTTGGATTTGCAATTCTTTCGAGAATCGTGGGTTTGCTGGTATTTTTATATTATGTACATTAAAGAACCATCAACAACAAATCAACAATATATTGAACAATTATTATAAAAGTAAAGCCAAATAAATCGGACATGAATAAAAGGTAAAAGTACCACATCTGGTTAATGGAAATAGCCCAAAAGTTGATAGAAATCTATGTTTTGAACCTAATACTTGTATGCAAAATTTGGTTGGCCTCAGTGAAAGCGTACTCAAGTTATCGTGTTTACACACATATACACACACACGCACAGTTCCAAAAATGGTATTTTCAGACTCAGGAAGGTCTAAAACAACAAGATTCATCAAAATCTCAAAATGGAATTTGTTGAGGACTCCAATACTTTCCTTATACTTTGTATACGAGAAAATCATGGAGATGTAAAATGTTGAGATTTATCAAACTCTCAACATCAAATTTTTGGACAATTATAATACTTTCCCTATAGTAAAAAGTAGTGTAGTACAAGTAAAAAGTGAAACCTAGGTAAATCATGTCAGACCTTTTCCCCACTTTGATTGTCAAATTGGAACCTAAACAAAGAAGGTGAAAAGAAATCATAAACCGTTAATGGAAAATAAAAATCCAAGACTTCCAAAAATCTGACTGTGCAAGTTTCAACATCATATTATTTTTAAAAATGAGGCCGTGTTCTGAATCAACCAAATCACATGTTTAATAGGGGTTGGCACACACCTGCCATCCATTCATGAGGCTCAGGTTGCCTCCAAATAAAGCTCACCTCTTGTCCTAACATCTAGGTTACATCCTACAGCTAAAGCTATGGTCTGCAAAAAGCTTTGAAAGGTATCAGTCAGGAAAGGGGTACAAAAGAATACCCAGAGCTTTAGATATACCATGGAGCATAGTGATGACAATTATCAAGAAGTTGACATAATAAGGCACAACAGAGGTACTACCAAGGAACTGATGAGAAGACAAGGAGAAAACTGGTCAGGGACGCTGCCAAGAGAAAGGAGCTGAAGAATTTTCTGCCAACCTCTCCTCCTCCTCCTCTAGTTGCTCCCTGCATGTAACAACAATCTTCTGTAATTCTTCATATGTCTGGGCAATGGGGTAGACACAGAAGCCTTTTCACACAATTAAAACCATCCAAGCCCAGCTAGAATTTGCAAAAAGATACATACAGCCTCAAAAAACTATGTGGAAAAATGCGTTACGGTCTGATGAGACCAAGATTTAACTTCTCGGCCAAAATTCCTAAAGGTATCTTTGGCGAGAAAACAAAACCACGACACATCATCAAAAGAACATCATACCCATGATGGAGCACAATGGTGGCAGCCTCATGCTTTCTTCAACTGCAACTGGGGCTTTATACAAAGTGGAGGTAATCTTGAGTAACTCCAAATGAGACTTGATTTTGGTGCAAAATTTTCAGGCAACTGCTAAAAAGCTGAACAAGAGGAAGGATTTCACCTTTCAGCACAATGACAACCCAAAGCATACATCAAAATTAACAAATTAATGGATTCATCAAAAGGTTCTGGAATGGCCCAGCCAGAGCCCAGACACGAGTCTAATTGACAATCCATAGAGTGACTTACAGAGGGATGTGCACAGGAGACGCCTTCGCCATTTGATGAAACGAGAACATTTCTGCAAGGACAATATTGCCAAGTGAAGATGTTGTGAAGCTGATAGACTGTTACCCTAATAGAATATGTGCTATAATAAAATCAACAGATGCATCTACAAAAGGTGTGTACACAGTTGTGCAATCAGGTTCTCCCAAGTTGTTAATTTTTAAAATTTTGTCCCTAAACGGTTTCCGATTTGTTTTCACTTTTAATTTGACAATAAAAGGTGGAAAACATTCTGACTTATCCTCATCACAAAAAAACCTGCCCTTTTTAACAGTGGGCTGTGTAAACGTTTTGGAGTCTCTTCTATTGCGGCAGAATGTTCGCTCTGCTTTTTCCACATGGGCCTGGGATGGAGGGGTGTTCATAATTTTAAGTTTTAACTCTCCCCTAAAATTATTGCAATGTCCTTGATCAAATTTTGTACTTGATGCTCAAATGAACAAACATAACTAACAAATCTCGGTTATACTTATTACAAGACACAAGAAACACTTGTTTCAGCCAATGCACAAGAAAAAATCATGAAGGTAAAATGTATATATTTTAAGTTACTTCACAGCTTACGCATACTGCCTCCAGTCACTAAAGCCATATGACAAAATCCACAGCCTCGGCCTGTGCCAACAGTTGAATTCATCATCCTCTTTGGCAGCTTCCACGCTTGTTTGAAATGTAGTGTGTAAACCTTTGTTTTACAGCTCCTCTGTACAAGCTCCAAGCTTTATTAGGATTCATTCCTTTTTTATTTTAACTTTTGGAACACAGACAGGTGAAGTACCCAACAAGTCAGAGATCAGGCCTGAAAGTCCACAGCCACTAGGCCGCACAGCCTGTGTGAAAGTGATGTCTTTAGACTGAGAATTGAGCGTTTATTCCCAAGACATCAATCCACTGCTGGCTTTTCTAACCCCCTTTCCCACGTCAGGTTCATTTCTTTTGAATGCTACGCTTTGTTTTGTCAAATGGCCAACTCTGCACCAAGTCTGGCTTTTTAAACACTTCTCAAATTTGTTCCTTCCCATTTGCCTTCCTGCTTTAGTTCAAGGTTTTTGTCTGTGTACTCAACATCTGATCAACATCCTTTATACCAACAGTAATATGCCTTATGGCGCCTCACTGCAACTTTTTTTTTTTATATTTAGTCAAGTCAAGTAATTCTTCTGTGTATTTGTTATAGTATTTATGTACAGTGGGGACACAAAGTATTCAATGTTTTCAAGAATGGTTTGTAAATGTATTAAAAATCAAAAACTGAAGTCTCTCATTTCTATAAATAATCAAACCCTTTGCTGTGGCACTTCAAATTGTGCCATAGAGAAGGAATAATATATGTAGCATTGCTATGTCCCAAACCTTATGGTGCCCTGAAATATGGGGGGATGGGGGGCATCAGGGCATAACCAGGTAGAAAAAGTGTTGTGTGACCGAAATGTCTGCAAATCCCCTTCAATGAATGTCTGCAATGTGCACTTTAAACAGGTCTGAATTGTTGAATTTGTATTTTTAAACTAAACCTAAGACTTTGTGCCAGACATTAGAGGGCACTGTACTCAGATGACAAGATCAGCACTTGCAGTCAGTTTGACACCCCTTCTGACTAAAAGTCTTTTAATGTGACATCACCCTGGGACAGCCAAAGTATGCATTGAGCTGGGGCAAGTGAAGTACCAACCACATGAGGACCTTCTCAAACTGCATGCCAGTGCACCAGAGAGAAGGCAAATGGTGGGCACACCAAATATTGATTTGATTGAGGTTTGGGTCTGTTTACTGCACCTTCTAGAAAGGTGAACATTAATTTATGACAGAATTTTTAGTTTACAATATATTTTCATGTGTGTTAGACTTTCACACAATATTTATATCTATATATATATATATATATATATATATATATATAATTCACTAAGCCGCCGACAAGTAGCCACCCATGGAAAGCACGCAAGACAGCCACGCCCACCAACTCTAAGACCATTGGATACGACGACAACTCGCAGAGCCACGCCCACCAACTCGGACGCGACGCCTCAGAAAACACGCCGTCATTTATGTTCGTTTGAGCTACAGTCAACATGCACCTCTGAGCCACGTTGACTTTTCGGTTACAACGCATGACCGCGTGCACCATCGCACACTCTTTTACACGCTACATACAGCAATTCGCATCTGAGACTAACATGCGTCTTCTTAGATGGTCCTCATGCCACCGCTACTACCATGGTCGGGTGACACAAAACACGGCGTCAATCCAGCTGTGAGCCACGTTGATTGTTCATTTGCCTTCCATTGCCACCGCTTCAAATGTATTTCATGGAAATAACACTTCTTTCAATGTTATACAGATTCCTACATCAGGTAACAGCACACACGTGCTACACTGAATGGATCAATGTGTGTCTACCTGGCGCAGAGAGGCGTGGGTGAGCCGTTGAACCCCATTCGTGCTGGAAACCGGGGCTTGCATTTGTTCCCCACGAACGAGGAATTCCCAGTAAGTGCGGGTCATACGCTCGCACTGATTACGTCCCTGCCCTTTGTTCACCCAAACCACTACCATGGTCGGGTGACACAAAACACTGCGTCAATCCAGCTGTGAGCCACGTTGACTGTTCATTTGCCTTCCATTGCCACCGCTTCAAATGTATTTCATGGAAACAACACTTCTTTCAATGTTATACAGATTCCTACATCAGGTAACTGCACATGCGCTGCACTGAATGAATCAACATGTGTGTGTCTACCTGGCGCAGAGAGACGTGGGTAAGCCGTTGAACCCCATTCGTGCTGGAAACCGGGGCTTGCAATTGTTCCCCACAAACAAGGAATTCCCAGTAAGTGCAAGTCATACGCTCGCACTGATTACGTCCCTGCCCTTTGTTCACCCCCCCACCCCCTTGCTACTTCCATGGTCGGGTGACTTGGTGGATTATATATAGAAAAGCAGCCAGAACCGCAAAGAACAATGAAAGGTCTATGTGGCGCAGAGGTGCATTTGGACTGTACCAGAGACAAAACCGAATGAGGCGCTGTTTGGAAAATGAACAGTCAACGTGACTCACAGGTGGCATGTGGACTGTGCAAAGACGAAAACGACTCGGGTGACGAGTTGGGGGTGGGCACATGAGCAGGCAGTGCATACTGAACGAGAAATCAGCAGACTAGCATGATGGAGGGGGCGGAATGGGCGTCCTTCCCCTCTCCTCCCGTTCCGTCCTCCGCGCCCTATGAGCCCGAGCGGGAGGAGAAGTCGCGACGGCAGTCCTCCAGTTTTCAGTCACGGACAATTGTATGTTGGTTCGTACCGTGCATTGTTACAATGTTACTTTTCTTGGTGGTTTATTAAATTACGGATTTTTCAAATGTTAATTTTTTCCCTGTGCTTAAAAATCATTAAAAAAGCGGCCTGATTATGCGGCGAGTTGGCTAGTATTATATATTATAGTAAAACCTTGGATTGTGAATAACTTGGTCTGCGAATGCTTTGAAAGACGAGCAAAAATTTGTAATAAATTTTAACTTGATAAACGAGCGAGGTCTTGCAATACGAGCAGTATGTATACGCTTTGCCTGCTGAGTGTCACGTGATCACAACTGAGCCGATGGTGGTTCTCTCTCTCGCTGTAGGATTGTGGGTAATCGTCTCCCATGCTCGGTCTCAGTCGGCATGCCTCACTTGTATAGTCAACATCTGTACGAGGGTATACTGTTTACTATAGCATTGTGACCACGTGTGCGTGCGTAAAGCATTTTTTAATTTTGTGCGCAAGTGATGAATCTGTTTAACGACAATGCAATGTCACATTTCTGCAAAATCCTAAAAAGGAGGCAAAAGCAACTCTTATTGGATAGCTTGCTTGTTAAAGTTGCAAAATAAGAAAAAGATTCCAGTGAGCCAACAGGTAGCAGAGATTCCGTTAGTTATCAATAACCTTCCTCCTCCTCCTCCTCTCCCTCACACCAGCCATGATTCTTTTCAAAGGTAAAATGCAGGTTAATTTGTTTAATGTATTTTTTACTTGATATTTTGTATTAACCATCTTTATATGAATATTTTTTGGATTGTGGAACAAATCATATGTGTTTCCATTACTTCTTATGGGTAAATTCGCTTTGATATACAAGTGCTTTGGATTGCAAGCACGTTTCCAGAACAAATTATGCTCGCAAACCAAGGCACCACTGTATTTAACATTTCCACTATTTAGTTTTTTTAGTTGATGCCACCTGTCTGGACCTCCCACCTCACCACAAACCAATGGCATTCTTTAAAAAAGGGGAGCACTGCCTTCAATTTACATTATTGGTAGAAAACTGACCGATAAGTGTCATGCCAGCAAGTCGTATACAGAGTGACACGTCACCCGAACAATGCCACTGTCAGGCTGCTTCGGTAAGGCTATGTGGTACACGCAAGAAGGTATCGGAAAAGCACACAATAATAATCTGAGCTGTTTGCTCAGTTAGCTGACGCAACCTGTGTCACACAAGCCAAGCCTACATCGGGATTCTCCACTGATAACACGCAGGTAAACTTAAGCCTCGAGCACAAGTGCACGTCCGCCACCTGGCCGTCCTTCCAGTGACCTTGGCACTGAGCGGAGCCAAAAATCACGACTGGCGGAAAAGCTGACAGGCTAACGAAGTGAACAGAAACTGCTCATGCCTGCTCCAGGATAGGACTCTAAATGTCCACACCTTCGACAGCCTCAGCTTCGGCTGCTCTGGACAGGCAGGAAGACGTTCCCACGGAGCTGCAGACAGGTCACCAATGTCAAACCCTGAACAGAACAAGACGAGAAAAAAAAAAAAAAAAGAATTGTCAAAAACACATAGAAAGAACAGACTCACATTTACTGAGGCAGGTCTGCATTCTATTATACTCCCCAAAGAAACAACATGCTGAACTTTAAAACACACAAATGAATAAAGCATTTCCAAAGCCACATAAATAAGGTTTATTCTAACACATGGGACTAGCAGTTACAAGCAATCACGGCAGATCACCCAGGCCTCGGCGGCAGGCATGGTGCCAGTTCTCCGTTTTCACATTTACTCTTGTGGATGATCTGCCCCTTTCAGTCAGGACTTATGTAATCACTCGGCTACCACCGATATCCCATGACCCTGGGTAATGGCAGCCAGCCTGCCAGAAGCTCATTTGTAAGGGCCGTGCTCCTCTTGGCTCACACTGTACAACCTAAATCGGCACAGGCAGCTGGAGACGCCCTGCTCGGATCTTGTGACTAGCACAAGATGGGCTGCTGCATGTTTAACTTATTTATAACACACATACCTCTCTGGCGGCTACTGAAAAAACCAACTCAACGTCTACGTGATATGATATATAAAGAAAGGCTTCAATCCTTATGTGAGCACAATCCACGTCAATGGCCCTCAACAAGTGACGGAAATTGGAAAACAGAGTTAAGTGTGAAGCGTGCCTGGGTAAACCCACCTGGTCATTCTGGATGTTTGACAGATGCACTGACCTGGCACGCACAATTGTTACCCCAGGTGTCACGTTTTTAAATGACACCCTCACTGTGGCTGTTAGCAGACAGATGCCATTGGTATCGAACCTAACTTGTAAAACTGGACTTCAATTTGTTTAAATCAATACTCCACCCAAAGAGTGCCTTTTTTTTTTTTTTTATCCGATACCTAACCCGCTTTGGTTTGATGGCTGAGAAAAATTTTTAATCTCATGCGTCCATGGTGAATGGCAATAACAAATTCTAGACACACCAGGCTTGACTGTAGACCCACACTGAAGAACAACAAACAATATGAAAACATCCATAAAAATAAATTTCTCGCTTTGCATAATGTCAGGCATCCAGCGGACTGAGAAAGTCTTCTGACCCCCCCCCCACCCACCCATACTTTCTGCAAGCTTCACTGCATTTCATTTTAAATGGATCATTTGTTGCCTATCAATCCACACAAAGTAACCCATAATAACAAAGTGAAAACAGGTTAACAAAAAAAGTCTGAAAACTTATTAAAAATGAAAACTGAAATCTCTCATTCATGTCATTACTGGACGTCTGAATTTCCCTGATGGGATGAATTAAACATTTATCTAAATAACTATTCGGACCCTTTGCTGTAGCACTCCAAATTGTGCTCCGGTGACTGTGATTCCCCTTAAGATGTGGCTAAAACTCAACTGGTGTCCGCCTGTAGCAAATTGAGTTGACTGGACATCATTTAGAAAGGCAGACTGGTACCACAGTTCACACTGCGTGTCAGGACAGAAACCAACTCTCTGTAGACCTCCACGACCAAAACGTGATGAGACACAGATCAGGGCAAGGAGATAAAACTCATTTCTAAAGCTTTGAGTGTTCCTAAGAGCACCGTGGCATCACAAACATGTTAAGCCAGTTTGCCTTGAGTCATCCTGATAAACCTCTTATAAACATTTGATACATTTGCTGCTTTTTTTAAAAAGCCTGTAATGTGTTTATTATTTGTTTGTTTGTGTTATACAGTACAAGTTTTGGTAAGAAACAAGAACTGAATAATTCAAATGATAATCCATATTCATAATTACACCACAAGAATTACAAAGTTCAGTGGTCTCAAACTCCAGTCCTCGAGGGTCACAGTGGCTGCAGGTTTGCATTCTAACCCTTTTCTTAATTAGTGACCTGTTTTTGCGGGTAATTAACTTCTTTTTAATTCATTTTAATGGGCTTGTTTTTTTAGGATTTATTCCCCAGAATTTCTTCATCATTCCTCTGAATTGCTTCATTTCTTTCCTTAAACAGAAATGAAACGTGAAGTGAATGAGCCAACAGAAGACCAACTAAGTCAGGGCCTCAAACTCCAACCAATTTCACTCCAACCAGTTGCTTAATTAGGAGCAGAGTCAGTCAGTCATTCATTGACCAACCTGCTACATCCTAACACAGGGTCACGGGGGTCTGCTGAAGCCAATCCCAGCCAACACATGGCACAAGGCAGGAACAAACCCCTGGCAGGGTGCCAGCCCACCGCAGGGCACACACACACACCAAGCACCCACTAGGGACAAATTTAGGATCGCCAATGCATGTCTTTAGACTGTGGGAGGAAACCCATGCAGACACGGGGAGAATATGCAAACTCCACGCAGGGAGGACCCGGGAAGCGAACCCAGGTCTCCTTACTGCAAGGCAGCAGCTCTACCACTGCGCCACCGTGCCGCCAGAGCAGAGTCTTGTTGTTAATTAAACCAGTTCTTTAATTCCATGTCTTGATGCTGTTCTTATTGTGTAATAACATACATTTCCAAAATTGTTGATTTTTTTTCTTTAGTTTTCTAAGAGCACTGTAAAAATGTTTTAGGGACCTGGGCAAATCAACATTACTGAGACTGCCACCCTTTTTATTTTCAGATACTGTATGATGGTCACAGTTTGCTGGTCATGCTTTGGTTCATTTTATATTTCATTATTGTTTGGCTACTAATTAAGGAAAAGAAATAATTATTGGGTCTGAGTCTTCAAGAGCAAGTCAATTAAAATTCAAAATAAATTAATTAGCAGCAAAAACAGGTCACTAATTAAGAAAAGGGCTGGAGTTTGAGATCCCTGGTCTAGTTGATACACTGCAGAAAAAAACAAAAACCAGTTTAAATACCGCATAGTAAATAAATATGTTAACAGCAAAAAAGCTACAGTGCAGTTAATGATTAAAAATTTGGATGTGAGCATCAGTAGGCTTTGTGCCCTAGGAACCAAGTTATCCTAACTAATCTATAACATTTCAGTAATTATTTACCACTCTGATGCGGATCTTTCTCAAAATTAAATAGGTCATTACGATAGCAACTGACAAGAAGAAACCATAATTCATTGCAGAATGATGGTATTTGAGGGTTCCTCTAGAGTGCCTCTTCCTCTTGCACGATTTCTCTCAAAAACTAATCAGCACATCGTCATCTCATAACAGGCTTAAATTTTGAGTTTGCTATTTTTACGTTTAGCCGTTGTAGCTCTAGACCATCCTCAAGAAACTGTGACACACAGACAGACACACACTCATCACCGAGATAACAATGTTTTCAGTATTGGGGACCCTAAAACGTCAAGATCCGTCGAAAACCAGCGATCGAAATTTTTGACGAATCAAAAGCTTTTGCTCCTCCCCCATAGACTGTAAGTTATGGTGAGAGAAGGTGCAAAGCAAAAATGATTCAAAACCTGTAAGTGCATGAAAAATTATATTTAAGTAGTGTTTAGCTGCCAATTATATATTAATATATTTTTGTTAGACAATTGGTGAAAACATTTTTTTTTTTTTAATTAAGCTTTGTTTCAGATAAGCACATTATAAAAGAAATTAAACAATATGACAGCTTGTAATTATGAGAAGCATTTTCTTTAATGCCATGTGTATTATGGATGTTTTCTCTACATATTTTATTAGTTAAAAAAAGTGTGCACTTTAAGGGAAATATGTTTTAGTATTTTTATGGTCACTGAATAATAAGCCTACAGAACATCATTCTGTTAATAAAAAATGAACAGATAAAACCTGTGGTCTATAGTTTAATTATATAAACACCAACGTTAACACTTTAATAAAGAACACAAGGCTTCTCTGCATCCAATTATACAGGGGCTTAGTGTAAAAAATGTTTTTAAAAGAGAAGAAAATACATAAATAAATAATAATAAAAGATGGGTATCCGCCAATCCAGTAAAGACCCTTCCCTTCCCATCCTGGCCACTCACTGGTCGCACTACTGTCCTCCACCAGGTGGTACAAGAGCAATAAAAGTAGAACTAACGATTGGCAGTTAGTTTTTATCCTTGAGCCATTAGAATTTAAATTCTAAAAACTCATAAATCTGTTAGAATTTTTTTCCTCCTTATATGTACAATGATTACTTCAGTGGATAATAATTTACGTCCCTTATTTATTTATGTATGTATTAATTTGTCAGAGGAGGTGTGCTTTAAACATTATTTGTTTGTCGTCGTTTGTTGTAAAAGCTACATCTGTAAATGGCGCATGTACAATTTCATTGTATTGGTACTATGACAATTGTGGACCATGGCCCAGACACAGACAGACGGACAGCAATGGTTTACCCAACACATGTTTATTATACATTCTATTATTTACAAAGGCACACACAACCCCAAAACTCCCCCAAAGTCCAGGTCTCTATCACAATGATGCTTCTCTTCAGGCCGCCTCCTTTCCTCTCCACCCGAGCTCCATCCTTCTCCACTCCCGACTCAAGCCATCGAATGGAGGGAGGCGGCCCCTTTTATCTTCACCCAGATGTGCTCCAGGTGCTTCCCGATAATCTTCTGCCGGCACTCCCCTGTGTGGCGGAAGTACCGGCTACACACCCGGAAGCACTCCGGGTGTCCCTGGTCGTCTTCCCCCCAGCACTTCTGGGTGTGGCGGAAGTGATGAGGACCAGGGCTCTCCCTGGCAATGACCACGGGCCCCTATAGGGTTGAGCTTCCAAGCTCAGTTCCTGTGGTCCCCAAAGCCACCAGGATGGTCACCCCCTCGTAGTCTGGAGGAGGCGTAAGCCCACCTCTAGTCCTCCTGGGCATCCCGGCTGGGTACCAACCCCAGCCACACGCCACATAATAAAGGCTTCCTTCTTTTCAGTAACACGATAATTAGCATTGACCCTAAAAAACAAAAAGTGATCATCCCTATAAAGACGTTACCGATAAATTATGACAATTGGAAGCAATTCTTTCAAAACAATATAAAACTACTATCTGAGTCGACAGCTGCCAACATGACCCCCCCAAACTCGGCACTGATACACCTGCTAGTTTAATGAGTGCACCGTCACTCTCCGCATCTCCATCCAGACTGCAGCCTTGTAACATGAACAACCTGGTTAACAGTATGCTAGAGTAAATCTATATCTATATTTGACTCTTTTTCTTCTAAATATAAAGTTAATAAATGACGGACAAATTTATAGCTGCCCCTTCATATGCAGTTTTTCTTCCTGTATCCTGCAGCAGTAATTGGTACCACTGCCAGTTTGCCCACACTTTTATTCCCAGCCGAGAAAGGAGACATCATTTTGCATGAGAACGTAATGGCTACTGATACAGCATGCCCCACACTGCCATATTCCACTACAGTAATGGACATCAGCATGTGGCATATGATACTGTTGAAATCCCAGAAGTAGGAAGAGTAGCCAGTTGGCCAAGGTCAGCAGAGGTAAGAATCTAGTTGCTCTAAAGGACGGAGGATCTTGCAGAGTTCACTTTATAAATAAATGGCATATGGTTATGTTGCTGTATTCTTATTATTTAGTAGAAGCCCTCATTAAATTTGAATGACATAATAACTGTATGAATGACAATCTGGTTATGTGTGAATGTAAGAGTGAAGTATATATATATATATATATATATTTTTTTTTTTTTATTTTTTTTTTCTTCCAAGCACAGTAACTGTAATATACACTACATATTCAAAAGGGATGAAAGCCCCTCACAGCCCCAGTGCTTCAAAGGCTGTTGTTAACATGCTGTCACACTGCAGCCTTGTGTGTGTTTTGCTCTCATCAGTCTGTAATAAGCCCTATTCAGACGGAATTAGTTTTACACTTGGTGTTGGGGTAACAAAGGACCCCCATAATTTTAGTCCCATCTGAATCACTTGGGTTAGTAACTTTTTACAGACTGCGCGTTCATGCCTCAGTAAATATGACAGAACCTTTTACCTTCTATAAAAAGGCTGTAAAAAAACAAACTCCAAGTTAAACTCGTCCCGTTTGAATAGACATGTCAGTAAAATTCCATCATTTGGAAGGGACTAAATATCAGAGTCTTATGGTAATAATTACTTTACATAGTGCCTCAAGTGGAAAAAAAAAAAAAGAACAGCTGGTGTTCTCTTTATTGATCACACCAAATAACAGGAAGGTGGGGTATTCCCTCAAATACCCAATGGATACGCACAATATATCAAATATGGGTGGTGATGGGGGAGCAGTGGTCCCCTTGGAGGTACATTGCTACTGGGGTCCGAACTGACAGTTAATGTATATGTAATGGTGCATACTATCAGTTCTCATAAGGCAAGAGCAGGGAAATGGCGGTATATACTGTAGTACCAGTGTTTGCTGGCACACTTCAAGCACTGACTTAACCCCACAATCT
This sequence comes from Erpetoichthys calabaricus, assembly GCF_900747795.2. Classification (NCBI taxonomy): domain Eukaryota; kingdom Metazoa; phylum Chordata; class Cladistia; order Polypteriformes; family Polypteridae; genus Erpetoichthys; species Erpetoichthys calabaricus. The sequence goes on from NC_041396.2 coordinate 301,899,566, forward strand.
GGTGTAAAACTAATCCTGTTCGAATAGAACTATAGAAATGCAGGTAAGAAATTTATTTATCAAAAAATATGAAATATTATCCTTCTTCCATTCATTAGTAATGGTGGTAGGGTAAACTGGAAACAAGGCTACAATATAAACTATACACAAGGCACAGTACTGCCTGTATTAAACAGGCAAGAGACAACATTTTGTTGTAACAAATTTCACAATACAAAACGCTGCCAATATGGTCTTGTGCCATGTACTGAATGACATTACCACAACTGAAATTAAACAATGGCAAATGGAAAAATCCTTTCGGTGAACCGCAACATTGTTTCATAAATTTGTATCAGGTTGCTTTTCAAATCTAACTCTATTGGGACTGACAAAGGACAAACTTCTCCGTATACTTTGGTACAAAGGAACAAAAGCTAGTATCGGTGGTCAAAATTTTAGTATCGATCCAACACTAATACACACACTCACACGAAAAGGAAGAAAAGTATAAAGAAAGAAAAATGTCTGACTTGGAGGTCCCCGTCCCAGTAAGGTGCTGTGCAGGTGCACTGCTGTTGGTATAAAGGGGCCCCAGTTGCATCAGTGTCAGTGTGTCAGAGATAGGATTTACAGCATTGTTCATAATGGCCATCAGCTTTGTCTTTACTCTCTCCTTTGCTGCTACCAGGTAGTCCAGAGTGCATTCCATAACTGTGCATGCCCTTTTATTTAGCTTATTGATTTGGTGGGCCTGTCTCGAAATGATGTTACCAGCTCAGCACATCACAGCATGGACAGAAAAAAAAAAAAATTGCACTGGTCGTGCAAGAAATGAAAGATGTCATTACCCATGTCAAAGGAGTGCGGTCTTCCCTTTCTTATTTTCTTAAGCATTAGACTCGAGCATCACTTGGGCTGTAAAGCGTTCATCCCGAGTGTCTGTCAGGCAACAGCACTGGTACCCTGTCCAGTGTTGCTCCTGCTGTGTGCCCAATAATTGCTAGAATAAGATTTGACTATCCAAATGACCGAACCTGGATAAACGGGTTTTGAAAATGGATAATGGATGTGTGTGCCAAGTTTTCCATTAACTTTTGGCCTATCAGACACAGAAGTTTTTGAAGTATTAACAAAATGAAACTTTTTTTTTTTTTGCTCAGTGACTTCTCAGGTAAGCAACACATGCGCTTTGAGATCAGGCAGTTCTACTCCCAAAGATGGCACTGATGAGTGACAACGTGTTTCACACCGATTAGCATAAGAAAATAAGAATTTCACTAGGATTCCGTACATGAGACAATACAATCCCTATATAAAAACCTAAACAGCTGTAACTATACCAATAAAAGAGATTGTTTGCTACAAGTAAACAAGTACTGTATGCTGTTAGTGTGGGGGTGCGGTCCATTGAGGGACAAAAAAAAGGTACTGCTTAACTTAAGAAAAACACACCACCAACACCCCCCGACTTACCATCTGTTTTGCCTTTTCTTACTAGCACAGCCCTAATTTCAAATGTCAGTTCTTAAACATGCGACTTTGCACTAAAAATACAGATTGGAACAGGCTGTGCAAGAATCATTTCGAAATCCAGGACCATTTTAAACTTTTAAAGGATCGAAAAGCTTTACGAAGTCCTTCCAACTCAGATTTTGATTCGATTTATCCACAGCCAAAAGTGCAGTTCACATCAGGCAATAAATGTTGGTTAAATTACAGAAAAATGCAGTTCAAAAAAAAGTCGCCCAACAGTAACAGATGAGATACCACGCCATCGGCAAAACACTCTGGCAGGAAATGCTAGATTGTGAAATAAAAGGGAAACTGCCATTCCTGATCCCTGACAATTGTGTTGACCAATACGATGGCCTGCCGGGCTCATCACACGAGGCTCATTCTAAAGTGCAACCACAGAAGCCATAATGTCAGTCTATTCAGTCCTGTAGTCCACAAAAGGCGGCTCAGTGTTTGTGTTTGAATACCACTGGCTGCTGTACAGATACCAAACCCATAAAAGCGACTTTGTCATCCAAGGTTTTTTTTTTTTTTTTAATTGTCAAGTTTGCACGACAATCTAGATTCTTTAATAAGAGAAAGAGCAGCAATAAATGATAATACAAAGAATGTCTTATTGCAACAAAAAGACAACGTCCTATACCAAAGTCTTGGGCACTTTCGACAGTTCACTAAAATATTTGTCTTAAAACCATGTCACACTTGACAATATTTCCATTGATTTTCAGTCTTTTCCTTCATAAACATAACTGCAGTGATTCGGAGGCAGTTAGCGACAAGGTCTTGTTGAACAGCAGTCATCTAGTCTGACATACCCAACAAATCACGCTGATTATTCTGCACCTATCTTCAGGAAAATCAAATAGATTTAATTTTGTTTTTAGTTATATGGTGGGCTCTGTGTGCATGAGAGTTGACAACCAACGAGCACTCACCCAGAAGTACAATACATACAATTCAGCAAAGAGGAACAAAGAACATGGGGGTTTTGGGCATGTGTCAGGTTTTATGTACCATGACAGAATGGGAAAAAAAGAGAAAGATGAGGAGATTACAGCCGAACTCGTTAATCCTTCATAAAGCACTGGTGTGGTCAAGCAGCACTTTGTTGGCTATCAGAAGCAGGGGGAGATGCAAGACTGTGCTGGGAAGTTTGCAAGCAGTCATTAAATTTGACATGCCCAGTGATGTTAAGTCCTTTTAACTGACACGATCTGGCGACAAGATCAGCAACTGCAATCAAAAAGTCTGACACGCTCAAGGACTAGAACTCGCGTAATGTGACATCGTCTTTAGATGGTAATGTAATGTCTACTGAATTAATGTGTCAATAGAAATTAAAAAAAGCATACTTTAGACTTCCAAACATTTCTTTGACAAAAAGTGAAGCAATGTAATAAGATATCTGAACATCCTTAAAGAAAGAAACTCACATAGTAATTGAATGCTTTAACTCCAGCTCAGAAACCATGAGCTCTTTAGACAGCATAAAGGTTATTGCTGGATTAAAGTGCTAATGATCAATGGCATTGTGTGGAGGTTGAATCAAAGTGATGAACTGAAAAAGAAAAAGCAGAATTGGGTAAAGAATAACCGAACTAAAAAAAAAGATGATGTGGTGGTAGATGTAATGGTAGACACAATGGCAAAAGTGAGCACAGTGACAAGATACAAGGTGCTCATCCTGCAATACCACAATCTTTCCCAAGAACGTGGTGCTTCCAGATGTGCTGTTCAGGTTCTTCTGCAAAAAACACAAATAAAGTGGCTTGAATATTTGTGTGCCTGCACTGCACTTTTGAGTCCAGATAAAGATTTTAAAGTCAGGCTGCTGAATGACTTCACGCTTAAAACATTTTTCTCTGATTAACTAAACCTTTTCAAAACATTTCAGCACATTTCTAAATAATCTAATGCACAAATAGGCTTTTTTATCCACACAAAATCAAGGACAACTGCCAAAATCAAAACTTTTACATAATGGACATTGTTATTGTGCATGCATGTCCAAAAGTTACCATGAAAACGGAGTCATTCAAACATAAACATACACTCAAAATGCACAGAAAAATGTTTTGCTTGGTTTTACTTTCATTGGGCATGGCTATGAATGATTCACCTGCCACTGGATTACAAACACATCCTCCACAATTAAAGGAGCAGAGTGCAACTAATTCACCTAATTGATTTATACTTTTGTTGTTCCATATTCATCATCAAGTGTAGATGTTCCCACGATTTTGCTACATGATGGTGGGCAACTTAAGAAGTCAGAAAGAGACTCTAGGTTCAGAAGGAAGGGCCAAGTCTGCTAAAAGTGGCAGGGCAACAAAGACTCTTCTTCCTCGGGAAGATGAGACGTGCTGGATTCTCCTCTCGGCTGCTCACAAATTTCTACAGATCCGCTATAGAAAGTATTCTCTGTCACAGTATGACAGTGTGGTATGGCAGCTGCACAGCACAAGACAAGAAGGATTTGGCACGGGTGGTGAGAACAGCACAGGGGATCGTAGGAAGTCCTCTCCTAGACCTGGACTCTGTATGTGCTGGAAGGGTGCAGAAGAGGGCCAAATGTATAGCTGCGCATCTCACCCATCCAGGAAATGGACTGTTTGTACCACTGCCTTCGGGAAAGCAGTACAGAAACATAAAAACACGCACCAGCAGATTGAAAGACAGCTTTTTCCCCAGAGATGTGAAGTCCATCTGCCCCTGCTGATACACACACATACATCTACATCTACCCCTAACCTGCCCCCCTGTAGACGTGCACACACACTTTCCCTTGTAATCCTCTCCCGCAGACTAACGCACACAGATCACTGGTCTCTGCAGGCGTACTACCTCAGGAAAAGTCTGGACTTGATGTTTTATTGCTGCTGTCTTTTAAACTTATTATGTTTATTTTATTATTTATAGTGTATTGTGTATTTTAAGTATTCTGCCTTGAAGCCGAGTCCTACCAACAAAGAATTTCGTTATGTGTATGCATAATGACAATAAAGAATTCTACTCTACTCTTTTGTCTGAGAATAAACAAACATAAAATAAGCTAACATGTTCACAAAAAAAATACCACATGGAAAAGAAAAAAAAATAGTTTCAATACTAAAGTGAGAGGAAAACAAAAACCCAGTAACTTGAAGTAAATAGCCAGATGCACCTTTAGAAAAAAAAGCTAGCAGGAGTCACCTTAGGCCGGGTTTATACTTCACGCGACGTGACGTGTGCTCCATCGGACACTACTGCTATGTCAGCGTTGTACAGTTTATACTTGTGCACGTACTTTGTGTAAATCTGGAAGATTCCACCAGGTGGCAGTCCAAGATATCACGGTGAGAACAGGTTTGGCTTCTCCGTGTTGTGAATTGCCTGAAACGCCCATTAAATTCCAAGGACACCATGCCACGATATCTCTGAAAAGGATGCTTAATGATTAAATCCATCAATCCAGGGATGCAGCTGGCATTGGGCGCGAGGCAAAAAACAATCCCTGGACGGGGCATCAGCTCATCGCAAGGTGAACACAAGTACTCACATATGCGTCATTTTAGCATCAGCAAATCCCCAAACCTTCATGTCTTTGGAAGGAAACTGCAGCACACTGTTGAAACCCACCAGGAAAAAATGCAAACTCCAGGCAGGTAACACAAAGGACGCAACTCCCTGTGAGGCAGACCATGCCACCACAACATGTGTAATTATTATCAGTGCTCATTGTTTAAAATGAAGTTAACGACTTATCTATAAAATGTAACATACATACTTTAATGCATTTCATCATGAAAGTGATATAAAGTATAAATATAAGGATTCTAAATGTGCAGAGAGCTGGAATATCAGAAATGTAACATGTTCTGGGTGGTGATTGTTGCTGTCAATGCAGGAGGAAGCCCCAGCAGCAGGTAGTGATTAACAACTGGGTCGGTTTTAAGATGACGTTTATGACGGTCTACTTTAATGATAAACTACAAGGTTAAAGTGGAGATTTCGAGATTCTGGCCAAAATATCCACTTTAATCACAAAATAGACCTTTTCACGGTGTCCCTAACTTTTTTTTCCTCTGTGACTCAAATAAGCCACCATACAAACAAAAAAAATAAAATAAAAACAGACGGCACAGAAGATGGTATGTGAGACTTTTAAAATGTATAATATCATTACAATGGGGAATATGCAACTCTTGAATATAAAGGCACCAAGAATGCATTTGAATGCCTGCATTTTGCTTCACAACATCGAACCATTCATCAAACATCACAACACACACATCAATCCTGGAGGATCCTCAAAGCGGCTTTCTGTCACATGTAGATAGTAAACAGTGACTCTGACGTCACATTACGACTTGATCACACTGCGCCCCCAGACCTTTTGCTGGTACTGAAACTCACACACGCGTTGCGTTGGTTTCTGAGGACGTGCTCAGAGGACTCAGCGTCAAATGAACACTGGGAACGCGTAGCACCGTGAAGGATAAACAAGCCCTTAGAGGCAATGAAGCCATTAACATAACATTAACAAAGAGTACTCAATTCACTTTATTTTTGTACAACTTTCTTTACTGAGTGCAGGATCAGAGCGCTGTGATGAATTCACTGGTAAATACAGATATAAGCTTTACAAATTGCTAATCACATAATGTATACACATTCAGATTAATTTAAACACACCATAAAACAAAGCTGTTCCAAGTCTTCAGACCTCTTCACTTTTTCACACTTTATGTTACCACCTTGGGCTGAAATCATTTAAATTAATTTTTTTTTCTCTTATCAAGCAACACCCATTAACCCACAATGACAAAGCAAAAACAGGATTTTAGAAATGTTTGCATATTTATTTAAAAAACACACACACACACAAGCTATGCTACCTGTCTAAGACAGTGTGACGAATGGTGGCCATTGCCATTACCTGTCCTGGTAACCTCCATAATAGAAGAACAGTGAGGGACGGCTTATGAAGGGCGCTATTGCCTTCAAACTGATACTTGGCCGCCCCCTGGGTTGCAACAGAGCCTCGGATCTCCACAGGGCTGTATGGGACTTACTATTTGTCGGCTCAACCCTGCTGGGTTCCATGGATACCACCGGGGTAGCTGCAGGAGCTGCTGGGCCCTACTTTATGCTTCTACCACACCTGGGTGTAATTCCAGACCTCCCTAACGAGCCACCCAGAATACTCCCGGGTGCGGCTTAAAAAGGAGCCATAGTCAGGGGGTAGAAGACAAAGCTTGCCTGAGGTGAACTGGAGGTGAAGAGAGGGAAACAGAAAGAAGAAGAAGAAGAAGAAGAAGAAAGAAGGCAAAGACAGTGTGCTGCATTTATTGTATTGTGTTGCTATGAGGCGTAAGGGAGAAGAGATTCCCCACTTAATAAATGTGTGTAGTGTGCTGAACTTGTGCCTGGTGTCTGGTGTCTGTCTGTGTCGGGTTTGGGTGTCTAGTGCGCCCCCTGCAGGCCACAACAGGTAGAAGAATAATCTTCTTATATAATACGCTACCCATCCATCCATTTTCCAACCCGCTGAATCCGAACACTGGGTCACGGGGGTCTGCTGGAGCAAATCCCAGCCAACACAGGGCACAAGGCAGAAACCAATCCCAGGCAGGGTGCCAACCCACCACAGTAATAAGCTACCGTGGCTGTTTATTTGTCTGTCCAGGATTTTAAATCACCTGTAGCTCACAAACCATTTGAACTATTGACCTGAAATTTGGTACACATATACTATGTGACGTCTACTATTCGCTTTCGGGGTGATGATTGACCTCCAGGGTCAAAGGTCAACAGAGGAAGCTCACGGCCAAAAATCAAATAACCTGTACCCTGAAATTTGGTACTCATATACAATGCTGAAACTCTGCACTACAGCTTTATATTAAAAGCACAGAATTTTGGAATCATTTCCTGTTTTTATTTTTATTTTATTGTAAAATCAACTCTCGGCAGTGGGGAGCAGGGTAGCCATGTGGCGCATGCATACGGGCGCCGTTCTCATCCCTACCACCTTCACTTCCCCTACTTCTTCATATCTTAAATCATTGTACACTGTGAACGCTATACATTGTGAATTTCCCCTTGGGATTAATAAAGTATATCTACATATATGGTCAACGAATATCAAGGTCAAGGGTCAACAGAGTATGCCCAAGTCAAGTGTATTCACTGCACGATACTGGTTTTAAAATATTTGCTATCTCTTGCTCTTTGCATACCTTCAGCACCTTTCCTTGGTATTTGCGTGTGTCTGAACTTCCTTTGACTGGCGCTTCATCACTCAAGTGCATTTCCGTGAAGCCAAAGTCCACTTCTCCGACTCATTACTTTCAAAGCACTGTTCTCGCCTCCTGTCCGCTTTTATACATCTTGCCTCTTTCCGCATTCTCCCATGCCACTTCCCCTCCTCGTGTGTCTGACACTTGCATTTCCTCATTCAATCATATCAACCAAAGCCAAACTGACCAATCACACCAAAATCTAATGAACCAAGTAGATTGCTCACAGGGGCTGGATACACACATAGACCTTAGTGTTATATAACATAGCAGATAATAAAATGAAAAATATCACAATACAAATATTCAGACCCTTTGCTTTGACACTCGAAATTAGGCTCAAGTGCACTATTCTATTAATCATCATTGAGAGGATTTCTACATCCTGTTTGGAGTCCACTTGTGGTCAATTCAGTTGACTGGACAAGACTAGTGAAGGCAAACACCAGTCTATGAAAGGGACCAAAAGTGAGAAAAACCAAGACAAGAGGTTGAAAGAATTGCCTGCAGAGCCCAGAGGCAGGATTGTGTTGAGGAAGAGATCTGAGGAAGGCTACAAAAAAAGTTCCTCAGTTTTGAAGGTTCCCATGAGCACAATCACCTTCATAATTCTTAAATGGAAGAAGCTTGTAATACCCAGGAGTTTGTCATCTGGCCAAACTGAGTAATCATGGAAGAAGGGCTTTAGAAAACAAAGAAGTGATCAAGAACCCAATGGTCACTCTGGTTGTGCTCCAAAGACCATGAGTGCAGATGGGAGAAACATTCATAAAGGGCAACCATCACTGCAACACTCCACCAATCTGTGCTTTATGACAGAGTGGCCACACAGGGTTCACTCCCCTGTAAGGAATCCCACTTGGGAGTTTCCAAAAAGGCACATAAAGGACTCTCAGACTGCAAATAGCAAGATTTTCTGGTCTGTTGAAACCAAGATTACCATCATGTCTGGAAGAAACCAGGCACCGCTCATCATCTGGCACTATACCATTCCAAAAGTAGAATGGTGGTGGCACCATCAGAGACTGAAAGTCTAGTCAGGGATAAGGGAAAGCTGAATGGAGCAAAGTACAGAGATATCTCTAATGAAGACCTGCTCAGAGTGCTCTGGTCCTCAAACTGGGTCCAAGGTTTACAAAGGAAAGACAACACAGGAGTGCCTTAGGGACATTTCTGGGAATGTCCTTGAGTGGCTAAGCCAGGGCCCAGACCTGTTTGACAGATTTCATATCTGGAGAGACCAGAAGACAGACTTCAATTGAGAGTCTATCAAACCTAACAGAGCTTGAGGGGCTCTGCAGAGAAGAAATGCAGGACACTCCCATAAATCCAGGTGTGTGTGAATCTTGTTGTTTCAGACCCAAGATGACGTCAGGCTGGAATAGCTACCAAAGGGGCTTCAAACTAAGGACGATCTACTATATATATATATATAAAATCCTAAGCCTAAAAGTGCAACGATTTTGTGTCACTTTTTTGTCACGCTTTAAATTGGGCTTATTTTAAAACCTACATATATATGTTTGGTATCATTCATTTCCTCACAGGTGGCGCAGTGGTAGTGCTGCTGCTTTGCAGTAAGGAGACTGTAGAAGATTGTGGGTTCGCTTCCCGGTTCCTCCCTGTGTGGATAGCGCTTTGAGTACTGAGAAAAGCACTATATAAATGTAATGAATTATTATTATTTATTATTATTTCAGAATTTTTCAAACTTTATCTGAAAATCTAACAACATCACATTACTTATTCCATTTTTAAATTATAAACTAAAAAATATCAAGAACTCACATCCCACGAGATGAGACTTAACCACAGCCGGGGCCAGAAATAAAAGACAAAGAGTAGATGACAAAGACCGCTTCTGTACAGGCTTTTAAATGGTCGAAGCTCCATGCAAAATGCAGATCACGTGGCACAGCAGCAAGCCAGCAGCTGATCGAAAAAATAAGAGTTTCACTGTTTAAGAGGGGGTTTAAGAGGAGCGACCGTGTCTCCTTGGGGTGCGTTCAGCCCCTCTCTTCACAACATGAAAGGCAGAGACGTGAAGTGGCTGGTGCATAGCGCAGGCCACGGGGGTTGGCGAGCGAAGCGAGCAGGGGGTAAGCCCCCTAGTAAGAGTATAAAAACTTGAGTCAATGCTGACATTTCAGTTTTTAATTTTTAATAAATTTGCAGTACTAGGGTGTTGTACCGTGTTAGCCATTATGGATGTAGAGAAAAGCCAAGAAAAACGACACCTTTTATTGGCTAACTAAAAAGATTACAATATGCAAGCTTTTCGAGGCAACTCAGGCCCCTTCTTCAGGCAAGATGTAATCAAAATGTAATAAATTTGCAAAAATTTATAAAATCCTGTCTTTGCTTTGTCATTCTCAGGCAATGAAAGTTGCTTGATGTCAGCATAAAATGAATTTAAATGATTTTAACACAAAACTGCTAAGTGTGAAAAAAGTGAAGGGGTCTAAAGACTTTCTGAATCCCATGTAAAAGGATCCTAACAATATCTTCCTTTATCAGGGAGTTATGGCCAGTTGACAACAGAGGAGAACGTTATCTAAGTATCTCACCCAGATTCTTCTTGAAAAGCTGTCAAGTTACTCACTTCAACTAAATCATCCAAAGTCACCAACCAGCCACTCAAATTAGGCATGGCTCCTGCTGTTAGACAAGATGGGGACAAAGTAAATATGCATTAAAGTTAAAAGTTCTGCCTCAGTATAGATGATGGCACTGGCCCAGCAATGAGACCTTGACTTAAGCTAGACAAGGTCAGTATGTTAGCATTCCTTAGCAAGGACCTTGCCAGTAAAGAGCAGGACACAGGCTACTGTTATTATTATTATTAAACAAAAACAAAAAAAGGCAAAGGCATTTTTGGCTACAGTACATTGAAATTTTTCATTTGTTAACATTCTTTGTTAAAACCCAAGTGTCTTCTGTCCCTGCTTAATTTTAGCTTAGTTAATGCTAAATTGATCGTTGATGGAAATAATTTTAACCGAGAACGGGCCATTCAGCCCAACAAGCTCACCAAAACTATTTACATAATATTTTTCAAAATAACATGGAGACAAGTTTCTAAACAGGGTCCTCAAGTCTTACTCTCCACCACACTACTTGACAATTTATGCCATGTTCCTGTGATTCTCTGTATAAAGAAAAACTTTCCAATAATTGTGCAAAATCTGCCCACAAGTTTCCAATCTTGTCTACATGTTCTTGAAGAATTAAATTTAATCCATCCGCTATATAATAAAAAACACTACTGGTGTGCATGTCCAGTCTCTTAGAGCAATCCAATTGGTCAGTTTGGCTTTGGTGTGATTGGTCAGTTTGGTTTTGGCGACGCAAAAAAAGAGGAAGTGCAAGTGTGAGATGCATGAGGAGTAAAGACGCACACTGAGGGAGTCGCTTTCAAAGACAGAAATTATAAAACCGGTTAGGATGGGAGAAAGGTGCCTCCAAAATAATGACAGACTCTGACAAATTGGGTTACCCATTTATACTAGAGGATAAGCGAATCCGCAGGAGCGAAATCTGCAGATTGTGAGGATATATTGTGTGTCTATGTATTAGTTGTGCTCCCAGAGATTTTCTAGTTCAGGTTGCCTGAGGTGAAGTCTATTTTTTGGAGTGACACACCAGGAGGTCCATTTGAGGTCTGTTGGCCCCCTTTTGCCATTTAGCATGTCGCTATAGCAAAATACACAGGGCCAATATGGAATCACCAATTAAGTGAACCTTCATGTTTGAGGATGTTAGAGGAACATTAAAGTACCAAGAGGACAACCCATCCACATATGGGGAGAACATCTGTGTGGGGTTTAAACAAACAATGACCAGGTGCAGGAGTCAAACCCAGGATGTCGAGTTCATTAGATTGAAGCACTTCCATCTAGTGTTCTACAACTTCTGTTTCCTCAACTTTCTGGTCCAAAGATACTAACACAGGCTAACACAGTTAATACGGGGGTTAATTTAATAAATTAAGAAGTAGAAAATCTGTGTGGGTTAGGATTCTTAATAATGATATTTAAACTTAATAATCAACATTCTGGACAAACCTGACAGAAACTACATGTAAATTTTTTTATTTGTTTTTTTGTAAATAGAGACCAGCAAAATGCAATAACTTACTCTTAGAGGCGACTTCCTAAATATAAATTAACTATTCAAAGAATTTAATTTCTTATTAAGATTTGTGAATTCAGAATTAACCTGCAGAGAAAAACTTCTTAAAATTTACAGCAGGGATTTTCATCCTCTAATCCTCCAAGGTCTGCCAGCATACCAAAAGAATACATGAGGGCCCCCTACTAGGGTTGTCAAATTAGCCAAAAAATAAGGTTTGAATATCTTTCTATACATACTGCTCAAAAAAAACAAAATAAAAAAATAATGGACCACTTTTTAATCCAAGCATATTGATATGGGTCCTGCGGTGGGTTGGCACCCTGCCCAGGATTGTTTCCTGCCTTGTGCCCTGTGTTGGCTGGGATTGGCTCCAGCAGACCCCCGTGACCCTGTGTTCGGATTCAGCAGGTTGGAAAATGGATGGATGGATATTGATATGGTCAGTTAAGTAGCAGAGGGGGTTGTTAATTAGTTTCAGCTGCTTTGGTGCACTAGAGGGGCAACAATGAGACGACCCCCAAAACAGAAATAGTTTAACAAGTGGAAGTAGGCCACTGACATTTTCCCCTCCTCATCTGCTTTTTCCACTCGTTTTTCATTTGGCTACAGTCAGTGTCACTGCTGGTAGCATGAGGCCATACCTGGACCCTACAGAGGTGGCACAAGTAGTCCAGCTTCTCCAGGATGGCACATCAATACGTGCCATTGCCAGAAGGTTTGCTGTGTCTCCCAGCACAGTCTCAAGGGCATAGAGGAGATTCCAGGAGACAGACAGACAGTTACTCTAGGAGAGCTGGACAGAGCTGTAGAAGGCCCTTAATCCATCAGCAGGACCCACCGGTACCTGCTCCTTTGGGCAACGAGGAACAGGATGAGCACTGGCAGAGCCTACAAAATGACCTCCCGCAGGCAGGCAAACCACTGGTGTGAAGGTCTCTGACCAAACAATCAGAAACAGACTTCATGAGGGTGGCCTGAGGGCCAGACATCCTCTAGTGGGCACCGTGGAGCTCGATTGGCATTGGCCATAGAAAACCAGAATTGGCAGGTCCACCACTGGTGCCTTGTGCTTTTCACAGATGAGAGCAAGTTCACCCCGAGCACATGTGACAGATGTGAAAGGGTCTGGAGAAGCCATGGAGAACATCATGCTGCCTGGAACATTGTTCAGCATGACCGGTTTGGTGGTGGATCAGTGATGGGTCTGGGGAGGCATATCCATGGAGGGACACACAGACCTCTACAGGCTAGAAAACAGCACCTTGACTGCCATTAGGTATCGGGATAAAATCCTTGGACCCATTGTCAGTCCATATGCTGGTGCAGTGGGTCCTGGGTTCCTCCTGGTGCACGACAATGCCCGGCCTCATGTGGCGAGAGGATGAAGGAATTGATCCCATTAACTTGCCTGACCTCAATCCAATAAAACACCTCTGGGTGGGACATTATGTTTCGGTCCATCCGACGCCTCAGCATGTCCAGGAGCTCAGTGATAACCTGGTCCAGATCTGGGAGGAGATCTTCAAGGACACCATCCATCATCTCATTAGGAGCCTGCCTCCCCAATCTACCGAGTATGATTTGGAGTTGCTGCAATGAAATTTAGACAAAATGGAGTAGCCTGCCGCATCATTTTTTCCCCTTTGATTTTCGGGGTGTCTTTGAATTCAGCCCTCTGTAAGTTGATCGTTTTCATTTCCAAACAATGTGGCATCCTTTTGTTCCTAAAATTACCGAGTCCATATCAGTAGAGATATCCAGCAGGATGTTTTTTCCACTGATGTGTTTTCAAAGTGTTCCTTTAATTTTTTTTGAGTAGTTTTACATATATTTCTTTACTTTGTTATTATGTGAGAAGTCAAGCAAAATGACCCCTTTTATTGGCTAACTAAAAAGATTACAATATGCAAGCTTTCGAGGCAACTCAGGCCCCATCTTCAGGCAAGATGCAATCATCATATGTAATCAATCATCGAAAGCTTGCATATTGTAATCTTTTTAGTTACCCAATAAAAGGGGTCATTTTGCTTGACTTCTCACTACATTCATAATGGCTAACACGGTACAACACACTAGTACATTATTATTATGGTAACAGCAGCACCAGCAACCACAGCAAGAACAAACAGGAGACTGCCAGATCTTTGGCATTACACTATAACACTCAAGCTTGTTACGGCACTGTGTCATGTCACCTGCTTTTTAGTTTTTCTTGTTCAGTCGTTATGAACAGCCTGTTCCCTTTTTAACTACAGGTCAGTAGCTCAGGTGTGCTGTGCAATAATAAATGCAAATGGACACAAAGCCACAAATTGCTGTTACATGTGGGGGGTCTCATTCATGATATGATGTGGACACTGGAGACGCAGTTTAATGCCGGGAGTAAATATAATCCAGCTAAACTATATACAGATACAATCTATAAATGAAACACACTTTAAAGCTAATGGTTGGCTGTATATTCTATGCTTTGAATATTGACAAAGCAAGCAGGTTTACAAAGATCCCAAGGCAAAATCTGTTCTAGAGGGCTGAAGTTTGACACCACTGTTGTCGCTTGCTTTTTAGTGATGCAAGCATTTTGCCGCTATTTTATAAATATTTTCAGACATTTTACACCTCTCCTGAAAGTTTCCATGGGCCCCTTAGTGGGCTGTAGCCCCACAGTTGAGAATCAACAGTCCACTAAAGTACATCCCCTCTACAAATGGATTGGCATTTTGCCATTCATTTTTGTGATTTAACGGTTGCTGTCTGCTCCACAGGACTGCTCATTTTGTACCCCACATTTAAGTGCTGTTCTGTTCTAATTAGGCACACTAAATTCAACTGCCTTTTCACAAACCTTATGTGGGGCCTGCCAAAGTCTGCCATCCACACCAAATTATAAAAGAGGTTTAACCTTTATAACCCAGCATGAACTTCATAAATCCAAGCAAGAATGAAGGCAAACAGACCGTGGAGTTAACATTCCTTTTTTTCTGATAGTTGTTTGGATAAGAAAGAGCCTACCAGCATACCCATACTGCCCTGGGCAGCCCACTGCAAATCTCCCCAAAACAGAGCATCTGGACATTGTGAACTTGAGATTTATAAATAAAATGTATTCTTATTATTAACTATAGCAGTGGTTCTCAGTCTTGGTTTTTCATTGGACTGCTAGTCTAACTCTTTTAGGGCTAATTTTTTTTTTCTTTCTTTTCTCCCAGGGCTGAATATTTTTCCAAAAACTAACTTTTTTAAAAAAAGAACACAAAGCAATTGTTTGTTTAACATATCAAATCAGCAAAAAATATTTACTTTTGACAAATGTTACTGTCTTGCATGTTGTATGAGCCTGCATACTCTGATTTCACATACATGTTACACAGCAAAGTCCTGCCAAGTCTGATCTCGCTCAAAGCAGCCAACTGCATGCATTGCCACATTGCACTGCTTACAGTATGTGTTACACTGGTGTTTCCTTTTCAATTGTCTGTTGCTGCACTTTCTCACATATATTGTTAGTGTGTACTGTACAGAGACAATTCACCCGTTTGACATCGTGTGCTATGCCACTGCCACCAAGTTTTCCGCCCTCACAAAAACCGGATTGTCACCTCTTTTCCTCTTCAGCCTGTCTGGCTTCAACTGTGAAGTCTCCTGTTCACCCACACTGTACCACAAGCTCCAGTTCCCCTGCTCTGTAGCTCCATGAACAATTCTGGTGATGTATAAAAATTGTCCATGTACACAACATGACCCAAATGTTCATAGCCCTGAAGCAACTCCAGCACAACCTGACTTGTCAAGGGACAGTTCTCCCTTTGAAAGAAATACTTTCCTGTATATGTAATTACTTTCAGTGTTTGCTTCTGCCAGTACAAAATCCTTTATGCCATACTTTGTGGGCTTGTCTAGCATACTGTATATTGGCAGAATAAAAGGAGTCCCTTTTATTTTATCATAGATTCATGCACAGACAAATCATGGCCAGGCTGATAAAATTGTTTATATGTTGGTTCCACAATGTCAAGCAGGGGCTGAACTTTATACATGGGGTTATAGCCCGGCTCACCCCTTGGGATTTGTTTCTGGTTATCACAGAAGTGAATAAAACTTTGCAGCAGCACATACCTGTCATCATGCAGCATAACCTGTCCAAAGCCACCAGGGGACAAAGCACGTTTGAACCAATGCTCCCTGAAGTTATATCACCAGTCTTGTCCCATCTCTATTTGTAATGTTACAAAGCCCTTCACCTCTTCTTTTATTGTGGGTTTCCACTTTGAAAAAACGAGAATGCAGTGCAAGCGTAGCCCGCGATTCAAAAAAGTGCTCTGCATACCCGTTTGTCTTGTCTGACAGTAGCTGAAAAGCAGCATCAGGAGAGAGCAGCCTGAAATAGTTCAGCAGCTGGTGATCTGTCATGTCCAACAGAAAGCCATGCTGTCTTGTGAAGTCCGGTAGCCAGTTTGGCTCCCACAGATCAATGTCTGGGTATTCCTCCCACACAAACCTTGCCGTAGGTGTGTTGGCTGCGCAAATGCGCTCAGCTGGCAGCCGATCAGCTGATGCCAGTTCCTCACTCTCTTGCTCGATCTCCTGATCACTGTTCACAAAATCAGATTCTGAAAAATCAGAGTCTGACTCCGCGATAATGATCAAAACATTGTCTGCCGAGTATTTTCTTTTCTGCACTCGCTTCGCTCCCTCGTGAGAAGTCGATGCCATCTTGCCTTTGTTTACATTTTGTAACTCACGCACACACAAGGATTAGATGCCGAGTCAATGAGTCCAAGCAGAGAGGGAATGCCTGTGATGTAACAGTGAGTTTTGTCGCTATTAACAGCTGATTGTCACCCTCAACCCCTGGATGTCGACTTTTGTCAACATGCGCCCTCAACCCCTCCTGTCGACAAAAGTCGACATCCGCCCTAAAAGAGCTAATAAAGTGATCTGCTATTACCCATTTTCTATGTTTTGGAGTCAATATAAAAAATTACAAAACCAAGTTTGGTAAATTTTTATTAAAATATACTAAAAAGTTGTATGTAGTTTTACTTTTTAACAATGTTTTCATTTCTGATTTTTCATCATTTTCTGGTTATTTAATCCATTATTTTCTAAATAGCAGGCCCGACGCTAAAGTAGTTGTAGCCTTTCTTCATTTAGTGTTGTTTTCCCAGGTGTCTGCTCTGCTGCTTTTTAATTGACATTAAGATGCAACAAATAAAGCAAACCACACAGAAAAAGGTCAAAATAATAGGAAAAAAATTCTAAACATTTCTAAAAAAATTTATAAAATATAAAAATCGTACTATTGTGGTTTTCTGAATGTAGAATAAAAGAGAAAAGAAATAAAAACACCAGCTAACTAAATGGGATCAATTATTATCACTGATTGTGAATCTGATTGAAAGAAAAGCCTGCAGCTACAGAGGGTCTCCAGAACGGAGACTGAGAACCCCTGAACTAGTGTGTTCCTAAGCATGAAAGTACCAAAAAAAAAATACCAAAAATGCCCACTAGAGGGGGTAAAAACAAAAAAGGTTAAATCTTTTTTACTTATAACAATTCACTTTCACAAAAGTGCTCTATTACTAACTACTATGCTCTACTAACTACTCGCAATTCTAAGCAATCCCAATCCATACGATTCATAAAAAGCACGGGGGTTGGAGAGAAATCACAAATACTTATCAAGTGCCAGCACATTCATAATGAACCGCAAGGGACTGTGGGCTTTCCTCCGCCTTTACAGAGCTAAGGGGACATAGCTTGGAGGACCACCCACAAAACACAACAAACACTGCAGGATCCACTTGGGGAAAATAGAAACTAAACAATCAACAAAGGTAAAATAAACATAAATGCAACATTTGAACCCCAGCCACGGGGAGCCTGTCTGTAACACAACACTTGATAGGATTCAGATCTGGGCTTTGACTTGGCTATTTGAGAACCCTCCATTTCTTTCTTTTTCAGAACACTCCCTGCTGAATTTACAAGGATATTTTGTGTCACTGTCATGTTGGAAGGTTCACTACTTTCAGTTGGGCTTCCACGACAGTGAGCTGCCCAGGCACTGATGCAGCCCCAACCCCAAAAAGAACATTTCCACCACCGTGCTTTACAGTTGATATCAGGGTGTTCTTGTCAAATGCAGTCTTTGGTTTTCACCAAACATGTTGCAGACTGCTAGAATAGGCTCCAGCTGCCATATGACACTGCCCTGGATAAGCAGGATAAGAAAACAGATTGATGCCTAATGGTACTGTGGTCATATAACTATCTCTGCTTTGTCTGTCCAGAACATATTGTTCCAGAAATACTGCAGTTGATGGGCAAATTTTAATCTTGCCCCGATTATTATTTCTGGTTTCCTCATGGCATATCTTCCATGTAGATCTCATTTTTGCAGACTTTCTTTATAATGGTAGACTCCTGCACTTCTGGAGCTATCTGGAGGTCATGTGTTGACATTGTGGCCTTCTTAGAGACTTCACCGAGCATCTTAAGTTCTGCCCTCAGGCCGAACTTGCTGGGACAGTCTGGCCTGGACATGTTGCCAGTGGTTTGAAATCTTCTCCACTTGCAGATGGTCTTCATGATTGATTTCCAATTGTATGGAGATCTTCTGAAATCCATTCCCAGACTCCTAGACATCTAGAATCTTCTTACTCGATTGTGGTATGTTGATAACATACACTTCAACAACACACTAAATGTCTGAGGTTAAATGAGACCAGCTGCGAATAAGATCCTCTCTGATGATGTTCTAATCATCTGTACCCAGTAGTGATAAATGTAGTTGTGGACTTGCTTTTTCCACATGTGAAATGTGTACAATTTAAATAAACAAATGCAGTGGACTACAAACTGTTTTGTTAGGTCACTTTTATCTAAAGAAACTGCGTAAACAGGGAACAAATCTTGATACAGTATATCCACGAATGTTAAAAAATTAATTTCACAGAGTGCACCTGTTTTTTCATGACTGTACCTGACTGAGGCATTTATGGGACTGTTCATAATGAAAGGCACTATATATAGCAGTCAGCTAATAAAGACCAGGCAGCCAACAGTTTCCATGTTCATCTAATAAAAACTTCTCAGAAGACTCGTGGCAATGCCAGTTTTCCATTTTGCAGCAGCACAGCACTGACGTACTTTAGGACATGTATGCACAGGCCGGTATGTCCACCATTGGTGTGAATGCTCAGCATGCCGAGCTACAACGCCATTCTATTTCAGCCCCCACGGTTCCAGCCCCCCATCCCAGCTAATCACCACGAAGCCCAGGGAGGTGGGGTGGGTTGCCAGCACTTCTGCTATCAGCAGTTGCTCAGTCTGACTGTTTGTGCGGCACTAATCATAAATCCTAACAAAACATTTAGTTTTTCACCCTTCACCAGCACAGCAGTACAGCAAGTCCTTTCATAAGTTTTTTCAGAGGTCCACTGTCATCTTTAACAGCAGAAATCAGCACCTCTTAAGGAAATATTAATGGTTTGGGGAAGCAAGTGAGCGGATGGTACTTTAATTGTCATAAAGAGCAAGCAAGAAGGAGTTTGCAATAGTTGCCAGAAGTGGTTTGCTTGTTATCTCAATAACCAGAGGAGCCTTCCCTTCCCACGAGGAACTGATTAAAAACGTTGCGGTTTAAACCCAACCATTTATAGAACAGTCCACAATTCAGTGCATATACTGAAGCTATTTATTCCTATAAAAGGTCTGTGGGAAGCCGGAGGTGAAAAGCAGAATTCAGTCAGGGACAGGACTGAGTTCTTCAGTTTAGATCTGCCAGTTAACCTAACATCTTTGTGATGTAGGAGGAAGCCAAAGAAGCAAGGGAAGGCCTACAGAGACATGGGAGAATATTTAAAAGTACACACTGACGGAGATCAGGCCAGGATCTGCTCGATTGACAACCACTGATGGATCTCACCATGTCTATGAAACCAGTGCCCCAAAGGAAAAATCTAAAAGGGACAGGGAGAATATGCTTAAGTCACACAATGGCCACCCCATAGAAAAATCAATCCAGGGTCCAATAAACCCCATCTAAAAACACAAAATTAAGTGCAAGTTCACTCCGGGACCAAAGGGCCGCCATTATTTGCTTTTAATTTCTTCACTCCAAATGGACAAGTGTCTTTATACACATCTCCTAATGGCATACTTGAGATGTAAAAGGTGTTCCAAGGCCTGTATTTTCAGGTAAGGAAAACAGAAGCTTTAAGGGCAGGTTGTTATAATAATGGCACCAAAGAGTGGTGATATGCTGCAATAACCCAATAAACAAATATGCAACATGCTGCCGGAAATGTTCCACCAGTCCATAGTAGCCAGTGTGGCGTTCTACGCTGTGGTCTTCTGGGGAAGCAGCATAATGCTGAACAATCTTATCAGGAAAGTCTGCTCCACTACAGGGTGAGCCCAGGACACACTGGAAGCTGTTGTGGAAAAGAGGACGGCTGCTGTATATATCTGAATTTCCAACTGGGATTGACAAAAGTTTATCTAATCTAAACCTATAAAAGGTTACATAAGAACATAACAGTTGTGACAAACGACAGGAGGCCATTCCTGTCTATCACGCTCATTGAGTTAGCTATTAACCAAGCTTTCCCAATTGACCATGCAGATCCTTTTAAGAAAGTTGTGAAGCTTTTGAGATTTGATAATTTTGTTTCAGATTCCAGAGACTCTTTGCATTAACAAGTGCTCCCTCGTTTTGGTGTTAAACACATTTCCCTTAAGTCCACGTCACACCAGACAATTTTTTCCAGTGATTTTGAATTTCAGCCTTCATTTATATTATCTTAGCAAGTCAGAAGGCCAGTCTCAGTTACTCACTCCAACTAGTCCCATGACTTGCCCCTCAGACAGGTCTGATTTTGTCTTTAGCTCATAGGGGTGGGGTCCGAGTGTCTGAGAGCTGACGATCAATGAGCGCTCACCCAGAAGTAAATAATGCAACAAAAAGGAATAAGAACCGTGGGAGCTCACGAAGAGAAGAAAAGCTCATCTGTCTTGCGTCTCGTGTTTTACGTACCAGAAATCACGTTCCTGTTAACATTTCATACAGCACCGGCTTCATCATTCAGCATGTTATTGGCTGTTACAAAAAGGAGGCGTTCGGTCTGTATGTCTGTCCGCTTTCACAAGAGAATTACTTAACAGATTTAGATCTGGTTGTTTTCTATAATTTGCTTCAACTTTCCAGTTGATTTTGCCGACTCTCATCGCGCTAAGTGCCATAGTTTGCTTGGGGTACCGAGGTATTTAAGCAAATCCAACAGAGTGGCTATGGGCCAAGAGCGGGGGGGGGCCGGGCCTTCCTCATTCACTCGCCAGTCTCTGTTCGAGTTGGTCTACGTCTCGCCACATGTTGGAGTGCACCATGTCTCCGCTCAGCTAGCGATACCCGTTTGTTCAATAGACATCATCATCTACAGATTGATAAGGAGTAGCGTTTGACGTTTATGAGACAGAGATCAGAGCGCCATGTGTTTTAGAGGGTAGCTGCTGATTGCCAAAGATATTACAGCCATGTGCTTTTCTCCCCATGTGGGGGACGCTTTCCTGTCAGAGCTGAACACGATCAGATATAGTGGCAACGTCTATTGATTTTTAAAGTTTGTCCTGTTTCATTACTACGTGGGCAAAGCCACAGGGTACAGCTAGTATATTTTATATTATATATAGTGACAACTGTTGGTGCGATTATTAGGAAATGGAAGATAAATATAAAATGTGTATATATATTTTTTAATTTACTGAAAACACTGAACTTTAGAACATAATTTCATGTTACAAATGCATATATACTGTACCATGCTTCTGAAAAAAATATCCTTGACTTGAAAAATACTAAACTTGTCCTTTAACATAAATGTAACCTAAAAATATCAATCCATTAACTTTATAATAATAATAATAATAATAAATTTTATCACTGAACTACTGCCAGTTGGCAACAGAAAAGAAGAACACAAAAAGTCAAGGCAGCAACCTCAATGGGGAAAATAAACCTTTATGGGGTCCATGGTCATTTATAACTAACCCAAAAAAAAAAATTAAATTACAGCAATAAATCTTCAAAATGGCCTTAAACTGGACTATATCAGTAACCCTCTGCAGCACTACAGGCCTATGAGCCGACGCTGCCCCATCTTGTTGTTCCCTAAACTAACTAGCACTCTATGGGTGGTGGCACAGCCTGTAGTTCTGTCCGCCCAGATTTTGCAATAGCCATTCTTAAGGAATTTAACTGGCTGACTTAATCCTTTCTTTTAAAAAGGCAACTTAAAACCCATCTGCTCAAGAAGGCCTTTAACTTCCACCGACATTCTGATCCTCTCTCTCAGTTCACCCTTTCTACACAGTCACTCAAGACAAATTATTTGTTCATGGTTTCCTAGCACTTTCTGTTTGTACTACTGTTGACTGTTTCTTATTTAATACCGAACATTGTGTTTCTTATTCGTATTTGGAGTTTAATGTTTGATATTAGTTTGGTGTGAAGGGTGGCTTATTTGATCTTTCTGTGAGCTTACTCTCTTTGTCCTCTTTTGAATATCAGTAAAGTGTTTTGAGCGTAGGAAATGTATAATACAAATATAATGCATTATTGTGTTCATAAGAATTACTTATGAATGCTCTTCAATTTTTTCTTGTGTGGTGCCCCCGACTCAACAGTACAAGAAATCCTTACATGATATACCAATCAAAACACCTTTATGTCTAGTTATGCAAGACATCAAGCTTTTTGGGTGCCCCTTATATGTGGTCATCTGGACCTGAAAAACCCTCATTTCTAGGCAATTTTGGACTATTTTGTGCAGGAAATTACACCCTTATAATACAGAGTAAAACAATGGGTGTCTTGAGTAAAAATGAGTAAAAATGAGTAGAAGCTGTACATCAACTGACCTCCTAATGGGAGACTAGGGTGGCAAAGCTACTCCTCTTCACAAAACATCAAAAACAATTTGGGAGAGGAATGCCGTTTCATGCTATTCTAAAGTCACAAATATGATTATCTTTTTAATAATAATAAATAATAATTTATTATATTTATATAGCACTTTTCTCAGTACTCAAAGCGCTATCCACACAGGGAGGAGTATTTATACTTTAGTATTTGATTCTTTACTGGTGGTCCTAGCCCTCTAAGAGAAACTTCCAAAAGGTTAAAAAAAATGTCATATTTCAAACATAAGCATGTGGGGTGTTGTTTTAGACTATTTAAACGGTTAGTGGTTATATGATAGTCATTTTTGATTTCTGATCCTTTATCAGCCCAATATGGACCTCAAACAGAGGGTGAAAATGATACATTTCTATTACAACTGAGTAATATTTAGTCTTTCAACATTTAAATATAAATCACACATTTTAATGTTTCATATATTTGATGAAACTATTCTTGTTTATTATGCACTTCTACATTATGAGGTAAATCATTACATTTCTTATGAACACCCCAAAATAGGGCGGCTTATGCCGATGCAAACTTTTACATTATTCATTTCTACCAGATTGGCAGCTTTCATCATTGAATCCTAACAGCCAGGGTTTAAGTGAAAGTTTGCAAAAATACATTTTGGTTTTACGCCTAGGAAGGCAGCAGAATTAATCTTTATTCTCAAGTATATGCAGAAAAAGCATCAGGTGAAAGGAAAGAAGCTGCAAAGTGCATCTGAAGACCAGAAGAAAGCATGTGACGGAGTGTGAGCACTGACAATGTTAGATGTGGATGAGCGGTCAATGTATGGAGAAGCACGAACAGCAACCAGGAAAGCAGATGAGGAGAGTGAAAGTTAAGAAGTGATGATGGGCTGCAGAGATACATTCAATCGCTTTTTATGATAATGATGGACCAGAGACACACATGGAGGTTTGCCCCCAGGAGCTCTTGTTAACAGAGGGTAGCGAAACAGCTTTATTTGAAGAAATTAAAAACTGTTCAGAGAAATCTTTCAGGTAGATAAAGATGGAATATAAAAGTAGTTCTACTCACTGCTTATGGCACTGCATTTGGTGTTTTTTTTTTGTTTTTTTTTGTAACCAAGGTATAAACAAGCGACAGCCAAAACTGCAAAAGGTAATTTGTGATAGTATAGAAAATGGTAAATGAAAACTCAATACCCACCACCATAAACAAAATGACATGCCTAAAAGGTCATGATGATAAAGAATAGATTTTAAGGCTCTCCACAACCTCGCCCCTCCATATCTGTCTGACCTCCTCCATGTTGCCATTCCCTCCCGTACCCTTAGATCCTCTTCCTCCATCCACTTGACTGTCCCCTTCATCCGTCTTACCACTATGGGGAGCAGAGCATTCAGTTGCTGTGGAACTCACTACCATCCGTGCTTAAAAATATTTAATCATTTTCACTTTTTAAATCTAAACTTAAAACTCATTTGTTTAGGACTGCTTTTTCTCTTTGATTACAATTGCTCTGTCTGATTTAAAATTTTTGTATTCTAGTTTTATTATTATTATTACACTCCTAAGTAACTAACATTATATACAGTGGGGGAAATAAGTACAGTATTTGATCCCCTGCTGAATTTATAAGTTTGCTCACTTACAAAGAAATAAAACAGTCTGTAATTTTTATAGTAGTTTCATTTTAATGGAGAGACAGAATATCAACCAAAAATCCAAAAAAACACATGACATAAAAGTTATTATTTTATTTGCAAGTCATTGAGTGAAATAAGGATTTGATCCCCTACAACCCAGCGAGAATTCCGGCTTCCACAGATTGATTGTAATCTGTATACCCAGCCTATCAGATTAATCAATTATTAAAGATACTCCTGATCTCAACTTGTGATGTGTATAAAGCCCACCTGTCCATAGAATCAATTTCTTCCATTCCAACCTCTCCACCACCAAGGGTAAAGACCAAAGAGCTGTCAAATGATGTCAGGGACAAGACTGGAATGGGCTACAAGACCACCAGCAAGAAGCCTGGTGAGAAGGGGACAGCTGTTGGTGTGATTATTCAGAAATGGAAGATAAATATAAAATGACCATCAATCACCCTCAGTCTGGAGCTCCATGCAAGATCTTGCCTCATGGGGTGAAGATGATCATGAGAAAGTTAAGGGATCAGCCCAAAACTACATGGGAGGAGGTTGTTAATGATCTGAAGGCAGTTGGGACCACCACCACCAAGAACACCATTAGTAACACACTATGCCGTAATGGATTGAAATCTTGCAGCCCCCACAAGATCCCCCTGCTCAAGAAGGCACATGGACTGTACAGGCCCGTCTTAAGTTTGCCAGTTAGCATCCGGGCCTGTTCATGTGCCTTTGCGTTTTTTTTTCTTGATTTTTGGTTGATACCATTAAAATGAAACTATCATATAAATTAGAGACTGTTCATTTCTTTGTAAGTGAGTAAACTTACAATTTCAGCAGGGGATCAAAAAACTCCCCCAACCACTGTATACACCAAGAATTGGGCGAGGAAAAAAAAACAACAACAGGCCAAGCCGAGTTGGACGTATGAAAAAGGGTGGATTACAGGCAACAGTGCTTTAAAAGACAGCATAGCTTTCCCCTCGGTAGATAATACAGCGCCTATAAAAAAAAAAAAAGACACCACCTTAGATGTTTTCACATTTTATTGTTCTATAACATTGAATCCCAGTGGATTTAATTGGGCTTCTTTCACACTGACATTAAAGCATCCGTTTCTGTTGATCAAAGTGAAAACAGATATCTAACAAGTGGTCTAAATTAATTACAAAAGTAAAACACAAAATCATTGATGTTGTACATATTCAACTCAAGTCAGTATTTAATAGGTGGCAGCCATGAGTCTTTGTGCACAGGACTCACCATCAGCTCCGCCATTTCTCTCCAGTGAATTGCTCAACCTCTGTCAGGTGTCATGGGGATCATGAATGAGGAGCCTTTTGTCAAATCCAGCCACAAGTTCTCATTTGGACCAAGCTCTGGACTCAGACTTGGGCTACACCTGGACATTCACATTGCCGTTCTCAAGTCAATCTTATGCAGCTTTGGCTTTACACTTTGGGTCATTTTCTTGCAGACCCATATCAGGTTTTCCACCAGTATTTCCTTGGATTTTGCGGCATTCATTTACCCTCACAAGACTTCCAGGTTCTGTTGCACAGAAGCATCCCTACCGCCTGATGCTGCCAACACCATTGCTCACAGCAGGGATGCTTTGTTTTTGATTAAGCCCCGTGTAACATGCTGTTCAGTCTGATGGCCAACCATTTTGGTCTCATCAGACCACAGAACCTTCTTCTAGCCGACTTCAGTCTCCCATCTGCGGAGATGTTGTGTACATTTTTTCTCTTTGCCAGTCTGCCATAAAGCCACAACCGGTGAAGTCTCTGACCAGAACTTGTTGTCCACCACTGCAACTTGTGACTTGTTCAGAGTTCTCAGAGGTCTCTTGGGGGCCCTACCTTGCCAGTCTTCTTCATGTAGGATCTCTCGGTTTTCTGGTTGGCCTGCTCTAGGACATTCACAGTTCTGCCATACTTCTTCCATTACTTCATGACTGATTTAACTGGACATTCAGTGAATGGATATTGTTTTGTTTCCATCCCCTGACTTGTTCTTTTCATGCAGTTGCTAGTTGTGATCTTATGTCTTCATTGTGTAGGTTAGGTCACCATACTAACTCACCACAAATTGGACCTTCCGGATATAATCAAACCCCAGACACGTGATCTCCATTGAACTAATTATAGGACTTCTAAAGACAATTGGCAGTACCCGATAATGGAGGGTTGTTTATTTTAAAGGGGGTGAATACTTATGTAATCAATGAGTTTTTGTTTTGAATTTGTAATTAACGAAAACCTATACAAAGAGATCCGTTTCCATTTTGACAATAAAGAGTCTTTTTCTGTTGATCAATGTCAAAAAGGCCAAACTAAATCCACTGTGATGCAATGCTGTATAACAATAAAATCTGAAGCCTTCCAAAGGGTTGAAGCCTTTTATTAGAGGCACTCAAGATCTGATTGAAGCTCCATGAATTAGAGGTTAGATAATTCCAGACAAATAGGCCTATACATTTAACATTTATTTGCTTAGCAGATGCTTTTATCCAAAATGACCTACAAAATTGGTCAACATAATCAAGTAAATACCAGTCTGGGGGTGGCGGCTATTTTGGAACAAGTGTTAGAGGACATTATTATGGAAACAACACACCCACGACTGAGAAACAATAAGCTCGGGATGTATTCGATTTTAAAACTACAAGGAGACTGCCTGCTATTCAAATTTTAATTTGGAAGAGGCTAAGAGATAAAATTGATGTGTCCAGCAAGATGAGAGTAGAGAGCCTCATAAAGCAACAAATCAAGCATTATCACCACTCATTAACAACCTTCTGGGACAAAAGGAACCAACGTGAATACAGACCTGTTAAAATCCGAACCTGAGAAAGTCACAGTTTAACCTGTCAAGTTCCCTTAAGCACAAAAATTAAGGTTGCCATTCATTAAGTTTTACATCCTGACAGACCGGTTTTCAGCCACTGAGTTCGGTTTTAAAGCATCATTTGTGCATTTCTTGCAATGTGACAGAAGTGGTACTTGATCACACTCCACTTAGCTCCCTCACACTGGCTATTTTAAGCCAACTGTGCCATTTAGGAACAAACTAGGGGGCTCCGCCCCCTGCTCGCTTCGCTCGCCAACCCCTGGTGTTGGGAATGACAAAGAGCGTGATGTATGAATGAGATATAGAATAGTGTGACGGTGTAGATGATGCAAATAGAAAGCAAACAATAAAGTGTGTGGCACAGTGTAAAGGTTTATTTGAAAATTTCTTTGTACACGCCGTTTAAGTGTAAAAGGTAATTCCAGCTCAGAACTTGTAAGGTCATTTAAGATGGTTATTGTTGTGATCAGAGTCAAGTTTGTCAGAGCTTAGAAAGAGTTGTGTCTTTCCAGGAAGTAATGGAATGACTTGGGTATTTATGTTTTCCACATTAATATTTTTTGGACATAATATAGTGCGTTGTGTTAAAAGGGGCATTTGGTCTAATGAGATTGCTGTTCCAAATCTCTCTGTAACTAAGTCGTCGCAGATAAAGGCTTGAGGAATTGTAATAATATGTGGCTGAAGTCCATCTGTATTGGTGAGTGTACCATCTCACAGTTGTAATAAGCAATTGTTATGATCTGGTTCTGGACATCGTATCTTTTTTAGTAACTGTATCTTTTGAAAGCAATGCCAATTGTCTGCGTATTTTAAGGTGCACTGAACAATAGCTGAGTGCATGGCATCTGGAAGAATAGCTAATCACTGTCTAAAATCTCCTCCTCATAAAAGTACCTTTCCTCCAAATCGAATATTATTATTCATAAACGTTTGTTCATGCCATTGAACATTCATCAATAAACAACATTTTTTCAAGACGGATGTCACGTGCAGTGCCACCGTTAATGTTCATAGTGGATTCCGATTTGTAGGATCTAATGTAGTTGATAAAGATTTCACTTTCAGGTACATCGTCAGTTATAAGCTTCTGTAGATATTCAGTATATGAATGTAAAGAAGGCAGTCTAATTTGACCCTTTTGACAACAACGTGTAAATGTATTACTTGTATTGACAGTTGTTTCTTCAGGGAAGTGAAGTGAATGACAATGATTGCAAATGACATGCATTAATCCTAATGAATTTTCCTGGTGTATGTTTTGCTTGTGCCGTTTGAGAGGCGCGTTGTTGCATGTGTAGTATTTGGGACGTGTTGTTTTGGAGCTGTAATCGATTTGCCTGTGCTGTGTGAGAAGCCCGTTGTAGCCTTCGCTGCCATCAACGTATGTCTGAGACGGGAGGTGTTTCGTTTTGAATCCGTGCCTGTTGCGATGCAGCACTTTGATTGATAGTTTGCGTCATGTGGATCTAGGATGTAGATTAGTGCATATTAAATGAACTATTGTAGGATCTAATGCAGTTCATAAAGTTTTTACTTTTAGGTACATCGTTAGTTAGAAGCTTTAGTTGAGCTTTGCGTTTTTGGAGTCGAGTCATTTTTTCTTTTAGAAATATGGATAAATAATAAGCAGTATTGCACTCACTGTTAATATGGAGCCTTTTCTGCGGTTGAACGGTTAATAGTGCCTTATTGTAATGAGATCCACCTATGCTGCATAGCCGTCTATTTTGTTGTTTCTTTCGTGTTCGTGTGTTTGTTCCTGTTATCCTTTCCTTTTCGTTTTGTACCCGTGACCGTGTATTCATGACTTGTTTCTTTCTCAGCATGCGAAATATGGGTAAGTAATAAGGATGGATCGCAGTCACTGTTAATGTTTCCTTTTCTGCAGTTGAACGGTTAATAGTGCTTTATTGTAAGGAGATCCACCTATGCTGACACCTATGCTGCCTAGTGTGAAGGTGTTGATGTTCACTTTAGAATATGTGGCTTTGGGTGTCACTTCTTATGGATGTGTGTGGGGGGGGGGGGGGGGGTTGAGGATTGTTGTCGCGCGAGCGTCTTCTTTCTTTTTGTGTTCCTGTGTCTTGTTGAATCCCCCTGTTTGTGTGTGTCCCGTCCCTTGCTTGTAGGGTCTGTGGGGTGGTTTTGTGTTCTTTTTTTTGTGTTCCATGGGCTTGTTGAATCCCCCTCTTGGTGTGTGTCCCGTCCGGTGCCTGTAGTGTGGGGGGTGCCTTGCTGTTGTGCGCGAGGCGCTCTTTTTTTTTTTTTTTTTTTTTTTTTTTTTTTTGGGTCTAGTTTCGTGTGCAATGTGTTTCGTGCTTTGCCTGCGTTTCCTCATTTCTCCATTTTTCCTGTGCTTACTCCTTTTTTCTGTGGTCTTGTCCGCCTCTCGCGGCCCCTCATCCGCCTCTCTCGCCCTCTTTTGTCCACCTTTCTCGGCTCCTCAGCCGACTCTCGCGGACTCTTTTTGCGCCTGCGCAGTACGTCTTTTTGCAGCTACGGCCCATTGCCGGATGTGCCTGCGTCCATCATCCGGTTTAGCATTCTCGGTTAGTAATATGGATCTCTTAAAAACAACATTCAGTAATTTATTTACAAATATATATGCATTTTTAACAGCAAGTAATTTGGTTTTAATGACAACTTCATCCAATAGGAATCTCTTAATAACAATCTGCAATTTGGTGTCCTTTTAATGAAACAGCCAATCATAGGGAGAGCGAACAAAAACAGAAAAACTGCAAAAACTGAAAGCATTACAGGTCATTTGAATGAGGAATTCCTCAGGCTAACTGTCAAGGATCCCAACAATTCTAAATTACAAAATGCAGAAATGTCACTTTTCCCTCACAGTTAAACACGACTGTTTTATCTGCTGCAAGAGCACATCAGACACTCGACTGACACGCAGGACTGTGGAGTCACAATCATTTACTGGGTTACTGGATTCAGAATCAGTAAAAATGTAAAACTGTTATATAACAGTTAAAAAAAATTTTAAAATGTACAGTTTCTCATATACTAATTAAAATATAGCTACTTTTAAAATTTTGCAAGTGTTGTCTTGTTTATTAGGGTAGTAAAAAACATTAAGCAGCATTAAAAATAATATAAAAAAAGCCAACAAGGAATCACTACAGTCCTTAAATTTGGGCAGTGGCATAGCTGGGGGGGGCAAGGGGGGACATCTGTCCCCGAGCGCAGCATCCAGGGGGCGCCAAATTTCCCTTCCCTGTTGCATTTTGGCAAACATGAGGGGGCGCGAAATCTTCAGTTGTCCTCAGGCGCTGAAAACCCTAGCTACGCCTCTGAGTTTGGGGTGCTAAAAAGTATCCTGATGATTCACACCGGCACTGCCAAAATGTTTCATATCTTGTTGTGAAATTTCAATTTACATAATTAATACATTAGTCCAATTACAAACAGAGGAATCAGAGGTGGCATAGATTAAAAAGTCAAGAGTTGAAGGTTTGGTGCACCGATCCACAGACCTGGTGACATAAATGGAGCTTATACTCTCAACTAGCCAGTTCATGCAGATCCTAAATTCTCTGCTTCTAAAGGACACTGCCAAATTAAGATTAAACTAGCAAATCATGAATTTCGCAAGAATATCAGAAGAACATCAGATGTTACAGTAAGAAAGGAGATTATTTTAATAAGTAGTGACTTGTGAGAGGACTTAATATTTGAATAGTCGCAGGATTAGTATGGGAGGTCGCTAACAACAGCAGGAATATTTATAATACAAAGTGTGACACAAACAGGTTAACAGAACATACTAGATAAGAAGGGAAATGCAGGGCACATGTAAGTCAATATGTGTGAAGTGTGGCCGTCAGGTCATGTACTATACCGACGTCTGTAATAATTGTCGGAATACACAATTTGTTGCATAAATGTTATTGTCGGTGAAAACATTCCTCTGTGTGTAACCCAGGTTTCGATGTAACTCTGGAAAATGTCATGTACAACTGACCATGGGTAAAAACAGGGCCTGGCAAATAAACTCGGACGTTATTAAATATTTGTCATTGTACATTGGTGATAGTCACACAATATGTTAAACAAATGGGGAATTGCCTACGCCGTAATATGAAGGGAATATCTTGTTTTGAGTTGTCAGTGTTGTGGAATCCCTGTAGTTTTGCTGTCGTAGTGTTTCGTGTTGTCTGGCAGTTTGCCACTGCTTTTCAGAAAGGTTGTGTGTGTGATTTGTTTTTCGTTTGCTGTTGAGGTGCGAGACTTGCTGCCACTGATCTTTGGAAAATGTCGCTTTGTAGTTTGTCATACAGTGCATCCGGAAAGTATTCCCAGCGCATCACTTTTGCCACATTTTGTTATGTTACAGCCTTATTCCAAAATGGATTAAATTCATTTTTTTCCTCAGAATTCTACATGCAACACCCCATAATGACAACGTGAAAAAAGTTTACTTGAGATATTTACAAATTTATTAAAAATAAAAAAATTGAGAAAGCACATGTACATAAGTATTCACAGCCTTTGCCGTGAAGCTCAAAATTCAGCTCAGGTGCATCCTGTTTGCCCTGATCACCCTCGAGATGTTTCTGCAGCTTCATTGGAGTCCACCTGTGGTAAATTCAGTTGACGGGACATGATTTGGAAAGGCACACACCTGTCTATATAAGGTCCCACAGCTGACAGTTCATGTCAGAGCACAAACCAAGCATGAAGTCAAAGGAATTGTCTGTAGACCTCCAAGACAGGATTGTCTCGAGGCACAAATCTGGGGAAGGTTACAGAAAAATTTCTGCTGCTTTGAAGGTCCCAATGAGCACAGTGGCGTCCATCATCCGTAAGTGGAAGAAGTTCGAAACCACCAGGACTCTTCCTAGAGCTGGCCGGCCATCTAAACTGAGCGATCGGGGGAGAAGGGCCTTAGTCAGGGAGGTGACCAAGAGCCCCATGGTCACTCTGTCAGAGCTCCAGAGGTCCTCTGTGGAGAGAACCTTCCAGAAGGACAACCATCTCTGCAGCAATCCACCAATCAGGCCAGTATGGTAGAGTGGCCAGACGGAAGCCACTCCTTAGTAAAAGGCACATGGCAGCCCACCTGGAGTTTGCCAAAAGGCACCTGAAGGACTCTCAGCCCATGAGAAAGAAAATTCTCTGGTCTGACGAGACAAAGATTGAACTCTTTGGTGTGAATGCCAAGCGTCACGTTTGGAGGAAACCTGGCACCATCCCTACAGTGAAGCATGGTGGTGGCAGCATCATGCTGTGGGGATGTTTTTCAGCGGCAGGGACTGGGAGACTAGTCAGGATAAAGGGAAAGACGACTGTAGCAATGTACAGAGACATCCTGGATGAAAACCTGCTCCAGAGCGCTCTTGACCTCAGACTGGGGCGACGGTTCATCTTTCAGCAGGACAACGACCCTAAGCACACAACCAAGATATCAAAGGAGTGGCTTCAGGACAACTCTGTGAATGTCCTTGAGTGGCCCAGCCAGAGCCCAGACTTGAATCCGATTGAACATCTCTGGAGAGATCTTAAAATGGCTGTGCACCGACGCTTCCCATCCAACCTGATGGAGCTTGAGAGGTGCTACAAAGAGGAATGGGCGAAACTGGCCAAGGATAGGTGTGCCAAGCTTGTGGCATCATATTCAAAAAGACTTGAGGCTGGAATTGCTGCCAAAGGTGCATCGACAAAGTATTGAGCAAAGGCTGTGAATACTTATGTACATGGGATTTCTCAGTTTTTTTATTTTTAATAAATTTACAAAACCCTCAAGTAAACTTTTTTCACGTTGTCATTATGGGGTGTTGTGTGTAGAATTCTGAGGAAAAAAATGAATTGAATCCATTTTGGAATAAGGCTGTAACATAACAAAATGTGGCAAAAGTGATGAAGCGCTGTGAATACTTTCCGGATGCACTGTACGTTGTCTTTGTTGTTCTAAGGCATCTTGCCTGTGCTGGTTGATCTGGCATGATGTCGATGTTTCTGCTTCTGTGTACTGGTGTCAGTATGGACGCAGGCAAGACCGTTTCTGTTGGTCCCAGCTATGCTGTATGTGCCTTTTTATTTTATAAGGAGGCTTACATTGAAGTGAAGGAAAAAAGGAGGTGTAAAATGGTGGCGTCATAATGCACTTTCAGTGAGCAACAGTCAAATACTGCAGTCGATAATTTGCCACATTGAAGAACTGAAGATAATCCTAAAACCAAAACTCTGCCAGGAGCACAGATTCCTCACTATTGTTGTGGAGGGATAGAGCAGTTGTGGCAACCATTGTTTATATCGAGCATGGACGGACACAAGCAAAATAATACAAGGATGGCTTTAAACACCACATCAGCTTTGTATCCCAGGTGTGAACAGAGTCACTGGTTTGTATCAATTTTCATAGTCTGCTACCTGTCATTCTACTGGCTAGTATGGCGACTTAACACTAGAATTACCAGAGTCTACGAAAAAACTCGTAGATCCGGCCCACCTTAAAACCGTTCTCACCTCTCTTTTGTCTTCTAAATGTGCCGATTAAGACGAGCAGCAAAAAGCCGGCTATTCCATCCCCCACCATCGCAAAACGTTCACTAAGTTTTCCCAGCTCATGCCTTGTTTGATTATCTGGGAGTGACTGAACTAGAGTTTTAGAGTGGAAATAATAGATCGTTATTTGGAACACATGCATTTCATGTGTGTTCCGTTTCTACAGTAATCTGTGTAAACACATTGTTAAAATAGAAACTTTCATATATTTTAGTAATAAATGTTACAAAATGTAGGCATAAACTATAGAATGTGTGAAGACGGATGGCCAAACATCAAATAAACACTTTCACAAAAGGTTCAAGGATGTCACAACACCTTCCGTGGCGTAATGCTGAGATTTGCTGTCTCAGAGCATGTCGTAGAGATCCGAGTTCGATTCCCCGCTGGGGAGGAAGTGTTTTTTTTTTTTTTTTTTTCCTTTGTAGCCTCAAACGGACATAAAATTTATAAATTGTATGCACTGTAAATCGTTAAGTTTAAAATGTCAATCGTGGTTATTTCTGTTGATTAATTCATGCTTTTTTACTTAGAGTCAGAACAGGAGCTTATTCAGCTTATTCAGCTTCTGATCTGACTCTAAGTAACAGCACCAGTATAAATCACACCCAATCTGACGCTGTTCATTTTCAAATAATATTGCATTACTTCGACGATGTTTTCTGATTGGTACTATTCGTCGTCAAAGTTATTTCTTCAAAACGTCACATATATTTGTTTTGAGATAATGAATAGAGCTGCAAATTACAGGTGCTTGTTCAGTGTAATAGGAACCATAGCACAGAGAAGTGTGTACACTGCAACACAAGTACACATGTCGTAAATGTAGGAAGGGCGCTCCTTGGGTGAGCTATAGCGCAACTTTATGTGAAAACAGCAGTGTCAGATGGGGAGTGTCTGATGATTGCATATAGCGCTGAAGTTACTGCTCTTTACTATGTTTCCTCTGCATGTCCTGGAGTACAAAAGAAATGGCATATAGCAACATGTGGGGACTGGCAAGATTGGGGGGGGAAAAACACGCGGTCGTATGTATTGTGATACGCTACAGCTCTGCAGTGTGCCTTTAAGTAAAAACAGCAGTGTCAGATGGGGTAGGGAAGGATCCTGAACGTGACTGAGAGAATGAAAAATGAATAAAAAAAAAAAAAAAAAAAAAAAAAACAAAGCTAAGCTTTACAAATATCATAAATTACACCGGCTGTTACAGACTGAAATCAAATGTATCTTTTTATTCTAAAATAGTAAAAATATGAGCAGTTCACTTCTCTAAAGGGAGTCGTGCAGGATCGAACTCGTGACCTTTTGATTCCCAGTCTGCAACTGATACTGTTGAGCCATGGAGCCGTCGTAGTAAATGAGTGTCAATGTCGCACACTAAGGCGGCTTTTTTTTTTTTTCTGCAGTTATATTTTTGAATAAAAGCGCACTTGTTCTGTTATATTTGTACCTTTCGTGAAAGTGTTTCTTTGATATTTGGACTTCAGGCTTCATACATTATATAGTTTATGCCTACATTTTGTCATTTACTACTAGAATATGAAAAACG
The DNA here is from genome assembly GCF_900747795.2 of Erpetoichthys calabaricus. Taxonomy (NCBI): domain Eukaryota; kingdom Metazoa; phylum Chordata; class Cladistia; order Polypteriformes; family Polypteridae; genus Erpetoichthys; species Erpetoichthys calabaricus. Next base: position 301,934,993 of record NC_041396.2, read on the forward strand.
TTTGTTTTAAAAAATGTGTTTACTGTAGAAACGGAACACACATGAAATGCGTGTGTTCCAAATAACGATCTGTGAATTTCCCATTGGGATTAATAAAGTATCTATCTATCTATCTATTATTTCCACTCTAAAACTCCACTTCACTCCCAGATAATCAATCAAGGCATGAGCTGGGAGAAGTTCGTGCACATTCTAAGTCAGTGGGGGGATGGAGTAGTTGGCTGTTTGCAGCTTGTCTTTATCTGCACATTTAGAAGACAAAAGACGATGGCGGAGAAGTGCGAATGGATTTAAGAAGCGATTTAAGGTGGGACGGATCTACAAGGTTTTTCGTAGGCTCTGGTAATTCTAGTGTTAACAAACCTCGTCTGCCAACAGCCAAGTATGGGAGTTGCCAGTTTAAAACATATTTGCAGATTCTCGGGAATTGCAGATCTGACATTGTGGTCAGCAACACAGGAGCGCCGCAGGGAACTGTACTTTCTCCAGTCCTGTTCAGCCTATATACATCAGACTTCCAATATAACTCGGAGTCCTGCCACGTGCAAAAGTTTGCTGACGACACTGCTATCGTGGGCTGCATCAGGAGTGGGCAGGAGGAGGAGTATAGAAACCTCATCAAGGACTTTGTTAAATGGTGCGACTTAAACCACCTACAACTGAACACCAGCAAAACCAAGGAACTGGTGGTGGATTTTAGGAGACCCAGGCCCCTCATGGACCCCGTGATCATCAGAGGTGACTGTGTGCAGAGAGTGCAGACCTATAAATACCTGGGAGTGCAGCTGGACGATAAATTGGACTGGACTGCCAATACTGATTCTCTGTACAAGAAAGGACAGAGCCGCCTGTACTTCCTTAGAAGACTGGCATCCTTCAACATCTGCAGTAAAATGCTGCAGATGTTCTATCAGATGGTTGTGGCGAGTGCCCTCTTCTACGCAGTGGTGTGCTGGGGAGGCAGCATTAAGAAGAAGGATGCCTCACGCCTGGACAAACTGGTGAGGAAGGCAGGCTATATTGTTGGCATAGAGCTGGACGGTTTGACATCCGTAGCAGAGCAACGGGCACTCAGCAGGCTCCTATCAATTATGGAGAATCCACTACATCCATTAAACAGTGTCATCTCCAGACAGAGGAGCTGTTTCAGCGACAGACTGCTGTCACTGTCCTGCTCCACTGACAGACTGAGAAGATCATTCCTCTCCCAAACTATGCGACTCTTCAATTCCACCAGAGGGGGTAAACGTTGAACATTATTCAAGTTATTGTCTGTTTTTTACCTGCATTTTTTTATTACTCTTTAATTTAATATTTTTTGCTGCTGGAGTATGTGAATTTCCCCCTGGGATTAATAAAGTATCTATCTATCTATCTATCTATCTACTGATAGATCTAGGCTGGCTATGTTATGTAGATGGAGAAGTCATAATTTTTTAATCCAAATGGCGTTTAACCTCACCACATTAGGGACGTTAGACAGCCAAGTTACAGTGGCAAGGAAAAGCATGTGAAACCTTTGGAAATTAGCACATTTATGGATAAATTTGTCATAAAAATAAGGTCTGATCTTCATCTAAGTTATAATATTGAATAAAAACCAATGTGTTTTAACGAATAACGCACCAGTTCTAATAGTGTTTTTGCATACTGAATATATCATTCAAAAATTCAGTGTAGGCTGGAAAAAGTATGTGAAGCCCAAGGCTGATGACTTCAACAAAAGCTAACTTGAGTCAGGAGTTAGCGTACCTGGAGTCCCGCCAAAGAAACAAAATTGGAGGTGTGGTTCTGAGATACTTTTATGGAATAAAAGAAGACAACATTTAGATATTACTAATCACATGAAGAGTCTGCTGATGTGAAGCAGGTCTCATGAAAAAGACATCTCAGAAGATCTATGATCAAGGCTCGTTGGTTTGCATGAAGCTGTAAAGGGTTACAACAGTGTTTTTCAAGCAGTATTCCAAGGCACAGCAGTGTGCCATGGGTCGCGCACCTAGGCCTGAAACAGAGAGAGAGAGAGAGAAACATTCCGTAGGTGGTTGAAAACTGTCTGAGAAGAACAGGACTACCTAGAGAAGCTGGCACAAAAGCAGCTCTGCAATCATGATGATGCACACACAGCACTTTGTGCATGTCTTCCGGCTGGTAAGAGTCCATTTTCCTAGGTGGTGGATCGTGGACATACTAGTTGGCATTTGAGGCAGAGAGAGGCGGGCAAAGGGACGAAGCAGTTGGGAGATGCCGCCAACGTGCTCACTAAGTACTGTGTCTGAGAATGCTGATCTTGTAGCTGCTTTTGGTGTTTGTGTACTAAACGGATGGCAGTGAAACCTCCCCCATGGAGCCCAACACTAGAATTTTTTTTTTATCCCAATAAATATGTTATAAATTCATCAAAACAATTGTACTGTATGTATTTCTATAATATTCCAATTTCTTTAAATTTCTCTATATTTTTTCTTATTCCAATGAATATATTATGAATTCGTCAAAACACTTCTCCTTTGTCATGCCGTCCGTTTAGTACACAAGTACCCTGCTTTTTTTTTTTTTTTAAATGGGCTTTTCCGGTGGTCCCGCTCCTTCAGTGAGTTGAGCATGTGTACTTATGAACTTGGGATGTTTTTGATTTACAAAAGGTGTGCCACCACTGAAAAATGCTTGACAAACACTGGGTTACAGAGTCATTGCAAAGAGTTGAGATATGCGTCACTCTACAGTTAGACAAATGGTGTATAAATGGAGACGATTTAGTGCTGCGACTACTCCGCATAGAAGTGGGTGACTAGTTTTGATGACATGAAAGACACAAACACAAAATGCTCAATAAGGTTAAAAAAAAAAAAAGAAGAAAAAGCTTACAGTAGAAGGTAAAGGCTTGAAGGGATCATTGCAACAGGTCAATATCTCGGAGTCTACCATACACAGACATTGAACAGGCATACGGTCTATGACAGGACACCAAAGAGGAAGCTGAAGAGCACCTTGACACTCTACAGTGCCACTGGGAAAATGTTGTGGGAACTGATGAAACTATAAAAAAACTAGCCATGTGCGCCCAACTACGTTGCACGTGTTAAAGTTGTCTGTAAAGGGCTCCCTGTTTAAACGCGGCTGCCAGTCATGAACTGGGCCCTTCGTCGCACAGCATTATGATTTTTTATAAGGGAAACAAAATTACAAAAGAAAACCCTTGGACATTGATTCGATAGGAACGGCCTACTCGGAATCACTGTCCGAATAGTAATTATTTGGTGGTGGAGGAGCATTTCTGCTTCTCTCCGTTCACAGTCCGTCTCGTTTTAACGACGCTGTCGTTTCCTCTCACGATCTCTTCTCAACCTTTCTCCAATCTCGCAGGTTGCTTTGTGGCAATCCAAAGAGTAAGGAAGAACCAATGCTTCTTTCTTGAACTCCAAACGCCGACTGATGGAAAATCACAGAAGTGTGTCCGACTTATATACTCTGACTGCTGACTCCAAGAAGTGGGTGAACATTCGATTTGGACGAAGTGCTGCCAACGACAGTCGATAGAAACACAAAAAAACATAGTCTCGACAACATAGCAGGTGTCGACGCCAGATCTAAAACACAAAGAGTGGTATCGACAGTGTTTGTAAAGAAAAGTAACAACCAAGACAGTGTCAGGGGAACATGAATTCGCAGACAAACAAAGATCAAGATCCACATGAAGATTATATATAAAGATTAACTCTTTTAGGGCTAATTTTTTTTTTGTTTCTTTTCTCCCAGGGCTGAATATTTTTCCAAAAACTAACATTTTTTAAAAAAGAACACAAAGCAATTGTTTAACATATCAAATCAACAAAAAATATTTACTTTTGACAAATGTTACTGTCTTGCATATTGTATGAGCCTGCATACTCTATGATTTCACATACATATCACATACATTTTACACAGCAAAGTCTGATCTCGCTCAAAGCAAAAATTTCAGTCATTGCCACACTGCACTCCTTACAATACGTGTTGCTTTGGTGCCTATTTTTCAATTGTCTGTTGCTGCATTTTCTCACATATATTGTTAGTGTGTACTGTAGAGAGACAAGTCACCCATTTGCCATCGTGCCATGCCATGCCTGCATGAAAACCGTATTGTCACCTCTTTTCATCTTCTGAAATTTTATGAACTTTATGTATGGCATTATAGCCTGGCTCACCCCATGGGATTTGCTTCTGTTTATTACAGAAGTGAATAAAACTTTGCAGCAGCACGTACCTAAGCCACCAGGGGACAAAACACGTTTGGACCAATGCTCCCTGAAGTTATATCACCAGTTCTGTCCCATCTCTATTTGTAATGCCACAGCGCGCTTCATCTCGTCTTTCGTTGTGGGTTTCCACTTTGAAAAACGAGAATGCGATGCAAATGCAGCCCGCGATTCAAAAAAAATCTCTGCCTACCTGTTTGTCTCGTCTGACAGTAGCTGAAAAGCAGCATCAGGAGAGAGCAGCCTGAAGTACAGCAGCTGGTGATCTGTCGTGTCCAACAGCAAGCCATGCCGTCTTGTAAACTCCGGTAGCCAGATCGGCTCTCAACGGATCAATGTCTGTGTATTTATCCCATGCGAACCTTGCCGTAGATGCATCGGCTGCGCGAAGGCACTCAACTGGCAGCAGATCCGCTGGCGCGGCATCGGCTGGTGTCTGATCAGCTGATGCCTGCTTCTCACTCTCTTGCTCGATCTCCTGATCACTGCCAATAAAATCCGATTTTGAAAAATCAAGAGTCCGACTCCGCGATAATGCGCAAAACATCGTCTGCCGAGTGTTTTCTTTTCTGCACTCGCTTCGCTGCCTTTTCACATGTCGGTGCCATCTTGCCTTTGTTTACATTTCGCAACTCACGCACACGCAAGGTTTAGTTGCCGAGTCAACGAGTCTAGCATTCCTCCAAGCACAGAGGGAATGCCTGTGACGTGACAGTGAGATTTGTCTCCATTAACAGCTGATTGTCGCCCCCTATCCCTGGATGTCGACATTAGCCTTCAACCCCTCCTGTCGACAAAAGTCGACATCCGCCCTAAAAGAGTTAAACAACCTTGCATTTTACCTAAAATTGCATTTGGCTGAGTGTGTATGGTGTTCAAAGCTCTTGGACACCCCCTGGTGGTCAGGGGAACATGAATTCGCGGACAAACAAAGATCAAGATCCAAATGAAGGATTATATATAAAGATTGTCTGGGAAGAATATACAGAGTGTGACAATAGCACCCGACCCAGCACAGACTACACTCGGAGGCAGGTATAAAAATAACACAAAATGTTTATTTTTCTTCCCCTGCGGGTGCACGTCTTCCCCGTGACCCACAGGCAATACAAAGTCCCAAATAAAGCACTAACTAATCACCACAAAATACACCCTTCTGTCACCACCACTCCTCCCGACGCTGGCCACTGAGTGGTGGTGGCTGGCCTCTTTTATTGGCCCACCCGGAAGTGTTCCAGGTGCTTGACCACCTGGTTCCAATTGCACTTCCGGGTGGGGCTGAAGATTTGTCCAGCTAGGCTGTGGAATCCATGCAGCACCCCCGGGCAGCCACCCCAGCTCCCAACCGGGCTGTGGAGGACTCCATCTCCCATGGAGCCTTGCGGGAGGTTGACGAATCACCGTCAGCCAGGGAGGATGCCACCAAGCGTCCCGGGGGAGGTATTGAGTTGCCCATGGTTGCTCCCCCGGAACATATGCAGCAGGGGCGTCCCGGCCGGGCCCGTCACAAGAGGTACATATGTGTAAAAAGAGGCAGACAGCATACCAACATAAACATGTCATCACAATGATGAAATATGATAGAGGAAGCATCATGATTCGGGCTGCTTTCCTGCCTCGGGGCCTGAACAGCTTGCCATCTTTAAAGGTAAAATAAATTCCCTAAGTTTATCAAAATATCCTACAAGATAATGCCATTACTTTTCACACCAAGTTACCCGTCATTCTATTGGCTAGTCTGGAACACAAACAAACCTGATTTGCTAACAGCCGAGTATGCAAGTTACCAGATTAAAACATAAGGTACATACAAGTATGGCTGTCCAAACAGATGAAGCTCAGTACAAGCCGAGTGATGCAGCAGGACAAAGACCCTAAACATTAAAGTAAATCTGCTACAGAAAGGCAAAAGTCTTCCAGTCAGACCTTACCCCAATACAGATGCTGTGGAATGACATTCATACCAGGCATCATTCATACATAGATAGATAGATAAGATAGATAAGATAGATAAGATAGATACTTTATTAATCCCAATGGGAAATTAACATTCTTCAGCAGCAGCATACTGATACAATAAATATATTAAATTAAACAATGATAATAATGCAGGTGAAAAACAGACAATAACTATGTATAATGTTAAATGTTAACGTTTACCCCCCCGGGTGGAATTAAAGAGTTGCACAGTTTGGGGGAGGAACGATCTCCTCAATCTGTCAGTGGAGCAGGACGGTGACAGCAGTCTGTCGCTGAAGCTGCTCCTCTGTCTGGAGATGATACTATTAAGTGGATGCAGTGGATTCTCCATAATTGATAGGAGCCTGCTCAGCGCCCTTCGCTCTGCCACAGATGTCAAACTGTCCAGCTCCATGCCAACAATAGAGCCTGCCTTCCTCACCAGTTTGTCCAGGCGTGAAGTGTCCTTCTTCTTAATGCTGCCTCCCCAGCACACCACCGTGTAGAAGAGGGCGCTCGCCACAACTGTCTGATAGAACATCTGCAGCATCTTATTGCAGATGTTGAAGGACGCCAGCCTTCTAAGGAAGTATAACCGGCTTTGTCCTTTCTTGCACAGCGCATCAGTATTGGCAGTCCAGTCTAATTTATCATCCAGCTGCACTACATTGGGGGAATATTGGGGGAAGTAATTCTGTAAGGAAGAATGGTCCAAAATTACTCCTGAACATAGTGATGGATCAGACTTGCACAATCAGAAGTGCTTTTGACTGAGTTACTATGGCCAAAGGAGGTTCACTTACTTCTTTTTTATTCATTTATTTTAAAACAGCACACGGTGAATGCTTGATGGGTGTGCTCAAAGACATTAAAGAGTTTGTGGGTTATTAGCGCGGGCGGCACGGTGGTGCAGAGGTTAGCGCTGCTGCCTCGCAGTTGGGTGACCTGGGTTCGCTTCCCGGGTCCTCCCTGCGTGGAGTCTGCATGATCTCCCCGTGTCTGCGTGGGTTTCCTCCGGGTGCTCCGGTTTCCTCCCACAGTCCAAAGACATGCAGGTTAGGTGGATTGGCGATTCTAAATTGGCCCTAGTGTGTGCTTGTCCTGGGATTGGTTCCTGCCTTGTGCCCCGTGTTGGCTGGGATTGGCTCCAGCAGACCCCCCGTGACCCTGTGTTCGGATTCAGCAGGTTGGAAAATGGATGGATGGGTTATTAGCATAAGCATTAGATAGAGGAATATGAAAGGCAGCATGCAATAGAGATAGGAGACAAATAAAGTCTCTCTATGTGTTTGTCTATACTTGTGGCACAGATGAAAATGAGATACTTTTTATTTATATTGCGTTCATAGTGTTGCTCAGATATTCAAAGGAATATAACAAGAATAGAAGCAAAAATTATGACATTTTAACACAGAATACAAATTAAGAATCAAACATTAAACACCACAAAGATACAAAGTTTTGAATTATCTTGAAAAACAACAGGAATCAAAGAGGAAAGCCACGAATAAACAAAACAATGTGTGTATGCTTTAAATGTAAGATGATAAATGTTTTTGTTACACTCAGTGCTGATAAAGGAACAATGGCTAACGCAAGCAGCAGAATTTGTTAGCAGTGCTAGAGCCAAAAGCTGGAAGGACGTCGGCCATTCAACGGCTATTCCTTTTTTACATTTTATGACCAGTTAATGCAGAAAGCCAGGTCATTCCAAATGGGTCACCTTCTTTTTCTTGTAACTGTGGCTACTCTGCTGCTACCCACGTATGCTTCTTGAAGAACAAACCCACTAAGAAGTATAGCTGCAGGGTCAGTTTGCTTGATTTTTAATGATTATGAGGGGTGGCAACCAGTTTGGACTCGATGAAAAATGTGCCAGTTTCTTGCAGAGCAGGTTAACAAGCACAAGAATGAAGAGAACAGTTCCTCACGGGCTCAGAGGGGCAGCGGCGGCAGTCTGGCAGTGGTCACTGCGGGCAGTTTTCCTGCCCGGTTTTCACACAAGAGCTTTTTCACGCATCGATAACACGCACTTTTAAACATTCAGCCACATGACTACCACTCTGACTAGCTGGCACCCCGTACTTGGCAATTCGATGAGTGGCATCATCGATAAAAGTAAGGCTACTCTGCTGAGATTCGAAGTGGAAAACATCTGCAGCCACCAAATCCAAAAGCGAAACCTCCACCCCCGTCCTCTGTTCTAATAATAATAATCGATTTTTTTCGGTTCCACTGTGCATAGTCCTACCAGTTTGACGTCGGGTCTTTCCGAAGCTCCTCTTTATACCTGTCAAAACCGCATTCGTGCGGCTCTATTTGCCTCTCCGCTTAGAAGTTGTAAAGTTGAAATGATTTATAATGCCGCATACAGCCTAGCGCCCGTGGCACTTTAAAAAATATTTTTAAAAATGAGAGAGAAAGGATGGCCGATCTTTACTTACCTGTGGTGTTGCCGCCCGCGGGTTCGCGCGCAGCGGCTCCGGCCCGTCCCCAGCGTCGCAATCTCCAAAAACTCGCTGAACGTCCTCGCGCCCAGGGGGAACCTCCTTGCACTGATGGCCACAGCCATCTCGAGAGTGACTGGTTTGGACGATAAAGAAAACGGCAGGACACAGCACAAGTCCTTCAAGTCGTCTATTCGTTCGGTGTCTGTCTCACTTTCTCGGTTTCTCGCTTCGTTCCCTCCCTCGAAGGGGTCAAAGCACGGACAAGAGCTGCCGCGGCGGCCCCCGAAAAAGTTCCGAGAGCGCGGCCCTGTTCAGCCGACGTCTACCGAAGCCGGAACGAAGCGTAACGGTCCGACCATCGACGGTTCCCGTCAGCGGCCTAATGACACCGCTGATCAAGACACTTTATGGATTCCTCTTTCCTGTTCGTCTCGCCTGCAACACATCGACCTTCCGCCAAACACCGGCTCGCTACTCCGCGCAGCCTGCCTCAATTCGGCAGCTCTGTCACTGGAGGCGACGTCACGCCGTTTGCGTACACCCTCCTGAAGTGACGCAATGCGCTTAACACGTACTTCAAGGGTGCTGGAGCAGTGTCAAAATAAAAGCACCGAGAACTCGTGACTGTTCACGTTCTGATCTGCGCTTAACCCAGTTGGTTGGTCGAGGAGGTGCAGGCGCAAATTGGAAGAAACGTAGGAGCTGACACTTGATTGGGCGCTAGTCGATCCCCGTGACCACTCACGACCGTGGCAAACCGGAGTATCTAAAGAGAGAAAAAAAGAAAACAATAGACAATGTGAGAACATTCAAACTCTACACCGACAATGTGGCATGGATGATTAACCGAGTCCTTACAATGGACTCAAAAATCATTCAAAGCTCTTCACTTTCTCCACACTTTATTGTGTCGTAGATTTCAATGGTGATAGAAATTTGCCGTTTGTGCCCATATGCATTAAATAACCCATAATCTTATTCTTTCGGCTGCTCCCGTTAGGGGTTGCCACAACGGATCATCTTCTTCCATATCTTTCTGTCCTCGTCATCTTGTTCTGTTACACCCATCACCCGCATGTCCCCTCTCACCACATCCATAAACCTTCGCTTAGGCCTTCCTCTTTTCCTCTTCCCTGCCATCTCTATCCTTAGCATCCTTCTCCCAATATACCCAACATCTCTCCTCTGCACATGTCCAAACCAACGCAATAATAATAATAACATTTATTTGTATAGCACATTTTCATACAAAAAAGTAGCTCAAAGTGCTTTACATAATGAAGAACAGTAAATAAAAAAAAATATATAACAACATAAGAAATTAAAATAAGACAACATTAGTTAACATAGAAAAGGAGTAAGGTCCGATAGCCAGGGTGGACAGAAAAAAACAAAAAAAAACTCCAGACGGCTGGAGAAAAAAATAAAATCTGCAGGGGTTCCAGGCCATGAGACCACCCAGTCCCCTCTGGGCATTCTACCTAACATAAATGAAATAGTCCTCTTTGTCGTTAGGGTTCTCATGGAAGGACTTGATGATGATGGACATGCAGACTTCTGGCTTTTAATTCTTCACTGTTGGAGCATCATGGTGCTTTGAGTAGATGCCACCACCAAAAGGACACCGGAAAAAGAAACAAGAAAGAGTAGGGGTTAGTACAGATTTTAGAGCCACCATGGATAGTTATAATAATGAATTGGATATGCAGAATATCAGGATTAAATTATAGTGAAATTATGAGAAGGCCATGTTACAGTAATGTGTTTTCAGCAGTTTTTTAAAGTGCTCCACTGTATTAGCCTGGCGAATTCCTACTGGCAGGCTATTCCAGATTTTAGGTGCATAACAGCAGAAGGCCGCCTCACCACTTCTTTTAAGTTTTGCTCTTGGAATTCTAAGGAGACACTCATTTGAGGATCTGAAGTTGTGATTTGGAATATAAGACATCAGACATTCCGATATATAAGATGGGGAGAGATTAGTTAAGGCTTTATAAACCATAAGCAGAATTTTAAAGTCAATCCTGAATGACACAGGTAACCAGTGTAGTGACATCAAAACTGGAGAGATGTGCTCGGATTTTCTTTTCCTAGTTAGAATTCTAGCAACTGAATTCTGCACTCGTTGCAAACGATTTATGTCTTTTTTGGGTAGTCCTGAGAGGAGTGCATTACAGTAATCTAGTCGACTGAAAACAAATGCGTGAACTAATTTCTCAGCATCTTTCGATGATATAAGAGGTCTAACTTTTGCTATGTTTCTTGAGTGAAAAAATGCTGTCCTAGTGATCTGATTAATATGCAATTTAAAATTCAGATTACAGTCAACAGTTACCCCTAAACTGTTTACCTCCGTCTTGACTTTTAATCCTAATATATCCAGTTTATTTCTAATAGCCTCATTGTATCCATTATTGCCAATCACTAAGATTTCAGTTTTCTCTTTAGATAGATAGATAGATAGATAGATACTTTATTAATCCCAATGGGAAATTCATTATTTAGCTTGAGAAAGTTACTATTCATCCATTCTGAGATACAGGTCAGACATTGTGTTAGTGAGTCAAGAGAATCGGGGTCATCAGGTGCAATTGATAAATACAGCTGTGTGTCATCAGCATAGCTGTGGTAGCTCACGTTGTGCCCTGAGATAATCTGACCTAACGGAAGCATGTAGATTGAGAAAAGCAGCGGACCCAGGATAGAGCAATGTGGACTACCATATAGGATATCATGTGTCTTTGAGTTGTAATTACCACAACTAACAAAGAATTTTCTCCCTGCCAGGTAGGATTCAAACCAATTTAAGACACTGCTAGAGAGGCTCACTCATTGACTAAGGCGATTCTTAAGAATATTATGATCAATGGTGTCAAATGCGGCACTCAGATCTAAGAGGATGAGAACAGATAAATGGCCTCTGTCTGCATTTACACGCAAGTCATTTACTACTTTAACGAGTGCAGTTTCTGTGCTGTGATTTGTTCTAAAACCTGACTGAAATTTATCAAGAATAGCATGTTTATTGAGGTGCTCATTTAACTGCATAATGACTGCCTTCTCTAGAATTTTACTTAAGAAATGTAGGTTAGAGATGGGTCTATAATTTTCAAGAGCAGAGGGGTTAAGATTATTTTTCTTAAGTAGGGGTTTAACTACAGCAGTCTTAAGACAGTCTGGGAAGACCCCCGTATCTAATGATGAATTTACTAAGTCAAGAATATTATCAATTAGCACGCCCGATACTTCTTTGAAAAAATTTGTTGGTACTGGGTCAAGGACGCAGGTGGAGGGTTTCAGTTGACAATCTCGCCTCTCTGACTTTGTGTCTCTGACTCGTCCCACCTGAGCTGACCCTCTAATGTCCTCATTTCTAATCCTGTCTATCCTCGTCACACCCAATGCAATCTTAAAATCTTTAACTCTGCCACCTCCAGCTCTGTCTCCTGTGCCAACATCTCCAGCCCATATAACATAGCTGGTTTCACTACCATCCTGTAGACCTTCCCTTTCACTCTTGCTGATACCCGTCTGTCACCAATCACTCCTGACACTTCTCCACCCACTCCACCCTGCCTACACTCTCTTTTTCACTTCTCTTCCACAATCCCCATTACTCTGTACTGTTGATCCCAAGTATTTAAACTCATCCATCTTCTCCAACTCTACTCCCTGTGTCATCTTCACCATTGCACTGACCTCCCGCTCATTCACACACATGTATTCTGTCTTGTTCCTACTGACCTTCATTCCTCTCCTCTCTAGAGCATATCTCCACCTCTCCAGGGTCTCCTCAACCTGCTCCCTACTCTCCCTACAGATCACAATGTCATCAGCAAACATCACAGTCAACGGGGACTCCTATCTAATTTCGTCTGTCAACCTCTCCATCACCATTGCAAATAAGAAAAGGCTCAGAGCTGATCCCTGATGTAATCCCACCTCCGTCACTCCTACCGCAGACCTCACCACTGTCACACTTCATATCCTGTACAACTCTTACGTACTTCTCTGCCACTCCCGACTTCCTCATACAATACCACAGCTCCTCTCATTCACCCAGTCATATACTTTCTTCAGGTCCAAAAAGATGCAATGCAACTCCTGGCCTTCTCTAAACTTCTCCATCAACACCCTCAGAGCAAACATTGCATCTGTGGTGCTCATTCTTGGCATGAAACCATCCTACTGCTCACTAATCATCACCTCACTTCTAACCCATAATAACAAAGTGTAAACATGTTTTCAGAAAAGTGTGCAAAAATATGATTTAAAACTGAAATCTGTCATTCCTAGAAGTATTCAGACCCTTCATTCATTCATTACTCTGTAGAAGCCACTTTTGGCAGCAATTCCAAAAGCCTTCTCAGTGAGTCTCTGCCAGCTTATCTTGGTTTTGTCCTCTTTTACAATACACCATGTATATAAAGTTGTTTCAAATTGTACCAGGGTCCTGGATCAAAAAAAAAAAAACACCCTGGGAACCAAGTTACCTGAACTATTCTCCAGCGTTTCAGTAAATATTTACATCTCTGACGCTGATTTTTCTGATCATAAAATATGTCATTATGATAGCAATTGAAAAGAAGAATTCATGATCTATATTACTAAACGACAGTTAATTTATGCACGGCGGACGCGGCGGACGCACCGAAGCGCATGCGCACTGCGGCACGGCGCCCCAGAATCAAACCCAGAGGCTTCTCAGAGTCAGTAGGTGGCACCCAAACAACACAACCTGTAAACTACACTTGCTCTACTCCACTGTGCCAGGAGGCTCCCACAACGCGCTTCACACACACCAGCAGCAAAGACATCACGGCTCCACAATGAAAGAGCTCAACTAACGGAAATACAAAACGAGCCCGTATGGATAAACACAATGAACGAGTGTGCCCACAACGCACTTTCGACACAGCACAGGCAAAGGAGGCACGTATCCAAATGGAGGGAGCTCAACGATTAGTAATACAAACACGAGCCCGTATGGCTACGACCAGTAAACGAGCCCGTATGGATAAAAACAATGAACGAAGGCGCCCACACAAAGAAACTGCTTTAGTTCAAATAGGGTTATTGAATTAAATGGAAACTTTACCATGCCTACGACCTGTGAACTACACCTGAGGTAAAGCGTGCACGCCAGGTTGTGCAGCCGCCCGGACGCGACCGCCCACACCACCGCGTATACAACGACACAGCCATAAAAAAACAAAAACGAGACTGCATGAAGAAAGACAATAACAGAAGCGCGTTGAAATAAACTGTTCCAGGACGCACCCACCCTCCATGATATTTCATCACGCAGCGGCTTCCCACCGAGGCGCATAAGTACTGCGCCGTGGCGCACGCCCCAGAGTCAAACGCAGCGGCTTCCTAGAGTCAGTAGGTGGTGCCCAAACAACACAACCTGTGAACTAGACCTGCGGCGGCGCCTGCCCTAGAGTCAAACGCAGCAACTTCCCAAGACGCGGTGGCTTCCCAGAGTCAGTAGGTGGCGCCCAAATAATACAACGTAATGCGTCGTGGCGCCCGCCCCAGAGTCAAATGCAGCGGCTTCCCAAAACGCAGCGGCTTCTCAGAGTCAGTAGGTGGCGCCCAAACAACACAACCTGTTCACTACACTTGCTCTAATCTACTGTGCCAGTAATATAGATCACATAACGGTCACAGACTCAAACCCAGCGGCTTCCCAGACTCCGTGGCTGGCACACGAACACCACAACCTGTAAACTACACTTGCTGTGCTTCACTCTGCCAGCAGTCGGTGTCAGCAAAGACAACGGAATCACGTCTCCACAAAACGAAACCACTTTAGTACAGATATGCTTATTTAATTAAATGACATTTCCCCAGACGCATCCACCCTCCATGATATGTCATCCATCCAAATATCGGACGGAACAGAAACTGATTGCCATTCTTGGATTTACGATTCTCTAGAGAATCGTGGGCTTACTTGTTAATTACAGAATTATGGCATTTGAGGGTTCCTCTAGAGAAGGGATTCTCAACGTCGGTCCAGGGGACCCTCTGTGGCCAGGGGAGGACTGGCCATTAGGGCATTTGGGCAATGCCTGGTGGGCCGCAGACTCTGGTCTGGTCATGGGCCAGCTGTTTCATGAAATAAATTTTATATACTGGTTATATGGAAAATAAAAACTCATGTATTAGCATAAATAGTGTGATATTTGCCCGGACACCACCAGTCGGAGACCACATCTTTATACAAAATACTTGTTTTATTTTCCTTTTCCACAACACAACACAGTCCCGCACAACTCACAGTGCCTCTAGCCCCAGTTACCCTTCTCCTGGGCCTTCTCTCTCCTCGTCCCTGGGCCACCTGTCCTCACTCTCCAGGAGCTTCATCCTGCTCCCGACTCCAGCTCGGTGATTGGAGGGAGGCGGCCCCTCTTATCTTCACCCGGATGAGCTCCAGGTGCTCTACCTGACGTCACGTCCTGGTGTGGCGGAAGCGTCAGAAGAGCACCCAGAAGCACTCCGGGTGACCCTGGAAGGATCGTCCTCCATGGGTGTGGCAGAAGTAAATAAGTCCCGGGCTCAATGAGGCTCGGGGCGCCCCCTGGTGGTGGATACGGGCCAACACGGACTTGAGCCTCCCTGCTCCCCTTCCATGGCTCTCTTCTGCTCCAGGGCGGTTGCCCCCTCGTGGCCTGGAGGACAAATATGCCACCACTCGGTCCCTCCAGGCGTCCCGGCCGGGTCTGACCCCCAGCCATGTACGACAATAGTCATAAAACTAATTAAGCGCTTCTATGAGCATTAAACTTAGTGTGAATCAGAGATGTCAAGCAAATACTTAAATAAAGGCATTTGTCATATTTCTTTTTTAGTTAAGCTCAGAGCGAAACCACCAATATTGAGTAACTTGGAAAAACAGAGCAGGAAGAGAATGACGTACAGTAACTACCCAAGGACAGACAAGGGGGAACAGGGGGAACACCTGTTGTTTGAAGACCAGTTAGGAAATAATGGAAGTAAGGAATTATACTAATAACGAACTGCAGAAAAAATTCATGGCCATGAAAGGCCTGCGAGAAGCCAGCTGGAGTAGTGAGTCAGAATAGACAGCAAAGGTATTGTTTCAAACGAGGTCAAGATGATAAGAAATGATTATATAAACTGGGCTTTTTAGCTTGTTCGGGGCTCAGCTCAGTTTGGCTTAATTGGGTTGAGTCTGTGTTATTGTTTATTGCAATAAAGCTAATTACTCTGTTTGCCTATCCTTCAACTACTTGAGCCTTCATTTAAAGTGAGAATCTTCAGCATATTTTTGTTTGATATTAAAATTAATTTTCTAAGCTACTAAACATTATCTGTCTGGTACTGCAATTTATATAGTCCTATATAATATACCGTATCACGTCATCAAGTTGTTTTAGTTGTTAGTACACAACGTTGCAGCGAAAAATTTGGTCAAAACTGCCTTTTGCTGATTTCTGTTTCGATACTGCTACATTTTAGTCTGCACTGACAATCGGAAGGTTGCCGGTTCAAATCCCGTAAAATGTCAAAAAGGGACTCTGCTCTGTTGGGCCCTTAAGCCAGGCCCTTAACCTGCAATTGTTGAGCGCTTTGAATAGTGAGAAAAGCGCTATATAAATGCAAAGAATTATTATTGCAATTTATTTTATCTCATATCTAGTATTTAAATTCTTTGGTACTAATAATTAGTTTAGATTATGTATTATGCATTTTATTGTTCTCTGGTCATCGGCGTAAGCGATAATTAGTGGTTTTCAGTTGCGATTATTAGTATGATGAAATAAAGTTATAAAGCACAGGATAGGAATTTTTCATATTAGGATGGGGACGGCACGGTGGTACAGTGGGTACTGCTGCTGCCTCGCAGTTAGGATACCTGGGTTCATGGTACCTCCCTGTGTGGAGTTTGCATGTTCTCCCCGTGTCTGCGTGGGTTTCCTCCCACAGTCCAAAGACATGCAGGTTAGGTGTATTGGCGATCTGAAATTGTCCCAAGTGTGTGTGCTTGGTGTGTGTGTGTGACCTGTAATAATAATAATAATCTATACTAATAAAAGGCAAAGCCTTACAGCTTACTTACAAAAGTTAGGCAGGTTTCATTTCGAAATTCTACGCATAATGATCATTACTGGAACCTCTTTTTTGTCCATATACTGTAATGGAGGAGGCGGAGTCGCGTATCGCGTCATCACGCCTCCTACGTAATCACATGAACTGAAAACAAGGAAGAGATTTACAGCACAACTCAAACGCGGGAACAAAGGTAAATGACGTTAATTGTTGACTGTCTTTTAATACTGTGTAAGCATACATATTAACACATGTGCAATTAAACGTGTGCATTTACGGGGTGATTTCTCAGGCTTAAAAGCTCGCCTTTTATCAAACGCGGGAACGAAGGTAAATGACGTTAAATGTTGAGTGTCTTTTAATACTGTGTAAGCATACATATTAACACATGTGCAATTAAACATGTGCATTTACGGGGTGATTTCTCAGGCTTAAAAGTTCACCTTTTATTAAAAAGGTAAATGCAAACTGTTTTCATTCTGAAGGGCACAAACCACGTTGGATTTCAGCCGTTAAACGCGCAAAAATGTCGGTACACCAGATAAATAAGTGCAACATATTATCAGTTGTATTGTATGCTTACAATACATACAGAAATGTGTTAGTCATTAACTAATAGTATGGCATGGTGTTTTTCGACTCGAGCCTTGATTTAAACGATTCCATGTCTTGGTGGGTTTGTGTAGCTTATTGTCAATATCTTTACACCTGTTTTTAAGACTTACTGACTGAAACGGGCTTTCACGAAAAACTTACGGCTTTGCTACAGGATACACCCTCCACAAGTTAAGGAAGTAAAAATAAAAGTGTATATTTCTGTTTTATTTAAACCTTTTAAGTTTGTATGCATAGCCCCATTTGGCTGTTTCAGTTTTTTTTTTCTTTCTTCAGTAATATTTAATCTCCTTAAAGAAAAACAGCATATGCATTTTACTTTTTTTGTATCTCTTTAGTAATATTTTAGTGTAAAAGGATAACCAGTATTTAAACCTTTTATGTTACTTTATAAAGTTATTTTACACAATGTTGAAAAATGAATAAGAAAGCTACATATTTTGGCAGCTGCTGCTTTAATTTTCAATGAAATGATAAAAGCTCTCCAAGAGAAAACGTCAATGAAGAAGAAACAGTTTGCTCTATCTAAAAAGGAGAAACCCTCACTTATAAAGGTTTGCTGCAGATGACTTAACTGAAAATAAATGAATAGTTCCTATGTGTATATTACATATTTATCTATTTGACTTATGCCTTTATTCCAGCAACTTGCAACATCTGAGGTATAATTTGTTACATTACTTTTGTTTTTTGCAGCACAGGCAGGTGAAGTGACTTCCTCAGGGTCACACAGTGGTGTCAGTACCAGGATTTGAACTGACAAGCTCCGGGTTTGCTGAAATATTACTGAAGAAAGAAAAAAAACGAAAACGGGCAAATAGGGCTATGCATAAAGATGTCCATCCATCCATTATCCAACCCGCTATATCCTAAATACAGCAGCCAATCCCTGCCAACACAGGGCACAAGGCAGGAAACAAAACCCGGGCAAGGTGCCAGCCCACCGCAGGGCGCACACACACACACACACACCCACACACCACGGACAATTTAGAATCGCCAATGCACCTAACCTGCATGTCTTTGGACTGTGGGAGGAAACCGGAGTACCCAGAGGAAACCCAGACAGACACGGGGAGAACATTCAAACTCCACGCGGGGAAGCGAACCCGGGTCTCCTAACTGGCACCTTTCACTGCGCCAACATACCGCCCGCATACAAACTTAAAAGGTTTAAATAAAACAGAAATATATACCTTTTATTTTTACTTCCTTAACTTGTGGAGGGTGTATCCTGTAGCAAAGCCCTAAGTTTTTTCATGAAAGCCCCTTTCAGTCAATAAGCCTTAAAAGCTAAACTTGCAGCACCGCTATTCAATTACACTTGCCTAACACCTCTCCTAAGGGGATATACTGTGGGATCTGTGCATCAGTCAAAGTACCAATCACAGGCCCGATTAGAAAGCAGGAAGCTGTGATTTGTCGTCTCCCTCCCATGTAACAATCACAGCCCGTGTTACAACGCATGTATGTATGTGTATATATGTGTATGTGTGTGTGTATGTATGTATGTGTGTATATGTATGTGTATATATATGTTGATATGTGTGTGTATATATATATATATATATATATATATATATATATATATGTGGATGTGTATATGTATATATATATATATATATATATGTATCTATATATATAATTCACTAAGCCAGAAGACAAGTAGCCAACCATGGAAAGCACGCCGGAAGGGGCGTGGATTCACTAAGCCGCCGACAAGTAAGACACCCATGGCGCATGCAGGAAGGAGCCATGCCCACCAACTCTAAGACCATTGGATGTGACGACAACTCGCAGAGCCACGCCCACCAACTCGGACGCGATGCCTCGGAAAACATGGTCATTTCTGTTTGTCTGTGCCACAGTCCACATGCAGCTCTGAGCCACGTTAACTTTTCATTAGTCAACCTCAGTGGAACCTTGAGAGAGACAGAGGCACCCACAGGCAGCCCGAGAGAGAGAGCCACACAATCCTTTAAAACTGAGGTTAAAACACAATGAAGGAAGCAGTCTTTAAAAACCAATAAGCCCTGTGCCTCTTTTTCATTAGCGTCTCACCTGCTTCACCGCCCTGCAACAGTCGAGACGCTTTCTCACCAGCTGACCTTCTCTGTGCCTGACTCCACTACTGTCAGTCGCCTGATTAAAAATGGTGAACTCCTGCAATGTTACTATCTTGGTTGGCTTTTACATATAGTTCGGATTTGTTCAAATGTTCCTTTTTTTCCCCCTGTGCTTAAAACTCATTTAAAAAAAAAGTGTTTATACAACTGCTGCAATTTTACAGAGAGAGAGAGCTCGCGTGCTGCTGAGAGAGAGAGAGAGCGTGCAGCTGAGCAGGGAGCCTGGGTGTTTGTGTCAGTGTTATTCAATGTTTTTACTATTACACTGTGCGTTCTGTGGTGTAATAATTAACTATATTTGTGCTTAAAAATCTTTAAAAAAATATATTTACATACAGTTCGTATGGTCTGGAATGGATTAATTGTTTTTACATACAACAACAACAACAACAACATTTATTTATATAGCACATTTTCATACAAAAAGTAGCTCAAAGTGCTTTACATAATGAAGAAAAGAAGAATAAAAGACAAATAAGAAATTAAAATAAGACAACCTTAGTTAACATAAGAAGGAGTAAGGTCCGATGGCCAGGGTGGACAGAAAAAACAAAAAAAAACAATCCTGTGGGGGAAATTGCTTCGGTTCACGACCAAATCGGTTTACGACCAGAGGTTTGGAACGAATTATGGTTGTGAACCGAGGTTCCACTGTATATTGAGTCTAGAAAACATGATCAGCAAGTCTTTGATAGGCTGCAACAAAATGATGAAAGAACGGGCACATTTTTTTCTCACAAGCTGGGTGGGTGGGTGTTAGTTAGTTAATTAGTTACTCGAAGGATTTCAAGATTTAATATGCACAAGCAGTAACCCTGCAAAAGCAGCCCAAACCTGAAAAGACGGCTGGCAAAAAGTGGCTGACAAATTAAACGCGTGTGCATTGTACTTACTGAAAGCGGCGTTACGGATTTTGCAAATGTTCATTTTTTCCCTCTGCTTAAAAAACATGATTATGCAGTGTATACTATGCCACGGGTTGGTATGCAGCGTGTAAAACAGTTTGTTTGTCGTGGATAATTTGCCTTTTACTTTAACACGAAGACAATTTCCTGTTAGATTTGCCTTTGCGATGACAATTGATAAGGCACAGGGCCAAACTTTCACAAAATGTGCATGTATCTGCCAAAACCAGTTTTCAGTCACGGACAGTTATATGTTGCTCTCTCCAGAGTTCCATCTTTTCATTCACTTACTGGTATGCCTGCAGGAACACGTGCAGCGAGCAAGAGAGAGCGAGCGACACACACACGCATACAGGCGCGCGAGAGAGAGAGCGAGCGCTGGACGTATAAGAATAATAATACTTCATTACATTGATATATATACCGGTGTTTTCAGTATTCAAAGCGCTATCCACACAGGGAGAAACCGGGAAGCGAACCCAAAATCTTCCACAGACTCCTTACTGCAAAACAGCAGCACTACGATTGCGCTACAAGGCAGTTAAACAATGCACCAGCCTCGATTTTGTTTTCACTTCTGTTTACAGCGATCGGATCGTAGCGTGCATTGCTGCAATGTTACTTTTCTTGGTGGCTTATTACATTACGGATGATTCACATGTTAAATTTTTTCCCTGTGCTTAAAAGACATTAAAAAAGTGTTTCTCAACTGTGACTCCGGAACAACTCAGTACGCAAGCTATATTAAGCGTCAACAACGAAGACTCGCTACACCTTAATGAACAAGTGCTGAAACTTATCCCTACCGACGAAGTAACTTTCACCAGCGTGGCCTCCATCGTCACAGACGATCCCGCTTTCAGTCACGGACGATTGTATGTTGCTCTCTCCAGAGGTCCATCTTTTCATTCACTCACAGTGGTATCCACAAACCCACGCCATTTGGACAACTGTGTCGTTCAGCAAGTGTTCACCCATCAATACATAATTATGCAGCATATGTTATGCCGCGGGTTGGCTAGTATATGTATATATGTATATATATGTATATATGTGGATGTATATATGTATATATATGTATATGTAGATATGTGTATATGTAGATATGTGTATATATGTATATATATATGTATATGTAGATATGTGTATATGTAGATATGTGTATATGTATATATGTGGATGTATATATGTATATATATGTATATGTAGATATGTGTATATGTATATATGTGGATGTATATATGTATATATATGTATATGTAGATATGTGTATATGTATATATGTGGATGTATATATGTATATATATGTATATGTAGATATGTGTATATGTATATATGTGGATGTATATATGTATATATATGTATATGTAGATATGTGTATATGTATATATGTGGATGTATATATGTATATATATGTATATGTAGATATGTGCATATGTAGATATGTGTATATATGTATATGTATATATATGTTTACATAACCTCTTTAACACACTACTTCTCCGCTGCGAAGCGCGAGTATTTTGCTAGTCTATATATATAATTCACTAAGCCGCTGACAAGTAGCCACCCATGGAAAGCACGCAAGACAGCCACGGCCACCAACTCTAAGACCATTGGATACGACGACAACTCGCAGAGCCACGGCCACCAACTCGGACATGACGCCTCGGAAAACACGCCGTCATTTATGTTCGTTTGAGCTACAGTCCACATGCACCTCTGAGCCACGTTGACTTTTCATCATTCTTTTCGGTTACGACATCTGACCGCGTCCACCATCGAAAACCATGGGAAAGAAACAACGAGGCCCCACCCAGAAACTCTACCCCTCTTCCCACGTGATCGGGAACGCACCTCAGAGCACTGCCCGCCAACTCGAACAGCTCATCAAACATATACTCCCTCGCTTTGGTCTGTGCTGCTGTCCAAATCCAGCTGTGAGCCATGTTGACTGTTCATTTGCCCTCCATGGCTACCGCTTCAAATGTATTTCATGGAAACAACACTTCTTTCAACGTTATACAGATTCCTGCATCAGGTAACTGCATGCGCTACACTGAATGGATCAACGTGTGTCTACCTGGTGCAGAGAAGTGTTGGTAAGCCGTTGAACCCCATTCGTGATGGGGACCGGGGCTTGCAATTGTTCCCCACGAATGAGGAATTCCCAGTAAGTGCGGGTCATACGCTCGCACTGATTACGTCCCTGCCCTTTGTACACTCGCTACTTCCATGGTCGGGTGACTTGGTGGATTATATATAGAAAAGCAGCCAGAACCGCAAAGAACAATGAAAAGTCTACGTGGCACAGAGGTGCATTTGGACTGTAGTAGAGAAAAAACCGAATGAGGCGCTGTTTGGAAAATGAACAGTCAATGTGACTCACAGGTGCATGTAGACTGTGCAAAGATGAAAACGACTCAGGTGACGAGTTGGGGGTGGGCACATGAGCAGGCAGTGCATACTGAACGAGAAATCAGCAGACTAGCATGACGGAGGGGGCAGAATGGGCGTCCTTCCCCTCTCCTCCCGTTCCGTCCTCCGCACCCTACGAGTCCGAGCGGGAGGAGAAGTCGCGACGGCGGTCCTCCAGTTTTCAGTTGTATGTTGGTTCGTACCGTGCATTGTTACAATGTTACTTTTCTTGGTGGTTTATTAAATTACAAATTTTTCAAATGTTAATTTTTTTTCCCTGTGCTTAAAAATCATTAAAAAAGCGGCCTGATTATGCGGCGTATAGTAATAATAATAATTCATTACATTTATATAGTGATTTTCTCAGTATTCAAAGCGCTATCCACACAGGGAGGAACCGGGAAGCGAACCCACAATCTTCCACAGTCTGCTTACTGCAAAGCAGCAGCACTACCACTGTGTCAACCTGTGGTGGCCTGGCACCCTGTCCGGGGTTTGTTTCCTGCCTTGCACCCTGTGTTGGCTGGGATTGGCTCCAGCAGACCCCCGTGACCCTGTAGTTAGGATATATGGATGGATATTAGGACGGAACATTTCTAGTTTATCATTAAGTTAATGGAACATTTCAATCATGTGAGGTTTTCATTATAACCTCAGTTATAACTTATTCCATTGTAAATGAGCAGCTAATAGCCTACTAGGGTACTGGCACTTGGACATGACATTGACATTTGACATGTACTCTAATAACGTGTAAGCTGTATTACTCAATTTTTATTTTTCATTAAATTTTATTTCTAAGCATGTCATCAAATTTTAAGTTGCGTCTAAACAACAGTGTACAGATTAAGTTTGGCAATAGTTTAGATAGAGTTCATATCATAGGCTCATAGCAAGTAGCGAGCCGCGTACTCATCACAAATTTGAAGAAAATTACAATGAATAATGGGCCGAGGGGGCCGACCTCGTCACCTCACTCGTTGAAGGACACCCGGGACGGTTTTGAGACCCAGTCCACTCCTGCCTGTGGCTGTAGGATTTTGTTCCAACCAGCTTCTTTTTTTAATTGGAATCCTGAGCTAATTAAGTGAACTGTTATTGCCTAGATTCTGTGTTTTGGGAACAATATAGAAAATACAAAAAAAATATTAAAATGTACTAAGCAGTTATATGAGAATGATGTATTTTTTTCTTTTTGATAGATAGATAGATAGATAGATAGATAGATAGATAGATAGATAGATAGATAGATAGATAGATACTTTATTAATCCCGATGGGAAATTCACAAATTTTTAACAATACTTTCATCTTGATGTTCATTCTATTTTTCCCACTGTTCCAATTGTTTAATTAATCCATTGTTTTCTAATTAGTGGGTCTGATGCTAACATATAATCAGTGGTGTTTCCCTGGCTGTCTGCTCTGCTGATTTTTAATTGTCATTAATAAGAATGAAGGGAGCAAACTGCACACAGACAGGGTAAAATAGAATGAAAGCAACAAATGTGAGGTAAGCATTTCAATGTATAGCAAAAACAGAATATTTCTAAATGTCTTATAAATGTAAAAATCATGCTGCTGTGCTTTTTTAATGAATAAGCTAATTAATTGAGATCAGTGTTATCCATTGTCACTTATGAATCTAGCTGAAGCAAAAACCTGAAGCCACAATGGGCCCCCTGGACCGACTTTGAGAACCCCCTGCTCTAGAGTCCAAGTCCAGTCCTGGAAGACCACCGTGACTGCAGGTTTTCATTCTAACCCCTTTTTTAAAGAGTGCCCTGTTTGTGCTGCTAATTAACTTCTTGTGAATTCATTTTAATTGACTTGTTTTTTAAGATTTGTTCTTCTGAATTTCTTCATCACTCCTCTGCTTCATTTCTTTCCTTAAATGGCACCCAAACAAAAATGAAATGTGAAGCGAAGGAGCCAACAGAAGACCAACTAAGTCAGGGCCTCAAACTCCAACCAATTTCACTCCAACCAGCTGCTTAATGAGGTGTCAATTCTTGTCGTTAAGTAAACCCGTTCTTTAATACCATGGCTTGTTGCTGCTCTCGTGGTGTATTAGCAGACATTTCTGAAATTGTTGATTTTCTCTTTTCTAAGAGCACACTGTTAAAATGTTTTGGGGACCTGAGAAGATCGACATTCCGGAGACCTTCAGCTTTCTTTATTTTCAGATATTGTGTGATGGACACCAGTTGTTTTGGCTCATTTTGTATCTCATTACTGTTTGGCTGCTAATTAAGGAAAAAAGAAACAATTAAGGGGTCCGAGTCTTCAAGAGCAAGTCAAATAAAATGAATTCAAAAGAAGTGAATTAGCAGAAAAAACAGGTCACTCAGTAAGAAAAGGGTTAGAATGAAAACCTGCAGCCACTGTGGTCCTCCAGGACCGGACTTGGGGACCCCTGCTCTATGGATAGATAGATAGATACTTTATTAATCCCAAGGAGACATTCACATACTCCAGCAGCAGCATACTGATAATAACAATATTAAATTAAAGAGTGATAACAATGCAGGTAAAAACAGACAATAACTTTATATAATGTTAACGTTTACCCCCCCAGGTGGAACTGAAGAGTTGCATAGTGTGGTGGACGAACGATCTCCTCAGTCTGTCAGTGGAGCAGGACGGTGACAGCAGTCTGTCACTGAAGCTGCTCCCCTGTCTGGAGATGATACTATTTAGTGGATGCAGTGGATTCTCTATGATTGACAGGAGTCTGCTCAGCGCCCGTCGCTCTGCCACGGATGTCAAACTGTCCAGCTCCGTGCCTACAATAGAGCCTGCCTTCCTCACCAGTTTGTCCAGGCGTGAGGCGTCCTTCTTCTTTATACTGCCTCCCCAGCACACCACCGCGTAGAAGAGGGCACTCACCACAACCGTCTGATAGAACATCTGCAGCATCTTATTGCAGATGTTGAAGGACGCCAGCCTTCTATGGAAGTATAGTTGGCTCTGTCCTTTCTTACACAGAGCATCAGTATTAGCAGTCCAGTCTAATTTATCATCCAGCTGCACTCCAAGATATTTATAGGTCTGCACCATCTGCACACAGTCACCTCTGATGATCACGGGGTCCAGGAGGGGTCTGGGCCTCCTAAAATCCACCACCAGCTCCTTGGTTTTGCTGGTGTTCAGGTGTAGGTGGTTTGAGTCGCACCATTTAACAAAGTCATTGATGAGGTTCCTATACTCCTCCTCCTGCCCACTGCTGATGCAGCCCACGATAGCAGTGTCATCAGCGAACTTTTGCACGTGGCAGGACTCGGAGTTGTATTGGAAGTCTGATGTATATCGGCTGAACAGGACTGGAGAAAGTACAGTCCCCTGCGGCGCTCCTGTGTTGCTGACCACAATGTCAGACCTGCAGTTCTCGAGATGCACATACTGAGGTCTATCTTTAAGATAGTCCACGATCCATGCCACCAGGTATGAATCTACTCCAATCTCTGTCAGCTTGTCCCTAAGGAGCAGAGGTTGGATGGTGTTGAAGGCGCTAGAGAAGTCTACAAACATAATTCTTACAGCACCACTGCCTCTGTCCAAGTGAGAGAGGGATCGGTGTAGCATGTAGATGATGGAATCCTCTGCTCCCACCTTCTCCTGGTATGTGAACTGCAGAGGGTGGAGGGCGTGGCGGACCTGAGACCTCAGGTGGTGAAGCAGCAGCCGCTCCATGGTCTTCATCACATGTGACGTCAGAGCATCAGGCCGGAAGTCATTCAGCTCACTAGGATGTGATACTTTTGGGACTGACTGGGGTGATGCAAGATGTTTTCCAAAGCCTCAGGACTCTCCCGTGTTCCAGACTCAGGTTGAAGATGCGCTGTAGAGCAGTGGTCCCCAACCTTTTTGACAGCAAGGACCACTTTATTAGATGCAAATTTTTCCACGGACCGGTCGGGGGGGGGGGCAGTTTTATACACAATTTACATAACATTTCTATTATTATTAAGTTATTAAGCAGTTCGCATACGTTTGCAACCTGAGATTTTTCTTCTTTTTTTGCATATAACAAAGACATGCTTTGCATTTGCCATTCCAACAGATTGCACATCACAAACATTAACACTGTTATCGTTTTTTTCGTGTCTGCCGTTTCTATAGGAGGGTGAAGAGAAAAGCCAAGCAAAATGACACCTTTTATTGGCTAACTAGAAAGATTACAATATGCAAGCTTTCGAGGCAACTCAGGCCCCTTCTTCAGGCAAGATGTAAACATTGATTACATCTTGCCTGAAGAAGGGGCCTGAGTTGCCTCGAAAGCTTGCATATTGTAATCTTTCTAGTTAGCCAATAAAAGGTGTCATTTTGCTTGGCTTTTCTCTACATTCATAATGGCTAACACAGTACAACACCCTAGTACTATAGGAGGGTGACAATGAGTTAAATTCCAATGGATGTTTTTCAAATGTTGACAAGCAATAAGCAAAAGGAATCACTGAAAACCACAGAAAACAAAAACATCAAAAAAAAAACAGTACGAGGAAAGTTCGAAGAAAGAATTTTTTTTACAATGTTTCTGTTTGGGGATCGTTCTGCAAACGTGAACATCTGAGCTGCGACCACAGATCTAACTGCTCTGTGGATGATTCATTCAGGCATTTCAAGGTCACTTCGTTGTAATGAAAGCATCTGCTGAATGTACTTCGTAGTAACGCGATTTCCATAGGCTCGTGTCATATGGGGAAACTGTCGGGACCATAAAAATACTTTGTTGTAATAGTCTCTCACCTCGGTCTCTCTCCTCTCTCTGCGCCGCTGCAAAGCCCCGCCCGCCAAGCATTCTGAAAAGTCTGAGTGAGTCTCCGTTGCCGGCAGTTCTCTCGCGGCCCAGCTGTCAGACGGCTGCGGCCCGGTAGTGGGTCGCGGACCGGTGGTTGGGGACCTCTGCTGTAGAGGACCCCCCAGCTCCGATGCACACACCTTCATCAGTCATGGCGATACTCCATCTGGACCCGCTGCTTTGCTGGCACGAATGGACTGGTGACCAGGGCCATTTTAACGCATGGGCACACTGGGCAATTGGCTCATGGGGCCCCATGCTAAGTATGTTGTGAGTTGCTGAGTGGTTTTGTAGGTAGGGGCCACAGTGCACTGCTTTGCCCGGGGGTCTATAATGCTGTTAAGATGGGACTGTTCCTGCCTTGTGCCCGATGATTGCTGGGATGGGAAGCATCTGGATAAGAAGCATGGAAAAAATGGATGAATGCAATTAGATGGAAATTCTTTAATTTGCTGTTTTGTCTTAAGATATATCACATTAGGAAAATAAAGTGTAGTAGGTGATGTTATAATAGCATAAGCAGCAATCATGGACAATATTTGTGAAACTTGTATTATTGTGAAGTTTGTGAGACTTACTAGAAGCATTTATTTGGTTCACCTACTGTCACCCTTGAAAATTAACAGACACACACAGCAATCCTATCCAGATAAAGTCCCGAGTGGTGCCAGTCACCACTGCCAAAGAGTTTCTAACTAGGGACTCACTGTCACCAGCGCTAACAAAGACGCAACACAAATTAAAGCGCAATGCTTTTGGGTATATGCCACATAGTAACAACACTACAGCGCCTTCCATAATGTTTGGGACGCAGACACATTTCTCCTTAATTTCCCCCTCTGTACCACAATTTAATATTACAAATCAAACAATTTTTAGTGATTAAAGTGCACATTTCAGACTTTCATTTGAGGGGATTTGCAGGCATTTCAGTCACACCACACTTTCTCTCCAGGGTCCCCCCAATTTCAGGGCAACATAATGTTCAGGATGGGCGGCACGGTGGCGCAGTGGGTAGTGCTGCTGCCTCGCAGTTAGGAGACCTGGGTTCGCTTCCCGGGTCCTCCCTGCGTGGAGTTTGCATGTTCTCCCCGTGGGTTTCCTCCAGGCACTCCGGTTTCCTCCCACAGTCCAAAGACATGCAGGTTAGGTGGACTAGCGATTCTAAATTGGCCCTAATGTGTGTGCTTGGTGTGTGGGTGTGTTTGTGTGTGTCCTGCGGTGGGTTGACATGTGGTTGACATGTAAAATTTTAACAGGCAATAAGAAAGGTAATGGAGTACAACTTCAGGGGATAACATTAGACACCAAAGGAGATCTCGTTATGCCATTTGTATTAAAACGTTTACAGTTTCCCGTGAGAAAAGCTTGATGGCTTTTTCAAATTAAGCAAGTACCTACTCAGCAGAACATCAAGATGCAGTTTGGCATCTAATGAATGATGCAATCCTGGCATTGATCACCTTTCTTTCTTTTCAAATTATTTTGGTGACTTTTAAGGGCACACATTATCCTGGACCTTTGGTACGTCTTTGCTGGTGTGTGCCAAATGGCCTCAGCTGGGAAAAGCCTCGCGTTTGCCTCTCCTGTCCATATAAAGTCCTACTAGAATTCATTTTATCCTACCTGCAATGAGCACTCCTACTGTTATCCGTGAATGTTGGACCTCTGTCTTGGATTTTTACCAGCCAGCACTCTTTAGGACAGGGGTCTCCAACTCCAGTCCTGGAGAGCTACTGTGGCTGCAGGTTTTCATTCTAACCCTTTTCTTAATTAGTGACCACAATTTTGCTGCTAATTAACTCTTTGCTTTAATTGTAATTGGTGCACAACTTAAGACTCAGGCCCCTTAAAAATTTCTTTTTTACTTAATTAGCAAACAAACATTATTAAGACACAAAATGTACCAACACATAAACAACAACCTGCGTCCATCACACAATAACTGGAAATAAAGAAAGGTGAAGGCCTCAGTAATCTGCTCCAGTCCACAAAACGTTTGAACAGCGCTCTTTAAAAAGAAAATCAACAGTTTTGGAAATGCCTGCCATGGCAGAATGAGGACCATGGAATTAAATAACGGGTTTAATTAACAACGACAATTGGCTTCAAATTAAGAAACTGAACGAAGTGAAGTTGGTTGGAGTTTGAGGCCCCAACTTAGTTGGTCATCTGTTGGCTCACTTCACATCAAATCTATATTTAGGTGCCTTTACAGGAAAAAAGAATCAATTCAGCGGTGAGAGTCTCAAGAAAAGTCAATTAAAATAAAGGGAAATAGTTAATTAGCAGCAAAAACTGGTCACTAATTAAGAAAAGAGTTAGAATGAAAACCTGCAGCCACAGTAGCCCTCCATGACTGGAGTTGGAGACCCCTGCTTTAGGATTGCGAATGACAACGCTGGCCACTCACAGGCATTCTCACAGAGAAGAAGATTTGTTTCTTTGGCCTTGACAAATAGATTTTTCATTATTCTGAAACAAAAATGTCACAGGCTGTTTGGAAACTGACTGGCTGTGCAAGGCATGCTGGGAATTGTAGTTCACCGCCTTGGAAACAAAAGAAATCACTTGCGCCCTCGTGTGGCCTGAAAGATGGACTACGACACCAGTCAGCATTATCATAGCAAGCTGCTTTTTGTCATTTAATTTAACCAGTCACATTTACATTCAGAAGAGTCAAATCAATCAAATGATTTAAACTAATACAACGTCTAATACATGAAATGTAAGCATGACTTACTCACTCTTCACAGTCAGCATGAGCCCATTTTATGGCCGTTGCTTCTCCAGCCTTTCATGTAGCATTCAAGCACCTGAGGAATAGGGTCTGTCTCAGGTACAAATCACAGATGTAAATATTTAAAAAGTAGAAACTCTAACCACAAATGGAGAGAAATCACCAAACCACGTAAATAAAAAGTATCATGTAAGTTAAATAGTACAGCAAAATGTACAGCACTACATTATAAGTAACCCTTCACGAAAAGTCTGAAACTGGCACCCACCCATATGTCGGCATTAATTGACAAAGCTGATTTGGTCGAGACGGGACCCTCATTGTTAGGTCTTTTTCATTCAAGTCTGAGTGTTATTCATTTGTTATGGTGATTTCAGTTAAAAGATAGAACTTTGTTCATCCCCAGGAGGAAATTAGTTCTTTTATACAGAAGCTCTTTAAATAAATAAAGAAATATACACAAGAATGACTAAAAGGAAGAAAATTAAAAAGAAAGAAGCATGTTTGACTTGACATTCACAGTCGCAGTGAGGTGCTACACAGGTGTATCGGAGTAAAGGACCCCCATTGTATTTCTTGACACACGTGTGCTAAATAATAGATAGTGCTGGTGTGTCAGAGAGACGATGTGCAGCTTTGTTCATAATGGCACTCAGTTTTGTCTTCATTCTCTCCTTCTGTACTAGCTTCAGGGGTCCAGAGTGCACCCCATAACTGACTCTGCCCTTTTAATCAGCTTGTTGATTTGGTGGTCATCTCTTTTTTGTGATGCCACCAGCCCAGCACAACACACTGGCCATCGGAAGAGTTGTAGAAGATGTGAAAGATGTCTCTTCCCACATTAAAGGAACACAGACTCCTAAGGAAAAAGAGCCTGCCCTGCCCTTCCATCTCTAGTTTCTCTGTGTTACAAGACCAGTCCAGCCTGTCTTTGATGTGGACCCCCAAGTACTTATAGGTGTGGACAACCTCTACATCCACTCCCTGAACAGTGACCAGACACAGAGGCTCTTTGGTGTGGTGAAAGTCAATAAGCAGTTCCTTGGTTAGGCTGATGTTGCAGACAATTCTCAAAGTTCTCCCCCTTACTCCTCTCCTTTGTCTCATCCCCAATAAGTGCAGAATCATCTGAGGATTTCTACAAGTGACCTGACCAGCTGTTGTATTTCCAGTCTGACAGAGTTTACAGAGTGAAGATAATAGAGACAGGCTTGTCCCTTGTGGTTCTCCAGTGTTGCGCACAGAGTCCTTGAGTCTCACAGATGGTGGTCTGCCAGACTGATAGTCCATCATCAAGGACACCACAGGCTCATCCACCTGCACATCTCTGAGCTGACCCCTTAACAAAGATGGTTGGATGGTATTGAAGGCACTTGATAAGGCAAAGAACAAAATCCTCACAGTGCTGCCAGCTTTGTCCAGCCTTGTGGAACAATTTATGGACTTATTTGTTTTGATATCTTTGTATGTGTAGATTACTTGGGCTGTTACCGACTTCTGGTGAGAATTTCATGTCAATAGCCCCATTAGAAATTTAAATGTCGACGCGTTCAATACTTATTTTCCTTGCTGTATGTGACTATCCTGTATTTACATAAAGATCTGCCCCTTTTGTTGCATTGTAAAACAAGGGACCTCCACACCTTTTGTGAGTGCCACATGGGATGGACAGGCATCCCTACCAGTAGAGGAGAAGGTTCCTTACCTGGATGGGAGGCCACAACTTGATGGACAGGTATTCCGACTGAGAAAGAGACAGGTGACTTACCCGAGCCAAGGGGATGGACGGACATCCCTGCCAATAGAAGAGACGATTCCTTACCCGGATGGGAAGCCTCAAGCAAACGGACAGGCTCCCCTACCAGGCACATGTGTAACACCTTCCCTGGCCGAAATAAAGAAAGACAGGGAAGTACTGTCTCTCAGGTCCGGTCAGGTTCGGGGGCATGCACTGGCACAGTGAGTTTCCGTACCCACCACATGATGAAACAGTTTGGGATCCTTGTTGGCAACCCCCCAGGCAGACGTGCGGTCCAGTCCCACCCTCTGTAAATGACCCTCTATCTGCAGCAGCCAGGTGTTACATGGGTATCCCCTTGGCCTGGTCCAGCCACTCAGGTCCTCAGCAATGAGCTGGATCTACCTCGGGTAACGGCGCCACATGGCCGTAGTGCCATAACTGACTCTCCCTCACAATGCAGGTCATGTGCCTCATTCGGGACCCCATGAGGAACACAAAGTCAAACCAGCGGTACCCAAGGATTCTCTAAAGAGACACACATGAAGGGGTCCAGTCTTCATCTCAGCTCACTGTATAGCGTCCATGTCTCACAAACAGGGAGCACCAGGACTCTAAAGACTTGTACCTTCATCCTTTTGTAGATATCGGGAACGCCACACACCTCTTTCCAGTGACCTCATGACCCCCCATGGTCTCCCAATCTGTCTACTGACTTCATAGGAAGAGTCACCAGAGTCATGAATGTCACTGCTGAGGTAAGTAAACCTCTCGACGAGGTCGACTATCCCTCTTCAGACAGACACACTGCTCAATCATTGTCTCTGAGGGGTGTTTATTTCCCCCAAGGCGCGAGATGGCAGCAGCCCTCCATATTGGCACCCATTCAGGAACCAGCAGGGAATGCTGGGAGTTGTAGTCCAGCAGCACGGCCCTGCTGGGGTCCGCGTGTACCACAAGAGGGCGCTACAGGGAAAGGCACTTCTCAATATATGGGATTTCTGTATGACCCAGAAGTTCTTCCATTGGGCAGTAGACCTGGCATTGGAAGTAATCCCGGGTCCTTAATCAAAGGGACTGCACTCCCTTGTCCAGGTGAGTCAGAACTGGGAGGAAGGTGGGCAACACTCGATGGGGGAGGGCAGTGCGGTGGGGAGAGGAGAGAGAAAACCTGCACTTGTGCTTTGGTCAACTTTTTCGAGGTATTGTGTAATAAAGCACACCTTTATTTGAACCCAGGACTGTGATTGTGTGATCGTGTTTGGGGCTCACTGACGGCCCGGTTCCATCACACTTTGTGTAGTTGGAAAGGAAGTTCCATACTTTTAATAAATTTGTTTTTACTAAATGCCTTGGGCTTTGCGTGCCTTTGAAAACTGATTTAGGTTTTTATTGTTGATACACTGACAAATTTGTTGCCCACTGTGGGTACCATACTAGATGGACTGGCATTCCGACCAGGATGGAGGGTTGCTTCCTTGCCAGGAAAGGAGGCCTTATTGGAAGGACATGGATGGACTGTCATCCCATCTGGATTGGTTCTTAGTACCTTTCCTAGAAGGGGGTCTTGTCGGAAGGACAGAGGGTGTCTGCATCCTGGTGCCCACAATGACAGCACCCAACTGGTGAACTCCCATATGTACTATACACCTACTGGGCATTTTGAGAATTGTAGTCCTAATGGGTCTTGGGTGCTGGAGCTGCTGGTATCATCTTTGGACGGCTTCTGCCTGACACTGAAATGCCTTCAAAGTGCATTGCTGTGCCACTGAAATGACTCCCAGTGTCTGACATAAAAGAAACCCTTTCTCTTGTATCAGGGAATCAGAGTTAGAGTGGACGACACTCACCGAGGTGTGGAAGGAAACAGAAAGGAGCTTTGTATTGTTATTTATTATCTGGAGTGACAAGAAAACCTGTTAAGCTATTGGTCTAAAATAAAACCTTGGAACTGCGTCTGTGGCAGCTCTGTCTGAAGGCTCTTATATTCTTAACTACTTGTGTTGATATACTGCTAGTATATGGATATTATAGCTGAAATGTTTTAATGTGAATACTAATTACATCCAATATACCTGCATATGCAAACCATAACTGTTAAAATAAAAAAAAACAGTTTATAAAAATGTTACACAGTGGTGGCCAAAAGTGTTGAGGATGACCTAAGTGTTGGTTTTCACAAATTTTGCTGCTTCAGTGTTTTTAGATCTTTGTGTCAGATGTTTCTGTGGTGTACTGAAGTAGAATTACAAGCAGTTCAGAAGTTTCAAAGGCTTTGATTGACAATGACATGAAGTTTATGCGCAGAGTCCATATTTGCAGTGTTGGCCCTTCTTTCTT
Source organism: Erpetoichthys calabaricus (assembly GCF_900747795.2). Taxonomy (NCBI): domain Eukaryota; kingdom Metazoa; phylum Chordata; class Cladistia; order Polypteriformes; family Polypteridae; genus Erpetoichthys; species Erpetoichthys calabaricus. The sequence goes on from NC_041396.2 coordinate 301,969,401, forward strand.
TTTCAAGACCACTGTGATTCACCCTCACAGGCTGTCAATCAATTTCTGGGCCCAATCCTGACTGATGGCCGCCCATTCTTACATAATCAGTGCTTAGAGTTTGTCAGAATTGGTGGGTTTTTGGAGACAAATTTTCCTAACTTGACATATTACAAAACAAAATGCACAAGAGCTTTTAAAGAAGAAGAAAGTAAAAACTATGACCTGGCCAGGTATGTCCTCTGACTTGAATCTAACAGAACATCTTTGGGGTATTTTAAAGCAGGAGGTAGAGCAACTGAAAAGAATCTTCTGTGACAAATGGCAGAAAATCAAAAATAAAGGTGGAAATACAGAATATTAAAAATAAATAAAAGAATAGGATCATATGAATAGATAGATATGAAAGGCACTATATAACTGATAGATAGATAGACAGACAGATAAAAATGAAAGGCACTATATAATAGATAGATACATAGATAGAAATGAAAGGCACTATATAATAGATAGATGTGAAATGCACTATATAACTGATAGATAAATATGAAATGAAAGGCATGATAGATATATAGATAGATAGATAGATATAAAAGGCACTATATAATAGATTGATTGATTTTAATTATGTGTCCTTTTTATAGGAGCACCTTAATTAAAAAATATAAAAAAACTGGATTAATACATAATTATATATATATAATAAAAAGGATAAGACAGTAAATGTAAAAAAGTTTGGTCATGGCCACCCCATATACTGAAAAACAGCAAAGCAGAAAAGAAACACAACTTTGCAGAATGGGGTTAAACACAGACCTAAACTGTGAGACTATTGCTGTATTTTTCAATCAAAAAATTAATATCCATATTATCCATATTACTAACCGAGAATGCTAAACCGGATGGACGCAGGGACATCCGGCCATGGGCCGTAGCCACAAAAAGACGTACTGCGCAGGCGCACCAAGAAATGAGGCGCCGCGAGAGGCGGACAAGACCACAGAAAAAAGGAGTGAGCACAGAAGAAAGGAGTCAAACGCAGGCGACGCACACAGCGCCGCACGAGCAAAACACCCCCCCCCCCCACACACACACACACACAAGCAACAGACGGGACACACACAAAGAGGAGGATTTAATCCCATTGCACACGAAACGGGACGCACACAAAGAGGCGGATTCAACAAGCCACAAGCACACATAAAAAAAGAAGCCGCGAGCACCACACAAAGCCCATTGGACACGAAACGGGACAGACTACGGACATAGCACACGAAACGTACACAAAAACGATGATTCAGACCCACGACCACAGTAACATAAATAACAAATGACACACAAAGCCCCATTTCTAAATGAACCGTCCGTATTAAACATACGTCATCTCAACACGTTCACAATATGCAGCATAGGTAGATCTCATTACAATGAGGCACTATTAACCGTTCAACCGCAGAAAAGGCTCCATATTAACAGTGAGTGCGATCCTCCTTATTACTTATCCATATTTCTCACGCTCAAGAACAAACAAGTCATGAATTCACGATCACAGGTACAAAACGATACTGGTCGGATAACGGGACCAAACACAATTCACACTATGCAGCATAGGTGGATCTCATTACAATAAGGCACTATTAACCGTTCAACCGCAGAAAAGGCTCCATATTAACAGTGAGTGCAATACTCCTTATTACTTTTCCATATTTCTAGAAGAAAAAATGTCTCGGCTCCAAAAACGCAAAGCTCAACTAAAGCTTCTAACTAACGATGTACCTAAAAGTAAAAACTTTATGAACTGCATTAGATCCTACAATAGTTCATTTGCTTTTGCATCTACCAGAGTAAATATCAGGCCAACAAAAGGCAATGGCCCATACTGCTTTTGCATATGTGCACAAATACTGCATCGCATTGGAACAGTGCACCCTGAAACAAATCAACAACGCAAATATGCACAAATCTACATCCTAGATCCACATGACGCAAACTATCAATCAAAGTGCTGCATCGCAACAGGCACGGATTCAAAACGAAACACCTCCCGTCTCAGACATACGTTAACGGCAAGGAAGGCTACAATGGGCTTCTCACACAGCACAGGCAAATCGATTACAGCTCCAAAACAACACGTCCCAAATACTACACATGCAACAACGCGCCTCTCAAACGGCACAAGCAAAACATACACCAGGAAAATTCATTCGGATTAATGAATGTCATTTGTAATCATTGTCATTCAGTTCACTTCCCTGAAGAAACAACTGGCAATACAAGTAATACATTTACACGTTGTTGTCAAAAGGGTCAAATTAGACTGCCTCCTTTACATTCATATCCTGAATATCTACAGAAGCTTCTAACTAACGATGTACCTGAAAGTGAAATCTTTATCAACTGCATTAGATCCTACAAATCGGTATCCACTATGAACATTAACGGTGGCACTGCACGTGACATCCGTCTTGCAAAAATGTTAATTATTGATGAATGTACAATGGCATCCAGTCACTTACTCAACACCATTCATAAACTTCTACAAATGTTTATGAATAATAATATTAGCTTGGGAGGAAAGGTACTTTTATTAGGAGGAGATTTTAGACAGTGCTTAGCTATTCTTCCACATGCCATGCGCTCAGCTATTGTTCAGTGCACCTTAAAATACGCAGACAATTGGCATTGCTTTCAAAAGATACAGTTAGTAAAAAAGATACGATGTCCAGAACCAGATCATAACAATTGCTTATTACAACTGGGAGATGGTACATTCACCAATACAGATGGACTTCACCCACATATTATTACAATTCCTCAAGCCTTTATCTGCGACGACTTAGTTACAGACAGATTTGGAACAGCAATCTCATTAGACCAAATGCCCCTTTTAACACAACGCACTATATTATGTACAAAAAATATTAATGTGGAAAACATAAATACCCAAGTCATTCCATTACTTCCTGGAGAGACACAACTCTTTCTAAGCTCTGACAAACTTGACTCTGATCACAACAATAACCATCTTCATTGACATTACAAGTTCTGACCTGGAATTACCTTTTACACTTAAACGGCGTGTACAAAGAAATTTTCCAATAAACCTTTACACTGTGCCACACACTTTATTGTTTGCTTTCTATTTGCATCATCTACACCTTCACACTATTCTATATCTCATTCATACATCACGCTCTTTGTCATTCCCAACACCAGGGGTTGGCGAGCGAAGCGAGCAGGGGGCGGAGCCCCCTAGTTAGAAATAACATAGTATATCTCCCCAACACTGAGGATTCCTTAAACCCTAGTACTTCGTTATAAACAAATTAAATTCTTTCAATAGGATAGATTTACCTGATTTACATAAAATAATTTCTCAACTGAAACCCTCCACCTGCGTCCTTGACCCAGTACCTGCAACTTTTTTCAAAGAAGTATCGGGCGTGCTAATTGATAATATTCTTGACATAGTAAATTCATCATTAGATATGGGGGTCTTCCCAGACTGTCTTAAGACTGGTGAAGTTAAACCCCTACTTAAGAAAAATAATCTTGACCCCTCTGCTCTTGAAAATTTTAGACCCATCTTTCTTAAGTAAAATTCTAGAGAAGGCAGTCATTATGCAGTTAAATGAGCACCTCAATAAACCTGCTATTCTTGATAAGTTTCAGTCAGGTTTTAGAACAAATCACAGCACAGAAACTGCACTCGTTAAAGTGGTAAATGATTTGCGGGTAAATGCAGACAGAGGCCATTTATCTGTTCTCATCCTCTTAGATCTGAGTGCTGCATTTGACACCATTGATCATAATATTCTTAGAAATCGCCTTAGACAATGGGTGGGCCTCTCAGCCAGTGTCTTAAATTGGTTTGAATCCTACCTGGTAGGGAGAAAATTCTTTGTTAGTTGTGGTAATTACAACTCAAAGACACATGATATCCTATATGGTGTTCCACAAGGCTCTATCCTGGGTCCGCTGCTCTTCTCAATCTACATGCTTCCATTAGGTCAGATTATCTCAGGGCACAACGTGAGCTACCACAGCTATGCTGATGACACACAGCTGTATTTATCAATTGCACCTGATGACCCCGATTCTCTTGATTCACTAACACAATGTCTCACTTGTATTTCTGAATGGATGAATAGTAATTTCATAAAGCTAAATAAAGAGAAAACTGAAATCTTAGTGATTGGCAATAATGGATACAATGAGGCTATTAGAAATAAACTGGATGCATTAGGATTAAAAGTCAAGACGGAGGTAAAAAGCTTAGGGGTAACTGTTGACTGTAATCTGAATTTTAAATTGCATATTCATCAGACCACTAGGACAGCATTTTTTCACTTAAGAAACATAGCAAAAGTTAGACCTATTATATCATTGAAAGATGCTGAGAAATTAGTTCACGCGTTTGTTTTCAGTCGACTAGATTACTGTAACGCACTCCTCTCAGGACTACCCAAAAAAGACATAAATCATTTGCAACGAGTGCAGAATGCAGCTGCTAGAATCCTAACTAGGAAAAGAAAATCCGAACACATCTCTCCAGTTTTGATGTCACTACACTGGTTACCTGTGTCATTCAGGATTGACTTTCAAATTCTGCTTATGGTTTATAAAGCCTTAAATAATCTCGCCCCATCTTATATATCAGAATGTCTGACGTCTTATATTACAAATCGTAACCTCAGATCCTCAACTGAGTGTCTCTTTAGAATTCCAAGAGCAAAACTTAAAAGAAGTGGTGAGGCGGGCGGCCTTCTGCTGTTATGCACCTAAAATCTGGAATAGCCTGCCAGTAGGAATTCGCCAGGCTAATACAGTGGAGCACTTTAAAAAACTGCTAAAAACACATTATTTTAACATGGCCTTCTCATAACTTCACTTTAATTTAATCCTGATACTCTGTATATCCAATTCATTATAATAACTATTCATGATGGCTCTAAAATCCGTACTAACCCCTACTCTCTTCTGTTTCTTTTTCCGGTTTCCAGTTTCAAAGGCAGACTGGAAGTGATGTGGTAACGGTAGCAATGTTATCAGGAGGAGTCGGAAGTAACGTCATATGAAAGGGCCGGAAATGATGTCACCTGGGGTTGACGGATGTGACATTTTCGGCGGCCATCTTTGGAAACCGGTGGTACGTACTTATTTTTCTTCTTTTTGTCTGATGGAAGAGAAAGAGAGAGAGGCATTGTTACCGCGTATCAACCCCTCGTCTCACGATATTTCACTTACCTTTGAGCTTGTTGACTGCCTCCTAAGCGCACGTGTGTGACAATATATATTGTGATGGATGGCCGGGAATCGTGCTCTACCAGGAGACCTGGAGGAGCAGGGGACCAGGAAAAGGGCACTTTATACTCCAGGACATGAGAGGGCAGCCCCCTCTCCCCAAAACAAATAAAAATGTATAAAATGAACAGGATTTGTATCCTCAGTTTTGTTATATACTGTACGGTACCAGATAATCAATTTTACTTGTGAATTTCCCATTGGGATTAATAAAGTATCTATCTATCTATCTATCTATCTATCTATCTATCTATCTATCTATCTATCTATCTATCTATCTATCTATCTATCTATCTATCTATCTATCTATCTATCTATCTATCTATCTATCTATTTCTATCTACTGGATTCCTGAATATTAAGGCATGAAGTGAATTCTGTTTTCTCATGAAAGCGTCCTTAGCCTCCTAAGATTTCTTTTTAATGGTGGACAACTTAATCCTGGGAATGCCTAAATAATGTTCCTGAGTGTGCTAACCTTGTGTTAACTCTGCCATACTCACCTCTGGAATCCTTAACAGTGGCAGGCTGCATGTTGCAGATGCCAGTCTTGTTCCCAGGCTTCCACTGCTGCAAGAGCTGAACCTGAACACCTGAACAGTGGCTGAGACCAAACTTGCTCTACGTTTCCTCCACTCAAGCTCTGTACTGTTTCTACAGGGTGGCCCACAAAAAAGCGGCCCACCTTTACCAAGATGACTGCATTACGTGGTGATGAGAAAAATTACCAAATATGATACTCACATTTACAGAAGATGACAGCAACGGGTCAGACAGCAAAGAAACAAGGCAGGCGACATTACTGCAGCCCGCCTATCTGGCGGCAGACGAGATGGGAGTCGTCTCGGTGGAGACGGGCTGCTTTTTCGTGGGCCACCCTGTATCAGGGACTAGTGAGAAGTCAAGCAGCCTTTTATTGGCTAAATAAAAAAAGATTACGATATGCAAGCTTTCAAGGCAACTCAGGCCCCTTGTAATCAGGTGTAATTCAGGATTCCATCTCGCCTGAAGAAGAGGCCTAAGTTGCACAAAAGCTTGCATATTGTTATCTTTTTAGTCAGCCAATAAAAGGTGTTATTTTTCTTGACTTCTCACTACATCCATAATGGCTGACACGATACAACATCCTAATACTATCAGGAACTGGCAAGCCCTTAAGGACTGCACTATATACCCTAACAAAGGCCAGGAGTCTACTCCTGCTAAGATCACAGACCACCATGTGCTCCTGGTTTGCTGCATCGGAAAACCTTAACCTGAATGAGCTCAGCTCATCCTATTGATGAACCTTTTTACCCTTATGACCTGGGCCAGGAACCTACAGAACCTGGATTAAGTATCCTGATCCCTCATTTAACAGAACCTCCAAGTCTCCAGTGTCTGCTAGTGTCAGCAGACATTAAGGCAGTTAGACTGAGATAACCACAAACTTTACTGAAATCTAAACTTGCGTGAATTTGTAGAGGAACCAGGCATATCAAACACTAGAAGTTCAAACAGAAGAAGATATATGACCGGAACGATTCAAATCAAAGTCCATACGGGGAGGCTTTGCTTCAGATAATTTCTTTGGCTTTTCGGTCCTTGCAGTCTTTATCTTCCTTATCCATATACGGTGGAAGACACTGCACACTCATTTTCCTCTTTGGTCAGTTAGGACGTTCTTTATAGGGCACCTTGGTGGCTGATTGTTAACAGGGGTGTCCAACTCCAGTCCTGAAGGGCCGCAGTGGCTGCAGGTTTTCATTCTAACCATCTTCTTAATTAATGACCATTTTTTTCTATTTAAATTCTTTTTTCCTTAGTTTTACTTAACTTGACACAGACTCCTTGCTTGTTTATTTCTCCTTAATGAGCAGCTAAACAATAATCTATATATTTATAAAAGTCAATGTATGTGTTTGTGTGTATGTATAATTCTTTGCATTTATATAGCGCTTTTCTCACTACTCAAAGCGCTCAGCAATTGCAGGTTAAGGACCTTGCTGAAGGGCCCAACAGAGCAGAGTCCCTATTGGCATTTACGGGATTCAAACCGGCAACCTTCCCATTGCCAGTGCAGATCCCTAGCCTCAGAGCCAGCACTCCGCCTATGTATGTATGTTTCAGCATCACTTCTGAACAGCTGGAGTGATTTTCATGAAACTTGGTACACATGTTTCTCATTGGTCACCTAAAAATACTGTAGGGTGAAATCAGCTCTAACCCACCCCCTTCTGGGTAGGGTGGGTGGTGATCTTGCGGTCTTATATGCATGTTATCATCCAACCACCAGAGGGCGAATTGGAGGTGACTGCCTGCATTCTTTATGTTTTGTGCACCACCGCGCGCCTGTTGCTTTTGAAATCAAACAGACTTGGCCGTTCCGAGCATCAACTAGACCAGGGGTCCTCAATCACAGTACTGGAGGGCCACAGTGGCTGCAAGTTTTTGTTCTAACCCGGTTGCTTAATTAGAAAGCAATTCTTGCCAATAATTTAATTTCATTGCTTGTTAGTGCTTTAATACTGCTATGTCAGGTAATTCTCATATCCTAGATTTTCTTCCCCTTTCTAAGGATATCCAAGTGATTTGAAGGCTCAAATGGATGAGTAATTCTCAGTCCTTCACTTTCCTTCCAAGTATTTAATTAAACCCAATAATGCATGATAAATACACACAGGTGTAAATGGTAACAAGGTAAATGGAGAAATGCTGGTCTCTTTTGTCATTTGCATGTTATTGCTAATTAGGAGCAATTAAAAGCCAAGAATATGGCTGTTTAAGACTAAAATAAGCATTAAGGGTTCAAAATCTTAATGAGTGAGACAACTAAAGTGAAACAGAAGTGTTACTTGAACAATAAGTGCTTCTTATTAAGCAATTGGGTTGGAGCAAAAACCTGCAGCCACTGCGGCCCTCCAGGACTGTGATTGAGGACCCCTGAACTAGACGATAACGTACATACAAGACTGCAAGACAAGCACATTAGTGAGTCTTCATTGTTTGTTAATTTATTTTTATTTTTAAAGTTTTTTTTTTAATTATTCTCAAACAATTAAAAAAAAAAAGTTTATTTTCCTCCCGGGCAACGCTGGGTATTTTAGCTAGTCTCCAATAAAATCCAACGTCTGTCTGTCTATTCGTTTTTCATGAGAGAACTACTTAATCGATTTAGATCGGGTTTTTTTCTATAATTTGCTTGAACATTCCGGCTCATTTTGTGATATCTCTCATCGCGCTAAGTATCACAGTTCACTTGCAGGATAATCGGTAATCCCAGACAGAGGCTGCGGGCCGATGGGAAGGGGAAGCATGAGGTCAGGAGTAGGGAGCCGGGCCAGGCCTTCATCACTCACTCTATTCGAATCAGTCTACCTGTTGCCAAGTTTTCAAGCGTACCTTGCCTCCGCTTAGCTAGCGATACCTTTTTGTTTATTGATTTTTAAAGTTTGTCCTGTTTTACTACTACGTGGGCGGAAACATGGGGAACAGCTAGGGAGACATAAAATGAACTGCCACATGACCAGCTCACCTGTGCCCATCACACAGTATCTGACAATAAAGAAAGGTGCATGTCTCAGTAAGGTTGATCTATTCAGGTCACCAAAACATTTTGACAGTGTTCTTAGAAAAAATCGTGAGTGTTCTCCCCTCGACTTTCTCATATACTCAGATATGGGGATGGGTATTTGATTAGTAAACCACAAAACAATGATTATATTCTTATATTATGTACATTAAAAAACCATCAACAACAAATCAAATCAAATTAATAATCAATTGAACAATTATTATAAAAGTAAAGCTGAATAAATCGGACTCTGCAGCTGCATGAATAAAAGGTAAAGTACCACTTCCAGTTAATGGTAATAGCCCAAAAGTTAATAGAAATCTACATTTTGTACCTAATACTTGTATGCAAAATCTGGTTGACCTAAGTGAAAGCGTACTCAAGTTATCATGTTTGCACACACACATACACACAGACATAATTCCAAAAATGGTATTTTCGGACTCAGGGAGGTCTAAAACATTGAGATTCATCAAAATTTCGAAATGGAATTTTTGGAGGATTCCAATATTTTCCCAATACTTTGAATACAAGAAAGTCAGGGAGGTCTAAAGCAATCGAGAATCATCAAAATCTCGACATCACATCTTTGGACGATTAGAATACTTTCCCTATACTTCAAATATGAGAAACTAAAAAGAGAAAATCAGCAGTTTTGGAAATGTCTACCATGGCAGAATGAGAGCACCAACAAGCCATGGAATTAAATAATGAGTTTAATTTACACCAAGAATAGGCTTCTCATTAAGGGACTGGTTGGCTTAATGTGGAACCTGTATAAATTCATTCTTTGGCGGAGTGTTTGTCCAGTTTCTTCCACATAGAGGGGAGTGTCAGGACATTTCATGCAGAGAATTAGGTAGACCACATTAGATGATCTGCAGGAAAATGATCCCCTTATGCAATGTTCTTTCCGGCAGTGTGGTATAACTACACAATCTGTATCATAAATGTAAGGAAATGTTTTGCATCTTTTCTATAGGTGGGGAGATGTACCATTATCTGTTGGTTCACCCAGGGAGCTTCGGACAACTAGTTGCTGGAGGTTTGATGGTTGCCTGTATGCCAGGAGGGGTGGTTCTGGAGATACATCTTTCAGTGTTTCATCATTATTTAGTATTGGCTGAGGTTCTTCAAGATGTGGGTTATAGATGACAACTAGGGCGATGCGGTTCTTGTTGTCTTTGCTTTTATATTCCAGAAGGTTGTCTCTGGGTATGGCAGTAGCTCTTCTTATTTGAGTGTCTGTTGTTTTGGGGGTATAACCTTGTCTGATTAAATCTTTTCTAAGCTCCCTGTGGTTGTTTATCCTGGTCTGTCAGGTCTGAGCAAATACGGTTGTAACGTATTCCTTGGCTGAAAATGAAGGAGCGCCTTAAATGCTTGGGGTGGAAGCTGTCACTTCTCAGGTAGGTCCACCTGTCTGTTGGTTTGTGAAACACAGAAGTTACAAGGGTGTTATCTTTCAGTTGAATGGTGGTGTCAAGTAAGCTGTCTTCTGTTTTTGAGTAATAAAGGTTCACCTTTATGTTGGGGTGGAAAGAATTATATTTGAGGAGGTCCTTCTCAATGGCAGTTATCTATGTAATGGAGATACAACATTGGTTTCAAGACACACGTTGACATAAAATCCTCCTCCGAATTTGCCACAAATAGGTTCACATGGTGAGGTGCAAATTGACACCCTAGTACTACAGTCTCTTAAAAGCAAATGCGCACTGGTTAGATTATCCGTCATCCCGGCCAACACCCCCAGGCCGCCAGATGGAGCTCTTCCTGCGGCATGGAAGTGCCCCGAATACCAGCAGGGAATCATGGACGATGGAGTTTTCTTTTATAGCCCTGCTGGATACCACAGGGGACAAAAGATGACGCTGCAGGGAGGCCCAAAGAGTTGTTTGTGCCCTATAACCCGGAAGTACGTCGTAGGCAAGGTGACAAAGGAAATGACGTGCTTCCGGGATGAAGAAAAGGACTTTTTATCTGACCCGGAAGTGATAAGGAATCACATGGACTGTAGGGTTGGAACCACTTCCGGGTCAGGGAATATAAAAGGATGATGGGAAATCCCAGATGCTGAGCTGAGCTGGGTGGAAGGGTGGCAACATGTCTGGGAGTGAAGAGAATTATTGTTAGTGATTGTTTATTGTGTATTTATTTGAATATTGTGGAGAAGAAGGTGCTTTGTGCACGTTTGTCTAAATAAATACAATATTTGGAATTTTACCTGGTGTCTGACGTGTGGTCTGAGTGTATAATGTATATAATCTACTAATGATGAGAGTAGCTTAGTGTTTGCTTTTACGTTTGCATATCTCCAAATATTCTTTAGAACATCAGAAAAAATGTGATGAGAACAAGCCATTCAACTCAAAGAGCTTCTCCATCCTATTTACTTAAGATTGCCCAGAAAAACATCAGGTTGAGTTCTGAAGGCCCCTCAAGTCTACATTCTGGTACAATTTATCCCATGGATCTATAGTTTTCTGAGTGAAGAAAAAACCTTCTAATATTTGTGCAAAATTTTCCCTTAACACGTGTTGGAGAAAAAGAGGCAACACATGACAAAGTGTTGGGGTTTCCCTGAGATTCCCATTTATTGACAATGAGGTTAATAAAACAACAAACAGAAAAGAACAAAATGAACAGTTATAGCCAACTGTGGCTTAAGTTTTAGTTATACATTATTTTACATTGCTTCTGTGGGCTGGCATGGGTCTGAAACTTAACACTGACTTCTGGCCGCGGCTGGTGCTTATATGGATTTGGTGCCAGAACAGGTGGGACTTCCCGCCGACTCTGGAGGTGTTGTCAATGCTCCTCGTGGGATTCCTCCTCCTCCACTCTTGAGCTGGAAGAGGAAGAGCAGGTTGTGCCATCTCATAACCCAACCAAACCTGAACAGTAATTACTACAGGTGAGGCCTCACTAGTGCATTATATGACTTAAGAATGGCCTCCTTTGACTTGTACTCCACACATCAGGATGTTATATAACCTAAAATCCTATTAGATTTCATAAATGCTTCTATACACTGACTGCAGATAATGGTGAGTCCACTAGGACTCCTAGCTCTTTCTCATAAGGTGCATTTTGAAGTTTCAGGCTTCGCACTGTGTATTCAAATCTCACATTTGTACTTCCTACATGTAAAACTTTAAATTTACTGACATTACATTTCATCTGACACAGATCTGTGCCAGCCTGTATGCTCCCCAAATCCCTCCATTAACAAGTTAATCGATTCTACATTATCCACCCTTTCACCTAGTTTGGTGTCATCTGCAAAATTAAACTGCTTATTGAATATGTTCTTGTCCAGATCATTTATGTATATTAAAAAGATCAACAGCCCCAGCACTGACCCCTGCTGGACAGCACTTTTAAAATCACTTAATTCTGAAAAAGATCCCCTTCCCTACAGCCATTTGCTTCTGGTATTTTAGAACATTAGAACACTCTGGACGAGAACAGTCCATTCAGCCCAACAAAGCTTGCCAGTCCTATCCACTTATTTCTTCCAAAAAAACATCAAGTCGAGTTTTGAAAGTCCCTACAGTCTTAATGTCTACCACACTACTTGGTAGCTTATTCCAGGTGTCTATAGTTCTTTTTATAAAGAAAAACTTATTATTTGTGTGAAATTTCCCCTTAACAAGTTTCCAAATGTGTCCCCATGTTCTTGATGAACCCATTTTAAAATAACAGTCTTGATCCACTGTACTAATTCCCTTCATTATTTTAAACACTTCAATCATGTCACCTCTTAATCTTCTTTTGCTTAAATTGTATAGGCTCAGCTCTTTTAATCTTTCCTCATAATTCAACCCCTGTAGCCCTGGAATCAGCCTAGTCGCTCTTCTCTGGACATTTTCTAGTGCTGCTATGTCCTTTTTGTAACCTAGAGACCAAAACTGCACACAGTACTCAAGATGAGGCCTCACCAGTGCATTATAAAGGTTGAGCATAACCTCCTTGGACTTGCACTCCACACACCATGCTATATAACCTAACATTCTGTTAGCCTTCCTAATGGCTTCTGAACACCGTCGGGAAGTTGATAGCTTAGAGTCCACTATGACGCCTAAATCCTTCCCATAAGGTGCTCTCTCGATTTTCTGACCGCCCGTTGTGTATTCTTTCTCTCTATCTCTCTCTGTTGAGACACAAAGTCAACCTATAGGTCATTGTCATGTACCTGATGACCCATCCTTCAATCCAAAAAGGGACTTGCCTGTGAAACTCCTGTTTAAATTCACACATTCACAAATAATGCTGTCCTTCCCTTATGAGATTTATAATGCTGTTCTGTTTACAGAGGTTTATTCATTTAAAAGCTTCATCTTCTCTAAATAACCCTACAATAATCCTAATATTCACACAAATTAAATATTACGAGTCTTATTTAACTGTAATTTTTTTTCATCCGAAGGCCCTTAACAGAAAGAAAAAAAATCTTTGACATGTTCTAATGTGAATTTGTGCTGTTAAGTTGCCATTGGTATTTCATAAAATTAGATGGAAATACTTTTATTTGCTGTTTTGGTTTGAAAAGTGTGTTATATTAGCAAAATTAGCAGTAGTGGGGATGTACAGTAGTGTCTGATTTTCTCATAATCGAACATATTCAGCAGTCATGGACAAAAGGTTGAGAATATTATAATGCTCCTGAAGTTACATCAAAGTCACAGAGAATCACAAAAAAGGCTGAACTAGTGTAAACCATCCTAATTCAGAGTGTTCATAACAAATGCAATGATTTACTTCATGAAGTAGAAGTACATAAACAAGAAAAGTTGCCTGAAATATTTGAAATATTAAAATATGTGCTTCAATTTAAATGTTTAAAGTTTAAATATTCTCAATAGTAAAAGAAATCTGTTATTTGTCACCCTCTGGTTGTGGTCCTTACAGGGTTAGATCCCTAGTAAAGGATCAAAAATAACATCATATGTGTATGAATACTCTGAAAATTAATGTTTCAGGTCAACAAAAAATTAATGCAACAGTTGCATCAAGCTTTTTGGTTTTTGTCAACTTCTGTTAAAATTGAATAAATTCAATACTCTTCATTAAAGGTGAATTAGCTTTTACCTTACAGTTAAAAATATTTTAAATTACAACTAGCACATCATCCATCCATCCATTTTCCAACCCACTGAATCCGAACACAGGGTCACGGGGGTCTGCTGGAGCCAATCCCAGCCAACACAGGGCACAAGGCAGGAACCAATCCTGGGCAGGGTGCCAACCCACTGCAGGACACACACAAACACACCCACACACCAAGCACACACTAGGGCCAATTTAGAATCACCAATCCACCTAACCTGCATGTTTTTGGAATGTGGGAGGAAACCGGAGCGCCCGGAGGAAACCCACGCAGACACGGGGAGAACATGCAAACTCCACGCAGGGAGGACCCGGGAATCGAACCCAGGTCCCCAAATCTCCCAACTGCGAGGCAGCAGCGCTACCCACTGCGCCACCGTGCCGCCCTACTAGCACATCATGCTTGTGAAAATTTCGTAAGAATAAAAGTGTTAATGAAATGATGAGAGAAGAACATCACACGTTATAGTAAGAAAGTAGATTATTTTAATAAGTAGTGACTTGTGAGAGGACTCAATATTACAATAGTCACATGATTAGTAGGGGATGTTATTATAGTCACTTACAACAGCAGGAATATTTACAATACAAAGTGTCACATGAACAGGTTTAAAGAACATACTGGATAAGAAGGGAAATGCAGGGCACATGTAAGTTAGTATTGTGAAGTGTGTCCGTCAGGTCATGTAGTATACCGACGTCTATAATAATTGTTGGAAAATGTAATGTGTTACATAAACATTGTCAGCGAAAATATTCTGCTGTGTTTGTAACCCGTAAGTACCTGTACGTTTAACCAAGCTTTCAATGTAACTCTGGAAAATGTAGGGTAAAAACAGGGCCTGGCAAATAAACTCTGACGTTATTAAACATTTGTCTTTGTGAATTGCTGATAGTCATACGATGTGCTACATGAACTGGGAATTGCCTACGCCATAATATAAATATCTCGTTTTGAGTGGTCAGTGTTATGGAATCCCTGTAGTTTTTCCGTCGTAATGTTTCTTGTTGTGTGGCAGTTTGCTGCTGCTCTTCAGAAAGGTTGTGTGTGTAATTCATTTATTGTTCGCTGTCGAGGTGTGAGACTTGCTGCTGCTGATCTTTGGATAATGTCGCTCTGTGGTTTGTCATACGTTGTCTCTGTTGTTCTTAGGCATCTTGCCTGTGCTGGTTGGTCTGGCGTGATGTGGATGTTCCTACTTCTGTGTGTTGGTCTGAGTATGTAGGCCAGCGAGACTGTTGGTTGCAGCTATGCTGTATGTGTCTTTTTATTTTATCAGGAGGCTTACATTAAAGTGAAGGAAAAAGGAAGTGTAAAATGATAGTGTAATAATGCAGTTTCGGACAGTAACAAAGTATGCACCAAATAAACAGTCAAATACTTGAAGATAAGCCTAAGACCAAAACTCTGCCAGGAGCACGGATTCCTCACTATTGTTGTGCAGGGATATAGGTTTAGGTTTAGGTTTCTTTATTTAGTCATGTTTACACAAGAAAACATGAAATTTGCCTTCTCAGTTGCATCTAATAACAGGTAACAGACAGAATGAAATAAAACAGACAAATAGAAATAAGAAAGGTTAAGGTAAGGCAGTTAGATAAAACATATTTACACCAAAAAAATGTTACAGGATATAGATCAAAACCTTACACATTATCTCCGATATTTCTTATTGAAAAGTCGTATGGCACTAGGAAGAAAGGAGTTTCTGGAGCAATTTGTGTGGGTTTTCAAAGCGACTATCCTTCCTGATTTACTGAAGTTTAGTTCTACATGTAATGGATGTCTGTCATCAGTTGAGATGATTTCCAGTTTCTTTAGCATTGCCCTCTGACACACACTAGTCAAATCATCTACATCAGCCCCAATAACTTTAGCTGCATACTTCGTAATCTGCTGGAGCTTTTTTGAGTTTTGGTTTGTCAGACTATTAAACCAGGCAATGAAACTGAAAGTGATCACAGACTGGATCATACTGCGATAGAAGGACAACATGAGGTCCTTGTCTACTTTAAATAGTTTGAGTTTATGGAGGAGAAATAAGCGCTGGTTGCATTTAGAAAATAATTTTTTTGTATTTGTATTCCAGTTAAGATTGTTATCTAGGTAAGTTCCTAAGTATTTATGTTCATTCACTATTTCTACCTCCTCTCCCAGAACTACAATAGGTGAACATACAGATTTCTGTCTCTTAAAATCAAATATCATTTCTTTGGTCTTTTTTACATTCAGAGTGAGAGAGTTTTTATTGCACCAGTTTACCATACAGTCCACTTGATTTAGATAGTGGCTTTCATCCTCCCCAGATATGCATCCTATGATCATGGTGTCATCCGTATACTTAATTATGGAGCAGTGGTCATTGTTCTGTCTCAGGTCACTTGTGTACAGAGTAAACAGTAATGGTGATAAGACACACCCCTATGGAATTCCTGTGTTTGAATGAATGGCTATTGAAAAAGTGTCTTGAACTTTAAATGTCTGTGAATGATTTAAAAGAAAGTTCTGAATCCATAGTGTGATAAATGGGTTTACATTCATACTGTTTAATTTCCCAATCAGTATATGAGGCTGTATAGTATTGAACGCTGAAGAAAAATCCAAAAATATAGTATATAGTAGTTGTGGCAACCGTTGTTTATATTGAGCACGGACGGACACAATCAAAATAAGGATTTACTTATTAATTACCAAGTTTTCAAGCTGGCTGCACGAAAAGAATTAAGTTGTTCTAAAGTGCCTTTTTCTCAGCATGTAATGGTACTTTAATAATAATAATAATAATTCATTACATTTATATAGCGCTTTTCTCAGTACTTTATGCCTCTTCCATCCATCTTTTCTTTAAAGCACACACATTGGCCAATTTAGCACTGCCAATCCACCTAACCTGTATGTCTTTTAGACTGTGGGAAGAAATCGGATCATGCAGAGGAAATTCAGGCAGGGAGATCGTGCACACTTCATACCGGGAGAACCCAGGACACGAATCTCCGTCTCTCCTTGCTGTGAGGCAGCAGTGGTGGCATTATGCCACTTTGCCATTGATTTATCTATCATGCATTTAGTAAGTACGAGTAGAAATACGTTTTTAAACTGAGAACATTTCACACATTTAATGTGTTCCATTTTAGTTTTATCTCATTATTTCTTAACATTTTCAAGTTAAATTGTGATATCAGCATAAGAACATTATCTGTTATATCATGAACCAAAGCTAATATTATTATAAACTGGGACCCAAAACGTATGCAGTATTGCCCCTGGAATCCGAACACCCCAGAACTCGAACAACTTGGAATCTGAACAAAAAATCCGAGCAAATTTTTCCCTGGAATCCGAACACTGCATTGGAATCTGAACGCCCAGCACGTTGTCCGTGTGTGTTTGTGCATACATTTCCCCAGTGCTCGGGCAACCCATATGCTTTGTCGTTCAGTTCATTGTCGAAAGCTGTAGTGAAAGCATCTCGTGTGATTTTCACTGCTAATTGTATGCTTTTGTGCCTGTTTTGTGTTATTTTTTTATATAATAACAACTTAGTGTATTCGCAATGGGTCCTACAAAGTGTAGTGAGGAAAATAAGAGTAAGAGGAAAGCTGTTAGAGCTACAATTGAAGTTAAGAAAGATCTTATCGCTTTTTAAGGTAAATACAAGTTTTTATATTTTTAATTTTATTAATTTACTTTTTTATTCAAAACTTATTATTATTTAATATTTTACCTTAAAATCCAGTGTATTTACTGTTAAAAATCATTTTGAAAATTCGAGTGTGTGGGACCCAGGAACGAATTAATCCAGTTTCTATTATTTTAAAGGAGAAAAATTGTCTTGGAACTTGAATGATTTGGAACTCAAACGGGGTTCTGGAATGGATTAAGTTCGGATTCCAAAGTATTACTGTAATCCCAAAAACACTCCCAAAAATGCCCACTAGATGAGGATATCACTGTCAAACCCTGTTTAGTAATAATAGCAAACATAGAATATTTGTAAATAAAAAAAAAAGATTGATTCTTCACCAAAACTGCCATAAGAGTGAAGCACCGTAGGAGCACAAAAGGCAAAAAGGAGTTGCTTGTAACACAAAATTGCCATCCCGAGCAAACAGGCCCAAATATAGATTGTGGACACCAGGGGTGTACCGCTCCCCAAACCTCAACACAGACAGGCTAAGACTCAAGTTCAAAACAGCACGTTTTATTCTTTAGTGAGGAAGTGCTTTTCTGTTGTTTCCCACTTCACAGCACAGTATTAATCACCAAATAGCACAATTACACAGTTCTTTATTTCTTCCTTCTTTGTCTCTTCTTCTCTCTTTTTTATCTATCGTCTCTACTCCTCCTCGCAAGCTTTGTCCTCAGTCTTCTGACTCTGGCTCATAGCTGTGAGGCTGGCAAGTTCTTTTATAGTGGCCAACTCGGAAGTGTTTCTGTTCTTCCTCCTACGTGGTCTGTAAGCACTTCCGGGTTAGGTGGAAACCCCATGCCATATGGCTCCTCCATTTTTACAGCACCCCCTGTCAGCACCCTCTGTACTCAACAGGGCTGAGATAAAGAACTCTAAGTCCAATAGTGCCCTGTGAGAATCCGGGGCACTGCTGCTCTCTAGGGGAGCTGCCATCTGCCGTTCTGGGGGAAGAAGATCCCTAAAGAGCCCGCCTTTCCCCATCCTTACACTTCTTGGGCATCCCGGCCAGGTTGGGCTGCCGGCCGTCTCTTCCAAGATATTTGAAGAAAGGTCAAAAACGAAGCAAATAAAGTCAAAAATCCAAAGAGTCACAAAAGCACCTGAACTATATACAAAGAAACACTCACCAAACTCCCAAGCATCATTTGAAATTAACCACCAGGAACTGTGGGAGACCCTCTGGATATACAGGGTGGAAGGCAGTTCCTGGTGGTGACTGGCAGGTGGGATCGCCTCTTGGGAGACCATCCAAAAAACACAAGGCACCTGACAATGGCAGCTTATACACAAAGAAACCAAACAATAACCCAAACTACAAAAAATACATAAGTGATACCAAATCCATAATAAAACTCACAGAATTGTAAACAAAAGAATCAAACATACTATATATCGATAGATAGATAGATAGATAGAGAGATATTTTAATTATGTGTCCTTTTTATAGGAGCTCCTTAATAAAAAAATGTTAAAAAAATAGATTAATACATAAATATATATATATATATATATATATATATATATATATATATATATATATTATATATATAGTAAAAAGGATGAGACAGTAAATGTAAAAAAGTTTGGTCATAGCCACCCTGTATACTGAAAAACAGCAAAGCAGAAAAGAAACACAACTTTGCAGAACATCTGACTTGGCTGACATGGTCCCAATGAGGCGCTATAAAGGCGTTGTTGGTATAAAGGAGACCAGCTGTGTTTCTTGACACACTTCTGCTGAATAATTTGTTGGCTGAAAGTCCTCAGTGTTGGTGTGTCTGAGAGTGATGAGCAGAATTGTTCATAATGGCACTCAGTTAGTTTTGTTTTAATTCGTTCCTTTGCTATGACCTCCGGGGGTCCAGAACACATCCTATAAGTGAGCTTGTCCTTTTAATTAGCATTCTGATTCGGTGGGCTTCTCTTAAAGTGATGTTACCAGCCCAGCACGCCACAGCGTGTGATGGTGTGGGTCCTGCTCCATGCTCCCACTTCTCTTCAGGGAGCCTCTCAACCCAACACTGTTGGTAATGTAACCAGATGAGCAGGACAATGAGGACACCAAATAAAGCAAGGGGATGGTGCAAAAAGGTGCAAGTGCTTTTATTAAAAACAGTCAAAACCAAAAAGTGTCCAAAACAATGCAGTGCTCTCAAAGTTCCATAAATAAATAAATAATCCATAAAAACCAGTGAAAAATGCAACCAGGCCAAAAATGAGACTAAAACCTGCAGCAGACATTGGGGCCACTCCAGCCAAGCACAGCTCCTTCCCAGTCTTTCCAGCTCACCCAAGGTTTGCTCAGCTGGACACACTTCAGCCGCCATGGTCTTCACACTACTAACCCCAGTCTTGGCTGCTTCCGCTGGCGTCTGCCAGACCGCTCAGGGTCGGTTGTCCTCCTGTCTTTCTTCTCGCACATGCAGTTGTCCCTCGGATCTCTAGGGTGGACTCTTCATTGATCGAATCCACTCTTCCACATCATCAGTGAGTGCGATCCATCCCTTGAGCGCCGATAGTTCGCTCCACATGGGACCCCTGACCTCACTGACCTCTCTCATCAGCTAGGTGGCTTGTGTGCTCACTTTCACTGCCTCCAATGCCGCACTCTCACTCTCCAAGCCTTTCTTTCGTTTCTATTACCCCGTCCTTTTTTCTTGTTACTTTGTGCCAGCCCGTTCTTATACGGCTCCGTGGGGCATGCACCACAGGAAGCTGATTAAGCAATAGAGAACAATTGCACCCTCACATGCAGGTGCAACTCGCCCCAATTACCTCATCAGCTCTACGCGGCTGCACGATCATGCCCACGGAGACTGACACGGCCAAATGGATTATTTAAAAAACTGCCCATTCTTCAGCCGTGGACCCGCTATATCACAGAGTGTAGAAAATTGCACAGGCCATCATAGAGCTGTAGAAGATATGAAGGATGTCACTTCCTATATTAAAGGAATGCTGTCTCCTAAAGAAAAACAGCCTGCTCTGCCCTTTCTTCTATAGTTCCTCTGTGTTCTGAGACCATAATGAGTCTGTCATTAATGTGGACCCCCAAGTACCTGTAGCAGTGAACCACCTCTACCTCCACCCCCTGAATAGTGACCAGACATAGAGATGCTTTGGTGTGGCTAAAGACAATAACCGGTTCCTTGGTTTTGCTGATGTTAAGATGCAGACAATTCTTTTTTACCAATAAACAAAGTTCTCCACCTCACTCCTCTTCTCTGTTTCATCCCCCTTATCCATGCACCCCATAAGTGCAGAATCACCTGTGAATTTGTGCAAGTGACAGGAACAAAGAAGACATAAACTAAAAATGTAAATGGCTGGATTATAACATGAAAACAGACACCACTTTGATCATTATAATGTGTTTGTAAATACAGTACAGTAATCCTCTGGCACTTGGATATCCCATTTGAAAAGAAGGTAGAGAGAAATCGGGTCACCCAACCAACTTGATGAAGTTACAACATGATTTTTGCTTTTTTATCAGTGAATTAATAAAATGGAGTTCAAAATACTTACAATGGTAAGTTGAAGTAATTATGTTTATTATTATATCAGCATAACTTTTGCTTGCAATTTAGAAAGTTTAACAAAATCATTAAACTTGAATTCTTACTTTTTAACCATATATTTAGGTCATGTCAGTTCAGGCTAGGTAGCATGCACTGGTGCAGCACATTGCAGCACCCACCACAAGACGAAACAGCTCGGGATCCTGGTTGGAAATCCCCAGGGCAGACACCTGGTCCAATCCCACCTCCTGGAAATGACCCTCTATCTGCTGCAGCCAGGTGTTACGTGGGTGTCCCCTTGGCCTGGTCCAGTCACTCAGGTCCTCAACAATGAGGCTATTGTGAGCCGGATCTCCCTCTGGTAATCGTGCCACATGGCCGTAGTGCTGTAATTGACGCTCCCTCACAATGCAGGTAACGTGCCTCATTCTGGATTTCATGAGCAACCACTCATTTGACACAAAGTTAAGCCAGTGGCACCTGAAGAGACACAGTACCAAAGAAGTCCAGTCTTCGTTTCCATGTCTCATAACCACATAGCAAGACAGGAAGCACTAGAACTCTGAAGACTTGGACCTTCATCCTTTTGCAGAGATATCGGGAGTGCCACACACCCCTTTACAGCGCCCTCATGACCTGCCCTCCCCATGCTCTCCCAATCCGTCTACTGACTTCATAGGAAGTGTCACCACAGGCATGAATGTCACTGCTGAGGTAAGCAAACCTCGCAACGCGGTCGACACTCTCTCCGCAGACAGACACACTGCTGATGGCCGTGCCCAAGAGGTCATTAAAGGCCTGGATGTTGGTTTTTATCAGGACACTCACAAGCCCAGACCCGCAGACTCCTCACTCAGTCTCTCAAGAGCCCTGATCAGAGCCTCCATTGACTCCACAAAAATCACAGCATCATCAGCAAAGTCAAGATCAGTGAATCTTTCTTTGCCCACAGCCGCTGGCCCCCACAACCCTGACTAACACCCAGTCCATGCTGGCACTGAACAGAGTAGGAGCAGAACACACCCCTGACATATATTTAAAGTATACTTTATTTTAAATATAATCTAAAGAGAATTTGCTAAAGGGCCCCCAATTATTTTTAATACTGCAGTTACTTACCTTGAAATACTCTAAAATGGTACCCCACATGCTTATGTTTGTTTGAATTTGAAATTTTTCAGCCTCTTAGAGGACTACCAGTAAGCAACCAAATGTCAAAAATATTATATCCTTGATCAATAACCTTCACACTGCATAAAACGACATTAGACATGCCTGTATTACCAATACCATATTTTCCCCCAGGTGGCACGGTGGCGCAGTGGTAGCACTGCTGCCTCGCAGTTAGGAGACCTGGGTTCGCTTCCCGGGTCCTCCCTGCGTGGAGTTTGCATGTTCTCCCTGTGCCTGCGTGGGTTTCTTCCGGGCGCTCCGGTTTCCTCCCACAGTCCAAAGACATACCGGTTAGGTGGATTGGCGATTCTAAATTGGCCCTAGTGTGTGCTTGGTGTGTTTGTGTGTGTCCTGTGGTGGGCTGGCGCCCTGCCCGGGATTGGTTCCTGCCTTGTGCCCTGTGTTGGCTGGGATTGGCTCCAGCAGACCCCGTGACCCCGTGTTCGGATTCTGCGGGTTGGAAAATGGATGGATGGATGGATTTTTCCCCCAGTTTTATGAAAAGGAGCAATTTTAACCCCTCGTATCCCACTGGGTGGGTGAACCCCCTGGGGTCAGTAAATGTGGCACGCACAGCTTCAAGCAGTTCTAATAGTTTTTGCCGATGACGCCTATTGGTTTACTATTTATTAAAAGGGCGTAATTTACTGTACAAAATATGTTCCTGAAACAACCTACAACCTGGCTAGAAACTCAAAAATGGGTTGGGGCGGAAGGGGGGAGGGCGAAAAACGCGAAAAGGGTACATCATGGTCTTATACCGGAAAGTCAGACAAAATAAAAAACTGAAGAAATTTCAAAGCGTCCATAAGGAAGTATTGCCAATACAATAAAACCGGGCATTACTTTAAGTAAAACGTAACAATTCCTATTTCGTATGGCGCCGGTTCTCCCCTTTTGTGCCGCTACTCACCCAAAGCTCCGCGCATGTCTACTAATCCGAAGATGCGCGGAAAAAGGCTCAAGGCGGCATCGCGCGGGCCGCGCAGGTAGGCGGGGTTAACTTTCTAAATCCCGCCTCCACAGTTATGGGACTCGCCACAGACATCGTCTTGCAGTTAGCCGCCGTGGCGCCAGGGGGGTTCTCGCTCTCTTTGTAGCAATGATCTGGCACCTTTACATCCAGCAATAAACAACAGCGAGCAGCTCTCTCCCGCCCTCCTTCGCAGTAGTCAGCTTGATAAAGAAATATAAAAAAAAAACAATAAACAAAATAAGGGATAGAGAGAAGGGCCGAGCAGCTAAGTGGCCGCCGGCGCGGAGAGCTCCAAATCGCACCCCGATGAAGGCGTTGCGCCCGGACTGACCTCAGGAGATGGGCCTGCTCAACATTACAGACCAGGTGAACGCCGCCGGATTGTTGAGAGATAAAAAGCCGCGAGACCGGGGACTCGGCGCTTCTCCATGCAATCTGCAGGCCCGAGTGCCTCCCTTGTTGCCGATTTGAGCTTTGCAGGCCGGTGTGCGGTTTTTCTGTTGGCCTCTCGTTGTGTGTGTGTTCATGTGTTCGTATGCGAATACACGCGCGCGGTTCTCCCGCTTCGGGTTTCAGCGACGCGGTGATTTTTTTTTTTTTTTTTTTACGTAGCTTTGCTAAGGCGCTATACTCGGGCCTTCTTGGAGCTGTGAGCGCGCTCTCGCTTCTTAATAAATAAAGCACGGGAGCAGTCGAACTGGTGTTGTCACCAAATACATGACAGGTGCAAGCCGCGCCGGTGAGGGGCATTCTGCAGTCGGGAGAGCAGGTGAAAGGAGGGGCGGAAACTGGAGGTTAATGAAAGGATTAGGATTATTTATTTAGAAGTGGTCCAGAAAATCAGGCATTATGAATGGGATGAGGCGTCATAAGAAGGGTCCGGCAGGTAAGGGGTAGATTATGATCGGCCTTCTGTTAGGAAGGGTTATGTAGGATTTTGACATTGGAGCGCTATCAGGCGATGGGGTTTAGGTGGAAAACAATGAAGGTAATTTTGGCATTGCAAAAATCCAAGGATGACTTAGAGCACTTAATTAATTAATGGCTAGTAAATACTTTTTCCACCTTAATTTTAACCGAGTATGTATTTAAACCATTAGGAGCCTTTTTTCTTAGCCAACCATAGCCAAACAATAGTAAAACTGTTAGTTGTGCTAAACAATGTCCTTGAACATGTGGAACAAAAAAAAGCTCTGTTAAGATTGTGCTTATAGATTTTAGCAGTGCATTTAATACTATCCTGCTGCATCTGTTTGTAGACAAATTGTTAGGACTCTGAATACACGCAAAACTTCCTATCTGGCTTTTTAATTTTCTTATAAATTGCACCCAGAAAGGGAGATTTAACCATTTCCCTTGACTGAACTGTTAATACTGGAATGCCCCACGGCTGCCAGTTGTCCCCTGTACTGTACAGCCAGCACTTTATATAAAATATGTGGATGACACAACACTGGTGGGGTTCTTAAAGTCTGATACTCTGTCCAGTCAATATTTTGACAGAGATGTAGAAGATTTTACCAAGTGGTGCTTTAAAAAATTCCTTGTAATTAAAGGAAAGACAAGTAAGGAGATGGTCTTTAGAAAAATAAAGGCCGAGGTCCCACATATGGAAATAAATGGTGAACTAGTAGAACAAGTCACATCTTACAGATAGTTAGGAAGAGGTTTTTAACCAGTTACAATTAGGTGAAAAGCTTTGGATTTAACTAATTTCAGAAAATTCAGTTTTTCTTGCATAAATTGGATAGCTTTAGAACCCTTTGTCCCCAAATACAATTTCTGAATTTTATGTCTTATTTGTTAACTTGTAAAACTCTGATCAAAATAATTACCATTAAGTCCTAGGTCTTTATACCAACCTATTTCACAATTGGTGATCCATTCTTATTTGTAACTATCCATTCTCCACGGCTCCGCCTGCGTAGTAATGAAACGGGATAGACTTTAAAAATCAATAAACAAACGGGTAACTGTATCTAAGCAGAGGCGAGGTATGCTCCAAAATATGGCCAGAGTCAGAGTGATTCAAATGGAGGCTGGCACGTGAGTGAGGAGTGCCCGCCTAGCTACCCACTCCTGATGTCACACTTCCCCCTTCCCTCGGCACCGCAGCCTCTGTCTCGGATTAGTGTGAATAACTCACTCCCACAAGCAAACTATGATACTTGGTACGATGAGAGAAGTCACAAAATCAACCAGAATGTTCAAGCAAATTATAGAAAAAAACATTTAAATCTGTTAAGCTCTTGTGAAAAGCAGACAGATTTTGAATTTTGGATTGTTTGCTGTATTGTCTTTTTTTTTTTTTTTACTTCCGTTTAAATTGAAGTTTGGTGATCAAGTCAAACATTTGTTATCGAGTTAACTTCAGATTCTGATTCTACGATGTTCAAAATTTCGAGAAAAGTTGATTTTTACATTGTGTGTGAGTGTGTCTCTATCTAAAAAGAATTTCACGTGTTAAAATCACAATTTATATAAGAAAATGATGTGTTATGTTTTGTGTAGCATACATTGATGGTAACATCCTAAGAAATATCCAAAAATATTCAAGTAATTTCCAAGATATCTGCTCCGAATGCTGAGATCTTGGTCAGTTTGTTCGGAAGTTATCATTGTATCTTTCTTCAAACACACTGCATTGTATTTGTCTTGTTATAGTTTCCAAGCCTATTTTTTTTGCTCCAGTTTGATTCTGTATTTATCCCAGTATCCTTCAAAAACAGTTTGACCTCTGTTAAACGATAACTGCTGTAAAATTTGTTTAATTGAGACTTTTTACAGTCTACTCCATTTAGTCATTGGACCAGGCCTGTTGATTTCTACGTTTTTTTTGCATGAGTAATTTCCGAGCTGGATAATTTTTTAAAATATACGAAGGAAAGTCAAGCTAAAGTTAGAAAATGGGATTTATTAGAAAATGTAACGACCAGTAACAAAACTGACAATGTATTTTCTCAATGTAGTCTCCATCCTTCTCAATGCGCTTGTGCCACCTGCCCAGAAATGCATGGATTCCAACAGAATAAAAGGTTTGGTCTTGTCCTCACAACCACCCTTGCGCCTGAGTTATTGTCGAGCACTAAATGCCGAGGGGTACTACAGTCACTGGTGCAAGTTACTCTGACTTGCTAGAGACAAATGTAAAGCCTGGTGTTCAATCCAAGCGGTGGGGACTGCTGTATCAAGGAGTCCTTTTGCTGCCAGACAATGCCCACCCGCCCACACACTGCTTGTCTGGAGAAACTGAAGTTTCAGATATTGCCACATCCTCCTTTATTCTCCTGATTTGGCACTGTGTGATTTCCACCTTTTTGGACAGCTAAAAAAACATCTGGTGGTTGTCGATTCAAGACAGATGATGACATAAAGAAAGAGGTGCACGAGTGATTGTGAGGACGAGACAAAACCTTTTATTTGGCTGGAATCCAGGGACTTCCAGGCAGGTGGCGCAAGTGCATTGAGACATTGAGAAATGACAGCATCAGTTTTGTTAAGGTTCATTCCATTTTCTCATAGGTCCCATTTTCTAACTTTAGCTTGACTCCCCCTCGTACATACAGTATATACACAAACAAACATGTACACTTAAATACAGAGGATATGGTGGATGATGAAGAGAAAGACATGAACACATGCACACAAACAAACAATAGATACTGTATGTAAAGGTTGACATGGATGGTGGCATTAAGCTACTCCTGCACCAGGTTGTCTGCAGCTTGTTTACTTCATTTAGCTAAGAGTGTTTAGTTTCAATTTAAATATGAAGTTACTCCCTTCATTTACTTTCCTGTTCATTTTACTCCACATTTGTTTATGTACATTAATATTATTATATATGTTAATATAATTGATAGTACAAATGGAACAAACAGACTTATTGTACTATTGAGTGATTTCCTGTGGTATCGCTAAAGTGAAATTTGCATGGAAGTCTGTATGCTGATTTTTTTCATGTTAATTTAAAAAAAAATCTGAAATATGTGGGGGTTTTTTTGTAAGTGTATAAACAAATTTTGGGAAGGGCAATTCAAAGAGAAGCCCTCTTCCAGCTAGGTTGGACATGCAATGTGTGTCAAACAAGAGGGTAAATACAACTCACAAAAGCGAATACAGTAGAACCCCTGTGTCCACCGCAGTTTCTGTTATTCCCGGTTTACTGTGGACAGAAAATATTAAATGGAAGACTCCAGAAATAAACGATTCAGAAGTTTGAAATTGTGTGCTATTATCAGCAAATGTTTTTACCACTTTGGATATGCAGCGTCACATTTGCACGTGTGGGCTTGCCACTGTGTCTGTCGTCATTTTTGGCTTACTGACACATCATTTGAGAGAGAAAGCACATGTATAATATTGGGCAATGTATTTTATTATTATTTAATGTTGGCAGTGTGTTATTGTGCATAATTTATAAATTAAACTTTGATAGGTAGGTAAATGGCTGTTACAATTATTGGTCTCATATAAAAGGAATACATAGTACAATGAAATTATTACTTACATGTTTGCTTAGAACATTTTATTTACTACTAAAATAATTAAAAAGTGTACTTATCATGCAACATATATTCACTTTGAGTTCTTATGATTAACTGTTCATTAAGTTTATAAGTTTGCAACCTGTAGGTAGAAACTGCCAATTTCTTGGAGCCAGCATCTTATGTCAGAATGGAGGAGTGAGAAAAGAGACAGTTGAGCTCTTTAATAGCCTTGCTTGCCATTCTAAAGCAGCGAGTGTTGTGCATGTCCTGAAGAGAAGCCAGACAGGAAATGATCGGTGCCACCTTAACCACCCCCTACAGTGCTTTATGTGTTTGAGCAGCGCTGGTGTCATACCAGGATGTGATGGTAAAGGTGGAGTACATACAGTGGGTACAGAAAGTATTCAGACCCCCTTCAATTTTTCACTCTTTGTCATTTTGCAGCCATTTGCTAAAATCATTTAAATTAATTTTTTCCCTCATTAATGTACACACAGCACCCCATATTGACAGACAAAAAAAAGAGTTTTTGAAATTGTTGCAGATTTATTAAAAAAGAAAAACTGAAATATCACATGGTCCTAAGTATTCAGACCCTTTGCTCAGTATTTAGTAGAAGCACCCTTTTGAGCTAATACAGCCATGAGTGTTCTTGGGAAAGATGCAACAAGTTTTTCACACCTGGATTTGGGGATCCTCTGCCATTCCTCCTTGCAGATCCTCTCCAGTTCTGTCAGGTTGGATGGTAAACGTTGGTGGACAGCCATTTTTAGGTCTCTCCAGAGATGCTCAATTGGGTTTAAGTCAGGGCTCTGGCTGGGCCATTCAAGAACAGTCACAGAGTTGTTGTGAAGCCACTCCTTCGTTATTTTAGCTGTGTGCTTAGGGTCATTGTCTTGCTGGAAGGTAAACCTTCGGCCCAGTCTGAGGTCCTTAGCACTCTGGAGAAGGTTTTTGTCCAGGATATCCCTGTACTTGGCCGCATTCATCTTTCCCTTGATTGCAACCAGTCGTCCTGTCCCTGCAGCTGAAAAACACCCCCACAGCATGATGCTGCCACTGCCATGCTTCACTGTGGGGACTGTATTGGACAAGTGATGAGCAGTGCCTGGTTGTCTCCACACATACCGCTTAGAATTAAGGCCAAAAAGTTCTATCTTGGTCTCATCAGACCAGAGAATCTTATTTCTCACCATTTCAGAGTCCTTCAGGTGTCTTTTAGCAAACTCCATGCGGGCTGTCATGTGTCTTGCACTGAGGTATGTGTGGAGACAACCAGGCACTGCTCATCACTTGTCCAATACAGTCCCCACAGTGAAGCATGGCGGTGGCAGCATCATGCTGTGGGGGTGTTTTTCAGCTGCAGGGACAGGACGACTGGTTGCAATCGAGGGAAAGATGAATGCGGCCAGCCACTGGCTGGAGGGAGGCGGCCCCTCTTATACGTCCCGGATGGACTCCAGGTGCATCCTGAGGAGCTTCTGTAGCCGCACCCCTGTGTGGCGGAAGCTCTGGTGGTGCATCTGGAAGTCCTCTGGGTGTCCCCAATCCTCTTCCCCCCCAGCACTTCCGGGTGTGACGGAAGTGCTGAGGTCCAGGGCTCCCAAGGCATCGGGGCGCCCCCTGGTGGTGACCACAGGCCCCCACAGGGTAGAGCTTCCAAGCTCTGTACCCGTGGCCCCCACAGCAACCAGGGAGGACGCGACTCGTGTTCTGGAGGAGGCACAAGCCCTCCTCTGGTCCTCCTGGGCATCCTGTCCGGGCATGAACCCCATCCGGCTGCCACAAGATGCATTCATGCAAACTTGAGTATTTCTATTTGTCAAAAATAAACTCTCGATTGACTTTGAACAAGGGAAGTACTAATTAAGAAACCATGAGTAACTAATCATATAGACAGATATTTATTTATAAAGCAATTTTGATCTTTGAAGGATTTTGAGAAATAAACTGAAAAAAGCTTATAATATGGATCTGTATTTACAGTGAATCCTCTACTCCTCTGTTGCCACTTCCGTGAGGATTTTAAAATCCGTGCATTTAAGTTGGTCAGCCTGGTGTCTGTATATCTGAAGTGAAATAAACTTCATTCACTTTACTCATCTTTAAACAAATATCCTCCCTAAACACACAACAATATAAAGATGAAATCCGTTTGATTACATGAGGAGAGCGAGTATCTTAACATGATGTTCATTCTGTTAGGAAAATGTTACTTACTCTGAATAACACCACCATGTGTTACATTTTCAGAGGTACATACAGTATGTTTCTCGTTTTTGTATATATTGGTTGATTGTATAAAATATAGTTAGTACACGTAACTGCTTGTAAGGTTGTCTACCTATTATTGAATAGTTTGTTCTCTGTCGGTTTCACATTTCTGTTTTTTTTGTATTACAATTTGATAATGTACTTATAGGTGTATGAATATTAATTCAGCCTCCTGCCCCTTCTTCTTAGGCTTAGCAATGTCTTTGTACCTGAGGACAGTCCTTATGCTGATCAAGTAAATGCAAAGCCATGCCTACTGATTTGTAGGTAACTTATGCAGTGGCCTTGTGTTGTTGGTAGAGTAAAGTTAGATTTGTGTGTTTTTTTTTTTTTTTCTTCTTCTCAAAAATGATACAAATAGCATTGGTGAGTTGCTATCCTCTACATTTATAGTGTTGGGATGTGTGTGTTTACGGAGTCCTAAAAGTATAGTTATCTGAAACAATGTCCCCCTCAAAGCATTTGTGTGTCTTGCTTGCTGAGCTAGAAAATAGAAATGTGCTCCCAATGTTTACAACCCATATTCACTACCAAAGTGGAATAAGTTACTGAGCAAGTTATAAATATCTGCAACCACTTAAGGTACAGGAATCCTTCTATTTCGGTGTATTCTTTGTATTTGCTCACTTCATGTGGTTGCATGTACTTAAGCCTAAAATGTATTAATAACGATAATAATAACTTATATAGCACCTTATCATACATTTACATGCAACTCAAGGTGCTTTCCACAGATTAATCAAAAAAACAAAGATATACTATAGTTATTTGGATATTATCATTAATTAATATTATGACAATTTCGAATAGATGTACTTACACTAAATAGAAAAATATCCTGGGCATTGTTAAACAAAATTGAAACACTAAAGTACAAAACAAACTTTCACTCTTATTTGAAAAAGGTTCATATTGTTTTCTAATTAAAAGCCTTGTACATAACCAGATTTAAATTACCTGTATATACAAATAAATATATATACAGTATATATCTGCATTTGACTTCCACATGTGTACATGGCAACACATTAAGTAGAGACAGTTTGATGTTATTATATCTGTTGAAAAGATAGAAAAGCAAATAAAGCTAAACAAATAGTTCAGTGCGATGGTAATCAGTTTCTACATTGTAGAAGTCAGAATGACCTAGGCCATCTGGTCGCCCACCCTCCTCTGGGCACAATTGATGTAGTTAGCACTGTCTTCAATAAAGGTTTCCAAGTCCTCCTCGTTTCCTCCAGTACATTAGGTGATTGCAGAATAGAGCACTTTGAGCAGGTGTGGGTTGTAGGATGGGAGACAGAAAAAACAAAACAAAGAAAACAATGGATTAATTCCGGGTACTTATTTATACATCAAAGAGCTAAACTTGTCATCAGATCACTGTTAAATGTTCTGTAGATTTAGCCTTTTGGTAAATTATTCCATACTTTAAATGCGTAAGAACAGAAAGCTGCCTCACCAGTTCTTATATCTTGGAATAAAGAGCAAACCAGTATTTGCAGATGTAAGATTGCGATTTGGTACCTAATGTAAAGATATTAATATTGGGAGGGGTGGGGGTTGATTTGTTTTCGATCTTATTTTTGTAAAAATTGATTTAATTTGTATGGAATGTTGTGTGATTTTAATAAATTCAATAAAATAAAAAAAAAGTTTTTAATATTGGGGATATATGCTAAATTGTTATTTTTTTTTTTAATTAAAATTCTTGCTGCTGCATTCTGGAAAAGCTGTAGCCCATTTATGTCCTTCTTGGGTAGTCCTGATAGGAGAGCGTTGCAGTAATCTAGTTGGCTAAATACAAATGCATGTATTGATTTTTCAGCATCTTTAAATGTTATAAGAGGTTGCACACTTGCAATGTTCCTTAGATGGAAGAAAGCAGTCTTGGTAATATTACTAATATGTGATCTGAAGTTAAGGTCAGAGTCAATGATCACACCTAAAATCTTGACTTCTGGTTTGATTTGCAGGACCAGATGATTAATTTTGTTTCTAAGAAATTCACTTTGTTTATTGCTGCCAATAACTAGCAATTCTGTTTTTTCTTGTTTAAGGAAATTCATACTCATCTATTCTGTTATACTAGTAAGGCACTGGATCAAAGGGTTTAGAGCCTCTGGGTCATCAGGCAAAATAGATAAATAAGGCTGTGTGTCATCAGCATAGCTGTGGTAATTTACATTCTATTTTGAAATTATCTGGCCTAATTGAAACATGTGGAGTGAAAAAAATAATGGTCCCAAAATTGATCCTTGCGGTATACCATATAGAATATCATGTATTTTTGATGCATAATCGTCATAACTGACAAAGTATTTCCTTCGTTATATAAGATTTAAACCAGCCTAAGACAGTACCCCAAAGCCCTACCCACTGGCTAAGCTGGTTTATAAGAATATTATGATCCATAACATGGGTCTTAAACTCTGGTCCTGGAGGACCACATTGGCTGTAGGTTTTCATTCTAACCCTTAATTAGTGACATGTTTTTGCTTCTAATTAACTTCTTTTGAATTAATTTTAATTGACTTGTTTTTTTTAAGATTTGTTCCCCTGAATTTCTTCATCATTCCTCTGAATTGCTTCATTTATTTCCTTAAACAGCACCCATACAGAAATGACATGTAAAGTGAGTGAGCCAACAAAAGACCAACTAAGTCAGGGCCTCAAACTCCAACCAATTTTGCTCCAACCAGTTGCTTAATTAGGTGCCGAGTCTTGTTGTTAATTAAACCCGTTCTTTATTTCCATGGCTTGTGACTGCTCTCATATTGCAATAGCAGACATTTCTGAAATTGTTGATTTTTCTCATTTCTAAGAGCTCTGTTCAAATGTTTTGGGAATCTAAGCAGATCAGCATTCCTGAGACCATCAACTTTCTTTATGTGCAGATATTGTATGATGGTCACAGTTTGCTGGTCCTGATTTGGTTAATTTTGTATCTCATTATTGTTTGGCTGCTAATTAAGGAAAAAGAAACAATTAAGGGGTCCTGGTCTTCAAGGGCAAGTCAAATAAAATGAATTCAAAAGAAGTTAATTAGCCTCAAAAACAGATCACTAATTTAAGAAAAGGGTTAGAATGAAAACCTGCAGCCACCATGGTCCTCCAGGACCAAAGCTAGAGATCCCTGATCTATAGTATCAAATGCTACGCTCAAGTACAGATATTTTATTTGCATCTGCATTAATTCGCAAATGATTTACTAATTTAACTAGAACTGTTCCAGTACTATGATTTGATCTAAACCTGACTGATACTTATCAAGAATAAAATTTTTATTGAAGTAATCACAACTGCTGAAAAACTACTTTTTCTAGAATTTTACTGAGAAAAGGCAAATTGGGGGTTGGCTTATGATTGTCTAATGATAGAACAATCAATGTTAGTTTTTTTTTAGCATAGGCTTAATTACAGCAGTCTTGAATCAGGGAAAATACCAGAATGTAATGAACAATTTATGTCAAGAACTTTGTTGGTAAGTACACGTAGGAATGTGGTCTAATACACAAGTGCACGATTTTAAATGAGTAGTTATTATATGGGGTGGCACAGTGGGTAGTGCTGCTGCCTCGCAGTTGGGGGACCTGGGTTCGCTTCCTGGGTCCTCCCTGCGTGGAGTTTGCATGTTCTCCCCGTGTCTGCGTGGGTTTCCTCTGGGCGCTCCGGTTTCCTCCCACAGTCCAAAGACATGCAGGTTAGGTGGATTGGCGATTCTAAATTGGCCCTAGTGTGTGCTTGGTGTGTTTGTGTGTGTCCTGCGGTGGGTTGGCACCCTGCCCTGGATTGTTTCCTGCCCTGTGTTGGCTGGGATTGGCTCCAGCAGACCCCTGTGACTCTGTGTTCGGATTCAGCGGGTTGGAAAATGGATGGATGGATAGTTATTATATGAAGTTCAGCTAAACCAATTTTAGTGAAGCAGCTTAGTTCAGAATGCCAAGCTCATTGTGTGTCTGCAGTAAATTGTACATAGAAATACAAATTATGTTAAATACATAACAAAACAAAATTAATGTCAATGCCCTTTATAAATAAAAATTTCCCAGTTAACAATAGGGAGAGAGAATGAGAACTCCAGTTTCTGGAGAAAATAAAGCTCTGGGAACTACCGCCCTATCATGAGGGAATGCTAGTGATACTACTAATTTGATTTTTGATTTTTTAATTTCTTAAGAGAAACAAGGGTGTTGTACCGTGTCAGCCATTATGAATGTAGAGAAAAGCCAAGCAAAATGACACCTTTTATTGGCTAACTAAAAAGGTTACAATATGCAAGCTTTCGAGTCAACTCGGGGCCCCTTCTTCAGGCAAGATGTAATCTTGATAATATCTTGATAATCTTGTAAGATTACATCTTGCCTGAAGAAGGGGCCTGAGTTGACTCGAAAGCTTGCATATTGTAACCTTTTTAGTTAGCCAATAAAAGGTGTCATTTTGCTTGGCTTTTCTCTTAAGAGAAACAAAAAAGCCAAATTAGAGATGGATTTTGTTTTAGTAGTTTTCAGGTATTTCCATCAAGTTGTTGCCGCACAGGGTTACTGTGCTTATCACAGGGTTACACAGGGACTGGCATCTAATTAGGGAACTGGTTGGAACGAAAATCTGCGGCCCTCCAGGACCATAACTGAGGACCCTTTTTCTAGGCAGCCTCACGAGCAGATTGAATCCTTCTATCCTTAAATGCCAAAACTCCCAATACCTTTGGTGTCCCTTTGCGTGAGTAGCAAACTGGTGTGGCCATAGACTGTTAATATTATTTGAACAACTCGCAGAAAATACTAATGGAAAATGGTAAATACAGCCATTGTGCTGGAGAACTGGAATAATTATTATTGTAGTCATTTTTTAAAATTTAAACAAGAGGTTTAAATGTATTTAGTAATACTGTAGGTAATGCAAAATTGCACCGATTACTCATTTTCTATTATGTAACGGCCTTTAAAAAGACTTCTTTTGGTGTTCTCAACAATTAGTCTTCACATACATACATACATACATACATACATACATACATACATAGTGTTAAGTTATATTTCTTACACAACATTTTTTTTGTATTTTGACTGGCTGCTCAGCCTTATAATCTGTAGATGCAAACTGTTACTGAAATCTAATGTTTTGAGTGCCAGTGGGGAGGACTGAGAGGTGCAACCGAGCAGGATAGCTAACATCTATAATAATCCTGCTTGCCTTTCTTAGAATTCTGAGTGTTACACATGTCATGAAGAGAAGGCAGCTAGCTGGGTGCCAGTCATATTCTTTGTCACCTTTACCGCCCTCTGCAATCTTGAGCTGAACAGGTGCGTCCATTGCAGCAAGCAAAAGTGGCCTGTTTTTTCTCCTTAAAGATAATGGAAAATAACTGCATATTTCTGTTTTTAGGTGTGTACGCCATGTAATACAAAAGCACCCACTGCGATCACTGTCTGTTTGTCTGCATGAAACAACTCAGTTCTCAGTGGACTATTTTGAAATTTGCCACACTTGTTCTTCAAGAAAATGTACCAGGAATGTTCAGCTTTCATTGAGATCTCAATTAGCGGGTGCTGTACAAAGTTTTGAAGTTTCAAAATCTCCCATTGGATAGCATTGGCCAATTTGGAAACTTCCATTTAAAGCGCACCATCTGTGCAACTTCAATTACAGAGTAGTTTACTGTTTCAAATTGCACTTCAGCAGTTGCTTCAACTTATATATTTTGTATATTCTTTTCAAATGCTGGGAACACTTTTTGAAACTTTTAACATTGTTTTTGTATAAAGAACCAATCATGGGCTAACTAGGAGTTTTGGCACCCCTTTTCTAGAAGGTTCTGCAAACAGTTTTATCCCAGCAGAGCCCAAGAAATTCTTTCTCATGTATTTAGTTAGCACCTAAAAAGGAAAAGCGAGTGTTGGAAGATAACATAATCAGAATATTCAGAAATGTTTATTGAATTTAGTTTTTATATTATAAAGTATTTGATAAACAGGCTCTTTATAACTGTGCATAATACTGCCATGCTTATTAAATACATAGACACAGTGAATATTGTTAACCTTTGTTGTTGCTTACCTTTATTTGAAAGCTGCAGTTTTGTGGTGTCTCAAGCACTTAATGTTTTACAGAGGCACAATGGGCATAAAAGTAAAAATACTTATAATACAAAAACAACATATACTGTTTAGTACAACTGTCTTATATGTATTTCATGCAGACTATTTAACATACATTTAGTTATACTTTTAATATGAACATTCAAAACAAAATTTTTTGCTGATTTGTCAGCCATACTCATAAGCCTGGAAGTTATTAACCAAACTGTAGTGGAACCAAACTGTTATTAACCAAACTGTCATTCTGGGACGGCAGGAGCAGTTAAATGTCTGGTGTCTGTGACTGCCACCAATTTATTGCAACAAATTTCTGAATGACCTGAAAGTTTTGTTTTCTTTCGATATAACTTCCAACCACATGTATCTTGCACCTACGGAGACAGTTGTGTGCTTTCATGAATATACATTTTAATTGGACCCGATTATTTTCATATTCCAGAAAATCCATGTAGGCTGAGTCTACAACAAAGCCTCCATCTGTTTGGATTGTCTTGGTGGAGCTGCTCAGATATTGTATTGCTCGGTAAAATCACTTGGGGGATTGTGCGTGGGGGCAGTGCCTTGTTACTTATCATTTTGCAATGAGGTAATGTCTTCCTGTCTTTGTCTGGCCCTTCATCTGGCGTCTCCCTGAAACAGTAATGAGGAAAGACCATTCAAGAAGGCACAGAAGAGTTATTCTCCTCCCCCACGGTGCACTGCCTGATTAACCCATCCACCCAACCCTTTTGGAATTGTCGGTTGGTTCTTCCCCTCCCCACTCCTCTAGAAGGTGCCCACTGTCTATCCCTTCCAAAAATCAAGAGCTTTCCTACAACAAGCTGTTGGATAGCCATTATCTGGGACCAGTATTCTCTAGTTGACAAACTCATGTCTGTCATTCTGTAGCACTGACTCTAGAGCTGCCCACATAGCCACACTCAATACTCAAGATTTTGTGATCTATTAAAAGTGCCAAGTATCTGGATCTACCCAGCTCATTTTTCTACCTTCCCATACTCCAAAAAAAAAACAAAACACCCAGGTACAGTTGTAATTGGGCAATCTCTAATCCTGCTTTGCTCCTCCGTTGAACTGCACACAATCACCAAAACCCCAATTATTATTAGTGTTAAAAGGTTATAATTGTATTGTAATACTGTAATATTTTTTTATTTTCAGCCTCCCCTGGTCCAGGCTATTTTTAACCGGAACACAGAAGAAGTTCGTTCTTTGTTGCACATGAAGGAAGATGTCAATGCACTGGTAAGTTGTGTATATTTCAATGTGTTTGTATGAAAATAGGAAGCTCCTGTTTCAAATATACTTTGAAGATTGTCATTTCCATGTGTGATTCCAAATTTTAAAACAAATTGAAATACAAATGCTCTGCCATGGGCGTTGTGTAAAGATTGCCTTTAGGGAACAAATCCTTCAGAATCCCTCTGAATTGTAGTCATTTACTGTATCTGTGTTTACACTATAAAATCAAATATGAAACAGTTGCTACCAGAATTAATTGTAAGCCTCATGATTTGGACCAAAGTGCTCTTTCTTGTGAGGTAAGTTTGTTGCAGCAGCATTTTGATCCATCTAAGATGACAATGGAAATGTTCTACCAAATCGCAAAATCTCTCAAATGCTATCCCATTCTCTGTCCTCACTTAAATGTTATTGTGGTTTAAAATTTTTTCTTATATATACAGTTTTGTCTAAGTATGAGTCACAGCAGTGCTTTTCTTTCTCTTTCTGTCTCCCCTGCCGGCCCACTTACCAGGGAGAGCGCTACATCTGAACCCCACATCAGAACAACTAGGTGACCTCACCTTTACCTGTAAGCACATGCACAGTCACACCCCATGGACTCCTTACCCTGAATGAGTACACCTCTCACAGTACCCAAGATAGAGCAGTGACATGGGAAAATAGGCATCCATTATGGTCTTGTTAAACTTAATAAGCAGAATTAAACATTACAGTTCTCACAAACCCTAGCAAAAGCTTTACACTTAATCGGCAAGAGCAGTTAAATATTTAAGGGTACTTTCCAAAAGGATATACAGAAGCAACTCAGATATTTAAAAGAAGACATGGGGCCCTTTCTCATTCTCCTCTGTTTTGGTTCTTGGTTTGTGGTTTGTTGGGAGGCTGATGGCTGTTACCTTGTCAAACCTGCTTCTCTGTGTCTACTCAGTTATGTTGAAATTACTTGTTTTTTTTTTGTTTTTTTTTAAATTCAATAGATTATTAATTTAATGTCACCATGTTAATCAGTAGCCTGATTGGTCAGCCCATACACAAATGTACATCAGTTCTTAGAAAGTCCACCTTTTAACAGTAATCCTCTTTAGTGGCCCACCCTTTCTATATCAGTACTTGGCTATCAATGAAGCATTTCAGGGTGTACAGATAGTCCTCAGGTTACGGACATCCGACCTACCACTTACGAATGAGACCGCAGCTGTGACGCATGCGCCTCATTAACTGCCGCTCCGTCATCTTTGGCCTGGGGACACTGCAAGCAGTGGCTGGAGGGGGGCGATTTCGCTGCTTGCGCAGTGTACTGTCCCTTGGGTGGCTCCTGGTGGCAAGCGAGCGGTGACCCATGGTCCATAGTCACCGGGGCCACAACTATCACTCGTGTGCAGGATGGAGGCTTTTTGGGGCGGTTCACTGTCCACCGCCGCAGCTACTGCTCCTGACTGGACGCAGGCTGGATGGAGCGGTGGTGGGGGTGTTTCACTTCCCGCCCACTACACACGGCTGCCCCTGAAATTTTCAGTGGGCAGCTGGTAATGCTGCAAGTGGTGACCCGGTTGTGGCTGAACAGAGGCCATTGAGGGTGAACGGGGCAGTGGGGTGTAGTATTCTAGTGTGCTTTGGGTGGCTGCCTGTTGAATGGGGGCGGTGGTGGGCAATTCACTACACGCCTTTGGCCGCACCATCTTCGTTTTCGGTGAGCGGACGCTGCAGGCTGCATACTGTAGTGGAGGTGACTGTGTGGTGGGTGGGTGGTGAACCGCCACTCGCTACTCCCATTCATTCTCAATAGCAAGCCTGCTTGTACTGTTACATACATAGCAGGAAGTTGTCTCTTATCAGTACATCAGGCATGCTGACGAGGGATGCCTGCCTGCTGTGATAGCTGTACAGTGCTATGCAGAAGAGCTCATCTTAACCTTTTGAATGTCTCTGAAACACAAATCTGATGCAAGTGCTGGTGATACAGTAAAGAAGAGAAAACCATCACCATTGAAAATAAAGTAGAAATAATAAAAAGGTCAGAGAGAGGTGAAACTCCCATCATTCATTGGCAAAGCACTTGGTTACAGTCGGTCAACAATAGCATTTATTAAAATAATGTACCTGTTGCGACTTAACATGCAAATTCAACTTAAGTACAAACCTACAGTCCCTATCTTGTACATAACCCAGGGACTGCCTGTAGTTTGTTTGGTTGTTTTTGGTATCAAGTCTGTAAGGATATGTCCTTGTTTTTCATCTCACCCATGAGACCCTCTTGTGTAGCAGGTTACCAGCTGCCTCTGATGATCTCATTATCTTCAGTAAAAATAGTATAGGTTTATGCAAAGCAAAAAGGCCAGTCAGTTTTGAAATATGTATTCCATAATTGTATTTCCAACGGATTTTAACACAACTTCTGACCATCCACTATTTTCTGAGCTGAAAACAACCTAGTCCGTGGTAGGTAACACTCACTTGTTCATATTCAGGACTGTAAACTAAGATGCTTTTCAGATGTTTGCACAAAATATTCCGCAGGTTTCAGCAGCTGTCTCACAAGGGACACCATCTACTTCATTGTCAGTGGAAAGGCAATACAATTCAAAAGACACTATAGGCAGCTTATTTTATATTTTGTATTTTATTGAAGTGGACATTCTATAATTATATTTTGAACCCAATGCTTATCGTGAAATAGGCTTGTAAATTTGAAACAGGACAGCGATGTTTAACACTGTTTACTTTTTAAATTACACCTTTTTATTTGTCTTGAATATCAAATAATTGATATTTCTTGAGATGTAATCACGAACCTTGCCTTGCAGCAAGAAAACCAGAGTTCTCGTTCAAGTCATCCCTGTGTGGAATTTGCATGTTGTCCCTGTGTCTGCATGGGTTTCCTTCCACAATATAAAGACATGCAGGATCCCTAGTGGGTGGGTGGGGGTGTGTGTGTGCACGCGCGCGTGCACACACACCTTGAGATGGACTGGTGCCCTGTCCAAAGTAATTTCCCTGGCTTGTGCACTGTACTTGCTGGTTTAGATTCTGGCCTCCATTGAACCTCCTCAGGAATAAGCGGGCTAAGAAGATGGTATGGCGTAATCAAGAACCGTCGCCTCACCCAAACCCCCACGCCTTAGTTATTCTGACTATCGTAAAAGCCATATAGAAATTTGCACGTCTGAGAAAAATCTTCATACTGTCAAGTCCATAAGTATTTGGACAGTATCACAATTTTTATAGTTTTGGCTCTGTATGTCACCGCAATTGATTTCAAACAAAGCAATCAAAATGTGATTGAAGGATAGACTTTCTGCATTAATTCAAGGGGTTTAACAAAAATATTGTATGAGCTGTTTAGAAAAGACAGACATTTTTATACATGGTCCCCCTATTTTCAGGGACTCAAAAGTTTTTGGACAAATTAACATAATCATAAATATAATGATAAATTTCAATATTTGGATGAAAGTCCTTTCCAGTCAATGACTGCCTGAAGTCTGAACCCCTGGCCATCTCCAAGTGCTAGGTTTCCACCCTAGTGATACTTTGCCAGACTTTTACTGCAGCTGTTTTCAGATGCTGCCTGTTTGTTGTACAGTTAGCCATCAATTTTGCCTTCACCAAGTGACATGCATGTCCAATTGGGTTGAGTTCAGTTGATCAACTTGGCCATTAAAGAATATTTCAATTATTTGCCTTGAAAAGCACTTGGTTTGCTTTTGCAGTATGTTTTGGCTCATTGTTCATCTGTACAGTGAAGGTTGTCCTTTTGGTTTGGCAAAATTTTTCTGAATCTGAGCAGATAGTATAGCCGTGTACACTTCAGCATTCATCCTGCTACTTCTGTCAGCAGTCCTATCATCAATAAACACCAGTGACTGACTTCCATTCGCAGCCATGCTTGATCATGTCATAAAACTACCTCCACCATGCTTTACAGATAATGTGGTATTCATCCGATCATGAGCCATTTCTTCTCCATACTCTTCTCTTTCCAGCATTTTGGTCCATGTTACTCTTGGTTTCCTTGTTCCAGAACTGGACAGGGTTTTAAAAAATGTTTTCTGTCCATGTCTAATCTATCCTTCCTATGCTTGAGGTTTACCATTGATTTGCACCTTGTGGTAAACCCTCTGTCTTTACTTTCATGAAGTCTTCTCTTGATTGTAGACTTTGGCAATGATAAGTCTTCCTCCCAGAGAGTGTTCTTGGTTTTGCTGAATGTCGTGAAGGGGTTCTCCTTCACCAAGAACAGAATTGTGCAATCATCTAGCACGGTTGTCTTCCATGCTTTTCCAGACCTCCTGGTGTTGAGTTCACTAGTGTGTTCCTTCTTTTTGAGAATGTACCAAATGGTTGATTTGATCACTCCTGGCGTCTCTGCTATCTTGCTAAATGGTTTTTGTTTTCTCAGCCTAGTGAAGGCCTGTTT
This sequence comes from Erpetoichthys calabaricus, assembly GCF_900747795.2. NCBI lineage: Eukaryota > Metazoa > Chordata > Cladistia > Polypteriformes > Polypteridae > Erpetoichthys > Erpetoichthys calabaricus. The sequence goes on from NC_041396.2 coordinate 302,011,238, forward strand.
TTACTTGCATGGACAGCTCTTTGGACTTCATATTAAGAGTTGATCAGGACAGTTCCAAAAGCAAATTCCACACTTGGAATCAATTCCAGACCTTTTATCCACTTAATAGTTAATGAAATAATAAGGGAACTGCTCCCACCTGGCTATGGAACAGCTTGTCAGTCAATTGTCCAAATACTTTTGAGCCCCTGGAAAGGCGGGTGGACTACGGAGAACAATGGCTGTCATTCCTAAATGGCTTGTACGATATTTTTTGGTAAACCCCTTAAGTTCAAAGTTGGAAGTCTACACTATAATTACATGATTGCTTTATTTCAAATCCATTTTGGTGGTGTACAGAGTCAAATTATGAAAATTGTGTTATTCTCCAAATATTTATGGACCTGAATCTAAATAAAATCATAATACCAACTGCCTATGTTTTGAACTTTTCAGCTTAATTTGGTGTTATTTATCTCTTTTGTAAAGTAAGGATCTCATTTTAATCCTCAGATCCATGTTTTCTATCTTTCTGTTTTCTCCTTCACCAATTGCGCAAAAACGGCTCATCCAGTTTTCATGAAATTTTGCACTTAGGTTGCCATTGTTCCAACTTAAAATATAGGCCATGTGGTATGTTAGATATTTCTTTGGGGAGGATGGATGTAATTAAGGGAATTCAAAAATGTGGGACAAAACCAAAACTGCATTACTGTCCAAACACTTCAGCCAGTGGTAATCAGTATATTTTTGGATTTGGCCCTACCTTCAGTGAAGACTACATTCCATTTCGCTGATTCAGTGGAATGGTGGCAAGTGGGGTGCACATCACTCCAAAATAGCTATATCTGTTTTTATAAAATTTTGTATTTACATTATTATTCATTTGGTTTATAAAAATAAAAAATATACAGTGAATATAAAAAGTCTACATACCCCTGCCAAGATTGCAGATTTTGTGAAATAAAAAATGAAACCAAGATAAATCCTGTCAGAACTTATTCTACCAATATTGCAAAACTGCAGTCTATACAAAGAAGGTGAAAATAAATCAGAAACTGTTCAGTGAAAAAAGGAAAAAAAGTTGGTCGCATTAGTGTGCAGACCCCCTAAACTAATACTTAGTTGAAGTCCCTTTTGGTTTGATTCCAGCACTCAGTTTTTTTTGGATAGGAGTCAGTTAGGCACATCTGGACTTAGGGATTTTTACCCACTACTCCTTGCCAAAAATTTCCAAGTCACGAGGGCATCTCTTGTGCACAGCTCTCTTCAGGTCACACCACAGATTTTCAGTAGGTTTTAGGTCTGGGCTCTGGCTGGGCAATTCCAGAATATTTATCCTCCTTTGAAGCCATTGCTTTGTTGATTTTGATATATGCTTTGGGTCGTTGTCATGGTGAAAAGTGGAGTTGCTCTTTAGCTTCCTAGCTGATGGTTGAAGGTTTTGTACCAAAGTAGACTGATACTTGGAGCTCTTCATGATTCCATCCACCTTGACTAAAGCCTTAGTTCCAGCTGAAGAAAAGCAGCCCCAAAGCCTGCTGCTGCCTTCATCATGCCTCTCTGTGGGTATGATGTTCACAACATATTTAAAGTTATGTAGCAACAGACACTATGAATGCCATCATGTAATTGGGTTAATGTTATGAGTTCTGTGAATTGTAAATTTAAAAAGTAGACAGTGCTCTTTGTAATAATATGTTCCCCGTCACTGCCAAGAGAGATCCTACTCTGCTGGGCCCTTGAGCAAGACCTTTAACCTGTAATTGCTCCAGGGACGCTGTACAATGGCTGACCCTGCGCTCTGACCCCAAGGGGTATGTGAAAACTAACAAATTCCTAATACAAGAAATTGTATAAGGCGAAATAAAGAATAAAGAACAAGAAATTTTTACATCAGCCTTTAGTAGTAGGGTGATGAGTTGTTAGCCGTTATGGATGAAATGACAAAGGACGCAAAATGACACCTTTTATAGGCTAACTGAACAGATGAAAATATGCAGGCTTTTGAGGTATTTTGCTTCATTTCTCATTACCTCAGACTTTACCTCAGTTTTTACAAATCCTTTCATGTATATTGTACATTACTGCACCATAAACAGTAACTTTGAATCTGAGATATTAATATATATTGATGATCTTATTTTCTTATTACCGGTATTACATGGCCCTGTTTTTTATATAAACTTTTAACATGTAGTTTAATAATCCTTACTTGGGTATGGTAAATATGCCCCTTCGTGTATGGGTAAAATAAGAATCTTATGGCACCATCTCTCTTACAAACAATTGCTTAGCATTGCAAATTCAGTCACTTTCAGCCCTGCTTCCACTGGAACTGGTTATCATTTGCTTTCCTCACTACAAGCTGATGCCCTTCTGAGTTTTTGACCCTTGCCATGTTGCATTCTTTCCCATACATTTGCTCTCGAGAATGCTCCATATATGTACATGGAAACATTTGCTAAGGTAAGCAGTTTGCTAAGAATGACCAAATCAGGTTGTCCCCAATATCTTTTTTTTTTTATCTGTACTCTCCTTTCATATTCTGCACTACATATTTTCATCACTTTTCCTTGTATTATTCTATAAGCTTCCCCCCCTCCTGTATTATTCTATAAGCTTCCCCCCCTCCCCCTTTGTGGCTGTACTCTTAACTCCCCCACTTAACTACCAAACTGTATTTATTTAAAAAAAAAAGTGTATTTCCTTTCTGTGTAGTAGTTTTATCAATTTTGTTTCTATTTTTTTCAAGCTGCAAAACTAAATTTTATTGGAATAGTGTGTTGCTTTGGATGGATAACAAGATTCTGTGTTTACAGTGCTCATCTGTCATCCTGTTAATGGGGTTCGCTAAAGCTGACAGCAGACATAATGTTCCAGAAAACATGCTATGAAATGTTCAAATTAATCTCAATTAAAATAAAGTTAAAGAAAATTCATACAAGTCATAGTTTAGCTGTGTAACAATGTTGTGGCTGTCATAAATGAGCAGATTTATGTGGCACATGGTATTGCCTTATCAATAAAGAGAGCAACATGTCTTCACACATCTCGTGCTTAAAGAAGGATTGTTAGTTAAGTGATATTTCCCGTAGTTTATTTTGTCTTCATTATTAACTCAGGTATTTTGTGGCAATAATGACGCCCGGACATCAAACAAGCTAATGTTTTTCCTGTATGAGATTAAATCGAAGATTGTTCTTGTCTCTCCTCACCCTGTAGGCGCTGTTAGAAACCATTCAAAGTTTCCGTTGACTGAAACTTTCTATTGCAGTGTTAGAGAGAACAGAAAAAAATGTTCCAAATAGTACACTTTTATTGTGGTGTTTTTTGCCTGGATTAATCTGTATCATTAAAATTGTGGACTGAACCTGGAGGAGAATATCAAGACAAAAAATTAAAAGCAGTCTGTGCCTGTTGTTAATAATAATAATAATAATAATAATAATAATAATGTCCTCACAGGTGGCGCAGTGGTAGTGCTGCTACTTTGCAGTAAGGAGAATGTGGAAGATTGTGGGTTTGCTTCCCGGTTCCTCCCTGTGTGGATAGCTCTTTGAGTACTGAGAAAAGCGCTATATAAATGTAATGAATTATTATTATTATTATTATTACACTTTTATTGTGGTGTTTTTTGCCTGGATCAATCTGTATCATTAAAATTGTGGACTGAACCTAGAGGAGAATATGAAGACAAAAAATTAAAAGCAGTCTGTGCCTGTTCGGTCCATTGCAGACCTCTATGTAAAGTTGACTTTTTCTGACTTTGGATAGGAGCAGTTTTAGTGACTTCATTTCCTGACTTGCCAGTCCTCCTGATCTTTGGGTGAATGAAAGTCAAGGTGTACTGTATTGTCTTTACTGTTTGTCACTGACCCCATCTCTGATATGCCCTGGAATAAGTATCTGTTGAGGCTGCGGCACTTTTCCCAGTGAAGGACACAAAGAACTCTTATTTGTTTTACTTGTTCAATACTAGGATAAGAAAAAAATTAAGCCTATCCCCTCAGTTATTGAAACTTTGTTGCATGCACTTTGTATGTCTTCAGTTCTTGAGTCTCATCTCTTGGTTAGCCTTTGGTGGTCTTTTCTTGATGTAAGGCACACAATCCTAATGCATTGTGAGTGCATGAATTTTGAGACACTGATTTTTGAAGTAGTAAGTCATCTCACTGCCCAAACAATCCGAAGAAAAAACCCCTATCCACCATACACTCACCCTGCCAATTTCAAAGGTATGTAGATGGCTATTTCCTTATTTTCTCATTTGCACATTTTGCAGGACCAAGAGAGACGGACGCCTTTGCATGCTGCTGCTTTCCTGGGTGATGTTCAGATTATGGACCTCCTCATCAATTCAGGTATAGTGTCCAAAGGGCAGCCCCAGAGATTGCTATTCACACTCATTTAGTTGGCTTTGTATGAGTTTTTTTTATTCCCTCTTTTTTTCCCCCTTTCTTAAAGGTGCTAATGTTAATGCCAAGGACCATGCTTGGTTGACTCCTCTTCATCGGGCTGCGGCCTCACGTAATGAAGTAAGTTATTCTTTAGTATGAGACCACACATATACTGCACATGGTTGTCCCCAGCTTCCAAGTCCAGTAGTGACATTATGCTTTTGCAGCCTATCTTCAATTACTCTCTGTCAGCTTTTCTCTCTCTCCCTTTGGCTGAGATGTTAGATGAAGAAGAAATGCTTCCTAATGATTTCCGAGAAAATGAGTCACAATGTGCCAATCCCCATCCACTTTTCTGTCTGTTTGCCAGCTATACCATTACAGTAAGACACTGCAGACTAAAAAGCCTTGATTCTGTCTTCTGGAATTGATAGCCATCATTTGAACATGCAGATGAAGATCTTACTGTGTAAACAGCTGCCCAGTATAGCTTGTTCTTTGGTATGATTAATAATTTTCTGATAGCCTTGCTTTTAAAAACTACTGACTTAGTAATCCATAAATCGGGAGCTGATGGTGGGGCAAAACACCTTCAATGTCTCATTATTACCTGCAGTTACCTGAGTTCTTATCAAAAGAATTGTGACCTCCCCAGGCAGCGTGTGAGACGTGCTTTATTTTTATGAATTACTCCTTGGTAACTATCACAGTGATGCTGACTTTTCAGGTCTGTCAGTCAACATAGACAAGTCTGCATATTCTTTTCCCTCCATCCAGAGTATTAGCAACTTCTTTATTTTATTTTTTATTTTTTTCTGGCCCCTTAAGGGTCATGTACAAAATCTTGTGGGGTACATGCTGGAAAGGTGCTTATGAAATAAAGATTGACTAAGTTCTTGAGGAGTGAGGGGGCTAACATGTTATTAATTCTTGCCCTTATGCAGAGGGCGGTTCATCTCCTGCTTAAGCAGTCTGTCGAAGTCAATGCCCGGGACAAACACTGGCAGACACCGCTTCATGTGGCTGCTGCCAACCGAGCCACCAAATGTGCAGAAGCGCTTATCCCACATCTCAGCAGTATCAATGTTGCAGACCGGACCGGCAGGACTGCCTTGCACCATGCAGTGCATAGCGGCCACGTGGAGGTAACAGGAACTATTATCTTATTTTTCTGTAGTATGGAGTAAGTAATTTTGTATTTTGCGAGTTTTTGTGTCTTTTTATGTGTTTGTCCTCAAGCAAATCTTCATAACCTTGGTCCTGGCACACCCTTATTGATCCTGGTTTCTTTCTGTATAATTATTTAGTTACCAAATTATAACCCTAAGTGGGGTAATTGCTTAAAGGAGTACTCCACCTGAAAAATGGCATTATTATATGTTACATACCTCATGTAATTTCTAGTGATGGGTGAGAAAATTTTTTAATTGTCATGTTGCCCTGGAAAATGTAGATGACTTTTCTGATAGAGATGGAGCCTATGGTGACCAGTGTTTGACAATAGCAAGCAATATTAGTGTCCATGAAAACATCTTGTGTTACTTATGTTGCATAATACACGTCTAGTCATCTGCTCACAATGTACAAAGTGCATAGATTGTTTTGCAAAAACATTTTTAAAAGCTTAAGAAAAATTGGAGTAGTGTGTGATAAGGAAATGTTTTAAAGTAGGATTAAACTTTTGAATTGGAGAGAGGATTCATGACCCATGAAAGTGGGGGAGAGACTGTTCTTCAATTCAGAAGTGCTATCCCGTGTAAAAGGGCTTCCTGATTGTGGACTAATTTTCCTTTTGTTGTTTTTCTTCTTGAAAATCTGAGGTTAAACATTTTTTCTTGTCCTTCACTACCGTCCCGGGTAGGACGTTAAAATGCATCCAGCCCTGCAATTGGTCATCCAACATGCAGGACAGACTTGGGGGTTAGTGGCAGGATTGGCACTCCAGCCACCATAAAACTTAATGCAACTTAAAAACAACAACATTTATTTATATAGCACATTTTCATACAAAAAAGTAGCTCAAAGTGCTTTACATAATGAAGAAAAGAAAAATAAAAGAAAAAATAAGAAATTTTAAATAAGACAACATTAGTTAACATAGAAAAAAAATGGTAGACAGGACTCCTTTCTGCTCTCCACTGTGGTAGCTCTACTGCAGCCACCCATAGGAAGGCTGCTTGCATTATGAAGAGGACGGGAAAGCCCTCGGGAGCCTCATCCCTGGAAGAGCTGAAACCGCCAGAGAGCCAGTGGGGTCAGGCCTGTTAGGGACTTGAACTGATGTGATGATGATGCTGAGGTGTCGCCCATTGCATGGTAGTCCTTGGGCCCAAATTTGAGGCAGCCCATCTAGGTAGGCACGTGGAACGTCTCTCTGGCATGATGATCATCTTCCTCTGCTGTTTGAGGAGTTTCATAAACTCCGCATTTTAGTGGCAGCACTCTCTGAGGTGCACAGACATAGGACTGGCCAGATTTTTGTATGTGGGTACACATCTTATTGGTCTGGTCGCTCTGATGGCTGTCATACTCGGGGAGCTGCTGTTGCTGTGGTGGATCACCTCCTTCCGATGTTGTCTGATGTCACTCCTTTTAATGAGCATATTATGAGGCTCGGATTAAGGCGCTGTGAGTGCCTTGTCTATTTTCGTGGTGAGTGATGTCTTGGTGAGGGGGACATTTTACTCACAACTTCGCTTGGTGGTTGATGGGTGACCCCAAGACACTCCTCTGATCATGGGTGACTTTAGTGCAATCCACTGGCATTGACAGGGCTGGCTATGAGTCTGGGAAATCTGGCTAGCTTGGTGAAAGTGGCTCCATGTTCCATGACTTCGCAAAAGGCCATGGGCTGTGGTTTACTGGATCCTGGTTATAGTGCAGTGAGACGCATTGTTGGACTTTGTACTCTAGTACTGGTGGTGTGGTGAAGGAGATTGTTCACATACTCATGGGCAGATGCTTGAGGCTCCTACAGAACTGCAGGGTCTACAGCAGTGTCCAGTTTGTGAATTCTAACTACAGACTTGTTTCTACTCTTAAGATCCAGCATTTTAGGTTCAGTAGGCTACTACCTACTAAGAGAATGAGGCTGTACCTGGCCAGACTCCAAGATCAGGCTGTTTCTAATACTTTTGCATGCAGTTGTTTGACAGCTGATCCTAATGTGATGTGGGAGACCTTTTGTGGCAAGACCCTGAAGGTTGCTGAGGGTTGTGCTGGTGTTGCCAGTGTTTCACCTTGCAGGGCACCCTGGATATCATCGAGAGGAGTCGCAGCGCATAGCTTGATGGTAACTCCGGTCTGTACCGGGAACTGAGAAAGATGTCTGCGAGGGCTCTGTGTTCAGATAAGGAGGTGTTTGTTAGAGGAATCTGTGAGCAAGTGTCACACCGTCTATGGTCTAGTGACTCACGTCCTACTTACAGGGGAATTGAAGAATTACGCACATACAAATCTGTTCCTCAGAGAGTCGCAGTCAGGGTGGATGATGGAACGGTCCTCATGGATGACACTGTAGTCCTGAATGAAGCACATTACCTGCATTGTGAGGGAGTGTTAGTTAAGGCGCTACAGTCTTGTGGCGTGATTCCCCGAGGGTGATCTGGTTCACAGAATCCACATTATTGAGGACCCAAGTGGCTGGACCAGGCCAAGGGGACACCCATGTAACACCTGGCGGCAGCAGATATATGATCATTTCCAGAGGGTGGGACTGGACTGTGTGTTTGCCTGGAGGGTTGCCAACCAGGATCCCAAGCTGTTTTGTTGTGGGTTGGGTGCAGCAATGCACTGTACCAGTGCGTGCTTCCCAACCTGACCTGACTTTATTACAAACTACATGTGGTAAGTAACATAGAATATAATTTTTTGGGGAATATTCCTTTAAATGAACATACCGTTTCTTGTTTATACACATACTTTGTCAGTGAAGAAATGACTATTCGACTTTAAGTTGTATTGCATTTAACAAGGTTGTGGGTGTTTCACTGCTGTAAACTGATTCGTTTTCTTGAATTTGCTCATTAAGGTGTTGCTCTTAATTCTTTTATACATTCTGTTGCTTAATTACTTTCCACATAGCTGTGGATGAAATAGAATACAATGAACTTTACAGGTTTAGAACACATTATTGTTTTCACCATGGTGATCTATTTGCCTTCTATTTGTAAAGGAAAGGATTTATGGGAGTAAACTGCTGACAAGGGAAATTCTTAAAATGAATAGTGAGTCCTGTGTGCTAAAAGCTATGACAATACCCTAATCCACTCATTTTTTACCTGCATATACTAGGGCTTTAGATTTCTTACAAAGGTGAAAGTTTCTGCTCTCTTTATACAGAATGAACAATCTGTTCAATTAAAGAAATTGAGTAAAATTAAGAACTAATTAATAACAAACTGGCAATAATTAAAATGGACAGCTTCAGGATTAGTGCCTTCACTGAATTTAGGAGGTCTCAGCCGTGGTGGTTTAGTATAGGAAATACTATATCAGTTACAAATTAGCTCACCAGGCAAAATAAATGAGTCACCTTTTCTAAATCCTGTCTAGCACCATACAACTCCTCCATGAGACTGAAGAACAGCTGGTGTTCTGTCTGATATTTGCAACATCAGTTTTCATCCATTCTTGCAGCACTAAATCCCACAGTTTGGCCACATTGTTCTTCCAGTGTTTCACTCATTGCTCTAGACCAGGGGTCTCCAACCCGTTACTCGTGAGCTACCGGTAGCGCACAACCCCTTTCCAAGTAGCTTGCCAGAGGGATAATGAATCCTACATAAATTTGAAAACTTGATTAGTCAAATTAGGGGTGTGGCGATCTTTCCAAAAAATATCACGATCCTTTTAACACAAAATCACGATCCACAATCTGAATTGCAATCTATCTTTTCAATGTAGCATACACTTAAGAGAATATCCAGACTCAAAATCATCAAGACCTAAGTAACATCCATCCATCCATTTTCCAACCCGCTATATCCTAACACAGGGTCACGGGGGTCTGCTGGAACCAATCCCAGCCAACAGAGGGCGCAAGGCAGAAACAAATCTCGGGCAGTGCAGCAGACCACCGCAGGACACACACAATAGGGACAATTTAGAATCTCCAGTGTACCTAACCTGCATGTCTTTGGACTGTGGGAGGAAACCCATGCAGACATGGGGAGAACATGCAAACTCCACACAGGGAGGACCCGGGAAGAGAACCCAGGTCTCCTTACTGCGAGGCAGCAGGGCTGCCACTGCACCACCGTTCCGCCCTACCTAAGTAACACTTTATTTTAAATATCAAAGTTGAATTCAATTGTTCTCTCGTTTGCTAGCTAAGCGGTGTTAAGGAACACACCTCGAAGCTGGCGAGTGAGTGAGGAAGCCCACCAGCCCACTGTGTTTCTTGGATTTGTGTAAATAAATCAGTACCGCAAGCCAACTATGATACATAGTGAAATGAGAGAAGTCGCAAAATCAACCGGAATGTTCAAGCAAATTATAGAAACAACCCAATCTAAATCCGTTAAGTAGTTCTCTTGTGAAAAGCGGGTAGACATGCATTGGATTTTATATATTATACAGTGGGTACGGAAAGTATTCAGACCCCCTTCAATTTTTCACTCTTTGTCATATTGCAGCCATTTGCTAAAATCATTTAATTTTTTCCCTCATTAATGTACACACAGCACCCCATATTGACAGACAAAAAAAAAGAATTTTTGAAATTGTTGCAGATTTATTAAAAAAGAAAAACTGAAATATCACATGGTCCTAAGTATTCAGACCCTTTGCTCAGTATTTAGTAGAAGCACCCTTTTGAGCTAATACAGCCATGAGTCTTCTTGGGAAAGATGCAACAAGTTTTTCACACCTGGATTTGGGGATCCTCTGCCATTCCTCCTTGCAGATCCTCTCCAGTTCTGTCAGGTTGGATGGTAAACATTGGTGGACAGCCATTTTTAGGTCTCTCCAGAGATGCTCAATTGGGTTTAAGTCAGGGCTCTGGCTGGGCCATTCAAGAATAGTCACAGAGTTGTTGTGAAGCCACTCCTTCGTTATTTTAGTTGTGTGCTTAGGGCCATTGTCTTGTTGGAAGGTAAACCTTCGGCTCAGTCTGAGGTCATTAGCACTCTGGAGAAGGTTTTTGTCCAGGATATCCCTGTACTTGGCCGCATTCATCTTTCCTTCGATTGCAACCAGTCGTCCTGTCCCTACAGCTGAAAAACACCCCGATAGGTGAAAATCCGCGATAGGTGAAAATCCACGATATAGAAAGACCATATAAATAAACATTTTTATAGTTTAAGCCTTAAAATACATATCCCACACGCTTTAAACAACATGTAAACTTATAAAACACACTTTGTTAACACATATGATATGTGGATGTCGGGCTAAGGATATGAGTAACCTCTCTCTATTATAAAACATCTTAAGTTCATGCAAGACAAGGCAGTGAGACAGGAAAACAGCTGCTGTACAGGCTTTTAAATTATTGACACGCAGAGCGACAAGCAGCACAAAGTCTACTTCTCCTTAGCGTGCATTCAGCTCTCCCCCGCTTCACAACCGAAGTGGCAGGAGCATACCGCTCCTCTGGGGAGGGGGGTTTGAGTGAACATGTGTTCAGCCCTCACACCCCCCCCCCCCCCAATCACCTCGCCCCAATCCCCCCCAAACCGCCACTCCTCCTCCTACTCCTACAGAACGAGCAGAGCGACCAGCAAGCATTTTGGCAGAAGCAGCACAAAGTCCGCTTCTGCTTAGTGTGCGTTCAGCTGCTCCCCTTCACAAAGCGAGTGTCAGACACATCGACGTCTGATCGCTGCGGGTAGTGTTGCTCTGTGTTGTTTAAGAGTCTAGAAAGTGTTTAAGAGCATAGGAAGTGTTTATAAGAGTGTGGGAAAGGTTTATAAAGCCTTAAAATATATATAAGTAATAAATATAGGTCGGTACTTCGCGGATTTTCACCTATCGCGGGAGGCTCTGGAACGTAACCCCCGCAATAGGTGAGGGATGACTGTATCACCTCTTACATGGATGGTGACTTAATTTTCACTTCAGCTGTAAAAGAGCAGTGTAATGCTATAGGCAGACCTCTATTGTAGATTTCTGCAGCATAAATAAGTTAACATGTGGGTATCTATAATAGAGGTCCAACTGTAACCTTGCACTGCTCTTTTAGAAGTGGAAGATCATGCAGAACAAGTTTAGACGTTTGTGAACATGCAATGGGCTTTTAGAAACACTTTTTATGAATCACCAGAGAGTAATCCTGAAGCCTCCTAGAAGTTGTTGAGTTCATTTGTGAAATTGCATTGCAAGCTGCTTCATAGGCACCATTCTATACATATGTAAGAAGAAATTGGAGTGCAATGGGTGTTTGTGTTACAATTGTTACTTTTACTAATTTAGATTAATGACATAGATTTGGGTGTTATGAGTAAGTTTGTAAATGACACAGGGACTGCATAGATGGAAAATACTGAAGAAACTGCCAGAACAATTCAGAAGGACTTGGACTTTCATTTGGAAGATGCAATTTAATGAGAACAGCCAAGTGCGACTGTTAAATGAATTGAATTTAATTTAACTGATTGTTTTACTTTAATTATAAATAGAGGTGGTAACTTACAGGAAGCACATCCTGAAAAGGATTTGGGGTGGTCTGAAGAGAGGAAGTGTAATCATAAGAATGTCTTCTAAGTCGTAGTAATTTAATTGATGAGATTCTGTCTGGAATACTGATTATAATTTTTTTTGCAACACATGAAAACAGATGTAATAGCGCTAGAAGCTGTGCAGACCAGATGAACTAGATGTGTTGGTATTAGGTGTTTCTTATGTGCTTTAATATTGTTTACAAGGGCAGGTACTTGAACTATATTTAAGAAACACTTCCACATGCAGAGACTGCTTTTATACCCTCTATTAGTTTTTTATTAGTTTTTGGTCAGTACACAGTATTATTTAATTTCTTTAAAATACTTGTGGTCATTTACAAATTGTAACTACACCAGCACAGATAACAGTGTACCTGACATAAGAGCTGTTAATGCACATCCATTACTATTTGTGTGTTTATCATGAAGTTCATGGCTTGAATTTCATCACAAGATTTCAATAATCATGCCTATTATTTAAAAAATCCTTTTCTCCTTGCTTTGCATTTAACAAAGGGGGAACAATCCCACTCATGTTCAGATACAGTAAATAAAAAGAAAGGTTTCATTACTGGAGTTTTAATATCATTTTGGTGAGAGTTCAGAAATAAAAATGTGTGACTTATGTGTGTTTCAAGTGGGCGATGATGTGATCAGTTAGCTGTAACTTGCAACTGTTTTTACTTGAGTCTTGCATTTGAATGACAGGATTAGAAATATCAGCCTAGTGAATCCCAGGCTAATAAAAGCATCATACATGACATCAGTAAGCAAGCAAAACAATTGCAGTTATCTTCTGAAAGGTGTATATGTGGCTACAGTTATCTCCTGTCCATCCATTTTCTAACCAGTTGTATCCAGAAACTGTGGTTCATTTTGAATGAAAGCTGGCACTCACTCGGGGTGAAACCTGAATAAGAGCTGACAATAGCAGTAAATGATTTATCTGGGGTACACATGACGTTTGCATTGAATGAAGTGGAGATAAAGTGTTGGTATGTTTTGACATGGAGCACGAAAATCACCTTCTGCTGTTCCTTGGGATTCCTTGCCCCTGTGTCTACAACATTCATTTTTAATTGTCATTTTAAGATGAAAAAAGATTAATTATTAGTAAAACGAGAAATGAAATTTAACAATTTAAAGCTATGGCAAAAGATTTCTTTGGCCTGTTAATCTCACACTACTGTTCTTTTCTAAATGCACATTAACAGAAGAAAGAGACTAGCTAGTTAAGCAATGAGGTCAATTAGCCATAAAATGATTCAGTAATTATGTAACTGAATGTAGCAAAAAATTTACAGCGTCAGGATTCCCCCAAGACTGGGATTTGGAACCACTAGACTAGTAAAATCAAAGACCATGACCCTTACCATAGTGTCTGCTGACTTTGTTGAGCCAAATGTACAATAGACATGTCAAACTCAAATTTTCAAGGGTTGAAATGGCTTCAGATTTTCAATCCAGTCAGTTTCTTTTTTTAGTATTCTATTACTGCTGCTAATGGCACATCCTTCCTTTGTCTTAATTTTAATTGACTTGATTTTTAAGACTTCCTACTGTTGTTTTGTTTTTTTTTCCTTCTTCTTAAGTAAGCACCCAACAGTAGTGAGATGCAGGTGTGACCAGCTTATTTACTCTTATTTACATCTAGGTGTCCACCATATGGTATCTGTTTGAAAACAAAAATGTGACAATCCCTTGCTATATTGCGCTTCGATTTTCGTGGATTTTATATTTAAGCATATTTAAATATATATCGCGGATTTTTCGCTGGTTCCTGGGTTTCAGTGGACAATGGGTCTTTTAATTTCTGGTACATGCTTCCTCATTTGGTTTACCCAGTTGATTTCATACAAGGGACGCTATTGGCAGATGGCTGAGAAGCTACCCAATCAGAGCATGTATTAAATAAAACTCCTCAAATATATTTTGAGCAGGGGGGCTGTTCGCACCCCTAGAGGATACAGACACTCCTCAAAAAATACTGAAAGACTACCTTCACATTGCTCCCTTCCTTGATGGGCTTACTTATGGCTGCTTTGCTGCGCGATATGCTTCCTGCACAGTGCTTTGCATACTTAAAAGCCCAAACAGCACCTATTGATTTTTGATTGTTTGCTTTTCTCTCTCTCTGACATTCTCTGCTCCTGATGTGCACTCCTTTGAAGAGGAAGATATGTTTGCATTCTTTTAATTGTGAGATGGAACTGTCATCTCTGTCTTGTCAAGGAGCACGTTTAAACTTTTGAAAAAAAGACAAATGTTTGTTTGCAGTGTTTTGAATAAAGTTCCTGTCTCTCTACAACTTCCTGTGTTTCTGTGCAAATCTGTGACCCAAGTGTGACAATATAGAAAAAAAACCATATAAACATATGGTTTTTACTTAGTGGATTTTCACCTATCGTGGGGGGCTCTGAAACATAACCCCCGCGATAGGTGAGGGATGACTGTACTCCTAAAAAAAAAAAAAATTGTATATTTTTTTTTTTATGTTACGTACACAATGTGGTTTGTACTGATGGGTGAGAAAAAAAATTCCCTAATGATTCCATGGTGAACAGAGTTAACATTTCTGATAGAATGGAAGTCCATGGTGACAAATGCTGGACAACAGCAAACAATATGAATAATGTTCATGAAGAAAATTGCACATTACTTGTGCTGCATAATGCACATAAAATTATCTTCTTTAACACCGGAATGTTGGTAGGCTTTCTTGTATGAACTGCTTATTTCAGGTCTCTTCACAGCATTTCTATAGGATTAAGATCAGGACTTTGATTCAGCCTTTCCAAAGAATTATGTTTAAGTTGTAACCATTGTTTGGTAGAATGACTTGTGTGTTTAGGGTTGTTGTCTTGCTGCATAACCCACTTTCTCTTCAGCCTCATTTCACAGATGGATACCCTAACATTTCCCTGTAGACTTTTCTGGTACAATTCAGAATTCTTATTTCCATCAATGATTGCAAGCCGTCCTGGCCCAGTGGCAGGAAAGCAAGTCCAAACCATGATACTGCCACCACCATACTGTACAGATGGGATAAGGTTCTTATACTGGAATGAAGTTTTTGCTTTTCACCCAGTATAGCTGATTTCATTCAAGACAAAAACTTCTACTTCTGTCTCAAATGTTCACATCATTCTTCCAATTGTCTTCTGGTTTGTCCTCATTTTCTTTAGTAAACTTTTGAGGGATAGCAAAATTGTTTTGGATAGTAGTGGCTTTCTCCTTGCATCCCTGCCATGCACACCTTTTTTGTTCAGTGTTCTCATGTTAGTGGACTTGTGAGTAATGACATTAGTGAATGGAAGAGATGCCTTTAGATTCTTAGACGTGTCCCTGTAGTTCTTTATTATTCTGCCCAATTTAGGGTCACAGTGAGCCAATGATTATTGTAGCAGCACTGGGTGTAGGGCAAGATGCCTGGTGTACTTAAGCAGCTAGCTAGGAGAAGTGATCTGTGTCTGGGAACCCATTTCTGCTGCTCAGGGGGCTGCTTTTTGTAGCCTGCTTCTGAAAATATTCTTTGCCTTCTGACCGCTCTCGAGCACCAGTGGAAAATGTCCATTTCAGGTCCCAATCTAGGTTAGCTACATTATTTATAAAACAACAAAATAGTCAAATTTGGCCAGTCAGCTTAATGAAGGTTCTTGGGTTTAGGATTTAATAACGTGCTGACCAGTGAAATGTGCAGTTGTTCATACCAGACAAGAAAGAGTAACGCCAAAATAATGCGCTATTTCTAACACATTACATTTTATAATAACTAGGTAATGTATTTAGACACTTGTAATTAATGAATAATGTAACTAAGTTACTTTTGAAAATAGTGTTTCCCAGCACAGGACATTATTTATCAAGCGCCAGTCAAACATTACCCAGTAGAAAAGGACGTGGAAATAGTGATAAAATATGACATTTGTTTCATTCAGCTATTTTTATACAGATAAATGTAAATGATTCTAATAATTATGCAAAATAATTGCAGTCAGCTCAAAAAATCCAGACTTGGCGATTATGTAATTGTAACAGGCCTCTGCATACATTCAGTTTGGAATATAAGTGTTCCTTAAAATATTTAACTTGCCCAGTTCCAATGGATGTAGTGAGGGGTATTTGCAACCTAAAGTTCTCATGGAGACATCTGGCGATTGTAGTCCTCCAAATCTTTAGTCATGCAGACTAGGGGTTTGGGGGCAGTGGCAGTGTCAAAGGCTTTTCTGATAAGAAACCAAAGGAGGCCAATATTTTGAAACTAATATTCTGGAAGGTAGAGAAGAGATTCTTGGTGGATTTGTTTTAGATGGAGATACCTGCGGGGTACTGTGTTTTTGTACTCAATTGTTAAAACTGTATCCCTCTCTTCTAATTTGGATTTATTTTTATTAAATAACCTTTCCTAATCAAAAACTTGTTTGCACTTTTGTCTGTTTTGGCTACAATGACCTACATTGTCACAATATTCAGAAAAAATTGGAATACAAATTACTAAATTTAGTGCTAATTATATTGTCACCACTAGATTGGTGGTCAACAAATAGTGACCCTAAGACATCTCAACAAATTTTGAAATCCATACATGCTGGAGCATTTATTTTCCATCTCAGTTTTAGTTATTTAGTTAATTATTTATTTTAATGTAATGACTGCTATTAGACAAAATAACTTCCTCTCAGGGATCACTTGAGCAATCTCTCAGGGAGATTTTTGTCCTTGTAAGTGAAAAGTTGGCTAACTGCCCTTCCTTTATGTCTGGCTTCTCATATATTTCCATTACAAAATAACCTCCCATTTTACTTACCAATTTAATTGCTTATTAGGTTTGCCTGGATAAAGACAATGTTGCCGCAGAATAAACCCCTAAAATCCTTTTCAGAAGTTGCTCTCTGTAGGTCAGCGACACCCATCTTTTATTTAGGATAAAATTTCCTTTTGCCTTCTTGAAGCACAGTGCAATTCACTATGTTAAACTGCATTTCCAAAGCTTTCACCCAATTCTGATGATTGTCTGTTTCTTACTGAATGTCATTTGCTCTCCTTCAGTTTTATTGTCATCTAAAATTTTCACAAAATATATACTTGAATAAGTACCATAATTTGTCTGTGGGACTCAGTCTGTACTGTTTTTCTGTGGTCAGTTTTAAGTCATCCTATCATTAGTATATCTTATTTGTTCAGGACACAAAAACAGAACAGTAATATAGTCTCTAAATGGATTTTGTACTAGTGTGTGGGAGTTGGGTTTGATTCCTGGCTTGGTCGTTGCCTGTGTTCATTTACATATTTTTGTGTAATTTCTTCAGTTGTTTCAGCTCAAAGATGTGTGTTTAAGGTTAACTGGACCTTAATTTGAGCTTTTGAGTGGGTACGTATATCACATAATCTGTTTTAATTTTTTTATGCAGCACCTATTTTGGGAGGAGAATGAAAATATAGTAGAAAGATGGCACTGATTAAATACTTTTAGCAACTAATAATTGAATCTTGCAAAGAACATCTTCCTACAACAAAATGGAACATGTACAAATTGAATTACAATAAGAACATACACACAAAAAAGGCTTGCAAACAAATTTTAAATTGTATCATATTCACAAAAGGTGGGTTCACAAACAGCATAAAAATGTTAAACTAAATCCAGTATTCTAACTTGTTCTAATAAGTAGGAGTTCATCATACATAAATTATTGAAAGGAGGTGAGGGTTGCAGGAGTGTATTTGCTTTGTGGTGAGGAGCATTATATTGTTACCTAAAGGACATGTCAGATGTATATCTTGAAAATCCAGATAAACTTAATGTGTCATACTCACGGCCACTTGTTACTTTTGCAGATGGTGAATTTGCTGCTCAACAAAGGGGCCAATTTGAATGTGTCTGACAAGAAGGAGCGTCGGCCAATCCACTGGGCAGCATTTCTAGGTAAGCCATCTCTAATTGCAGAGTAGTCATGGAGTAAGATATTTTAAGTTTGAGCCTTAATCTTGGCATCATGGTAAAGCTGAATGAATAGAAATGGACAAGTGGGTAAGTCTGGCACTGTGCTTTCTTGAAACATGACACATGCAATCAAGAGTATTAGAAGATCTTCTCAATAATATGTTCTTGTTGGCAGGGCACCTAGAAGCAGTCAAGCTGTTGGTGGCCCGCAGTTCTGATGCCATGTGTAAGGACAGGCGTGGCTACACCCCTTTGCATGCTGCAGCCTCCAATGGACAGATTGAGGTGGTTAAATACCTGCTGAGATTGGGAGTTGAGGTGAGACATCTTATTCTATTTAGTGGTTTCCTGCCTTCACTTAACCATAGCAGCAGAAAAACTTGGCGTGGTGCGACAACTCTGACAAATGCAGCCTTGCCTGATTGTATGGGGGATTGTTTTAGGCAGATAGGAATGTATCTGAAGATTAGAAGCACATCTTGCTTTACTGTTAAATTTTAAAAATCTGATAGTTGACAGGAGGCAGCAAGATCTTTCTTTAGCTGAAGTTGGCTTGGGATAATTTGTGTGCAAGATTTAAACGGTGATGGTACTGTAAAAAAATATTTTTACCCACAGTATCCTCTGTTTTTGTACATTTTTACACAATGAAAGTCCTCAGACATTTAGACAAAATACAATATTGTATAAAGATAACCGAAGTGAACGCACAATACAGTTTTTAAAGCATTACCAGCTTTATTCAAGGAACAGTTATCCAACAGCCTTCTCACCAATATGAATTAATCATTTCCCACATAATTTCAATAATTTAATTGTGATTATTGCTGCTACAAATGCTGTAACAAACACTTCCTGCAATGTCATACTAGTCTTTCACATCATTATTGAAGAAATTTTAGCCCACCCTTCTTAGCAGAACTGTTTTCATTCAGACACATTTGTTGATTTACAGGTGTGAACTGCTCGTTTCAGGTTCACAGTATATCTGTTGGGTTCAAGTAAGTACTTTGAATAGGCCACTCCAAAGCTTTCATTTTGTTTCTTCTGAGTCATTCAGTTGTTGAATTTCTTTTGTCAGGTCACTGGCAGATGACTGGGCATTTTCTATAAGAATATTCTATTACTGTGGAATTTATGGTATTTTCAATAATGGCAAGTCTTAAGGCAGCAAAGCATCCCAATGCTATCACACTAGGACACCCATGTTTATCATAAGTATGATGCTGTTATTGTGAAGTGCTAAACATAGTGGGGTCAGTGTCGTCCAAAGAATTCTACTTTTGTCATGTTTGTCCACAGAACATTATTCCAGAAGGCTTGGGTTTCATTCATATGTTTCTTTGCGAAGGCGAGGTGAGCACTAATAATAATAATAATAATAATAATTCATTACATTTATATAGCGCTTTTCTCAGTACTCAAAGCGCTATCCACACAGGGAGGAACTGGGAAGCGAACCCACAATCTTCCACAGTCTCCTTACTGCAAAGCAGCAGCACTACCACTGCGCCACCTGTGAGGACCTAATGTTACTCACTAATGTTACTCGTGTATAGCAAAGGTATCCACCTTGTTACTATTCCATGAATTCCATTTTTCCTCAGTCTCTTACTTATTGTAGAATCATGAACACAGACCTTAGCTGAGACTAGAAAGGCCTGCAGGTCTCTGGATGTTTTTCTGGAACTCATTGTACCCTTAGAGTCATTGAGTCCGACTGGCTTTTCCTGTTCCAAATGTTTTCCATTTGGACATAATCACTCTCACTGTGGTGTGCTGTGGTCCCAGAGTTTTAGAAATGGAGCCCTAACACTTTTGTGACTGGTAAGTTTCAAGAACATTTTCATCACTTTTTCAATTTTCTTTGATTGAGGCCTAACGTTCTTCACTATGTGATGAGGTGTTAGATTCAACAGGGCTGGCTGTGTTCAGTCAGCTAAGTTGAATTCTCCATGACGTCATTTGTAAGAGTGAGTAACTAAGTGGGCAATTACCTATTCACATGGGTATTGCAGTTGTTGGATAACTTTATGATTTAAGTATATTAAGTAGTAGTTTAGAAATATTATGTTTATTCTGGTTCTCTTTAATGTTAGATTTTGTCTGAAGATCTAGAACAATTTATTGTGCTAAATATACAAAAAGAGGATATCGCGAATGAGGCTACTACTGTATGAATGTCAGAATCTGCTGATTCTAGAGTACCGGTTTGAGAAGTATATTTATGTATTGCTTTCAAGTTTTAAATAATCATTTCTCTTTGCTTTTATTATCTCATCTTGCTGTGCACTTGACCCTTTAACTGAGAAGATTGATGAACCCAATGTGTTTGGGAATACAGCACTGCACATAGCCTGCTACACAGGACAGGAGGCAGTGGCCAATGAACTGGTCAATCATGGCGCTAACGTCAACCAGCCCAATGAGCGGGGCTGCACCCCACTACACTTTGCCGCTGTCTCTACAAATGGGGCCCTATGCCTAGAGCTGCTGGTCAACAATGGAGCCGACGTTAACATTCAGGTATAGTTGCCATTTCGTCTGCGATAGTTGCTAAAGATTGTATCAACTCCACCTATGCAGTTCAGCATCTTCTCTGTCTCTCAGTCTGTCTTAACAGTGTTTTTATTTATTTATTTATAGAATAAAGAAGGGAAAAGCCCTTTGCACATGGCTGCTATTCATGGGCGTTTCACTCGATCCCAAATCCTGATTCAAAATGGTGAGTTAACAGTATCATAGGAACAAAACTTAAGTCGGCATAAGTCCGTATACTAAGACTCTTTCCTAAATGCACATCCTTCAGTTCATAGATAACCTACTGTATATGATCTAGTACCACTTTGGCCAAAAATGTTATTTATTTATCTATTTTATTTTAAACCTAGGGGGGGAAATCGACTGCACGGATAAATATGGCAATACACCTCTTCATGTTGCTGCTAAATATGGCCACGAACTGCTGATCAGCACCCTGATGACTAATGGAGCTGACACAGCAAGGTAAGAGCCAATAAAACAGGCTCTTGTTTTAGGTCTCTTCATCATCTTTGCAAACTGTAAACTCTGGCTGTAATCTTTCTCATTGTTGTCCTCTCCAAATTGAGGTTGCATTCCCACCAGGGCATTTAGATTAATGTCACTGTATTCCTTTATTTATCCAGGCGTGGAATCCATGGGATGTTCCCTCTGCACTTGGCCGTGCTTTACGGGTTTTCAGACTGTTGTCGCAAGTTACTCTCCTCAGGTGAGCCTAAGACAGCCAGTTCTTTGCGATGGCTTGCAATTGAAACTTGAATCAAGGTATTCAAGATACTTTTTTGGTTTTTGTTCTTTTTACAAGCCTGCAATTGACACTTTTTCTATCTCACCTCCAGGTCAGTTGTATAGTATTGTCTCGTCTTTGAGTAACGAGCATGTGCTCTCAGCTGGATTTGATATAAACACCCCAGACAACCTCGGGAGGACCTGCTTGCATGCTGCTGCTTCAGGCGGGTAAGTCTTACCATAGTGTCCCACATGCTTTGTTGTAGAAATGAAGGTTTAAAATTTTTAAAACTAATTTTTGTCCTTCAAATTTCAGTTTTTTAATAAGCTTGTTTTTTTTTTTTTTTTAAGCATGTTTATGGCTTTTTGAAACACTCGACTTCATATTTCATTGCATGATTTCGGTACCATTTAGTTGTAGACTTTTGACTTATTTCTGCCTTAAAATTGCCTGGATTATTGTCCTGCTGAATGATCATTTTTAGGTTTAGTGTTACCTGTCAGGTTACCCTTCAACCTCCTGTATGCAGCTCTGATACAGCAAAACACACCTCTGCAATCCTGGTCAATGTAATAATGTTAGATTTCTGTTGTTCCTGGAACAACATATAAACAATTAAAAAAGGTTTCCTTAAGAATTTAAACGAGAAGTTCTTTTTTTGTATGGTCAGATTTTTTTCCATGTGTTTTTGTGAATGAGAAAGTAAGGTCTTATTTTTTTCGTGTATTAGCTTGTAAAGTGATAAAGCACCCACTGTTGTTATGTGTATCAGCCAATCTGCTTGAAACGACTAGTCCCTGTGGATCATTTTTTCTAATTGGGCACACTAATTTCTTACAGGAATTTAAATTTTTTTTTTGCGATATCCAAAATTGAAGGAGCTGTGCAAAGTTTTTGAAATTACAAAAGCCCCATTTGAAAGCATTGTCAAATTTGCAAAATCTGCCTTACATGGGAGAAACATTTTGAATGACTTCAATTGTGAATTAGTTTACATATGACAGCTTCTCCTGATCACAAAATTGAGAAATGTAGGCAGAGTTATGCACACTGTACTAAGCTTGTGCAAACCTCTGCCTCAGCAACTTAACTTCTTCTGCTCCTTGAAATCGTAATGAGTAAGTGACATGATGTTAGCATCAGTAAAACTAAAAAATGCAAGTAAACTTTGTCAGAAATAAATGAAAGGGAAAATGAGCTTGGTGTTACACATTATGCAGACAGTGAATAATCCTGTGCTCAAGAGTTCACTTACAATAAAAATAACCTTACGGCTGCATTGTCTGCAGATCATGATTCATTATTTCTCTTAACAATATGATATATCTGTAAAGCACCACAATGACCTGCTGTTTGTCATGGGACATTGCTGCCAGCAATTGTAGGTATTGATTTCATTATAGATTTAAAATCTCCACCTGGTAAATGTTTCTAAAATGTTATATTTAAGAAGTCTTAACTCAGATTAGCTGTAGACCCTTCATAACTAACAAATAACAACAGGACATCAGACGGTGCATTTGAGTTAGATATTGCTGTCCCTGAAAGCTGTTGAGCCACTGCAAGACTATTTCAGCTTTATTTTGAATTACAGGATATTTTTAAATGCTATTAAAAAACATTTTTATGTACCCTACTAACACAAGTAATTACATTCTATTAGATAGATACTTTATTAATTCACATACTCCAGCAGCAGCATACTGATAAAACTAATATTAATTAAACAGTGAATAAAAACACAGTGCAAGTTAAAAAGTGCAAGGTGGAGAGTGCGAGGCAGGTATAACAGTCATAATATTGTATAATGTTACCGTTTACCCCCTCCCGGTGGAATTGAAGAGTCGCATAGTGTGGGGGAGGAATGATCTCCTTAGTCTTCAGTGGAAAGGACATTGACAGCAGTCTGTCGCTGAAGCTGCTCCTCTGTCTGGAGATGATACTGTTCAGTGGATGCATGATTGACAGGAGCCTGCTCAGCGCCTGTCGCTCTGCCACAGATGTCAAACTGTCCAGCTCTGTGCCTACAATAGAGCCTGCTTTCCTCACTAGTTTGTCCAGGCGTGAGGCATCCCTCTTCTTTATGCTGCCTCCCCAGCACACCACAGCGTATAAGAGGGCGGTCACCACAACCGTTTTATAGAACATCTGCAGCATCTTATTGCAGATGGTGAAGGACGCCAGCCTTCTAAGCAAGTATAGTCGGCTCTGTCCTCTCTTGCACAGAGCATCAGTATTGGCAGTCCAGTCCAGTTTATTATCCAGCTGCACTCTCAGGTATTTCTAGGTCTGTACCCTCTGCATACAGTCACCTCTGATAATCATGGGGTCCATGATGGGCCTGGGCCTCCTAAAATCCACCACCAGCTCTTTGGTTTTGCTGGTGTTCAGTTGTAGGTGGTTTGAGTCACACCATTTAACAAAGTCCTTGATTAGGTTCCTATACTACTCCTCCTGCCCACTTCTGATGTAGCCCACAATAACAGTGTCGTCAGCGAACTTTTGCACATGGCAGGGCTCCAAGTTGTATTGGAAGACCAATGTATATAGGCTGAACAGGACCGGACAAAGTAGAGTCACCTGCGGCGCTCCCGTGCTGCTGACCACAATGTCAGACCTGGAGTTCCCGAGATGCACATACTGAGGTCTGTCTGTAAGAGAGTTCACGATCCATGCCACCAGGTATGAATCTACTCCCATCTCTGTCAGCTTGTCTCTAAGGAGCAGAGATTGGATGATGTTGAAGGCGCTAGAGAAGTCCAGAAACATAATTTTTACTGCACCTCTGCCTCTGTCCAAGTGGGAGAGGGATCGGTGTAGCATGTAGATGATGGCATCCTCCGCTCCCACCTTCTCCTGGTATGCGAACTACAGAGGGTGGAGGGCGTGGCGGACCTGTGGCCTCAGGTGGTCTTCATCACATGTGACGTCAGGGCGACATGCCTGAAGTCATTCAGCTCACTAGGACGTGATACCTTTGGGACTGGGGTGATGCAAGATGTTTTCCAAAGCCTCTGGACTCTCCCCTCTTCCAGGCTCAGGTTGAAGATGTGCTGTAGAAGACACCCCAGCTCCAATGCACAGGCCTTCAACAGTCGTGGCGATACTCCATCTGGACCCACTGCTTTGCATGAAGTCTCCTAAGCTCTCTGCTCTCTTTTGGTGTAGTCAGTAGTGCAGTCAGCAACCTCCTCAATGTTCTCACTATGAGCATTTTTATTTGAATTTGAGCTACTGTTGCAAAAATATCTTGTCTTCTCAAGTTTCTTTTACCGTTTAGGATCACAGTTGCAGAGGCCAAGCAGGTCAATCTGACCTCTGTATCCCCAGCTACAGATTCCAATGCATCTTGGATGTTTCCCAGGCCTAAACAAAATGTCATGACTCCTTCAAATCACTAGAAAATTTAAAAATGCTCCAACATCGAAACATTTAACCAAGTCTTCAAACATACCTGAATGTTACACAAAGTTACACGAATGTTTCATGAAGTCTACATGTTCTTACTTGTTTTATTTCTACCATTGAGATTTTGTGTTCCAGGAACAATAAAAAGTCAATCAGAATTACTATACCATAATATACCTGCTTAAATGTAATAGATGTTTGCAATGTTCACAAAACCCCAGATCTTGGTTTTCACCAAATTAAATGGTTTGAATTATTATGCTCCAATTCTGACTCCTCTGTCCTTTCGACAATTTAAACTGAGTATCAGTGCTGGTGGAGTCAAGGGTTTTGATGGATCTTTTAGTAGCATCATATAAGCAATGAATTTGGAACAAAGGCTTACCGTAATCTCCTATAAAATGAAACCGGTAAATTTGCGAATGGGAATGACAATTTTCAGCTGTTTGAAATAAAATGCTACAAGTGTACAGTGCATCCGGAAAGTATTCATAGCGCATCACTTTTTCCACATTTTGTTATGTTACAGCCTTATTCCAAAATGGATTAAATTCATTTTTTCCTCAGAATTCTACACACAACACCCCATAATGACAATGTGAAAAAAGTTTACTTGAGGTTTTTGCAAATTTATTAAAAAATTAAAAAACTGAGAAATCCCATGTACATAAGTATTCACAGCCTTTGCTCAATACTTTGTCGATGCACCTTTGGCAGCAATTACAGCCTCAAGTCTTGTTGAACAAGTAAGCCCGCGATTCGCTAGCGAATCGGAAATCCAAGAATGGCAATCAGTTTCTGTTCTGTCCGATATTTGGATGGATGACATATCATGGAGGGTGGGGAAGTGTCATTTAATTCAATAAGCATATCTGTACTAAAGCGGTTTCGTTTTGTGGAGACGTGATTCTGTTGCCTTTGCTGACACTGACTGCTGGCAGAGTGGAGCACAGCAAGTGTAATTTACAGGTTGTGGTGTTCGTGTGCCAGCCACTGAGTCGGGGAAGCCACTGGGTTTGAGTCTGTGACGGTTATGTGATCTGTATTACTGGCACAGTGGATTAGAGCAAGTGTAGTGAACAGGTTGTGTTGTTTGGGCGCCACCTACTGACTTCTGGGAAGCCGCTGCGTTTGAGTCTGGGGCGTGCGCAACGGCGCAATATGCGCTTCGGTGGGAAGTTGCTGCGTGATGAAATATCATGGAGGGTATATGCGGTGGTGTGGGCGGTCGCGTCCGTGCGGCTGTACAACCTGGCGTGCACGCTTCACCTCAGGTGTAGTTCACAGGTCGTAGGCATGGTAAAGTTTCCATTTAATTCAATAACCCTATTTGAACTAAAGCGGTTTCTTTGTTTGGGCGCCTTCGTTCATTGTTTGTATCTATGACTGTACAGGTTGTGTTGTTTGGGCGCTCACAGGTTGTGTTGTCTGGGCACCACTTACTGACTCTGGGAAGCCGCTGCGTTTGACTCTGGGGCGGGCGTCACAGCGCAGCACGTTGTGTTATTTGGGCGCCACCTACGGTCTCTGAGAAGCCGCTGCGTTTGACTCTGGGGCGGGCGCCGCCGCGTTTTGGGAAGCCGCTACGTTTGACTCTGGACTCTGGGGCGAGCGCCAAGGCCGCAGTGCGCATGTGTGCGTTTGACTGTGGACTCTGGGGCGGGCGCCAAGGCTGCAGTGCGCATGCGCCTCGGTGCGTCCGCCGTGCATATATTAACTGTGGTTTAGTAAGATAGATATGATGCCACAAGCTTGGCACACCTATCCTTGGCCAGTTTCGCCCATTCCTCTTTGCAGCACCTCTCAAGCTCCATCAGGTTGGATAGGAAGCGTCGGTGCACAGCCATTTTAAGATCTCTCCAGAGATGTTCAATCGGATTCAAGTCTGGGCTCTGGCTGGGCCACTCAAGGACATTCACAGAGTTGTCCTGAAGCCACTCCTTTGATATCTTGGCTGTGTGCTTAGGGTCGTTGTCCTGCTGAAAGATGAACCGTCGCCCCAGTCTGAGCTCAAGAGCGCTCTGGAGCAGGTTTTCATCCAGGATGTCTCTTTACATTGCTGCAGTCATCTTTCCCTTTATCCTGACTAGTCTCCCAGTTCCTGCCGCTGATGAACATCCCCACAGCATGATGCTGCCACCACCACGCTTCACTGTAGGGATGGTGCCAGGTTTCTTCCAAACGTGACGCCTGGCATTCACACCAAAGAGTTCAATCTTTGTCTCATCAGACCAGAGAATTTTCTTTCTCATGGTCTGAGAGTCCTTCAGGTGCCTTTTGGCAAACTCCAGGCGGGCTGCCATGTGCCTTTTACTAAGGAGTAGCTTCCGTCTGGCCACTCTACCATACAGGCCTGATTGGTGGATTGCTGCAGAGATGGTTGTCCTTCTGGAAGGTTCTCCTCTCTCCACAGAGGACCTCTGGAGCTCTGACAGAGTGACCATCTTGGTCATCTCCCTGACTAAGGCCCTTCTCCCCCGATCGCTCAGTTTAGATGGCCAGCCAGCTCTAGGAAGAGTCCTGGTGGTTTCGAACTTCTTCCACTTACGGATGATGGAGGCCATTGTGCTCATTGGGACCTTCAAAGCAGCAGAAATTTTTCTGTAACCTTCCCCAGATTTGTGCCTTGAGACAATCCTGTCTCGGAGGTCTACAGACAATTCCTTTGACTTTATGCTTGGTTTGTGCTCTGACATGAACTGTGAACTGTGGGACCTTATATAGACAGGTGTGTGCCTTTCCAAATCATGTCCAATCAACTGAATTTACCACAGATGGACTCCAATTAAGCTGCAGAAACATCTCAAGGATGATCAGGGGAAACAGGATGCACCTGAGCTCAATTTCGAGGTTCACGGCAAAGGCTGTGAATACTTATGTACATGTGCTTTCTCAGTTTGTTTATTTTTAATAAATTTGCAAAAACCTCAAACTTTTTTCACGTTGTCACTATGGGGTGTTGTGTGTAGAATTCTGAAGAAAAAAATGAATTTAATCCATTTTGGAATAAGGCTGTGACATAACAAAATGTGGAAAAAGTGATGCGCTGTGAATACTTTCCGGATGCACTGCATCTCAAAGCACTGAATATTCTTAAAAATAAGAAAATGGGTAGGCGTTTAAGTTATACATTTTAAGCTAATTGTAGAATGCATTTGAAGTTAAGTTTCCTCTGTGTAATGCTGATCCATATTACTAACCGAGAATGCTAAACCGGATGGACGCAGGGACATCCGGCCATGGGCCGTAGCCGCAAAAAGACGTACTGCGCAGGCGCCCCAAGAAATGAGGGGCCGCGAGAGGTGGACAAGACCACAGAAAAAAGGAGTGAGCACAGAAAAAAGGAGTCAAAGAAATGAGGCGCCGCGAGCACAGAAAAAAGGAAAAGGCACAGAAAAAAGTAGTCAAACGCAGGCGCCGGAAGAAACCCATTGCACACGAAACTAGCACACACAAAAAAAAGAAGACGCTCGCGCACAACAGCAAGGCAAATCCCCCTACAGGCACCGGACGGGACACACACCAAGAGGGGGATTCAACAAGCCACTGGAACACAAAAAAAAAGAACACAAAACCACCTCACACACCCTACAAGCAACGGACGGGACACACACAAAGAGGGGGATTCAACAAGCCCATGGAACAC
Source organism: Erpetoichthys calabaricus (assembly GCF_900747795.2). Classification (NCBI taxonomy): domain Eukaryota; kingdom Metazoa; phylum Chordata; class Cladistia; order Polypteriformes; family Polypteridae; genus Erpetoichthys; species Erpetoichthys calabaricus. The sequence goes on from NC_041396.2 coordinate 302,039,547, forward strand.
AAAAAGAAAGAAGACGCTCGCGCAACAACAATCCTCAGCCACCCCCACCCCCCCACATCAATAAGAAGTGACACCCAAAGCCACATTTCTAAAGGAAACGTCCATATTAAACATACGTCATCTCAACACCTTCACACTAGGCAGCATAGGTGGATCTCCTTACAATAAAGCACTATTAACCGTTCAACTGCAGAAAAGGCTACATATTAACAGTGAGTGCGATCCTCCTTATTACTTATCCATGTTTCGCATGCTGAGGAACAAACAAGTCATGAATACACGGTCACAGGTACAAAACGATTCGGATGGGATAACGGGACCAAACACACGAACACGAATGAAGCAACAAAATACACGGCGGCGCATACAACACGCTTCGGAAACTCCGAGAGAAAAAATGTCGAGGATCAAAAAACGCAAAGCTCAACTAACCCCGTTACAGAGACGTGCCCAAATGGACAGACACAATGAACGTAGACGCATACAGCGCGCGTCTCAAAGTGCTGCATCGAAACAAGCACGATTTCAAACCGTAAGAGCTCGCGTCTCAGACATACAAAAAAGGGAGCGAAGAGACAGAATAAATGAACGCAGACGTGTACAACGCGCATATGAACTGCCAGAAAACAAGCAAGCAAGACTCCAAAAGCAGAAAGCTCAACTGACCGACATACAAAAACGGACAAGGCTCGATACAAACAATGCACGACGTAGACTGAAACGGACTTTTCGCAAAGCGGAGGCGAATCAATTAAAACTCGAAAATAGCGCGTCACAAATAATGGACATGCAACAATGCGGCACTCAAACGCCACAAGCAAAACATGCCCGTCGCGGACATCAACGCCAGACACCTGCTAAACGCTTACGCCAGTTGGCTGACAACTCCTTCAATAATGAGTCCACTATTGAGGAAAATTCATTGGGATTAATGAATGTCATTTGCAATCATTGTCATTCACTTAACTTCCCAGAAGAAACAACTGGCAATACAAATAATGAATTTACACGTTGTTGTCAAAAGGGGCAGATTAGACTGCCTCCTTTACATTCATATCCTGAATATCTACAGAAAGTAAAAACTTTATGAACTGCATTAGATCCTACAATAGTTCATTTGCTTTTGCATCTACCGGAGTACATATCAGGCCACCAAAAGGCAATGGCCCATACTGCTTTCGCATATGTGGTTAACACAACGCACTATATTATGTCCAAAAAATATTAATGTTTTTATCATTAATAACCAGGTCATTTCATTACTTCCTGGAGAGACACGGCTCTTTCTAAGCTCTGACAAAGTTTACTCTAATGACGACAATGAACATCTGAATTTCCCCTTAGAATATTTGAACACTATTAACCCGGCCGGATGACCACAACACAACCTTACCCTTAAAAACGGAACAATAATCATGCTATTAAGAAACCTTAACACTAAACAGGGTTTATGCAATGGCACACGGTTAGTCGTCAACACCATGACACACAATGTTATTCAAGCAACAGTTCTTACAGGATCACATGCTAACAATAATACTGTTCTCATTCCTAGATTTGACCTTACGAGTTCTGACCTAGAATTACCTTTTACATTGAAACGCCGACAGTTCCCCATTAAACCTGCATTTGCCATGACCATCAACAAATCACAAGGACAAACCATGGACAAGGTTGGCATCTACCTCTCTGAACCCGTTTTTGGACATGGACAACTTTATGTTGCCTTCTCACGTGTTCGACGTTCATCTGACGTTAAAGTTATAAATGATCCATGCCAAGGAAGACTCATTCAAGGACAAGACACCATCTTTACTACTAATGTTGTATACAAAGAAATATTCCAATAAAACATTACTCTATGCCAAACATCCTATTTTTTATTTCTATAGGCATCATCCAAACCTGCACACTATTCTATATCTAATTCATACATCTCACTCTTTGTCATGCCCCAACGCCAGGGGTTGGCGAGCGAAGCGAGCAGGGGGTGGAGCCCCCCTAGTAGTTTATAAGCTTTACGTAAATTTACAGAAGTCAGGAGTGTTTTTTAGTTCCTGTCTAATTTGCTGCATCGTTGTTATATCAGAATCGGATTCTCACCTAAAACGTAATCTCTCTCCATGTAAAATTCAGCGTCTGTCAGTATGTCTGTCCGCTTTTCACGAGAGAACTACTTAACAGATTCAGATTGGGTTTTTTTCTATAATTTGCCTGAACATTCCAGTTGATTTTTCGACTTCTGTCATTGCGCTAAGTATTATAGTTTGGTTGCGGCACTGATTTATTTGCTTGAATTCGAGAGACATGCTATGGGACCTCAGGACTAGGGAGCCGGGCAGGGCCAGCCTCCTTTCGAGTCGCACTACCTCTCGCCACGTATTGGAGTGTACCTTGCCTTCGCTCAGCCAGCGATACCTGTTTGTTCAGCAGACATTATCTACAGATTGTTAAAGAGAAACATTTGACATTTTTGAGAGAGAGATCTCAGCTATGTGTATTTTAGGGGGTACCTGCTCATTGGCAGAGATATCATGGCTACGTGCTCTTCTCCCCACATGGGGGACGCTCTCGTATCAGAGCTGAACACGATCAGATACAGTGTCGATGTTTGACATTGGAGCATACCTACCTTCTGTTTGACTAGAGATACCTTGCCAACTTTTTACATTTTTGGCAAAGACATCACAGCTACGTTCTTGCCCCAATAGCAAAACCACATTTTGTGTGCATTATTCCTTTAATTGTGTATCTTAGATAATTACAAGGGGAGCTCCGCCCCCTGCTCGCTTCGCTCGCCTACCCCCGGTGCTGGGTATCCTGAAATACATTAGTCGAGCTCGTTCGTCTTGGAGCCGTGCCCGCTTTGCTTGCGGCATTTCAGATGTGCACTGTAGGCGCCTGCGTTCATTGATTTTATCCAGCTGGGCTCGTGTTTGTATATCCGTCAGTCGAGCTCGTTCGTTTTGAACCCGTGCCTGCTTTGCTTCCGCAGTTTCAGACGCGCGTTGTAGGCGCCTGCGTTCATTGATGTTATCTAGGTGGGCTCGTGTTTGTATCGTTGAGCTGTATTGTGTTTGAATTCGGTGTAAAGCGTTCAGCGGTCTGTACAATCCCAAGCAGCACATTATTCCTAACTTCACTCCGCAGTAGTGCCGCCCACAATATGGCGGTGACGCCTGTGCCTTCACTCCGCAGTAGTGCCACTCACAATATGGCGGTGACGCCTGCGCCTTCCGTATTTTATGGACCCGTGGGGCCTCCGTAGCCTCTTCCGTTTGAATCTGGGCTGCAGCGCAGAGTCCTCTTTTTTTGTGTGGCTGTGTCGGTAGTCGTTGGCCATGGGCGCGTTGTTGCTTCATTTCTCATTCACGTCAGTTGAGCTCTTTCGTTTTTGGGCCGTGACTCCTATGGGCGCGGTGGATACGACTTTGCGTGCGGTTTATGAGACACGCGCTGTACACACCTGCGCAGTACGTCTCATGGTCCCATCTCCGTGTACCTGCGTCCATGCCATCCGGTTTACCATTCTCAGTTAGTAATATGGATCTTACTGTATGAGCCAGTAGCACTTTTGCTTTGCCCATTGGTGAATGGCCTGAAATTCACTAAAACAATAATTAGATACAAACATAATTCACATGTGCATCCAGGACCGGTCTTGGAGGTCATGATGCAGCAAAGGCATTGTCAAACTGGGATATGATCACCACTATGTTTCACCACTGGGTTGAGGGCCCTTGTTCATCAAAAAGAAGCATTTTTGATTAAGTTCACCAATCATACGCTGGTTCAGATCTCCTCAGCATCACATATGTGTATTAAGGTAAATCTGAAACAAGCACTAATCTTCTTGTTAGTGTGAAGTACTACTTAGTTACATTTCTATAATTCCCTTTATGGCCCAGTGTGCTGAGAAGAAAGACACCTGCAGACTCCTATATGTTCACAGTTTTACATCTTACTGTTTTTCAAATTTTAACCAGATGGACACTTGTGATAACTGACTGCAATTCCAAGCTTCCTCAGTTTTAACAATATGTCTTGGGATTTGTTTGGGTGCAGCCCCCAGCATTTTGTATTCCTTTTTGCCAAGGTTTTCCAAAATTGTGGCATAGTGTATCTTTAGTATCAGTGTTTTGACAACCTCATATTGAGTAAAGGGGCAAAACATTATAGAATTTATGTTGGGCAGGCCTGACCTAAATCAAGCCTGGTTACTAGCACAGGTATTAAATCAGCTGATCCTTACTATACCTTTAATTATGTTACTGGTAGGTTAGAAACACATTCACATTTGACTATTTGTTGTGTGTAATATTATTGTTGTGTAACCAGATGAAAGAGGCACCAAATTCTTTTCTCTGAAGATTACCCACTATATATCACAAGCCACAAAAATATTTGATCAAATTCACAACACACCTGCAGTGATGCAGAAAATCAAACCAAGGAAATACTTAACCTTACCTCCTGTAAATGTCATTTTGTACTTTCCTCTCAAAAGGCAACATTCATGACTGGTTTTCTTTCTTTCAGAAATGTTGAATGTCTTAACTTACTATTGAGCAGTGGTGCTGACTTGACAAAGAAGGACAAGTTTGGAAGGTGAGAAGAGTTTTTGTTCAGTGTATATAGCTACCAGTTTAGTCAAAATCATTTACATTTTATGTTGAATTAAAACAGAATTATATAAATTGAGTCTATCCAGTGCAGGTTTATGCTCTCAAAGTGTTGTTGCTCAAAGTTCAGTAGTTTGCCACCAAGTGTTTGGATAGTAGGCAAGGCAAAATCAGTAGTCACAGTGAAATTGTCCATCCATTTTGGGCTTTTCAGCTTGCTTTTCTTGTCCCCAACACGTCCAAAGTATGGTGTTGCTGATTAAGTTTGTTTTTTGTTTCCAGTATTAAAAAATACAAAGAGGTAACTAGGGTTGAGAGCAAAATGTAAGTACAGTGGAACCTTGGTTCATGACCATAATTCGTTCCAAAACTCTGGTCGTAAACCGATTTGGACGTGAACCGAAGCAATTTCCCCCATAGGATTGTATGTAAATACAATTAATCCGTTCCAGACCATACGAACTGTATGTAAATGTATAAGTTTTTAAGCACAAATATAGTTAATTAAACCATAGAATGCACAGCGTAATAGTAAACTAAATGTAAAAACATTGAACAACACTGAGAAAACCTTGAACAACGGAGAAAACTTAACATTGCAAGAGTTCGCGCTATACTGTAGCCTTATGACTTGATCGCTGTAAACACTTTTTAAATGAGTTTTAAGCACAGGGGAAAAAAGGAACATTTGAACAAATCCGAACTTTATTTAAAAGCCAACTATAAGCAACCAAGAAAGTTACATTGCAGGAGTTCTCGCTAATAGCCTTACAACCCGATCGCTGTGTAAACTTTTTTTTTAATGAGTTTTAAGCACAGGGGAAAAAAATGAACATTTGAAAAATCAGAAATTTAATAAACAACCAAGAAAAGTAACATTGCAACAATTCACGCTATGAACCGTAAAAATGAACATTTGAAAAATCCGTAATACAAAAACTAACCATAAACCACCAAGAAAACTAACCTTGCATGAGTTGAGTTCTGGCGTGAAGTGAGGACGAACTGGGTGGAGAACAATCCGGTCTCGTCGCAGTTGAAGACTTGTTGTGGGATGTAGCCTTCGTCCTCCACTAATTTTGTGAAATTTTTCACACATTCTTTTACAGCTTCAGCGTCGGAACTAGCAGCCTCTCCATGCCTTACCACACTATGAATGCCACTTCTCTTGCAAAACTTTTCAAACCATCCTCTACTGGCTTTAAATTCCTCACTTTCGCCACTCGTAGAAGGATAGTTTTGCAGCAAATCGCCATGAATCTTCCTGGCTTTCTCGCATAACTTCGCCTCGCTTACACTATCCCCTGCAAGTTGCTTCTCGTTCAGCCACACTAGCAACAGTTTTTCCACCTCTTCCAGCACTTGAGGCCTCTGCCTGGTTAACGCTGTAACTCCTTTTGCAACATCAGCTGCTTTAATAGATTCTTTCTGCTGCTTCAGAATAGTCGAAATCGTAGATTTTGACTTCTTGTACTCGGCGGCAAGATCAGTAACACGAATGCCACGCTCATACTTTTCAACAATTTTTCTTTACTTCGATTTCAATTTTCTGCAAAACTTTCTTCTCACCACTCTTCACTTGCTTAGAAGCCATGGTTAACTGCAAAAGCACACAAAATACTGTAGAGCACAAAGAGTTCACAGGTAAAGCACGCACGTCTGACTGAGAACAATGAACAGGGAGAGGCTGAACACGTGCTTAAATACAGTAATCGGTGCGTATGAACCGGAAGGGAAATGACATAGAGCACAAAGAGTTCACAGCGAAAGCACGCTCGCACGTGCAAGTACGCACGTCTGACCGAGAACAATGCAACACGTGCGGAAATCATCAGTGCGCACAAACCGAAAGGGAAACTGGCTTGTTCGTATACAGAGTGTGTGGTCGTGAACCGAGGCAAAAGTTTGGCGAACTTTTTGATTGTAAACCGATTTGTACATGTACCGAGACGTTCGTGAACCGAGGTTCCACTGTAAGCTGAATGATCTCCAGGTGGATGTTAGCAATAAAGGATCACATACTGTAAAGAGCAGTAAGGTCACAATTTTTTGGTTATTTGGAAGATCTGTTCCAACTACACTTGAATGTTCATTTAGTAAAGGCAATAGCAGGTTGATCCTTTCACTTTCTAGTCACTTTGAGATGCATCACAATACAGAGGACATAGTGAGTGGCATGCCATTTGTAAGGGTCAAGTAAGCTCATCATCGGTTGTGCTGAGATGTGGAACCTAAGGACATAAAATATAAAGATAAGAATTCAAACAAAAATATCAAAGTTATAGTTTGTCTGTTTGAGTAAATTACAGTAATAGAAGATCATTTATTTACCATCCTGAAAATGTACCTGCATCCCAAACACCTCTTATACTGAGGTCTGTTTTGACCTCATTGCAGATCTTCACCTTTTCACTTCCACCATCACAATTTTAAGTTCATAACTACGTCTTTGACCTTAGATTCAGTTTCAGTGGTGTCTTTTTGAAGAATTCTTTCTTTGGGTTATTTTTTCGTTTTAAAGTTTGTACTTTTTTTTAAGTTAACTAGAAACTTTTGGTTTGTTTATTTTTTGCCATTGCTGTTAACAGCCATATCTGTCTAATGTTCCGAGCTGGTAGACAAAAAGGAAGCCTAACTAAATTAATGGAGGTGACTAGGAGAAGAAATATAAAAAATATCACAATATACTTAAGTACTGAGAATGATTCTTGGTTGTCAAACCTAAGTACTAAATAAAAAATCAAAGTTGAATCTGGGGGAAAAAGGGGCTGAAATGCTAAGTAAGAACATGGAAAGCAATATGCAGAAATCTTTTGAGTCCTCTGCAAACTTGGATGACCGAGAGAAATTGCGGTGTAACTTCAGCTCTGTGCATCTCAAAGGTTTTTGTGTAAAAATGCCATAACAAGGGCGGCGCAGTGGTAGCGCTGCTGCCTCGCAGTTAGGAGACCCGGGTTCGCTTCCCGGGTCCTCCCCGTGTGGAGTTTGCATGTTCTCCCTGTGTTTGCGTGGGATTTCTCCGGGTGCTCCGGTTTCCTCCCACAATCCAAAAACATGCAGGTTAGGTGGATTGGCGATTCTGAATTGGCCCTAGTGTGTGTGTGTGTGTGTGTGTGTGTGTGTGTGTGTGTCCTGCGGTGGGTTGGCGCCCTGCCCAGGATTGGTTCCTGCCTTGCACCCTGTGTTGGCTGGGATTGGCTCCAGCAGACCCTGTGACCCTATGTTCAGATTCAGAGGGTTGGAAAATGGATGGATGGATGCCATAACAATTAATGTTCAAAAGGCTGACACCCAGAGAAGCAAAGATGGTGTTAGAAAATATAAAACAATCCCTAATCAAAAAAATAACTCCAATAGTACTTTTAGGTATATTATGTAATAAATAGGGCTCAAGTAGATGAGTAATTAAATTAAAAATCATCACAAATCATAACATCTAACCATTTTATTTTTCTAGTATTTTCTTCCTTGATTGCCCTCTTTAGCCTTTAGATGCCCATTTGCTTATTGTATGAATTGATTATAAATCAAGGTGAAAGATGTAGGATGAGATTTATTCCTGGTTAGTTCAGAATACAGGTAACAAATGAGTAGATGTAAAGGATTACCAAGTACCTCGGGGGGCTATATGCATGTGACTTCTTACTGGGGTTCTCCCCCATCAGCCTACCTGCTTTCACTTGGTGTGATATGGAACCAACTTGTTCTTGAGGGAAACTGTTGTCTGGTTTTTGGGCACACAGAGACTTAACACACAGAAGCATTAGTGGAACAAATTCTTTACTCTGTCAGGCCTTGCATACTAGCCTAGTAAGGGCTTTCTTGTCCCTTAAAGTGCCGGATATATGATCCCCATTTTCAGGCATTAAATGTAGAGGCTTGGTTCCATTGATAAAACAGTTTTGTGGCAAGTCTATATTTAAAGACTTTGCAGTTTAATTTGAATCAGTAGTGCTTTGACAGTTAAAAATAAAATTCATTCTGGGAAGGGGCAGCATATCAAGGGTTGACCTAAGAAGCTGTGTTCCACGCTTTATAATATTTATCTGCCTATTAAAAAAAACTTACTGAACTGGCTGTCAGGAATTGTTGTGAAGGCTTTTTTTTCCTCTTCCAGGACTCCTTTGCACTATGCGGCTGCTAATGGCAACTATAGGTGTACAGTGACCTTGGTGAGTGAGGGCGCTGGGGTTAATGAGACTGACAGCAAAGGCTGTACCCCTCTGCACTATGCTGCTGCCTCTGACACATACCGGAGGTAAGTTCTCCCAAAATTAGACCTTGGACATCCTTTAGCCATGCCACATGGAATTTTAATCCATTATCAAATTGTATCCCCAATGAGGTCATGGTGACTACAAGCTGAGTAGTTTAACACAGACTTGCCTTTCCAACGTTGAACACTCCAGCACTTCCCAGGTCACTCTTTTGAATCTAAAAGAGAAGTAAGATTGAAGAGACTATGGTAACTTGTTCTGTCAATGAAGACAGTGTACAGTAATCCCTCCTCCATCGCGGGGGTTGCGTTCCAGAGCCACCCGCGAAATAAGAAAATCCGCGAAGTAGAAACCATATGTTTATATGGTTATTTTTAGATTGTCATGCTTGGGTCACAGATTTGCGCAGAAACACAGGAGGTTGTAGAGAGACAGGAACGTTATTCAAACACTGCAAACAAACATTTGTCTCTTTTTCAAAAGTTTAAACTGTGCTCCATGACAAGACAGAGATGACAGTTCTGTCTCACAATTAAAAGAATGCAAACATATCTTCCTCTTCAAAGGAGTGTGTCAGGAGCAGATCATGTCACAGAGATAGAGAAAAGTAAACAAATCAATGTTTGGCTTTTAAGTATGTGAAGCACCGCGGCACAAAGCTGTTGAAGGCGGCAGCTCACACCCCCTCCGTCAGGAGCAGACAAAGAGAGAGAGACAGAGTTTGTTTTTCAATCAAAAATCAATACGCCCTTCGAGCTTTTAAGTATGCGAAGCACAGCTGCACAAAAGATAGCAACGTGAAGATAATCTTTCAGCATTTTTTGACGAGCGTCCGTATCGTCTAGGTGTGCGAACAGCCCCCCTGCTCAATCCCCCTACGTCAGGATCAGAGAAAGTCAGCGCAAGAGAAAGAGAATAGTAAGCTGGGTAGCTTCTCAGCCATCTGCCAATAGCGTCCCTTGTATGAAATCAACTGGGCAAACCAACTGAGGAAGCATGTACCAGAAATTAAAAGACCCATTGTCCGCAGAAACCCGCGAAGCAGTGAAAAATCCGCGATATGTATTTAAATATGCTTACATATAAAATCCGCGATGGAGTGAAGCCGCGAAAGGCGAAGCGCGATATAGCGAGGGATTACTGTATACAGTTACCAAAGATTTCCCTTAACAGATTTGTTAAAATTTAAAATTACACTAAAGGTGAAATTCTAAATAAAACAGAGTTACCAAACTTCTGTACAATCATTAATGTCATTTTTGTTCTTTCATCGTGACCCCATGGTCACCTGCTGTCTAGAACAGCAGGTAAGCTTGTGTTCTGCCATTTATACAGATATTTACAATAATTATTTTTAGTTATTGATAATTCATTCCTCTAATCTGTCATCCTTTTCATATTTGTATATAATATTTCTGTATGCAGTGATTTTCCTGTCAGCTGCCTGTTCCTGCTTGCATTCCCTGTATTTTATACCAAGCTGTTTTTTTTCACATTTTCTGGTACTTAAACTTTATGTCAGAGTGTTATACTTCAAGAGAATAATAGAATGAAGCCAATGATCAGCCTGGTAAAACATACAAGCAGCTAGTATTAGTACATCTTTACATCACAGGAAGCTAAGGTTTATTACTTCTATCAGTGATTTCCTATTTTGACATATGTAGACCTAAGATTCCTCTGAATAGAAGTGACAGAACACCTTGAGAATTGGAAGTTATGCCTACTGTGTTTACTTTAAATACACTAAAATCCAAATCCTATTATGTGATATCATCTACTGTTAAGTTCTGCTCTGTACTTGTAATATTTCTATTGTACTTTGAAATTGTATTGAGTATTGTGTTCTTTTCTGTGTATTGTATTTACCCCCCCCCCCCTTTTTTTTTTTTTTTTTTGACACCCACTGCACATCCAACCTACACGGAAAGGGGTCTCCCTTTGAACTGCCTTTCCCAAAGTTTCATCCATTAGCCCCCACCCCAAATGAGGTTTTTTTTTTGTTTGTTTTTTTTTTCCTTTTTTGAGTTTTTCCTTGTCTTCTTAGAGAGTCAAGGCTGGGGGGCCGTCAAAAAACAGGGCCTGTTAAAGCTCATTGAGACGCTTCTTGTGTGATTTTGGGCTATATAAAATTAATTGTATTCCACTAAAAGCTTCTGAAATGCTGCAAACACAACCACAGTGAATTATGCTTTATTTTGTTACATGAAAAAAGTGTAGCTCAAATTGCTTTTTAGGATGTCATGTGTTGGTCTCTCTCGCTTAATCCAGACCATGGTTGAAATGCAGTGAATGACATAAAATGGTGACAAGGTAAGCAGTAAACTGCCAGAGGTTCAAATTTAAAGTTTAGATTATCAAAAACTGAATAAAGGAAATTTCCGAATATTATAAATTGTCCTCCTTCAGGGAACAACTAATAGGTTATAACCTATAGATGTTCTGCAGCATTTAAACTAAATTAAGCCTTGCCTGTTGAAGCAAACACTTTGTACAGGTGTCCCAATTTCTGTTGATTACTTAAAAACCCTCTGTCTCTCTTAAATCAGATTTGGAATAGACTGTGTTACTATAACCTCTGAAGTACTGTGTTCCCAATTGCCAGTCACCCCACAATATTCCACATTGGACCTCCTTCACATAAGTACATGTAAGAGTGATGCCTGTCACTCATAGGTCATTAAATAGCAGTGGTAATCATGAGTCCCTAATAAACATTTAGGTGTCCTCGCAGCAGGAAGTTCAACACTTAATTTGGTTTTATGCCACTTACCATCTTAATAATGTACCATACTTGTTCTTTGTATTGAGGTGCAAACTCTCAACCTTGATAAACCTGTGGGCAAGAAAGCAGCAATCTTTCCACACTACATGTGGTAATATTTACTTCAGTCACTCAAGAAATAAAGACAAAGGATAAAAATGTAAAAGCAATGTAGCCTTTATTAAAGTGTAATCATGGCAATAAAATAAAAGTAGTATAGAAAATAAAATGGATTGCAAAACTCTTACTGAAAATCCACACAGTCAAGGGTGGATGTTGCCCTGTGTGGCCTTTTGGTTTAGTAATCAGTATTATGCATAAGTTACATTCTCTAATGTCTGGATCAGATGGTCTTGTGTCATATTATAGGGGAGCTTTTTTGTTTAAAGAAATACTCTCAAAAATATTTTGTATTTTACTTAACCAATGTATTTCGTTGTCATTACTTAGAAAAATTTTTAATCTTGCATTTTCTTGCAGAATTTATATATGAAAGTTTGATAGAATAAGTGTCTAATGTGACCAACACTGGACAACAACTTACAAAATCAAAAAAAAAATCTCATCTTAATTGTGTTGCATAGTTCACATGTCGGGTGTCTAGTCAGATGATCACAACATAACAAAGACATGCATCTTTACTAAAATATTGTAGAACAGGGCAATAAACACTTCTGAAAAACACAATCATTAACAAAAATGAAATGTGCTCAAATCTGAACAAGCATTTGAATTGAAGACCTGCCTCTTCCCTCATTCACAGGTCTGCAATAGTAAAAGCTTTTTCATTGGCCAACATTGCATTTCATGTGATATCAACATTGCAAAATGCACTGAGAGACCTGTACAATTGGAGATTAAAGTTAAAGAAAAACTAATGCAAACATTTTAGGAACAGTGTACGCCGATGCTTCAGCAAGGAAAAGATCAATTAGCATGTTCAGTTTCACTGACTGCTGGTAAATAAATAATCAAGAGTCTCCAGTTATGAATATTAGTAGAACTGCAATAATGGGTAGCAGATATACAATTCACATGCTTGTTCATAACAGTGTGTAGCCAAAAACAGTTTTGTTTAATAATATTTTAACAAAAAAATGTATGTTTGGAATGTTGTGAGTATACGACAGGATAATTTGACATGTGGATTATGCAACATGAGTAACATGAGATTTTTTCATGGATGTATTTGGTACTGTTTCTTGTTGCTCCACGTTTGTCACCATAGACATCTATCAGAAATATTATTAATTGCATTCTGCATGAAAACATGAGATTAAAAATTATCTGCCATCACTACGAACTACATGGAGTAAGCAACATATAAAAAAAAATATTCAAATCATTTTTAGAGAGAGAGAGAGACTGGGAGCATGTACTGATAGCCTGTTGCCTCAACCTCTACACGATGAATCACCTGCATTGGGACCTGAGTGCAGCGGGTGACACCTCGGCACCGCACTTGAACAATGTCAGGTTTTTTTACGGTGGCTAAAATGCCAAACCTGCCACCAACCCCCAGGTTTTCCCTGTAAATTACAGGACCTGCTTTCAGGGCTGGACACAGATTAACAGCATACCCAGGACAAAGCAGCTACGTGGTAAGGGCCTTGCTCAAGGGCCCAACAGAGTAGAGTCACTTCTGACATTTATTATTGCCAGCATAAATCCCTAGCCTCAGAGCCACTACTCCACCCTTTCAGTAGATGATTCCTTTTCTTGTGTAACAGATTCATTACTAACTACAGTATATTAGAATCCTTATGTCAAATGCTAATCAACTTGAATAGTGCTTGCTGCCTATCTTTTCTATTTGATTTAACCTTTTTTCTTCCTATTACAGGACTGATAAGCCACAATCTGCAAGCCAGGAGAACGATGATGAAATGATGAAGGAATCAAGACGGAAAGAAACATTTTTGTAAGTTTAATGACTAATCAATGAGATCATGAATAAATGACACAGTATCCTTTTGTGTGTGTGTCTATGTGAGAGAGACCAAGGTTTCCACACTTGCATTTGTGTGTGGCTGAATTCAGTGGCTACAGTTTGAGGTAGAGCTTATGAAAATGGCAGTGCAATGGCTACTCTGCCTTTTCTAGACTTTTATTTGCTTCTGACCGTCTTCTTTGTATGCAGCTGCCTAGAGTATCTTCTGGACAATGGTGCAGATCCCTCCATTCGAGACAGGCAGGGCTACAGTGCTTTGCACTATGCAGCCGCTTATGGCAACAAGCAAAACCTTGAACTGGTAAGCAGATATGTGTCTTTTGAAATAACTAATACCTGAAGCTACACTTAAGCATGCAGAACATTCCACAGCTTTATGTAAGAAATGCCTCTTCAATGTTAACTTTAGGCAAAGAGCTCTCTACTTTAGTTAAGCAGACCCTGAATAGAGCTGCCAATTAGCTGGACACCTTGCATATCTGTTTGTCAGTTATTTGTACGCAAATAATGAGCATTACAATAACTAACTGATGCTGAGCTTCCTCTATTTGGTTTCTTTTTGGTAACCTTCTATGGTACATGGTGTCACTGCTATACTCCAGGCTTTACTGCCCTTAGGAATAACACCAGAAATACTTAGGAGCCTTATAATCCAAGGGTGAAAATAGTCTTATTAATATTATTAGCTGTGTTACCTAGCTTCACCTGGGAAATTCCCTAAGACGGTGTTTTTGTTTATTGTGCCAAGGGTTAATTGGATGTATCATAAGTACTATGTAAGTAGCTGAGCACTTTTCTGTATACTATAATTGGATGTATCATAAGTACTATGTAAGTAGCTGAGCACTTTTCTGTATACTATATATAGGTGCCAGTGCATCGCAGGTTACACATACATACATGCCATGTGCAATTTAGTGTCTCCAGTCTGCCTAATCTGCATTTCTTTGTACTGTCGGAGGAAACCAGACCACAAAGACATGGAGAGAACATTCAGGCTTCCACACAGGAAGGACCTGGGACTAAAACCCTGGTCTTCTTACTGCGAGGAAGCAGCCCTATCACTGCACCGCCCATTGTTGAGCATACTACATGCAATTGCACATAAGTAAAACATTCCTTCCATAGCTCAACTCTTGCTTTTCCTAGTGACTTGGCTGTTTTTGATGGTCATTGCAAAACAGAATTTTAGAGAAAACTGTGTTTTTTCATTTAAACAGGTAATTTTTTGGGTGTAAATATAATTTAATCCTATAGCACGTCCTGTAAAAACAGGCACTGGCTTAGAACTTTAATTTCTTGATATACTGCTCAAGGAAGTTGAGCAGAGGGAGACATGGGTCAGGAGACGAACTTAGTACAACAATGAAGTGAGTTTCCAAAGAAGGGAATTATTTCTAATGATCAAAAATCAGGCTTATGCATGAACCATAGTTCTTTAGAAAGCACATGCACGGTAAATGGTAAGAGAAGTATCCACAATTACAGGTGAAGAACCAGGTGCAATGCCAACTTAAGTAGTATTGTGCTGATAATTCAACACAATGTGAATTCTGTAGAGCATTGCCTAGTAACTTTTGCTCAAAATCGTGTCACAGGAATTCTGAAACATAACACTAAAATAAAACCATTCTCTACACTATGCAGGCCTTTGCTCTCATGAGATATCTTGACATGACAGAATTTTCTTGACTTTAGGGACTACTTGTCCTTCTGTGTGTTGACTAGGTGAAAATGCATCTCTGAATTTTGTATTGTTTTCTAGTAGTACAAATTTAATGACAGCACAATTATTTCATTTTCATGTTTTAGCCACCCATTGTGTATTATCATAGCATTTGTGGGACTAACAGAGTTCTTCATGAATTGGCCTACTCTCACAATTTATGCTTAACACGCACAACCACACATACCCTATCCTCTTAAGCATGGTCTGTCTTTCCTCAGTATTCCATAGAGGGACTCACTAGCTTCAGTGTGAACACACGGGTGTCCCCAGGTACAGTGGGGCAAAAAAGTATTTAGTCAGCCACCAATTGTGCAAGTTCTCCCACTTAAAAAGATGAGAGAGGCCTGTAATTTTCATCATAGGTATACCTCAACTATGAGAGACAAAATGAGAAAAAAAAATCCAGAAAATCACATTGTCTGATTTTTGAAGAATTTATTTGCAGATTATGGTGGAAAAAAAGTATTTGGTCAATAACAAAAGTTCATCTCAATACTTTGTTGTATACCCTTTGTTGGCAATGACAGAGTCAAACGTTTTCTGTAAGTCTTCACAAGGTTTTCACACACTGTTGCTGGTATTTTGGCCCATTCCTCCATGCAGATCTCCTCTAGAGCAGTGATGTTTTGGGGCTGTCGCTGGGCAACACGGACTTTCAACTCCCTCCAAGGATTTTCTATGGGGTTGCGATCTGGAGACTGGCTAGGCCACTCCAGGACCTTGAAATGCTTCTTACGAAGCCACTCCTTCGTTACCCGGGCGGTGTGTTTGGGATCATTGTTATGCTGAAAGACCCAGCCATGTTTCATCTTCAATGCCCTTGCTGATGGAAGGAGGTTTTCACTCAAAATCTGACGATACATGGCCCCATTCATTCTTTCCTTTACACGGATCAGTCGTCCTGGTCCCTTTGCAGAAAAACAGCCCCAAAGCATGATGTTTCCACTCCCATGCTTTACAGTAGGTATGGTGTTCTTTGGATGTAACTCAGCATTCTTTCTCCTCCAAACATGACGAGTAGAGTTTTTACCAAAAAGTTCTATTTTGGTTTCATTCCTCTTCTGGATCATTCAAATGCTCTCTAGCAAACTTCAGACGGGCCTGCACATGTACTGGCTTAAGCAAGGGGACACG
Source organism: Erpetoichthys calabaricus (assembly GCF_900747795.2). Taxonomy (NCBI): domain Eukaryota; kingdom Metazoa; phylum Chordata; class Cladistia; order Polypteriformes; family Polypteridae; genus Erpetoichthys; species Erpetoichthys calabaricus. Next base: position 302,055,964 of record NC_041396.2, read on the forward strand.
TCTGGCACTGCAGGATTTGAGTCCCTGGCGGCGTAGTGTGTTACTGATGGTAGCCCTTGTTACTTTGGTCCCAGCTCTCTGCAGGTCATTCACTAGGTCCCCCCGTGTGGTTCTGGGATTCTTGCTCACCGTTCTTGCAAGATCTCACCCCATGGGGTCAAAATGATCACGTGGACCCCCAGATCGAGGGAGATTATCAGTGGTCTTGTACGTCTTCCATTTTCTAATAATTGCTCCCACAGTTGATTTCTTCACACCAAGCTGCTTACCTATTTCAGATTCAGTCTTCCCAGCCTGGTGCAGGTCTACAATTTTGTTTCTGGTGTCCTTTGACAGCTCTTTGGTCTTGGCCATAGTGGAGTTTGGAGTGTGACTGTTTGAGGTTGTGGACAGGTGTCTTTTATATTGATAACGAGTTCAAACAGGTGCCATTAATACAGGTAACGAGTGGAGGACAGAGAAGCCTCTTACAGAAGAAGTTACAGGTCTGTGAGAGCCAGAAAATTTTGCTTGTTTGTAGGTGACCAAATACTTATTTTCCACCATAATTTTTGCAAATAAATTCTTTAAAAATCAGACAATGTGATTTTCTGGATTTTTTTTTCTCATTTTGTCTCTCATAGTTAAGGTATACCTATGATAAAAATTACAGGCCTCTCTCATCTTTTTAAGTGGGAGAACTTGCACAATTGGTGGCTGACTAAATACTTTTTTGCCCCACTGTATGTCTCATGCTTAACACTAGAATTACCAGAGTCTACGAAAAAACTCGTAGATCCGGCCCACCTTAAAACCGTTCTCACCTCTCTTTTGTCTTCTAAATGTGCCGATTAAGACGAGCAGCAAAAAGCCGGCTATTCCATCCTCCACCATCGCAAAACGTTCACTAAGTTTTCCCAGCTCATGCCTTGTTTGATTATCTGGGAGTGACTGAACTAGAGTTTTAGAGTGGAAATAATAGATCGTTATTTGGAACACACGCATTTCATGTGTGTTCCGTTTCTACAGTAATCTGTGTAAACACATTGTTAAAATAGAAACTTTTTCATATTTTAGTAATAAATGTTACACAATGTAGGCATAAACTATAGAATGTGTGAAGACTGATGGCCAAACATCAAATAAACACTTTCACAAAAGGTTCAAGGATGTCACAACACCTTCCATGGCGTAACGCTGAGATTTGCTGACTAAGAGCACGGCAACCCTGCCGTGCCGTAGAGATCCGAGTTCAAATCCCCGCTGGGGAGGAAGTGTTTTTTTTTTTTTTTTTTCTTTGTAGCCTCAAACAGACATAAAATTTATAAATTGGTATGCACTGTAAATCGTTAAGTTTAAAATGTCGATCGCGGTTATTTCTGTTGATTAATTCATGCTTTTTTACTTAGAGTCAGAACAGAAGCTTATTCAGCTTCTGACCTGACTCTAAGTAACAGCACCAGTATAAATCACACCCAATCTGACGCTGTTCGTTTTCAAATAACATTGCATTACTTCAACTATGTTTTCTGATTGGTACTATTCGCGTCATAAAATGATTTCTTCAAAACATCGCATATATTTGTTTTGAGATAATGAAGAGAGTTGCAAATTATTGGTGCTTGTTCAGTGTAATAGGAACCATAGCACAGAGAAGTGTGTACACTGCAACACAAGTACACATGTCGTAAATGTAGGAAGGGCGCTCCTTGGGTGAGCTATAGCGCGTCTTTATGTGAAAACAGCAGTGTCAGATGGGGAGTGTCTGATGATTGCATATAGTGCTGAAGTTACTGCTCTTTACTATGTTTCCTCTGCATGTCCTGGAGTACAAAAGAAACGGCATACAGCAACATGTGGGGACTGGCAAGATTGGGGGGAAAAAAAACATGCAGTCGTATGTATCGTGATACACTGCAGAGCTATAGCGCGTCTTTAAGTGAAAACAGCAGTGTCAGATGGGGTAGGGAAGGATCCTGAACGTGACTGAGAGAATGAAAAGTGAATAAAAAAAAAAAAAAAAACAAAGCTAACCTTTACAAATATCATAAATTACACTGGCTGTTACAGACTGAAATCAAATGTATCTTTTCATTCTAAGATAGTAAAAATAAGAGTAGTTCACTTCTCAAAAAGGAGTCGTGCAGGATCGAACTCGTGACCTTTTGATTCCCAGTCAGCAACTGATACTGTTGCTCCATGGGGCCGTCGTAGTAAATGAGTGTCAATGTCACACGCTAAGGTGGCTTTTTTTTCTGCAGTTATATTTTTGAATAAAAGCGCACTTGTTCTGTTATATTTGTACCTTTCGTGAAAGTTTTTCTTTGATATTTGGACTTCAGGCTTCATACATTATATAGTTTATGCCTACATTTTGTCATTTACTACTAGAATATGAAAAACGTTTGTTTTAAAAATGTGTTTACACAAATTACTGTAGAAACGGAACACACATGAAATGCGTGTGTTCCAAATAACGATCTATTATTTCCACTCTAAAACTTCACTTCACTCCTAGATAATCAATCAAGGCATGAGCTGGGAGAAGTTCGTGCACGTTCTAAGTCAGTGGGGGGGTGGAGTAGTTGGCTGTTTGCAGCTTGTCTTTATCTGCACATTTAGAAGACAAAAGACGATGGCGGAGAAGTGCGAACGGATTTAAGAAGCGATTTAAGGTGGGACGGATCTACGAGTTTTTTCGTTGGCTCAGGTAATTCTAGTGTTAAAGGATGATGCACCTTTTTTCCTGAGAATAACTCAAGACACATGGAAACCAGTGCATTGTGGTTAATGCCATTTTCAAGCCAACAATGTGTTGTTCCCTTTAAGCTGTATTCTGCTTGAGGTATATCCCCTTCGCCTTCTGACTCTGTGAGAAAGAAAGTAGCATCCTCCACACTTTGTGCCTCATAGCCACTTTATTTGAATCACTCAAGTTATGCTCGCAAAATTATAGAAATTTAAATTATAATCAGTACTTATTAACAACAGAATAACAGCAAATAAACTTAATGAAACAGATTATAGAAAAAGTGAATAATAGCAAAGTCTGGATTTGTAGCCCTAATAAAAATACTTCCTGGCTTAAATGTAAAAGGGCTTACTGAATAATTCTTTCCTTAACAATCTGGAAACTGAAGATTAGCATCAGGGTAGGAGGCAATCTTGGGCAGCTTTTGCATTGGGGTAGAAGGAATCTCTCTCTGTCTTGGTTGAAATGAATGAAACCTCATGATGTTGCACAAAGATAATTGTCCACTCTACTGCATTGTTCCAGAAACTTGGATCCTAAAAGTATGTGTAAATTACTTGATCTTGTCAAAGGTGCTAATCTGTTACATCTCTAGTTCCCTTGAGAAGAGTCTAGTATTTGAGTTCTAGAGTGTCTGGTTATTCTATCCCAAGATTATAATGTGAGACTCGACACGCCATAGTTTAATAGTTGAATCCTTTAGAAGTCCATTATATTCAGATTGTAATGTTCACTATGATATGAATAATTTTTAAGTCGTCCCTCACTTAAAGGGGAAGACTCATGTTTTCCTATCATAACGAAGAGCCTTGTTGACTTAGTAAATCTGAGTTAGTTCTGCATCTTTGAGTATGTATGTAATGGTAACTGTAAATATATGGGATTTGTAAACTTACCAGATTGTTTTTTCTCCTTACAGCTTTTGGAAATTTCTTTTAACTGCCTGGAAGATGTGGAGAGTACAATTCCAGTCAGCCCTTTGCACTTAGCTGTAAGCATTTTCATGTTTGTAGGGGCCTAATGTTGGGGTTTGTTTGTTCTCCTCTGCTCCTAGTAATGAGGATCTTCCTGTCTTGTTTTATGTAGGCCTATAATGGTCACTGTGAAGCCCTGCGTGTGCTCTCTGAAACGCTGGTTAACCTGGATGTGCGGGACGCTTTAGGGCGCAGTGCTCTGTACATCGCAGCAGAGAGGGGCCATGCACAATGTGTGGAAGTGCTAGTCAACCACGGAGCAAGTTGTGTAGTTAAGGAAAGGAGACACAAGTGGACGCCTCTGCATGTGGCAGGTATGTGTTGTCTCCCTCTTCTACATTATCCTTTGATTCAGTACAGAGAGCCATGTGTTTATATTTCTGTTTTGATTTTGTGGTCTCCATCACAGCAGCCAGCGGCCACTCTGACTGCCTGCATTTTCTGATTGACAGTGGAGAAAAGACGGACATTGCAGATGTCATGGATGCACAAGGACAGTAAGTGATAATTTGATTGGTTTATTCCTTAGAGATGCTTACTAGTAGGATCCATTAATATTATTATTAAATTTAGCTATTTCCTTTACCTAATGTGACTTGAAAGGTCTGGACACTATTGGTATATACAGGTATTTTTTATATTTGGAATATAGGTAGGTTAATTGAGCATGTGCGCTCCAGGTAGGCCAGACACTTTGCTAGAGAATTTTAACTGCTGTAAAAATGTAAAGGACTGGATTAACAATCCGATAATGAGGCCTGTTCTAAATGTTTTTGCGATTTGCACAGTTCAGAGCACCTGAGCATAAACCAGGGGTGGGCAAATTCATTCCTGGAGGGCCGCAGTGGCTGCGGGTTTTTGTTCCAACCTAGTTGCTTTAATTAGAAAACAATCCTTGCCAATAATTACATTTCATGGCTTGTTAGTGCTTTAACTCTGCTATGTCAAGTCATTCTCATATCCTAGATTTTTTTTTCCATTCTAAGGATATCATCCAAATACTTTGAAGTGTAAAACGGATGGATAATTCACAATCCTTCACTTTTTTCTCTTCTCTTTCCTTCCAAGTATTTAATTAAACCAAATAGTGCACGATAAATACACACAGGTGTAAAGGGTAACAAGCAAAATGGATAACTGCTGGTTTCTTTTGTCATTTGCATCTTATTGATAATAAGGAGCAATTAAAAACCAAGAATGCAGCTGTTTAAGACTTAAATAAGCAATAAGGGTTCATAATCTTAACGAGGGAGATAACTAAAATGAAGCAGAAGAATTTCTAGAGCAATAAGTGCTTCTTATTAAGCAATTGGGTTGGAACAAAAACCTGCGGCCCTCCAGGAATGAATTTGCCCACCCCTGGCATAAACTGTTCTCTCTATAATACCACAGCATCAAAGGCTAGGCCAACCAAGAAAGATAGAGAATTTTACAGTATGCACTGTAAATCGTTAAGTTTAAAATGTCGATCGCGGTTATTTCTGTTGATTAATTCATGCTTTTTTACTTAGAGTCAGAACAGAAGCTTATTCAGCTTCTGACCTGACTCTAAGTAACAGCACCAGTATAAATCACACCCAATCTGACGCTGTTCGTTTTCAAATAACATTGCATTACTTCAACTATGTTTTCTGATTGGTACTATTCGCGTCATAAAATGATTTCTTCAAAACATCGCATATATTTGTTTTGAGATAATGAAGAGAGTTGCAAATTATTGGTGCTTGTTCAGTGTAATAGGAACCATAGCACAGAGAAGTGTGTACACTGCAACACAAGTACACATGTCGTAAATGTAGGAAGGGCGCTCCTTGGGTGAGCTATAGCGCGTCTTTATGTGAAAACAGCAGTGTCAGATGGGGAGTGTCTGATGATTGCATATAGTGCTGAAGTTACTGCTCTTATTAAGCAATTGGGTTGGAACAAAAACCTGCAGCCACTGCGGCCCTCCAGGAATGAATTTGCCCACCCCTGGCATAAACTGTTCTCTCTATAATACCACAGCATCAAAGGCTAGGCCAACCAAGAAAGATTTTTACAATTAAATTATCAATAACTTATCAATAACAGTCACCCTGGTTTTCTGATTGTTCTTCTTTTAACATGACTCTATTGGTTGCTTATCAAAATAGGTCCATTTTAATTTTTAGTCAATTGGTTCATACTGTAGTTTTCAGATGCATAGGACTGGAATGTCACCTCCTTTTAAGCAAAAAACAAGCTATTGTAACTGAAAGCCTTAACCAATATTAAAAGATGTAATATGTGAAAATTAACTACCTGAAAACAATTGTTAAAATACACAGTGCATACTGAAATAATTCACTCATTTTTTTTAAGCCTTTTGCTAGAATCATTTAAATTTATTATTCAAATATGTTATTGGCACAAGAATTTGGACCCTTTACTCAGTACTTTGTTGTGGCAGCAATTCCATCCTAGAGTCGCCTTGGGTTTTATGCTGACAAGCTTCACACACCAAGATCTGAGGATTTTCTGACATTCTTTTCTGTAGATCCTCTTAATCTTGTCAGGCTGAATGGAGAATGTCAGTGGAAAGTGATTTTCAGGTGTGTCCAGAGATGTTTAATTAGATTCAAATCCGGGCTCTGTCTCAGCCACACAAGGATTTTCACTGAGCTGTCTCTAAAACCACAACTTTTTTGTCTTTGCTTTGTCCTGTTGGTGTATGAATCTTAGACCCAGTTTATAATAATACATACAGTGCATCCAGAAAGTATTCACAGTGCATCACTTTTTCCAAATTTTGTTATGTTACAGCCTTATTCCAAAATGGATTAAATTCATTTTTTTCCTCAGGATTCTACACACAACACCCCATAATGACAACGTGAAAAAAGTTTACTTGAGGTTTTTGCAAATTTATTAAAAATAAAAAAACTGAGAAATCCCATGTCCATAAGTATTCACAGCCTTTGCCCAATACTTTGTTGATGCACCTTTGGCAGCAATTAAAGCCTCAAGTCTTTTTGAATATGATGCCACAAGCTTGGCACACCTATCCTTGGCCAGTTTCGCCCATTCCTCTTTGCAGCACCTCTCAAGCTCCATCAGGTTGGATGGGAAGCGTCGGTGCACAGCCATATTAAGATCTCTCCAGAGATGTTCAATTGGATTCAAGTCTGGGCTCTGGCTGGGCCATTCAAGGACATTCACAGAGTTGTCCTGAAGCCACTCCTTTGATATCTTGGCTGTGTGCTTGGGGTCGTTGTCCTGCTGAAAGATGAACCGTCACCCCGGTCTGAGGTCAAGAGCGCTCTAGAGCAGGTTTTCATCCAGGATGTCTCTGTACATTGCTGCAGTCATCTTTCCCTTTATCCTGACTAGTCTCCCAGTCCCTGCAGCTGAAAAACATCCCCATAGCATGATGCTTCCACCACCATGCTTCACTGTAGGGATGGTATTGGCCTGGTGATGAGCAGTGCCTGGTTTCCTCCAAACGTGACGCCTGGCATTCACACCAAAGAGTTCAATCTTTGTCTCATCAGACCAGAGAATTTTCTTTCTCATGGTCTGAGAGTCCTTCAGGTGCCTTTTGGCAAACCCCAGGCGGGCTGCCATGTGCCTTTTACTAAGGAGTGGCTTCCGTCTGGCCACTCTGCCATACAGGCCTGATTGGTGGATTGCTGCGGAGATGGTTGTCCTTCTGGAAGTTTCTCCTCTCTCCACAGAGGACCTCCGGAGCTCTGACAGAGTGACCATCAGGTTCTTGGTCACCTCCCTGACTAAGGCCCTTCTCCCCCTATCACTCAGTTTAGATGGCTGGTCAGCTCTAGGAAGAGTCCTGGTGGTTTCAAACTTCTTCCATTTACGGATGATGGAGGCCACTGTGCTCATTGGCACCTTCAAAGCAGCAGAAATTTTTCTGTAACCTTCCCCAGATTTGTGCCTCGAGACAATCCTGTCTCAGAGGTCTACAGACAATTCCTTTGACTTCATGCTTGGTTTGTGCTCTGATATGAACTGTCAAGTGTGGGACCTTATATAGACAGGTGTGTGCCTTTCCAAATCATGTCCAATCAACTGAATTTACCACAGGTGGACTCCAATGAAGCTGCAGAAACATCTCAAGGATGATCAGGGGAAACAGGACGCACCTGAGCTCAATTTTGAGCTTCATGGCAAAGGCTGTGAATACTTATGGACATGTGCTTTCTCAATTTTTTTGTTTTTAATAAATTTGCAAAAACCTCAAGTAAACTTTTTTCACGTTGTCATTATGGGGTGTTGTGTGTAGAATTCTGAGGAAAAGAATGAATTTAATCCATTTTGGAATAAGGCTGTAACATAACAAAATGTGGAAAAAGTGATGCGCTGTGAATACTTTCTGGAGGCACTGTATACATTTATAATACATTTTATTTAATAGGCGCCTTTCCTAGCTCTCAAGGTCACCTTACAATAAAATTAAGCAACATTAGTAAAATAAAAACAAGAGAATAATAAATCCCAAAGCAATAATTAGCAAACAAACAAAGATAACCGGCAGTAACAGTGCAAAATTCACAATTGGTACGACAGTTTGAAAAGATAAGTTTTGAGGGCAGTTTTAAACTGTTATTGAATCGAGTTGACATATATGAAAGGGAAGAGAATTCCGGAGTTGAGGAGCACTATGAGAGACGTTCGAGCTCCTATAGAACAGAGTTTGATGTGAGGTACAAAAAGTAGAGCTGCAGATGAGGATCTGATTGAGCAAGAGGGAGTGTAAGTCAGTGAGGTAGGGGGGAGCAAGGTTGTGGAGAGCTTTAAATGTTAAGAGCAGTATTTTGTATTGTATTCTGTAATTAACAGGGAGACAGTGAAGTTGAGAGAGAATAGGTATAATATGTTCAGTGAATTTAGAACAGGTTATTATCCTGGCAGCAGAATTTTGAAGAAGTTGTAAGCGATGGATAAGTTTTTGTGGGATGCCAGATAAAATAGCATTACAGTAATCTATACGTGAGGTGACTAGGGCATTAACCAATACTTCAGTTCTGTGTTGCGTTAGAAATGTTTTGGAGATGGAAGAAGGCAGTCTGAGAAATGTTACTTATATGGGAAGAAAAAGAGAGAGTGGTGTCTAGAATGATGCCCAGGCTCTTAACTTGGGAAGAGATGTTTCTGTTAATATTGTTAATTAAAATAGAAGAATGGTTAACCTTAGCAAGTACAGATTTAGAGCCAATGAGGAGCACCTCCGTTTTATTGCTGTTTTATTGATAGATAGATAGATAGATAGATAGATAGATAGATAGATAGATAGATAGATAGATAGATAGATAGATAGATAGATAGATAGATAGATAGATAGATAGATAGATACTTTATTAATCCCAATGGGAAATTCACATTCTTCAGCAGCAGCATACTGATACAATAAATAATATTAAATTAAAGAATGATAGTAATGCAGAGAACATGAGTTGGAGAAAATTGTGAGTCATTCATGTCTTTATGTCTTGGAGACATGCCATAAGAGCATCTGGAAGGAAAACAGAAGTGGATAGATGGTCCATGTACTTTTTGGTATTTGAAATTTCATTTTAGAAGCAAAAACGAAAAAACCAAAATGAAAGGAATTATCAGATTTAGATTTTTGATTAAAGGATAAAATGAGGGAAAATAAGGTATTTTTTAATTCTGTGGTAACAAATAGCAGTCATAAACTTAAAATTACATATGCTTTTCTGGATTTATTTGTGATTCAAATAATGAAAGTGTAATAACTCAAAAACAACAAAACAGACGCATATTCGTTGTCTGAAACTGAAGGTGGTACTTCTTCTGTGCGATTTTTGATGACCTGTGCGAACAGTCTTCCGCACAACACAATGACCGACGGCCTTGAAGTTACACTGCACGGCATCAGCAGAGGATGGACCATTACGTTGCTCATTGACTTTTATTGGTTACTATAGCTAGTAAACATTTCGAGTATTAACAGTACAAGTGTAACACATGTTAGGAGAGCAACGTGATTTACAGAAAGTTTTCTTAACTTGTGTTACACTTGTCAATGAGCAACCATTCACACATTTACACATATTCAGAATGCTAGCAAAAAAATTGCCAGAGTTAGTGTTACTAAATGAAATCACCAAATGTTAGCTGTTTCACAGTAAGTAACAACAATAACATTCATAAAAGAACTGCTACATCAATGAAGCTAAGTTTGCAAAGCTTGTATTTTTACCTGAAAGATGTGACTCAGTTTTTCTGCAGTCATGTCCTTGTCCTGGGGTGTCACTCTTTTACTGTTCCGAAAAACAACATAATGGTCCATCCTCTGCTGATGCTGTGCAGTGTAACTTTAAGGCCGTCGGTCGATGTGTTGTGAGGAGGACTGTTCGCACATGTCATCAAAAATCGCGCAGAAGAACAAGTACCTCCAGTTTCAAACAACGAAAATGCGTCTGTTTTGTTGTTTTGAGCATGACCATAGGGTTCGTAGTCACCAAAGCTCCTTAGGTGGGGGCCCCTCATGCCCACGACTGTTCAGTTATGCCAGGCAGCCAACTCTTGGAATCATTGTAGTTATTTCCAACTTCTTCCATTTAAAAATTAGGATGACACTGTGCTCTTCTGTATCTACAATGTTGCAGAAAAGATTTTCTACCCTTCCCCACATCTGTGCCTCACCACAATCCTGTCTCTAAACTCTGCAGGCAATTTCTTTGACCTCAAGACTTGGTTTTTGCTCATCTGTGGGGGCCTTTTTTAGACAGGTGCATGCCTTTCCTAATTAGGTCCAATCAAGTGAATTGATCACATCTTAACAATGATCAATAGAATGGGATGCATCTGAGCCAAATCAATGGGCCTGAGTACTTATGTCGATGTGATATTTCAGGTTTTGTTTGTATTTTATAGTAAATTTGCAAACATTTCTAAAATCCTGTTTTCACTTTGTCTTTCTGGAGTATTAAATGTTACTTGGTAAGGTAAAAAAATAATTTAAATGATTTTAGCATAATGCTGCAACATAAAAATGTGAAAAAAAATTAAAGAGCTTGCATTTTTTATTGTTCATTTTCTTTTCTCCTGTAAGTAAATCTGGAAAAATATGTTAAAAAAAAAAAAATACAGATGTGAAGATAAGATGGGAAAAAAAAAATTGTTACTGATGGTAGTACAAAGAATCGCTGAAACAAAACTGGCAGGTGACAAGATGTGTTAATTAAAGAATTTGATTAATCTAACAGTTACTTTATGCTGAGTCCAGTGCCTATAAATGGAGCATTTAAGGACAATCTAGAGACTTTTGTTTTCTTGCGACTTAATTTTGCCTATTGCATGTTTTTGCAACAGCAGAGGATGTGGTACAGCGGCAGATTGTCGCACTGTTTCCTTGAACATCATCCATGCCCTGGTTGGACGATTGCCGCTGACCCGCATCCCCCTTTGATACTCATCTGAACGTCATCTGGGGGAAAGGGTTGGACACCTTTGAAGAATCACTGCTGAATGTCACCTAGGGGGTTGGAGTAGAGGGTTTATTTGTGGTTGTGGTTGGCCCCTTGAAGAATCACCGATGACCGCGGTTGGGAAATGGGGTGATGAGGGTTGTTGTTTCAGTCATGTACTGTAAGTCGAGACTCGTCACAAGACTTTCTGCAAACTGTTTGTGACCCTTTTTCATGCACTTCATTTGTAATTCATGACTCACGCAGACCCATATACAGTGGAACCTGAAGTAATTTCCCCCATAGGATTGTATGTAAATACAATTAATCCATTCCGGACTGTAGAAACTGTATGTAAATTTTTTTTTTAAAGATTTTAAGCACAAAACTAGTTAATTATACCATAGAATGCACAGTGTAATAGTAAACTAAATGTAAAAACATTGAATAACACTGAGAAAACCTTGAACAGAGAAAACTAACATTGCAAGAGTTCACACTACAGCCTTACGAACCAAAATTCAAGCTAACAAAGCAAACCAGAAAGAATAGAACTTTGTGTAAATATATGAGAAAAATATAAAAGAATGCCAGTTTAATATTTAGTTCTCAGACCTGTATTTGTATTAACAATAAAGTTTGAATTCAGGCTGACAATGAATGTAATTCAATTTTGCTTTCTATTGTTATTTAACATGAGCCGTAGGACACTGATGAGAAATAATGTTATCCTTTAAATAGCTTTTCTTGGATACATATAAAAAGGTTAAATTCTTTACATGTTCTACTTAATAAACTAAACTGGATCTGCATTCATCAACAGTGAACAAGGAGCTGCTTCTTTTTCTTTGAATGGTTTTTGGATTCTTTGTGACCACCTCTTTTCTGTTTTAGGAGCCCTCTGATGCTGGCTGTGCTGGGCAATCATGTGGACTGTGTCCATCTCCTCCTGGAAAAGGGTGCTACTGCCGATGCTGGAGATAAGAGAGGGAGGACTGCACTTCATAGAGGGGTGAAGCAAACCTTGACATTTACCAGAGGATTTTTGGGGTTGAAATGTGTTAGTGAGTGAGGTGTTAGTACATTTTGGGTAGAAAAACAATAGATGTCACAGGTTTAACGACTAAATTCGTATGCACTATGATGAAAAATAAGGTTCTTTTATATGTATTTTTTTTTTATATATATATTTTTTTTTTTCTTTGAATTGTTGCTATTTCATTAGTTTCACTTTTATTTCAGAACTTATGCAAAAACAATGTTTGGAATCTTTTGAGTCCCAAAATGCTGAATCTGTTAAATGAGGTCCGTGAGACATGTGTTTAATGACTTTGTACCATAATTCAGGATAGGTTTCTCTGTTTGGAATTTCAGCACAGACAAAGCAATCGACATCATCAGCAGTTAATTTTTTTTGCAAAGTAACCAATAAATGCATGTGAGGTAAACCCCGTTTTTGAAATTCTCTGACTTAAACTTCAAAGCCTTACAATATTTACATACTTAAGACATATCACCTATGTCCATATATTCGATCTCTATTCGCCTTTTCGTTATTTCTCAGAGTAATAATTTCTTTGTTTGCGCTAATGCGATGTTTACTTTCTTTTGACACTTTCGTTTTTTTCTGCTTTCATATTCTGTATCTTGCTCTGCTTGTGTATTGCGCCTACGCTTTTTTTGAGTCTTTTTGAATTCCAGTTTTCATTGCCTGCTCTCCATGTGTTTGGCCCCCTTGTTTTTTAACCTCTTTATAACGTTTTACTTTGTTTTCTACTCTTCTATTTCTGACCTTGCTTTGTTGTGCTCTTTTTTTTCAATTACACCTTGTCCGTGATGATTATTTTCCCTTTTTTCTAGTAATTTCCTTTTGTTTGTGTTAATGCGATCTTTGCTATCTTTTTTTGATACTGTAGCGACCTCCACGTCCGGCTCGAAAAGAGAAGTAAAAAAAAAAACAGACAGACGTAGTAAAGTCGCACAAAAGTTTTACTTGAACAATCAAGAAAAAGAATGCAGACTTTGTAACCCCAAACACAACCTTCTAGCACCCTTTCCAACCCTCTCCTCCTGTCCTGGGACACCACTAACCCCCCCACCCCCTTACCACATCAATCCATAACCCGTTGTCAGTCTTCCGTGCTGTACTCTGCCCTCCCTCAATCAAACCTAACAGTCACTCCAAAAAATAAAAAGGCTTCAACCTGGAAGGAACGCCACAATACTTTCGCATTTTCCTGCTTTCATATTCTTTACCTTTGTCTGCATGTGTATTGCGCCATCGTTTTTTTTTGTGAGCCTTTCGAATTCCACTGCTTTCATAATCTCTAACGTGCTCTGCATGTGTATAGTGCCAATGTTTTTGAACGTCTTTATGAAGTTATACTTTGTCTTTTAATTCTGAGCCTGATTGGACGTGCTTTTTTTCAGTTCCACTTGTTCCGGACTGATTATTACTTTCCTTATTTTCTGAATTTGCACCTAGATTATTTTCCTTTTTTGCATTTTTTTCTATCCAACGCTTTTGACTCTCTTTTCTCCGCGGTGCTCTTTCTTCTTCGCTTAGTCATCAACGTTTCATCTATAACGTATTGTCCTTATACGCTTTATATGCGCTGAGAGCCCTGGATCTGTGTGTGCTCAAAGCCTTGACACGACTGTGTGTTTTGCTGCCCATGGTCTTATTTGATATTGGTTGTAAGTAGGGCGTGTCTTGCAAGAATTTAATGTTCTAGGTCCCCGCAAGACAGTACTCGGTCAATCTCTTGGCACAAAGTGTCATGTTTGGCCACTGATCGTCTCGCGGGGACCATAATCTCTTTTGTCTCGCGGGTCTTTTAAATGTCTTCCGTGATCTTCTTGCCTCCCTAGTCATTCTCTCCCAGGATTTTTTTTTTTTATAATAGATCTCTCTCTCTCTCTCTCTCTCTCTCTCTCTCTCTCTCTCTCTCTCTCTCTCTCTCTGTCAAAAAACTGGGTTAGATAGATTTATAGATGCTACTTTTCACTTTTTAAATCTTCACATCAAAGATACATCACATATGTTTGCCAGAGTCTTCTGAATTTTAATGTCTATCCCGTGTCAACCCTGCAAAATATTATGCATCTGGTTATTTATTTATTTTTTTTGTTTAAGATAAGGGGGTGTCTTGTTGGAGGTGTTTAGATTGTTATTGAGGGAGTAATGCTAATAAAGAAGATTTGATCAAATGTGCATATCTTACCTTTAAATGGGAATTACAGGCAGCATACACCCTTCTTAGAGGGATCATTCACAACTATTTGTTTGCAGAGGTGCATGTTAACAGGTGCATTTTCCATTTTAGTGCACATAAGTTTAAGCTTTTTCATGTATTCTTTTGTTTTGCATTTAAATAAAGTTCTCTAATGGGGGGAAAAAAGTCACCATTGACATTATCATCACCTAGTCATTGGATCAGGTTTCTGGATTATGATAAGGACCGCAAGCAGCCACTCATTTTTCTGTTTAGTACTTCATATGCACACTTGTCTTGTGCTCTTACTTTGTCTCTTGTTATCTGGTGCGAGAGGATTGAGTTTGGGGGGGTGGTTGGCTGACACTGCCCTTTGCTGACTGCTTGTTTGTAAGAATCAAGTAAAGTGCTTGAGTGTAATCTATTTTTAACTCTTTTCAACCTTTTTATCCCCCATCAGGCAGCAATGGGTAGTGAGGAGTGTGTGTCGGCACTTTTGGACCATGATGCCTATCCTTTGTGTCGGGACTTTAAGGGCCGCACACCCCTGCACTTTGCAGCTGCCAACAACCATGTAAACATTCTGGGCAACCTGCTGCAAGCTGCTTTCAACACAGACCCTCTGGACTCCACACTGGACTACAGTGGGTACACTCCCTCTCACTGGGCCGCTTATCAAGGTGAGCCAACAAACAGCCTGCTGCACAGAACTTCAGTACTGGGCTTTAGAGGTGACTGACATATTCTTACCTTTTTGGTTTATTTAAAGGGCATGAAGACTGTTTGGAGGTTTTACTTGAACACAAACCATTTAGTATCGAGGAAGGAAACTCTTTCACTCCATTGCACTGTGCTCTGTGAGTCTTGTTTTATTTTTGACTGGTGCTTGGAACATTCGAGAAAAACAAGCTACTCCCATAGACAAGTCCGAATGCACAATGACATACAATATCTGCACAGAAAAAATGTTTTGAACTCTTGCATGTTTGCTTGCACTTTAAACATTTCCCTTTGTTATTTTCAGAATAAATGGTCATGATGCTGCCGCTGAACTGCTGTTGGAGGCTGTTGGCACACAACTTGTAAACAGCAGAGATGCCAAAGGAAGGTAAGACAAGTGCACTATCTAATTTGGCAGATCCTCTTTGAATAGAATGTCCTTTATACTTTCCCGTATATGTGTATATATGTATATGTGTGTATATGTATATATATATATATATATATATATATATGTATATATATATGTGTGTGTGTGTGTATATATATATATATATATATATGCTAACATCCGCCACGGTGCCCTCAGTTGTGAGAAGCAGATCATAGAATGGTTGAAATAGTTTACTGTCAAATAATGCAAAGAGTACGTGACACGTGTTTCGCCCTAATTCTGGGCTCATCAGGCGTACACACTCTACTGCACTCCCTCTCAGGAATCGAACCTCGGACGTCAGCGGCAGAGGCGAAGCCCCTAACGTTGCGCCACGGTGAGTGGTTCGTTTATTTGACAGCATGTAGATCGGGGTAATTACATTCACAGCATTCGTTGTCTGTGTCACAATCTGATTGCATGGGTGGTTACCTACCAGGTAACGCTTGTGGTTGGCCAGCAAGTCTGCTAACATCCGCCACGGTGCCCTCAGTTGTGAGAAGCAGATCATAGAATGGTTGAAATATATATGTATGTGTGTGTGTGTTTTAATGTAAGCATTAATATTGTGTGTCTAAATTTTGTAGTGGTTATGTAAAAAAATCCTTTTTTTGATTCTGTTGTGTTATTATATGTGGATAGCGCTTTGAGTACTGAGAAAAGAGCTATATAAATGTAATGAATTATTATTATAGATTTATAATGTAATCCAATAATTCTTCTAAATATGTTCTGATTGAATAAGTGTTCATCCTTTAGTTGCAACACCTAAGTGGGCTTGGGGAGCACTAGCTGTCTTGATAAGTCATTTAAATGTCATGTAATTAGATGAATAGAGCTCATAAAGGTTTTTCCCCAGAGTGCTCTAGGTAAATACTTCTGTCTATGGGAAGACCCACAGGTGTTTAGTGCAGCACTTTGCAAAAATAAGTCCATAATGATAAAATGTGGCAGATCTGCTTTGATTGCTGTTATAATTTCAAAGGAGGAAAATGGCAATTTATGAACAACTGAAAATCCTTTAGAGCTCAGTCAAAGGCGTGTAAATTAACCTGAGATTTTATACCACTATCAGGTTTGGTGTAGATGAGGACATTTTACAAATCTATGTATCTACAAAGAAATGACCCTGGTTAGTGAGGATACCAACAGCCCTATGAAAAATATAAGTGGCTGTTCAAATCTGAACTTCATAAATGAGTGGCAAAGGGGGAAACAAACTTGCTTTACATCCATAACAGAGCTTTAAAGTTGGCATGTTAGATACTTACAGACCATGCTAAAGATTCATCTATAGGCTAATACAAGTTGAATTCATTATTTTGTTCTTGGGGCCAGGTGTTTGATTTAGTGCAAGTATACTGCCTTGCAGCAGCCTATGAGCAGTTTTCAACTTCAAAACATGCTGTTGAGAGCATTTTGCTACCCTGATGCTCTCCACATCCTGGCTTAGAAGACATAATGCAGATAGAAGGCAAAATGGATGCATTAACAGAAACCTACTGCAGTCTACATGAGAGATGGTAGCTGAAGGAAAAGCTCAAACTATTAGTTTGACAACAAGCAAGGATCCAGGGTTCAGTAGTGACTATGTCAAATAATGACTCGGCCTATTTGGATAGCAGTAGTCGTCAGCAGTCTTCATTACTTTTGTGGGAGGTGGAACAATTGTGCTATAAAGTAAAAGAGGCAGTTGTGGCATTGAGATGTGCAGAGACGTTAAAATTTGTGCATAAACAAAACAGGTAACATGTTTTACATGGAATCTTCCAGTAGTGAGGCACTTTGCAAATCTTCTTATGTAATACGCTTCCATGGCTGTCCTTTTGTCTGTCCTGGATTTTAAATCGCCTGTAGCTCGCAAACCGTTTGAACTATTGACCTGAAATTTGGTACACATATACTACATGACGTCTACTATCCACTTTCGGGATTGTGATTGACCTCCCAAGGTTATTCCTATTTTTATTTTATTTTATTGTAGAATCAATTCTCAGCAGTAGGGCGGCTGTGCGGCGCTTGCGTATGGGTGCCGTTCTCATCCCTGCCACGTTCACCGTCACTTCCCCTACCTCTTCATATCTTAAATCATTCTTGAGGCAGATTGAAGACTTAAGTGCCAGCTTAAGTGAAAAAAACGTACTAAGTAATTGCAAAACATGCATTGACTTAATCGGTTTTAACGCAAAAAGATGCCGACGAAAGAAGAGAAGATGCGGGCCGCTAGGGTTGAGAAAAGAAGAGCTGCTCAGGAAACAGCAAGCTCATCAACCTCTGAGCAAACGAATGCTAAACGTACAGAGAAAGAGGAGGAAAACTAGGAATGCTCAAATCAAGTATATTCACTGCACGTTATCGTGTAGTATGCCGTTACTGGTGCAAAGATAATAAAGCGAATTAGGTTGAACCCTTAACCTTTGTCCAGTGCCTAGATCCAGTAGAGGGCTGATGACTGAATTACAGTAAAGGTGCTTCTACTAAATGTTGAATGTTGACTTAAATGAGTGAATAGTCCTTTCCTTTCAATTAAAATTAGCTTAAAAGAGTTTGTATGTTTTATGCTGTATTGATCATTTTTAGAATATCACATTTAAATGCATAACCAACCAATATTTTAATTCAGTGGTTCTCAAATTTGGTCATGGGGGACCCCTGTGGCTTTATTACCCTCACTTTTCACAATCAGTTAGCCATTTTACCTCAAATCAATAGCATTTAATTTGCTGGTCTTTTTATTTTAGTTCTGTTATTCCGAATTGAGAAAAGGACAGCAGTGTGATTATTTTATTTATTTATTTATTTATTTTATTTTTTTTACTTTTATAAGACATTTAGAAATAGTAGTATTTTTTCTGGAGCTTTAAAAACACGACTCTCTCGTTGTTTTCATAATAATTTGCTTTTTTTTCTGTGTAGTTAGTTCCCTTAATTGTATCCCAACAGTGACAATTAGCAAGAAGCAGTGCAGTCACCCAGGAAAATTTCTGTGAATGTTTAAAGACTGCAACTACTTCAGTGTCAGACTTGCTAATGTGCATATTAGTAACTAATGAATGAAATAACCAGAACACCTTATAAAGTGGCCAGGAAAGAATACTAGGTTAGGCAGGCAAAAGGTTGACAAGCCGTCCTGCCAGCTTATCCATTTTAATAATAACCAAAGTAACAGCTGTGAAATGGCAAAAAGCAACGAAAATATGGTTAATACGGCCTTGTAACAAAGCAAGTGGAAGCAATGGAGTTGAAGCTTTCCTTCTCGATTTATGGGTCAGATACTGACACAACCTTCCTTGGGTGGTTCTTTTGGCGGCTTTTGGGTGCTACGATGGAAAGAGAAGATAATGCTAACCTCGGCGCCCCCTCTTCTAGGGGTGAAACTGCTGACTTCACCAAAGCCGGGTAGGTGGTCCCAAGGCAGAGATGCATAAGAACCCGAAAAAGCAAAACGGGAACTATGACAGAAAAGATTAAAACCAGATAAAAAAATATTAAGTTATCCAAATGTAACATGCATAAAAGCTTGGTATATTCTACTTAAAATTTATCATACTGATCCCAAAACACAGAAATGGGGACATTACAGCTTGCCTAACTAGGCTAGGAATCCAATTAAAAGAGGAGATGACTGGAGAAAAAAAAAAACTGTCTCACATGGGGTCCCCAGGGGTGAGTTTGAGAACCACTGTGTTAAGTCAAAGTATTTTTTAAAAAACCTTGGTGATTAAAAGATGTGGTAGTGGTTAAATACAATAGATATTCAATTTGGTGCTATTACAGAAAACAAAAGGTCTGTTTTACTGCCATTTAGGTTCACTTGCTGTTTTCCAAACACCTTCCGTCTTGTTTTTCTGTTTTGTTTGTAGGACCCCACTACACGCTGCTGTCTTTGCAGACAACATCCATGGCCTGCAGCTTCTGCTTGGCCATGGGGCCGATGTAAACATTGTTGATGAATCTGGAAGATCTGCCCTCATGATGGCAGCTGATTCCGGACAAACAGAAGCTGTAGGTAAGAATGAGACAGTATTACTGGCTTATGTGTCTGCAGAAAGTGGAGTGGGCATGTTAACACTGTTTACTTACCAACGTTGTGATGGTTCTGGTATTGAATTCAGTACTTTTCTGTGTTCAAAATTTTCCTCACTTTTGCAAATTTTTGGTATATGTCCTAATTCCTGCTGCCTTCACATGCAGTGGGAGTTTTTAGACTTGCCGTTTGGGACATAACACGTTCTCAGTTTGCCCTATTCATGTTCGTTTCTGTGTGGAGTTTTGAGAGAAATGGCAGAGTTTTTGTTTTACTGCAAGCATGCACAGAAAACAGAGATTTGCATTATTTTTTTTTAAGACAGTATAATGGAGCACTGGTTAGCTTTGTTACCACATCCATCTTGCATCCTGAGTTTGAATCCCATTTCAAGTTCTTGTCCTTATGTCATTTGCACATTCCGAATGACTGAAATAATGGCTTAAAAGCCTTAGTGACCCTGAACCGCATTAAACTGGTTTGAAAATTTTGTTATTTTCTTTTGACAATCAAAACCACAGAAAAAAACATTTGTCCTAAAGCAATGGAAAAATGGCATTTGTAGGTGGGCTGATTTATTTTTTTTATTTTATTTAGCAAAATGAGGTAAAAGTTCATTGCATGAAGTTTCTTTAAATTGTCATCAAAATTCATTTCACAAGTGGTTTAACAATTGCAAAATGCAATGAGTTTTTTGGGGTGTTGAATGTATTTTTGGGTGGAAAAATCAGGAATACTACTGTATAAACCCTTCTTCACACTTTCGTGTTTACCTGTGTTCTTTTCTGTAGCTGCACAAAGCATGTAATCCGTACCACACTATTAAAATCAATTCGGTCTTTACCTCGTGTTCAAATCGCCATGAAGGAGCATAGTGTGTTATTTAAAAATGAACATGTTCCACACATAGACATACCAAAACACACCATTGTGCTCATTATTGTTTTCTGCACAGTAAATCTCAGTATACGGAAAGTTCTTGCTACTAAAACGCACACTACCATTACCTAGCAACTACCTTATCATAGTTAAGGATATGCACACTAAACCCAACCCCCCAAATATTTATTTAAAAAGTAAATGACAGGCAAAGTCATGCTAAATTAATGCATGATAACCTCTTTTTTTGTGTGAATTGTACAAATTTTGCTGAAAGCAAAATATAATTTGTGCTACAAATTTTTATGCGAAGCAAAACAGTTTCAGTATAGCTTTGATTGCACATGAATAGTTTTGCTTATCACTAGTCATGGTTATGTCAAACTTATAAAAATGGCATTATAACTTACAAATCTTAGTACTGGTGGCTACATTCTGGAAGGGTACAATTACTCACTAGAAAGCTGATAATTGTCTATAGAACTTTACCACAGTTTATTGCAAATTTAAGAGAACTTGCATATGTGTGTATGTATGTATATACGTGAAAGGAACTTTAAGTTTGTAGAGCTCCACTCTTATCAAACAGCATTTCAGGTAGTGCATGTTCATCACTGTCATGTCTTGAGGAGCATCTATCTCTAAAACTTTCTGCTTAGGTATCTGCAGAATTTTTCTTTTGGTTGGGGGCATCCTACGTAAACCCAGAAAGTGGCATTTAAACAGACTGAGAGAAATTTGTTTTTTTGCCAGAGTCAGTTTTGCCAGCTTCCATCTTATGACTAATGTCTGGCTTCTGTACTGTTAGGCACTGCACATCTCAGTATGGCCTTGCCTTTAGTCACATTAAACTCTGTGAATAAATTAGATGCAACTGTTTCCAGCTGTATTTATACATTATAATCCTCAACATCAAAGTGAGAATTTTCAAAAATCCTGAGCAATTATTAAAATTTAATTGGTAAAATACCTGGTTTGGCTAACTGAATTAGCCCTTAAAGTAACTTATCATCTTGCTCAGGTGCAACCAGTCACCCTTCTGATCACACACCAGACTATATGGCCTCCACCTGACATCAGTTGCTGTGGCTCTGATTCCTTCAGAATAAAACCAGCTGTTCCTGGAGGATTCCACTGCTAGCAGTGTATGGCAACAAAAGAATTCTCCATGGCTGGAAAGGTGCTTTCAAAAAAGGGTCCGGGATAAAGTTATGGAAAGGCATAAGTTTGGAAAAGGGTGCAGAAGCATTTCTAAGGCTTTAACCATCCCTGTAAGTAATGATACACTTAGCAGGTCAAAAGCAGTGGTAAATGAGTTTTTTTTGTCAACCTAAGTCACACTGGGAGATTGTAGGCATTTGGGAGAAGGAACAATTTGAACTGGATAGCTCTTTTCAAAGTTTTATAGTTGTATTGTTGTGACCAAGTGTTTTGTTTTCTTGTTCTGCAGAACTTTTGTTACGTCAGGCAAAAGCTGATTTGACACTGCTGGACATCAACAAGAACACTGCTCTGCATCTGGCCTGTAGCAAGGTGAGTGTGGATAATAGGTATCAAGATGAGCTCTCATGATTTTTCACACCGAAAATAGGACGTTAAACACTCTCACTGCTGGTGGTGTCTTTGAATCTCCTTTCACTCATGTTTACAGTGATTGAACTGAGCAATGGGAGTGCTGGTATATGCAAATAAAGGCCATTTGTATAAGTGAAGTGAAAGGAGCAAAGTTTGTTGAAGCTCACAGAAGTCATTTTTAGCAAGTGCACTGTAAGACCCAAGTGCTTGACATGTACTGTGGTAGTGAGCATAGTCCATTTCGTGAAACCGATCCAGTAAGAATGGTATTTAACACTAAAATCCCTGAATCCTATGAAAAAACTTGTAATCCCAGCCCACCTTAAATCCCTTTGCACTGCTCCATCAGCGTTTTTTGTTTTGTGTGTCGATCAGCACAAGCAGCAAGCAGACTGCTGTCCCATCCCCTGCCTTGACGGAGCTCAGCTCGGGGAAAAAGTTCTCCCAGCTCAAGCCAAGGCTCCTAATCTGCATGTGAGGTTCCTGGAGTTGCATTGGGTAAATAATACAGCATATCATTATTTGGAATACATGCATTTCATGTGTGTTCCGTGTCTACAAAGATCTGTGTAAGTGTAGGATGAAAGGGAATGTGAAATACCTAAAGCAGAAACTTTTTCCATGTTATACTAATAATGATGTGAAGTGTATAATGTGTGAAAACTTTAGTCCAAATATCAAATTATCATGTGTGCTTTTATTCAAGAATATAACCAAAGAAAAAAAAAAACATTTGATTTACATGTTGCTGTCAGTGAGTTCAAAACCCAAGCTCAAATGTCAATCGACAGGGAGTTTATTCGTGTTCTTGAATGGTGCAGAGGTAAGAACCGCTACCTTATAACCCAAAGGTCTCAGGTTTGAGACCGGGAACTCTGCATTTTGAGTAGTGAGCTGCTGTTATTGTTATTATTATTACTATAATGTAATAAAAATATACATTTGATTTGAGTCTGTAACACCCGGTGTAAATTTTGGCAACTTGTAAAAGTAAGCGCTTGTTTTTTTATTATTCAGTTATATTCTCTCAGTGACGTTCACATGGTACACCGAACTTGTCTCTCTCTCTCTCGAGTTGATGGTATTTATCTCCATTCTTTTCACAAGAGCAGTGCTATGGCTGATGTCTGCTCAGAACTATTAGTTGTACCGGCAATCAACGATGCGATGTCCCATGACTGCTATCAGACTGGACAAAGGCAGAACAATAACAACAGACAGATTGTTCACAGCGCTTGCGCTGGCTAATAAACTGCTGCAGCACAACGCAACTCTGCTTGGCACCATAAAGCAAAATGAGACTTCTGCTATTACGCGAGCAATTTGCCACGCTGCTCTTTAGATCTGGCAGTGTCATGATGACGACATGTTTGACAGCAACATGTAAATCAAATGTTTGGTTTTTTTTTTTTTGCTTTGGTTATATTCTTAAATAAAAGCACATGCGTTTATTTGATATTTGGACTAAAGTCTTCACACATAATACACTTCACGCCATAATTAGTATAACATGGAAAAAGCTTCTGCTTTAGGTATTTGTTCAGCATTTCTTGCCTCGCATTTCCTTTCATCATACACTTACCCAGATCTTTATAAACACTGAACACACATGAAATGCATGTATTCCATAGAACGATATGCCGTATTATTTACTCTATACAACTCCAGGAACCTCACACACAGATAAGGAGCCTTGGCTTGAGCTGGGAGAACGTCTTGCCTAAGCTGAGCTCCGTCAAGGCGTGGGATGGGACAGCAGGCTGCTTCTGCTGATCGACACATTTACAAAACAAAAGATCCTGATGGAGAGGTGCGAAGGGATATAAGGTGGGCCGGGATTACAAGGTTTTTCGTAGGCTGCAGGGATTCTAGTGTTAGAGCTATCTTTTTTTTTTTTTCTCCATACAATAACCTTAAAACTCCCAAATACAAATCAAACACCACTCGCACATGAAACATATTCCAAAGGAAACTCAGCTATTTTACTTATCATTACTTATTGTAATGTTATGTTTGACATAATGTACAAAGCAAGATTCAGACAACTGGATGGTAGCAGGGTGATGAAGTTGGCCATACAGTAATCCCTCCTCCATCGCGGGGGTTGCGTTCCAGAGCCACCCGCGAAATAGGAAAATCCGCGAAGTAGAAACCATGTTTATATGGTTATTTTTAGAATGTCATGCTTGGGTCAAAGATTTGCGCAGAAACACAGGAGGTTGTAGAGAGACAGGAACGTTATTCAAACACTGCAAACAAACATTTGTCTCTTTTTCAAAAGTTTAAACTGTGCTCCATGAAAAGACAGAGATGACAGTTCTGTCTCACAATTAAAAGAATGCAAACATATCTTCCTTTTCAAAGGAGTGCAAAGCAAGCAGTCAAAAAAAAAATCAATAGGGCTTTTTGGCTTTTAAGTATGCGAAGCACCGCCGGTACAAAGCTGTTGAAGCTCACACCCCCTCTGTCAGGAGCAGAGAGAGAGAGAGAGAGAGATAGAGAGAGAGATAAAAAATCAATACGTGCCCTTTGAGCTTTTAAGTATGCGAAGCTCCGTGCAGCATGTCCTTCAGGAAGCAGCTGCACACAGCCCCCCTGCTCACACCCCCCTACGTCAGCGCAAGAGAGAGAGAGAAAGTAAGTTGGGTAGCTTCTCAGCCATCTGCCAGTAGCGTCCCTTGTATGAAATCAACTGGGCAAACCAACTGAGGAAGCATGTACCAGAAATTAAAAGACCCATTGTCCGCAGAAACCCGCGAAGCAGCGAAAAATCCGCGATATATATTTAAATATGCTTACATATAAAATCCGCGATGGAGTGAAGCCGCGAAAGGCGAAGCGCGATATAGCGAGGGATCACTGTATTTGCATTTCATTTAACTGTGGCCACCATGTATGGCAATAAAGCTGAGATAAACTGATTACATTTTTTTAATCTCTGCACAGCCTTGCCTTTTTGAAAAAGCCAACGATGTTTGTCCAAACAAAAAACAAAGTAAAAAAGAAGAGAAAAAAATGTAAATTAACTGTTGGAGCCAAGCCATAATTGAACATAGTGAAGCACAGTTTTTTTTCTATTATAGCTGATTGAGATGCTGTAGAGATGATGACAACAATTTTGAGTTAAAGTAATTAGTAACTACTTGGTAGACATTTATTCAATCCTACACTATGTTGAGGCAGTACTAATTTTTGGCTTCAATGCTAATAGAGAGTCAGGATTTTTAGCAGTTTCTAGCGTTTAAATAAATCACCTTTGTAACATTATAAATACCCTAATTTGGTGACATCCTTTAATGTGAAGTTCTGCTACAGTTTTTTTCATACCAACAAAATTGTATGTAGCATGTTAGACAGTAAACAGCTCAAGTGAACTAATATTAGCCCCTGGTTTAAAAAAACAAAACAAAAAAAAAAACACATATTGCATACAGGAAAGTACTGAGTTACATAGTACAGTGGACCCTTGACTTACGAACTCAATTCATTCGCGAGGGCTGGTTGTAACTTAAGTTGGTTGTAAGTCAAGACTTTTTTTCCCATAAGAAGTAATGGAAATACCCATAATGCGTTCCGAACCTCCCACAGCAACACTTACTTAACCTTTTCATAATAAAAAAGGGTTGTATAATGTGCATAATTTACCAAAAAACCAATAATTTTTCTAATGTACTAACCAAAAAGTTATAAAAAAAAAAAAAAAAAAAAAAAAGTGCCTAGCCTACAAGAAACGACAATTTCATACTGTACTCGCTATTTAATTTGACATCTTTGGGTTGCAGGAAGGGAGGAGGAGGAGAATGAAGTGGAAGGTGGTTATTGTTTGGAAGGAGCCTCCTTATGCTGTACATATTAGCGAGATCGGTCACACGAACGCCACTGTTATATTTCTGCACAATTTCCTTCTTTGTTTCGATTGTGATCGCTTTCTTTACGTTTGTTACCCTCTCTTCCTTCCTTAGCAATTATCGAAATATATAAATCACTGCACTGACCGAAATTACATCCACAAACACATGTATCTGAACTCCGACTGACGCTTACTAGCGCTCTCGGCTGTTTGTTTACAATCGCACAAGTGGATACACGTGACCGCATTCGGGTCGTAACGCAAGACGATGGTCGTAATTCAAAACAAAAATTTTGGTCATAAACCAAGTTGTTCGCGTGTCAGGCCGGTCGTATATCAAGGGTTGACTGTACTTCTGATACATCCTATTAGCCAAATGCACTATAACTGAGGCCCACTGACTTAGAAGAGTTCCTATGCAATTCTACAGCTTCCTCCAGCAAGTTCAAATAAATGACACCATTTACAACGTTGTCAAAAAAGCACGGTCCAAATAAGCCCTACAATGACAATCCATACCGCACTGTATTTTCTTATAAGTTCATGTGGCATACCTCCATAACATGCGGATTCTCCATTACCCAGTAGCTGCAGTTCTGTTGAGCAATTGTGCCAGTTGACTTAATTGTGGTTTCATCGCTCCGAACAAACCAGCCTGTTTGTTTATAATCATTCAAAGTATGTATACATGTTTTTGGACACCCTGTATTTGCAAAAATCATTTGTTTTATGATTAGAATTTCTTTTCTTTTGTTAAAAGGTTCAATTTTTTTTAATATTTTCAATGAAAGATCAGTAGCATATAAATAACGATCGTTTTTCACATCTCATTTAGCTTTCATTTACCAAGGATGTCAATATTAGTAGGAGGACTGTAACTAAGTCTGTCCCAGACCAGAATGAGGAAAAAAAACAGACAAACACAAATGCAGCTTTATATATTAGATTCACCTTCCTTTAAGGAAAAATATTTCATAAAAAGTAATGCCTGTTTCTTTGGTGAAGTAAATAAACCAAAAGTGTACTACTTTTAAAATGGTTAACTAAGTATCAAACACACCTGAAGTATATGCCATATATACCTTTTTTAACTTGTTTAAAGTATCTTCTGCATGTACAGAAAATCAGGTGGAGGTTCAGTGTTCTCCTACAACTACAACAATGCCCATCTCTAATCCTCACAGTATGTAGGTGACACAATGTACACTCACTGTATTAATGCTTTTTGAGTTATTCTCTTTACCAGCTTGATTTCAGATTTCACACTAATGCAAAATTAAGTCTTGATTTCTTGCTAGTTGGGTAATATATTATTTGCCATATTATGATGTTTATAAACCTTAAATCTTTTTCCCTCTTTGATCCTTATTACTTGCAATTATTTTGAAATTGAAATGAGGCCATCTTGTGAGAGTAAAACTTTTCACAGACCAGATTTAAGCGTCCATGAGTTTAAGTCCTATTTAGGTGGCTCCAGCCATGTATCCATTTTGCTGTTATCCTCCTGGTAGTTGCTCACCACTTTCTACCCCTCAGGCATTTATGCGGTTGTTGTTCAAATTTCCAAACTAGTGGTTGGTATTATGCTATGAGGTACTTTGTGAACACCATCTGAAAATTTAAGTCACATTTATTGAATGATTTTTCAAGTCATCCATAAAGGTGATAAAGAGTATGAGGAAGAAAAGTTGCCAAAGCTATGTTATCTGCCATCAGCACTGCTGACTACTAGGTATTAGTTTAATTAGTTGATGCCTAGTCTCTCATTCTTGCCTATCTTTTAAATTCCCTAATTCATAATTTGTTTCTTATACTAGTCAGTGGACTGCTGTCCCAGTTTTTCCTTTTTTGACAGCTGAAAAATTTCACTCATTAATTTACTGTCCGGTTTCCATTTATTCTACACTTCATATACTTGTTATAAAGATTTAGAATAAGTAAATCCTCAGTCCCAGCTGATTTCTTCAGCTTTGTCACCTTATTGTATTTGACCACTCCTGTATTTTAGTTTACAACAGCAGCTGTGATGGCTTCTTTACTCCTTTTAGGGTCATGAGGTGTGTGCCTTGTTGATTCTTGGGGAGACATGCGATCCAGCCCTCATCAATGCAACTAACAGTGCACTGCAAATGTAAGTAGCTTATCACCATGTTCTCTACTTGCTATACTTATGCATTCTGGTAGAATTTTTCCTTAACCTGTCTGTTTTCTCATAGGCCCCTGCATATCGCAGCTAGGAATGGGCTGGCTACAGTGGTCCAGGCATTGCTGAACCGCGGTGCTACAGTACTGGCAGTAGACGAAGAAGGTAAGAATTGTAACTGGCCTTTCCCACTGTGACCATTTGTAGACTTGTGTGCTGTTGTGAAAGGACAAATGAAGTTGACATCCTCAGCAAACACAAAAGTGGCCTGTAAAAAATTTCAAACAACAAAACAAATGTGTGCATTTGATTTGTCATGATATTCAAACATTGGACATGATCTTTGGCAGAGGTTTTATTGAATTTACGTAGGAGTGGATTGACACTTGCACATTGTCATGCTGATAAAGATTATATAACTGATATTATAAACTAAATGGCACAGATATTTTACTTTTGAGTGAAAGGATAAGGATAGCCAGATGTTGCCTATGTCAAACACCAAACAATCAAGGATTGATTGTTTAGCATCCAAATAGTTTAAATAAATTTGTAGTCACTAAACAAAATTAGAATTATTATGAAGAGGTTCTGACCTTGTCAGATGTTGATTAGGTCTGATAAAGGACATCATGGTACCTTATAAGGATGCAAATAAAAAATGTTTAAACATTTAAGCATATCATTATTTTAGTCTGTCAAAATACTTTTGAGTCTCTGAAAATAGGGGGAACCATGTATAAAAAAAAAATGTCTTTCATTCCTAAATCTAAATAGCTCATACAATATTTTTGGTAAACCCCTTAAATTACAGCTGAAAGTCTATCCTTCAATCACATAATTATTGCTTTATTTCAGATCCGTTGTGGTGGTGTACAGAGCCAAAATTATGAAAATTGTGTTACTGTCCTAATACTTATTGACCTGACTGTAGTTCATAGTCATTTAGTGAGAAAGTGGGGCAAGTCAACAGCAATGTTCCTTCTAAGGGTGTGAGCAAAATTTTTAGTTACATTACCCTGAGAGCACTCTTTACTATTACACAATATAATTATCTATTCTTAACAGTGCTTATAAAAAGTTTTATACATTGAATCACAGTGAATTTAATTTGGCTTTTTTGACACTGATCAACTAAAAAGACTCTTTAAAGTCAAAGTGAAAACAGGTCTCTGGAAAGTGGGCTAAATTAATTACAAATCTAAAACACACAGTAATTGGTTGCATAAGTATTTAATATGACACACCTAAATCATCACTGTTTTGGTCTAACCTATACAAAGAAGATGATAGAACATTCCAAGCACTTCTGTGAAAAGCACTTCCGTGTCACTGAATATCCCTTGGAATCCAGTGTCGGACACAGACAGACAGACAGATTTCATTTTAAAGTCCCAAAACACGTTTATTTACACAATGCACACAGTCCAAATATGCACAACCCAGTGCTACAGCACCAATCACCCCAATAGTCCAGGCCAGTCCACAATACCTTCAGGCTGCCTCCTTCTCTCCTCTAACTCTCACTCTCCCTCTCACTCTGAGACTTCATCCTCTTCCACCCGACTCCAGCCCTGAATGAAGGGAGGCGGCCCCTTTTATAATCACCCGGCAATCTTCCCCTGACACGCCCCTGTGTGGCGGAAGTGCCGGCTGTCTTTCCGGAAGCACTCCGGGTGTCTCATTTTCTTCTTCCCCCCCAGCACTTCCTGGTGTGGCGGAAGTGCCGGGGTCCCAAATCCTCCAG
Source organism: Erpetoichthys calabaricus (assembly GCF_900747795.2). Taxonomy (NCBI): domain Eukaryota; kingdom Metazoa; phylum Chordata; class Cladistia; order Polypteriformes; family Polypteridae; genus Erpetoichthys; species Erpetoichthys calabaricus. The sequence continues at coordinate 302,085,667 of NC_041396.2, forward strand.
GCATAAGGACACCCCCTGGCGGTCCGGAGAAGGCATAAGCCCTCCTTCTGTCCTTCTGGGCATCCCGGCTGGGTACCACCCCCAGCCACGTGCCACACCAGGTAAATCCATCATTGAGAAATGGATAGAGGATGGCACAGCTACAAATCTTTCTAGGGCAGGCTGTCCAGATGAACTGAGTAATCATGCAAGAAGATTAGAGAGCAGAGCCACCAAAAAACCCGAGAGGACTCTGAAGGAGTGAAATGCTAGGAAATGGAGTGGCTGAGATCGGAGAGACGTTACAACTTTATGGACGTGTGGCAAAGAGTAAGCCACTTTTTGTTTATATATATATATATATAGATATAGATATATATATATATATATATAAAAAATCTCAGAAATCATATTGGAGTCTCTATAGTTATCTGAAAAGATGGTTCTATAGTCTCTATTATCACAAATGCACCAACCCCACCTTGATGCATGGTGTTGACAGCAGCATTGTGTGGTAGGGATGCTCCTCTGTAGCAGGCCCTACAAAGCGTGTGAGGAAAAAAATGAAAGCACCAAAATATAGGGAAATTCTGGCAGAAAACCTGAATTGGTCTGCATGAAACCCAATACCTTGGGAAGAGGTTTATTTTCCATCAAGGCAATGACCCTGAGCATGAAACTAAAGCACAGGATTGCTTCAAAACATTGCATGTTAATGGTAAGAAGTGTGGCATGGTGGGTAAAACTTTGGACTTCAAATCCTGAGATTGTGGGTTCAAATTCCACTACTGGTGCTGTGTGACTTCACCTGCCTGTGCTTCAATTGAAATTGAAATAGAAAAAGAAATTTGACCAAAGCGCACAGACTCGAGCCTTTCATGGCTGTGAAAGGTGAATTGGCTAAATACTGACTTGAAGGGGTGAATATGTATGCTATCAGTTGTTTTGTTTTATCTTTGTAATTTGACCACTTTGTACAGTTCTGCTTTCACTTTGACATTAAAGAGCCTTATTAAATGCAGATACTTCAAATAGTTCAATCTTTGCTGAAAGGTAAGAGTAAAGTTCACTCTGGTCAGCAGTTTTTAAAAGTGTAGGTAAAATTAATTCTGGACCCTGTTCTTAATGACTTAAACATTTAACTGACTACAAAAGATGTTTTAACCTGTTGAAAAAAATAAACATCACATTCATACTTTAAATGCAACAGTGTTACAGGTTTATAATTATTAAGGTTTCCATAATTTAAAAAAAAGATACTTCTTGAAATTCTTGGCACACTGGTAATACTGCTGTCTCACAGTAAGGAGACCAGGGTTCGCATCTTGAGTCCTCCATGTGTGAAGTTTGCATTTCTTCCCCATGTCTGCATGCGTTTCCTGCCACAGTCCAAAAACATGCAGGATAGGTGGATTAGTGATACTAAATTGACCAATATGTATGGTTGGGTGTTTGTATGTGTGTTTGCCCTGCGATGGACTGGGACTCTTTTCAGGTTTTATTCCTGCCTTGCCCCGTGTCCTAGCTGGCACCCTGTTCCGGACTTAGCAGGATAGATAACCTAGATTCTAGTGCAATGGGAAAACCCTAGTAACTGACATTTTTTTCCATAATTGAGGTTTTTTTTTTTTTTAGTTTTTGGAGTTATTTGGTCTTTCCTGATATTGTTATAAGGTAGCATTGATGGCCAAATATGTCTTCATTCTGGTCATAGCTGATGGAAGAAGTTAGTATGTACTCCATATTTTACATACTGCAACACAAAAACCTCCACTGACCAATGAGGAAACACCACCTACCAATGAAAATGCCAGATAACGATCATTTGATTTAAATGCTGCGACTGTGTGACTTAAATAGCAGAAGGTGTTGATTCGTGAGAAAAAACAATATTGTGTACAAAATTAAATCTAGAGATCGTTAATTATAGGGGCAACATTTTCTGAATTTGCTGAAAACTTGAAAAATGTGACATACTAGGTTTTTCCATAGTTGATGAGAAATTACCTACTCTGGCTGCCCTCTTTGTCAATTAAGTGTGCTGGTGAATGTTCCAACATTGAAGTTGCCATCTTATGAAGGTCTGTGAGTGGGTGAAAACAGCACTACAAGTCTTGCCAAGCCCATTGATAGCCTTTCAAGGCTCAGTTGTCAAAACCCAGAATGATTCAACAGTGCATTCATAATGTAGGCTGTAGAACGGAAACCATGAAAGATGAGTATTGAAGCAATTTTAAAAATGTCATGCTCATTGGTATTTTGATACTTTTGATAACCCTAGTATTGAATAATGTGGCATTTCTACACATTGCAGAACATATTTTAATGTTTTTATTAAACTGGCATGTTCATTTAAACTGATCATTAATGATTTATTCATGCATTAATTAAATGAGGCAAGGAAATGTACATAATGTACTCGCATCTGATATTCATGATTTTTTTTTTTTTTAGGTCAAAATTTTTTAAAATATGGGTCATTTAGTTTTGCTCCATGTTTTTGAAACCAAAGTCACTTCAGAAGGATTATTGTACATGATGTGTGGGCATAAGAAATATAATTGTGTAAATTTATTGTCAATTTCTAACACTAGAATCCCTGAACCCTACGAAAATATTCGTAATGCCGGACCATCTTAAATTCCCTCACAACTCGTTAGCAGCGTCTTTGTTTTGGTAATGTGTCGAGCAGCAAGCAACCTACTATCCCATCTCCCAACGATACAGCTGAAGTCAAGTCAGGTGCAAAATTCTCAGAGCTGAAGTCTATGGGACTTGGGTGTCTGGAATTGTATAAGGTAAGTAATATATCGTTATTTGAAATTCAGTGCATCCGGAAAGTATTCACAGCGCATCACTTTTTCTACATTTTGTTATGTTACAGCCTTATTCCAAAATGGATGAAATTCATTTTTTTCCTCCGAATTCTACACACAACACCCCATAATGACAATATGAAAAAAGTTTACTTGAGGTTTTTGCAAATTTATTAAAAATAAAAAAACTGAGAAAGCACATGTACATAAGTATTCACAGCCTTTGCTCAATACTTTGTCAATGCAGCTTTGGCAGCAATTACAGCCTCAAGTCTTTTTTAATATGATGCCACAAGTTTGGCACACCTATCCTTGGCCAGTTTCACCCATTCCTCTTTGCAGCACCTCTCAAGCTCCATCAGGTTGGATGGGAAGCGTCGGTGCACAGCCATTTTAAGATCTGTCCAGAGATGTTCAATTGGATTCAAGTCTGGGCTCTGGCTGGGCCACTCAAGGACATTCATAGAGTTGTCCTGAAGCCACTCCTTTGATATCTTGCCTGTGTGCTTAGGGTCGTTGTCCTGCTGAAAGATGAACCGTCACCCCGGTCTGAGGTCAAGAGCGCTCTGGAGCAGGTTTTCATCCAGGATGTCTCTGTACATTGCTGCAGTCATCTTTCCCTTTATCCTGACTAGTCTCCCAGTCCCTGCTACTGAAAAACATCCCTACAGCATAATGCTGCCACCACCATGCTTCACTGTAGGGATGGTATTGGCCTGATGATGAGCGGTGCCTGGTTTCCTCCAAACGTGACGCCTGGCATTCACACCAAAGAGTTCAATCTTTGTCTCATCAGACCAGAGAATTTTCTTTCTCATGGTCTGAGAGTCGGGCTGCCATGTGCCTTTTACTAAGGAGTGGCTTCCGTCTGGCCACTCTGCCATACAGGCCTGATTGGTGGATTGCTGCGGAGATGGTTGTCCTTCTGGAAGTTTCTCCTCTCTCCACAGAGGACCTCCGGAGCTCTGACAGAGTGACCATCAGGTTCTTGGTCACCTCCCTGACTAAGGCCCTTCTCCCCCTATCACTCAGTTTAGATGGCTGGTCAGCTCTAGGAAGAGTCCTGGTGGTTTCAAACTTCTTCCATTTACGGATGATGGAGGCCACTGTGCTCATTGGGACCTTCAAAGCAGCAGAAATTTTTCTGTAACCTTTCCCAGATTTGTGCCTCGAGACAATCCTGTCTCGGAGGTCTACAGACAATTCCTTTGACTTCATGCTTGGTTTGTGCTCTGACGTGAGCTGTCAACTGTGGGACCTTATATAGACAGGTGTGTGCCTTTCCAAATCATGTCCAGTCAACTGAATTTACCACAGGTGGACTCCAATTAAGCTGCAGAAACATCTCAAGGATGATCAGGGCAAACAGGATGCACCTGAGCTCAATTTTGAGCTTCATGGCAAAGGCTGTGAATACTTATGTACATGTGCTTTCTCAATTTTTTTATTTTTAATAAATTTGCAAAAACCTCAAGTAAACTTTTTTCATGTTGTCATTATGGGGTGTTGTGTGTAGAATTCGGAGAAATAAAATGAATTAAATCCATTTTGGAATAAGGCTGTAACATAACAAAATGTGGAAAAAGTGATGCGCTGTGAATACTTTCCGGATGCACTGTACATAATTTCATGTGTATTGTGTGTCAACAACAATATGTGTAAATGTGGAATGACAGGAAATGTGAAGCAAGAAATGTTGAACACATAACTAACTAGCAACTATTTGTTGAAAACTTTGTTCTGAGTTACAACCCAGTACAACATATTTCTGTTGATGAGCTGCTGTTTCCAACCAAGGTCCATTGTCCTTTTTTGCAATACATCTCAACCAGGCCTGAAAAATTTGGCATAAAGTGCTTGATTGCGGCAGATTTGCAGACAAAGTACATGTGCAATGCTACTTCTTATTTAGGAAAAGATCCCAGTCGTCCTACTGGAGAAAGACTTTTTGAGACTGTGGTCATAAAGCTTATGGGGCCGTTTCTGGATAAAGCTAGAACAGACAACGTCGCTTTTGCTGGCCAATGAGCTGCTGCACCGCAACACAGCTCTGCTTGGCACCATAAATAAAGTGCGACTGGAACTTCCACAAGCAGGTAATGTCACTTCAGTATGCAAGCAATTCTCCACATCAGTGTTTAGATCTGCCAGTACCATGCTCACGGTCATTGCATGCAAAAAGAAGTCTGTCTGCATGTGCAGTACCATGCACCATATCATGGAGATTGGGCAAGATCGGTGGGGGGGGGGAAAAAATGTTCAAATGACATAGCGTTTTCAAATAATGACTTTTTCATGCATGGAGTGTGCATGCGTGAGAGAGGCAGACACAGATTTGAATATAAAATAAACACTTTCGCAAAATTATTATGAAAGAAGTGTGCTTTTATTCAAGAATAAAACTGAATAACAGAATATTCAAGTGACAGCAAGATGCCAAAAAGACATGATTCACCAGCATTTGTGTGTCTGTTTATATCCCTTCAGCGATACCTTTTACAAGTAGCAAAAATTTACACCAGGTGTTACAGACTCAGTAGTAGTAATAATTGCAGCTCACTACTCAAAATAGTAAATGTAAGGAGGCCCTGGTCTCGAACCCGCAACCACTTGATTAGGAGGCAGCAGTTCTTATCTCTACAACAGCCAAGAAGACAAGTCTCTTTTATATCGATTGATATATGGGCTTCGGTTTTTGCATTATTGACAGCAACATGTAAATTGAATAATTTCTTTTTTTCTTCTGTTGAATTCTTGAATAAAAGCACATCTTTGTTATACCTTTTGTGAAGTGTTTATTTGATATTTGGACTTCACTCTTCACACATTATACACTTCACGTCAGCATTTTGTCATTATTACTATAACATGAAAAAGTTTGTTTTAGTTATGTGTTCAACGTTTCTTGCCTCACATTTCCTGTCATCCTACATTTATACGTATAGTTGTAGACAAGGAACACACATGAAATTATGTATTTCAAATAACTATATATTATTTACCCTATACAATTCCAGACACCTAACGTCCATAGACTTCAGCTCTGAGAATTTTGCATCTGACTTGACTTCATCTGCCTTGGTTGTAGATGGAATAGCAAGCTGCTTGTGCTGATTGACACATTTGCAGAACAAAGACGCTGCTGACAAGGTGCCAGGGAATTTAAGATGGTCCGGCATTACAAATATTTTCATAGGTTTCAGGGATTCTAATGTTAAAGGATTCACCTATTGGTTTTCCATGGCAGGCTTTAATAATTGTTTACCATGAGTTGTGCTGTCCCTTCTTTGTAAACTTTCAACGGTGAATTTCCTGACTTGCTTCTTTGTTTGCTACTAGTAAATGTGAACTAAAACTCAAAGTTGTGCACATGTGTGCACCACAGATGTAATTTTAATAATTTGGTAGCAGTGGTAGCGCTGCTTCCTCGCCATACAGAGACCAGGGTTCTTGTCCCAGTCCTCACGGTGTGGAGTTTTCATATCCTACCCATGTCTCTGTGGGTTTCCTCTGGGTGCTCCAATTTCCAGTTGGTCACTGGCAGTTGGTTTAGAAATTACTGATTTCTTTTAATTATTTTTTTATTTCAGTTAGTTTTTGAGTATATATCTGAGTTTTGATCAGATTTTAGTTTAATTATTTCATTTAACAAAATGTTTTCTAGTCCTTTTATTTATACTTTTTTCTTAATGATGATAACCTTGCTCTGCTCTCCTTTCCTTTTCTCCCCGTACAGGTCACACCCCAGCTCTGGCCTGCGCCCCTAACAAGGATGTAGCAGACTGCCTGGCTCTCATCCTCTCCACCATGAAGCCTTTTCCTCCCAAAGATGCAGTGGGGTCCCCATTCGGCCTCAACCTGCTGAAGAACTGCGGGATCGCAGCTACGTGCAGCCCCTTGCCCAATGGGAACATCCACCACACCTATGGCAAGGACCACCATGCCACCATCGGGTTGGATGGCTGCTTTTCTGAGTGACCGCTGAGGCTGGAGGTGTTGGGAGGGGAGTAGTTGGCATTGCCAGGCTTGAAGATCACACTTTGGGTGATTCCTTAATAACCTTTAAAAAAAAAAAATTTAAAAAAAGTGTGCATATGTAGACATCAAGGTACACCACATGTAGTTGTGTACAGGTAATACAGTCAGATCATCTGTTGTCCATCCCCTGTATCGACTCAAATAAGACAGGTGGAAAAGGGGAATTTGGAACAGCTGTTCTGTACTGTGTAGGGCTCTCGGCATAAACCTGCAGGAAGGAACGTACAGAAAACACTAGTTCATCTTTTCCTTTGCCATATACATTGAGTAGCATTAGCACTGGCATTTCGGAAGAGATAAGCTAATAAGGGAGTGGCAGATTCTGGCATGTGAAATAGTGGCTTTTCTGCATGTTCCATGTTCGGCTGGAGGTAGACTAGAGGGCAGCAGTAATGAGTTTGACAGGGATCATCAACCCCCTTTCTCAGCTGAACCCACCCCTCTACGCTTCTTTCAGTTCAATAAGCCTAGGCTGCTGTAAAAAGAACAATGCTGGACACTAACAGAAAGACAAAGCAGAGCAGGTCACCAAGGCTTAATTTATTTTTTATTTATTGTAAAGAAAAATTTTTAGTCTTGTTTTCCCACTGGGTCAGGACCAGTTCACTTAAACAAAAAACAGACACTGCTGACACATGACCAACTGGAAGGAGGAAATAGGGCTGTGGGTGCCAGGATGAAGTGCTTACTGGTATACTTTTTGGGTCCATTGTTGCCTGCTAGTAGAGGCTTGAATTGCACATGTAATATTAGCTCTTACTTTTTACCTGAATTTTCAGTTTATTTTTCCACACTGATTGCTCACTGGATTATTTGCAGTGATTTGGAGCACAAGTATTTTTCACCCTTCCACCCCACCTTCTTCCTGGAAAGCACTCTCAACACCCTACTTCCTTAGAAAATATGTTTAGAATCTGATACGCAGTTCTTTATTTATTTCTTTTGTGAAAATGACCAAATATTGCTGTTTTTGCTTTGATTTAGAGAGCTGCTCCAAATACCTCCTTTCCAGTCGCCTAGGACACTGAATATGTGACCTATAGTCTGTAGAGAAAATGTGACCTTAATTGGTTTCCCATGAGATACAAATAACACTGTCCTTTTCAGCTAGACCAGACAACTCAAATTGATAAATACCAAGATGAGCATTAGCTGCTGAATTATGTGTCACTTCAGGGTTGTTTAATACAATATAAATACACGTATATTGGTCACTCTCCAGTTAACACGAAGCTGGCAAATGGCTTCTACACTTTCAAAAGAGCTCTGCCATACTGTATTCAGTGCCAGGCAAGTTTTAATATGCATTATGTTGCATTTTGCTGACATCGTCTTTGCTCAGTTTTGTTGGTCAGTGGTGAGAAGAGGCACTTGATACCTTTTGTATTCCTTGGTAATTTTTCCCCACTAGGGATCTCCTCCAAATTGTCACCTATAATTTCCCATCATTGATGGACCTTGTACATTTGTGGGCAGCTGTCATGCACTTTTTTTGTCCTGCTTGACCTCTTTTTGCACTTGCTGGAGATTTGAGATTTGTTCCCCCTCCCCAACCAAAATAACCCACTTTCCTCTGAGCTTCCTGACGTATAGACAATCTGTCTGCACTTGTTTGCACTAAGAGACTGAAATGAAATGCAATTGTTAGCTTATCGGCAAAATCTATAGCCAAACCTTTGAGAAGTCACTCAAATGGAGTATGCCGCATGTAGCCCTGTTGTTTGCACCTCTCCCTGACCTTACTCGAGTGACGTGGATGAAAAAGTGGTATCATTTTAATCATGGCGCAGGGGATGGCGGGGGTAGTCGCCTTCATCTGCTTAGTTGGCATCGTTTATTAATTTTGCCAGTTACCTCACTCCCCTCTTCAGTGGATGGAATTGCCCTTTCTTTTTGAATGTTGTTTACATAGCTAGCTTATGAAATTGATAAAAATGCAACTAAAATCAAAGTGAATTAATTGTGAAAAAATGTGATAATTTTAAAGTGCAATAAATGAAATATGATAAGGTTTAGTAAATACACAAGCTTGAAAGGGTGCAAGTACAAGTGAAATCGGAAGAACTAATGTGACAGGCTGTAAATGCCAATTTATGCACCATCAAGACAAAAGGAAACTATTCAATTAAATAAAATGATTTAACATGCAATAAGCATAGACTAAAATGGTGTTTGAACACACCATGTGCAATCTGAAGGAGTTGAAATATTTGTAATATTGTAACACCACGGAAATGTAAATATATGTGAGAAATATTGATACACCTAGAGTGTAAATACGGCAGAGTTTGAAAGGAGAAGAACGGACTTACATGACAGTATATCCGAATGTAAAATATTGCTGTCTTTTTTTTCTAAATAACGCTTCCCCCCCCCCCCACGTGGATTGGTGGACAGTTTGCCACTCCTGTCTTGCCGCCTTCTATCCTGCCGATTTTATTTGTTGTTTTTCTGTTTGTTAAAATCTTGGACTGCTCTTCCTCACCTGTGTCTTAATGTCTGGATAAATAGTAATAGTGTAGCACTAGATAAGTCTTGTGTATTGTAGTGTGTAGGAAAGAATATTATACTCTCCAAATAACCACTTTTTTATATATATATATATATATATATATATATATATATATATATATATATATATATAAAAAACACATCACTATTAAAATCCCTTGAAGGTGCTGATATTTGACTGGGGTGGGGGAGGGTAAAAAAAACTTTTGACCTCATGGGCAAAATGGCAATACGCTCAAAAATGGATCAGAATTTGTAAGGAGTATTTGCTGTCTTGGTAGATTACATTCAGTATTATTCTCGAATTTCAAGAATCAGGAAGCTGTTCATATTAAAAAGTTTACAGTTCGTAACTCAGGACATATTGAATATACATATTTTGGGAAGATGGCTCGTTTGTCCACAATGGACCAGTTTTAAACCTGATAATATTACAGTGTATGCGGGTTTCTTTTTAAAGTGTCAGAAGGTAATCGATTCACCATATAGATGTTGCTGGGGTTAATGATGATTTTGTTGCTATTCAGCACTAGTTACATAAATAAAAAGATCACCATCACTAAGGTCCCCAGCAAGCTCCCCATGTAACATGTAACCTCACATTTCTAGTGTTTAAGTTAACAAACTGTTATGACTTAACTGGTAATGTAGCCTTTCTTAGATATGTGAATTACTGCAGGCTGCTCAAACTTTTGACTGAGTCCTGGGTTGGCATTTTCATTAGTGCAGCAAGGTGAGGTGGCAGTAAGAGCAAAGAAATCTCTGAGTATAGCAACCCTAATGCGTGTCATCAGACAGAAATGACAATCAATAGTGAACTAAAGGGCTTTTGGAGTTCTTCCTATTGCCGTTTTATGACGGTCAACTTTTTGCCCGACCCGCCCAAATTTTTTTTTTTTTTTTCTTCTTTTGCATTTCATGATTTTATGCCTGTTATGACTAGAGTTGCTCTCTTTCCAGCATTGTTCTGTTTTACAAAAGCCTGGCAGATGTCTACAGCACAGCATACTAAATACAGTAATAATAAAAAAAAAATGCGTATTATATTGCAAACTGAGATTTTTATCTGTTCCTCAGTGCATTCAAACCTAGGGCTGGGATGGAAAGTATAAAAAAAAAAAAAATGAAAAGCTTCACTGGAACCCTAAAAACTGGCATATATTTATTTTTGTTTCCAGGTCTTGCTGTTTATTTAACTGTGCTATACATGTAGGAACCTCCAATGCCAAAAACTATATATGTATAGAATTATTATTCCTTAAGTTAATGGTACTACAATATTAGAAAACTGAATGATTGTATTACACTTATTTTTATTTTATTTCTGTTTTCTGTTTCCATATTAAGCCTTTTAAGGATGTCATTACTATACTGACTCATTTGATGATACCATCAAGGGCATGCTGGCTTCATCAATGATGTCACTGAGCAGACCTCAGCTCCTCATTGTCCATGTTAACGCGAATTTCTTCTGATGCCATTCGGTTTGTGGTGTCTGTTTGCGTCATTACTGTGTAACCTGTAAGGGGGACAAAAATACTAGAGTGACACTAGCATGGAGGAGGCACAGTTTTATGCTTGTTTCACTGATCTCCTTTTCTTCTGTTGTAATTACTCTGAAGTTGTTATAATGTTGAATTTATTCATGCTAAAATGTATTTCTTTGTGGGAAGGGAGGTGCAGTGCTTATTTAAACCTAAAACAAACAAGTAGGGGAGGAAGGGGAGAGTCTGGGTGTCTGAACCGGAGAGCTGTTTTCACCAGGCACTCAGTCTTCCTCCTGCTGCACCTTTCCCTAACTCATGCGGGTTTTGTTTTGGGCTTCAGCAGTTTACCATTTTTAACCCGTTTATGAGGCCAGTAAGCTTTATAAAAGTAACAATACAGTGAGGTTCCACTCAGCCCTGATCCAAAGCACTTGCTTCGAATCAAGCACTTTTAAAAAGAAAAAAAAAAATTTAAAAAAATGTGTATAAATATGTATATGAAATATGATGAGGGTTGTGTTTCCCCAAATGCCATCCTGCTCCCCTCCCTCCCAAAAGAAACACATCTGTGGTGCATGGTCGGCGTATGGGTGTTTCTGTTTGGGATTGGGGGTGTGCAGGTAGACAGTTGGGGTTTGGGGAGAGAGAGAGAGAGAGAGAGAGAGAGAGGCTTATGAAAAACACACGCACACAGCCACTCGTGCGCGCACGTCATCACAGCACAAATACATTTCAAAGCAAAAGTGTATTTGCACTGCCGTTTCATCCTCTTATTAGTTGCCAAAAAGTTCTTTTAAAAAAAAAAAAAAAAAAAAAAAAAAAGGTTAATAAAGCAGCTGAAAACTCCGCTGAGCCATAAATTTTACTGACTTAAAAACTGAATGTATGGTCCATTTAAAAAAAAAAAAAAAAAAAAAAAACAATAATAATACTTGCACGCGATCAGGCTGAGGCGGTAGCCATGTTTTACAGGTTGACTTTATGTGTGTGAAGAAGTTGAATATTAATTTTAGCTTTTAATAAAACAAGCAAGCAAATGAGAAATGTAGTCATCTGTCATGGGCTGCAGTTCTTCTGACAGATTTTGTTTTCCTTTGTTTTTGTCTAGTCAGTGGAATGCAGGGGGTCTTTCCCCGGTATTGGATGTATTGTATTGTATTAGATGATATTTAATTTGCGCCTTTCTGAGTTTTTATCTCTTCACACCTGGCCGGTATAGCTGGGCGGAACTGAGCTCAGCAGATATTTTTCCATTCTGCTGCCAGGTTCTTGTAGCGTGCCCAGGGGCAGTGTTTTTTTTTTTTGTTTTTTTTTTCCTTCTGTCAAGCGTGATTATGATTTTTATACAAATACATATGCTTAGACCAGTGTTAAGTGCTCTTTCTTTAAGAAAACTACAAAGCTTTTAGATTGGATTACTACCCCCATCCCCAGACTGGTAGCTATTGGACCCCTACTTGTGCTGAGTCTCGGTCACTTTAGGTATAAATTGTTGATTTACTAATATGAAGTTATGCAGACCAAATTGTGGAGCTCTGTCTCCTAGTCGCACACAGTTATTTTATTTTTTTTATTTATTTATTTTCAGGTGCTGTGATTTTGGTCTTTTTAGAATTTTTTGTTAATTTTGTCTGAGTAATCTGGAATACCAGCTTAATATAAAAAATATATATGTATATAAATATAAACATAACATTTGCTGTAGGCAGCAGGAAAAAAAAATATCTTGCCTACTTTTAAGGTGGGTATGGACTGCTTGCCTTTGTGAGATTGTGACTCAAAATGTTCCTCTTATGGAACAATAACTGTCCCCATTACTTGAAGAACCATTTTCAACAGGAGTTGGGGACTTGACATGGGGTGGGGGGGTTGGGTTGTTAAGATTTTAAGAAGGGGTAAAGGGGACTGGCACAAGTGGAGATAAAGGGAAACAGTCATGTTTTCTGTCTTTTGATACTGAAAAGTACTCATGTGGGAGCTTTAGAAAAAATTGCATTGTGAAACAATGCAGTCATTAGTTGCCAGAAAAGATCAGACTGATGATGTCACTAGTCGTATTGAGCTGGTGAAAGAGCTTAAATCCAAAAAGTCGGTGGGTTGGCTATGCACATCTTCGCTCAATCTGTTGGAGTGAATATTGGGATTTTTAGTTCTTTCACCAACTTAATACATGACCAGTGATATCACGGTCTGCGCTGTACTGGCCGTTTTTATATATATATATATATATATATATATATATATATATATATATATATATATATATATAAGAAAGAAAAAAATGGCTTCAATGTTTTGACAAGCCAAAATGTGACAGTACTTTTCTCTGTTAAATGATAGGAAAAACGAGACTGTTCTCCTTTGAGATTTAGTGTGCGCTTTCTCTTTAATCTTAATGTCAGTATTTGGCTGCCCAATATTGCTGCCTATGCTCTTGGTGGCCTAAAGGCTGTGAATGGTTGCGTTTATAAAGTTCTCCCCAGGTGGGAGAGGAATACCCATTAAATGCCACCTCCAGTCCGTAAAATGACCTCAATATACTGTACCCCATATCTTTCAGGCCTTTACTTCTTTGTTGTATCGCTCCTTCCATATTGAAGCCCACCCCACCTTGAAGGACTATATATGTACAGTATCAAATTTTAAAGAGATTCACGTTCCTTCATCAGGGTTGCCTAGAATCTCGCTCAGATGGGCAATAAAAGCCATCAGAGTTCAAGGTCTACCCAGCTGGCCACGCTGCCTTCCAGCTTCACCGGAGACTTTGGAAAGCAGTTTTTCAGAGTTTTACCTAAAACTTCAAACGTTTTATCATCACCCATAATAGTTTTTAATAATGAAAATAGTATCAGATGATTCATTTATTTGACCTTATTTTTTTACCATGGATATCTGTTTTTCCAATGCCTGGTAGCTTCTAGCCTAGTAGGTATGCACTGTTGCCAAATGCAGCCTGCATTTATTCAGATGTCTCCCTCAATCTCAGAGATGCTGGCCCTTTGGGTGCCTTTATTAATGGGTTTTATAGTTGTGCACACTGATGCTGTAGGTACTTCATTTTACTGAATCCCTACAAAGCTGATGGAGCACTTTGTTTTTATCAAATTGGAAGAAACAAGCAGGAAGTCTGCCAAGTTTTCTGAGAAACATACTTGTTAATCCTACCCCCTCACCCATCAAAGCACTGCCACCATCTATATTTCATGTTTTGATCATTGGCACCACACAGGTGTATTCAGTGACATCAATCAATGTGATGTGAACTTGCCTTTGGTGAGCGGTTAAGTATATCCTTGAAGGGGCTAAAGGTGCTGACTGTGGTTTAGCAAGTACATGCTCAATTGATGGGTGACCCATAAGGAGAGTGGCAAGGGAGCATATCAGGTATAGCACACACATCTTCAAAGGTGTCATTTCAGTCTGGGCAGAATTGTCCATGAGTTTATGAGGTAAGGGAATGGTAGGTCTTCCATTGTAAGATCCAGCGATTTTAGAACTCTGCTCACCATAGTTACTTAAAGGGTACCATGGAGTTTTTGCGGTTGTAACAAAATGTAAGGATTGAAATAAACGATCTTCCAGTGCAGGGGTGGGTGAAGAGGAAATGATGTTAAACCTCTCTATCTCTTTGTCCATAGTAATTTGTGTATGTCCTTAAAACAAGCCAAAGAAAGTCTTGCCTTACCTATAGAAAGAAAAGATACCTGCTAATCTGTCTTGTTTTTCTCCCTTAAACTATGTGTGTGACACAACTCTTCAAGAAGAGTGTAGCAGTTAATGTGGGACAGTTTTACATTTCTTTACATGCACTGGAAGCATTGGGAAGATTTATTTCAATTACTGTTTGATTGTGTTTATTGTGTTTTTTTTCCCTAGTATGTTGTTGTGCTTCAGTGTGGAGGTTTAGATTTATTCTTAATTCACCGATTCTTCCAGAACATTCTTTCTCTTTGCTTTTTAAAAATCTTGACTGCCTTTGCCATACATTATTATTGTCTTCCTCAGTGAATCGCTAGAGGAATTGTTGGTAATTCCTAAGGCGTGCTGGAGTACCCAACCCATCCCAACCAGTTGCTGTATAATGGCTGTCTGCAGTACACAACTTTATAAAAATCTTTTTGCAGTTCTTAACAGGAGTGAATATCTTGTCTTGTGTGTCACTTAGCGGTACAGAATAATGTTTTTATGTGGGGAGGTGGGTTGGTTTTAGGGTGAAGTGAATCTTGTAACAAAAATATAAAATTAATGTAACTGTTGTGACTGCTAGTTTAGTTTGGCTGGGACTGCATCTCATTGTGTTTGTGAACTTGTTTTTCACCCTGTTATGTATGGAAAAACTTGTCCCTTTCCCCAATCCATTGTCGCCTAAGCAAAGCCTAGGTAAAAATTCAGTTGTGTAAGCCTTACCCATTCTTTCAATGGGGTTGTGGATGTTCCTGTTGCAGTAGGCCTCCTGTTCGCCCTTTGTCCAATTCCCGTATGTGATACCAAGGAGCAAACTTGAGAGACACAGTTCGTGTCCAAAACTCCCTACCCTCAACATGATCAAAACAAGAGCCTTAAACACAGAGATTTCTAAACTCGGAGCAATACGTACAAAGCTGCTTAAAGGAAGGAAGGCTGCCGCAGTACGAGTTTCCATTTCCTTTCATTCCTAGCTGTGTGAAGGAGCATGGATGGCTGCTTTTAGTGCAGACTCCTGAATTGAACTTGGAAATTGAGGTAACGTCACAAGTGTATGCCAAATTTTTGGATGTCCCCACCCCACCCCAGACTTAGTTACCCAGACAATTGAAAATGACTGAGCGCCAGCATGGCGTTGCCTCTTGCCTTCCAAACTTTTGATCATTGCAAGTGTAGCGTTTTTTGAAGTGCAAGTTTAAAATGAAACTTCTTGCCTTATTAAGATAACCTGTTTGTTTTTGTTTTTTTTTTCTCTCTCAAAAATGGTGCTATGCATGGAAGCCTCGAGACTACTGGCAGCCAGCGTGCAAATATAGTCATGCAAAGGATCAAGTCAGGGATGTAAACTAGGAAGTTAGGGCCAAGTCAGCCAGCTGAGCCGGACTTGTTGAGTCAAATATGCATCCGCGGCCTGACAGGCATCTCGTAGGCTAAGTGGTTCAAATCGAGAAGTTTAGATAAGAAAAGAGCAGCTTTGTATTTTTTTTTCTTTTTTTTTCTTTTTTTTTTTTTTTTGGTTGCTTTAATTTTGTTAAAGCAAGTACTGTAACCTTTCTCTCACTCAACCAAGTTTTTGAAGAAAAAAAAGAAAAAAAAAAATAATCTCAGGTAATGAAAATTTGCTCGATTGCACTGATGGCTGGCTCATCGGCCTGCGGGAGCTGATGTGGAACTTTTAGTTTTCTTTTGTTTTCCCGCTCATCTTTGGACAGTCGGATACTCTAGGGTTATTTCTCTCTCTCTTCATTTTGGGGCAAAAAGGGCTTATTTTGTTTTCTTCCTTCTGATATGAAGCAGATTGCTGCCAGGACAAGCACACATTGAGGCAGAAGCCATGGCAGTGGTATCTTGGCATTGGGTTGGGTGCTAGGGACTTGAGTTACAACTGCTTGTGCTTTTTTTTTTTTTTCTCTGTTGTCCGCTATTAGATTGTGTGCGCCGTGCTGCAGGCTTATTTATTAATTTTTTTTCCTCTAACCTTTTGCATGTGGTGTTGTAATTGCTTTTTGTGAATCTGAGTTTTAATCTGCATAGTCTACATTTTGCATGCTAGTAATTAACAATTCAAATGTTAGATGTTGTATTTTGTAATTGTGGGTTTTTTGTTTTGAATCTGTGAGAAATTAGGAGAAAAAAAAGCAAAGTGCAATAATGAGAAGTACCTCTTCAACGCCTTCATAAGTGTTTAATATGTAAGTAATGTTTTTTTTTTTTGGGTTTGTTTTTGCCAAAAAAAGTTGCTTGGACATAAAAATATAAGAATATCAAGGCAAACTGATGTCAAGCTGTTGGTTTTGCACAAGTTTTTTTTTTCCTTTCTATTCAAATTGTACTGTAACAGTGAACGTTTACAGGTGGAACTTGGTACATGGCAGCACTGCATAAGTATGGGGTTGACAGTCTGGGGACTCGATGGCAGGGTGCTTTCAGAATGAAATGACACTGCGTAATTAAACCAGGGAATGATTGTGTGAGTGGCTGGAGCCATTTGCTGCATCAAAGCCTTAAGTGTTCCCCATATCCAGCACACTTCTGAAACGTAGGGCTTTGGAGTGACCTACAGGTAGGCCAGGCATCAATTTCCACACAGTCATTGACTAGTGTGGGAAGCTCTGTGTTTCTCATTTTTATGTGAGCCAAGTGTACATATGTGAGTATATTTATGCATATTTAGTATTCTCTTTTTAAATGTATACAGAAAAATCTACATTCCCTTTCAGAATTTTCACATTTTTTTAAACAAATTTTATAAAATAAAAATTTGAGAGGACAGTGTAGGGTTTTTGTCTAAGATGACAAAGGTGTCCGCTCTAACCTCACTTCTGACTCATTGTGTCACCATGCTTTGTCAGTTAGCCCACCTGTGCTCCAGTTGTGAAAAGTGGCCTTGGATAAAGTTGTAGGCCAAAATATGTAATAATGACAACTGTTAAGTACTTCATCACTGGTTCTTGTATTGATTGCACTTCCCCTTCATTTCCACTAATGTACTGAACATCGTGATTTTACTGTTTAAGTGAATGAGTACTGTTTGGTTAGCTTTGTTGTTTCCTCTAAGAGACATAGGTTATGTTTTAAAACCTCAGAGTTTAGCCCATCAGAGGAGGCTCTTGTGCTATTTTATCTGTTTTTGAGCTGCAGAGGCCTTCAGATATCTTCAATTATTTTTTTTGTTGCTTAATGTTTCATATGCTATTTATGGCTTTTCCACTTAGCCTGGTGGATAGATTGCCTAACAAAATTCTTAAATCCTTTTCATTGTTTTCTTCCTATAAGTCTGCTTTGTTCCACTCGATTTATAATTGGTGTTCCTTTTACCTGAATGTTGCAGAGTTAAGACTGAATTCAATATTCAACTGTTCAGTTTTATTTGTATGCAAACTGCACAAATATATTATAACACAGCTTGCAATTGAACAATTAGTCACGTTTTTATTAAGATCAATTTCAACAATGTATGGGTTAAGTGTTCACATCCCTAAGTATTGTTTTTGAAACACCTTGTCCTTAAATTCCAACCATTGTTCTGTTCAAGGCTGATTTTTTTTTTCTTCAGAAAAGAACACTTTTTGTTAAATGGCAAAATTCATTTCTATTACGTAATTTGTGCAAAACATACAAAAAGTGCAGAGTATGGTTGTTTGATCTGTATGATCATTTTGAACAGTATTGTAGCATTCAGAATAACAAATTGTAAGTCACATTGCAATACATTTACTCTGCTCATACTGTTTTTTTTCTGCCTGGTGTTATACAAATTACGTAGCCTGCCTTGCTTTCAGTCAGCCTTTTTCACAAGTGAGAGTGACGGCCAGCATTTGATTCTGTGCTGTAAAGAGAATGGATGCCTGAAGTGCTTAAGTTTATTTTGCATTTTTGTTGTTGCATAGTGCATAAACCAAGCGACTCACTGCAGATGTCTGTTGCCAACTTTTATGCAACCATTTCAGCATTCTACACATAGATGTTGACACCCACCTTGAAAGCATGAAGTGGTACTGGGCCAGTTTGACCAACCCAGTTTGGATGAGGTTTGTCTGTTCGTTGCTCTTGTCAATGGACAAGAACTTTGATGCCTCCTTTTGTCATTTGGACAAAATGCAGAAGGTTATTTCTGTGTTTTGTTTCATATACTTTCCCTTCTATCCTTAGCTATGTTGCTGAAAAACTGGCCATGATCTTATACTTCCTCTGTCGTACTGCTTTACGCTAGGGAAGAGTTTTCAAAAATCAGTTGGCTTATGTGGCTAGTAGGCCATAAATAATTAAGTAGAATTTCAGCCATTCCTGAAAAATTTGTGTAGCCAATCAAGTACCCCATCAGCATTTGTTGTGGTGAGCGGTGAATAGAAAACCATTACCTTATAAAAGATACTAACTACCTGACAGTCCATGGAAAATCAAGACACTTTCTGATTAATCATTTAAACACAGTCTTCCTTTACAGAATGGCTGCTCTTCTTTGAATAACATACCAGATTTTATCAAGCTGTGGTGGATAATCTGTGCATCAGTGGCTGAGAAAGAGAGAGTGCCATTTCTGAGGTCAAAGCCACGTTGTGAGCTAAGTGGCTATAGCTGCCACTGCCTGTGGAAGGTTTCCCTTTTAGTGCAAAGGAACAGATGTTGGATTGTAATTTCAGCATTGTCTCCCAGTATCTCAGGGTGGATAGCATTGAGAGAGTGGGAGCGACCACCCCAAGTGATTATTCCCTGGTGACACAAGCATAGTATCTTGGAAGCATTGCGTTCCTGTGTTGCTGACGGCAAACCAGGTTCCACATGAGCATTTTTGAGTGTCTTTCTTCTTGACACTCTACTACTCAAGGTTGTGAAGAGGTTAGAAATTTTGAGATGCACGGCAGAAGGGTCTGCAGGTCAACATTGCCTTTAGATTGCTGGTGGACTTTCTCATCATTCCCAAGGCAAAAACTGATCTAAACAAAGTATTAGTGGTGTAATATTGTTGTTAATGATGGGTTTCACTGTATTTGTTGAAATTTTTTTTCCCATATCCTGATTGGAACATTTGTGTGTTTATCACTAGAGGTGATTTTGAACTATTTACTTTGAGGTACACAATGCAACAGAGGAAGCCAACTTCTGGGTAATTACATTTGAACAAGGTTGGGCAACTGATTCTGCTGTGATGCTCTTTGGAAGTCATTAACAGTCAATATGATAAATGGATGTGGACACCTAATCCAACCAATTTTTCTGTTTATTTCCTAGTTTTAATTAATTTGCAGAGTTTGTGACCCTTTATTTGCAAGTTGTGTTCTACTGTGCTAAGGGAAACCAATTGAATGTGCAATGAATTCAGGGTGTTTAGCCAAAGAATGTGAAAATTTAGAAAGGTTGTGAATACTTTATGGAGCTGTTTTATGGCAGCACCTCCAATATTTCTGTTGGAAACGTGTTTGATAGAGGATGTGCCGTAAAATCATGTTAGCTTACTGAGAAACACACATGATGCTATAAACATAGGTATGCTGGATGGTGCACTTGTTCTTTGATACAAAGTAGTTCCCCATAAATTAAATGGCTATGTAAGAAACCTACAGAGCATTTTGATTTGAGGCAGTTAAGTAAAAATGTTGCACTACATAAAAGTGCTTCTTCTGTTTCCAAAAAATGTTGTGACAGGATGTAAAATGCCAATTAAAAACAGAAAGCAGTGCTTTATAGATGCTCTTTTACTCAATTAAAATCCATACAAAGACATGTAAAGTTTAAACTAATAAACTTACACTCACTGTAAATGTGATGTTGCAACACTTTCCAAAAATGTCATCACCTTTAATTTAAGAACATTCAATGAGTGAATTAAAGACACTAATTGTTGCAATGTTGAACGTGGGAGTTTTTTCGTCGTCCTTGCATTGTCATTTTTTGTGCTTCTCAGTGGACTGCAAGCAAACTCTCCGACTGAAGGCCACACTGTCGTTAACATATGCTGAATGTGACTTAATGTTGCCTGGCTAAAGTAAGCAAAGACATCTCTTAAAAAGATGTCCAATATGTTGCTTCAAAATGCTTATGTACCCTTCATCACAGACATGAAAGTTTTCCATGGCATTAGCACTGACACACCCCATTGTATGACAGATGGTGGCTGTCGAACATGGCTTTAGTAACAGTTGGAGTGATCATCTTACTCTTTGGCCTGAAGAACATCAGACCACAGCACATATTTCCACTTCACGTCAGTCCTTCTTAAATGAGCTTTAGCCCAAAGAAGTCGCCTGTGTTTTTGGATGTTGCTGATGTATGACTTTGTGCAGTATAGATTTAGCTTGCATTTGTAGATTCTGCAGCAAACTCTGTTTACCAACAATGATTTTTTGAAGTACTCCCTAGCCCATGTGGTTACAGAAGAGTGTTTTTTTTTATATTTTATTTTATTTTATTTTCTACAAATGCAGTGCCGTTTGAGGGCTTGAAGATCATGGGCATTCAGTATTGGTTTTCAACCTCACTCATTGCACCCATGAATTTCTCCCATCTTTTAATGATATGAGCTGATGGTGAAATTCCTAAATTCTTTGTAGTTATACATTGAGAAATATTGTTTCTAAAGTGTTCAACTGTTCACTCAGTTTATTGGAATTTGCATTTATTTACAAATAAGTTTATTAAATGTGAAGCATTAAATATCTTGTCTTTGTACTGGTTCAGTTAAATATAGATAAAAGAGCATCTGTAAATCACTCCTTTCAGTTTTTATTTGCGTTTTACATACCGCTTCCATCTTTTTTGCACTTGAGTCTCATAGCCCAGAGTGCTGGGTTCATCCGGGTCCAGAAAGTGGTCTGTAGGTGCAGCTACACTTGGGAGTGGTTGCATCTTGGAATCCTTGCATAGTTTAGTTTAGCCATTTTAAGCTGTCCCTAGGTGGTCATTTTCCTTTTTTGCCAAGCAGTTTGCTGAACTTTTATTCATTAACAGTTTGTAATTAGATCAAATAGCGGCCAGCTGTGACATCCCTCAGAACGTAGAGCATAGGAGGCTTGGCTGTGTTTTATTATCGGTTATTGCCGGTTCCCATTTTTGCTTTTTTATCTCATGGAAGTGTTGGTTTGCTTTGTAGCAATTCAGCACAGGTGGCACAGCACTAAAATAAAAAAAAATAAAAAACTAAATGTCTTGGCAGAAACAGTGCCAGTGATTAAAGGGGCCGTCATCTATGTTTGGGCTGCCTAGGGCCATAAGGGTCCCTGTGGGGCCACACTTGCTGTTTACAATTCTGTCTTTGCTCTTTGACATGTAGCTGCAATTTCTGTCTTGATATTTGCAATAAAAGTCTTAATTGCTGCATTTTTTTTTAATCCCTACCTGGCCATTGTGTATTATTTTAGGGGGCGGGAATTGGTTTGAAAGAACGACTAACTTGACTTTTTTTTTTTAATTGGTTTTCTTATGGATGTAATACAAAGGTCTAGGGAGGGTCAGGCTGAATTCGGGTGATTCTATGAAGGGCCTTCTCCATAGGGTGATGTCAAGTCTAGCACACCTAGTATGTGTGGGAGCCAGCACAGGGGTTTGCAAAGAAACAAGGGAGCGCCACACTGAAACACACCCAATCCCCAAACCAACCCCCCACCCATGGGGCTGCCGAAGCCTCGCCTTAACCTACCAGTCTGAGATCATCCAGGCGTAAATTCCTATGCACACCACAAATAAGTTACAATTATCACCATAGCTACTTAAGAGGAAGAAAAAACATTACAGAAAGCATTCCCGCATAAGCAGGCACCTAAAACTGGAGCTGCTATTACCAAATGGTCATGCACATGGCCTCTCCACGGAACATTCTTGGTTGAAGCGGGGAATGGACCTGCTGGTACGCTACCTGCGGCTGGGACGCTCGTTGTTTAAACACTGTAAGCCTGGTATGTCTTGTATTATTACTGTTATTGCTACCTCTGTTCTTTGCAGGCTGTTACAAATATCCAATTTATTGAAATATGCTTAAAAAAAAAAAAGTAAACATTTCGCTCTGAAATATAGCACTGGAACATTAAGCCAAATGGTAGTATTAATGGTCCTGCACATCAGCTCCTCTAGTGCACTGTACTTTTTATTTTATTTTATTTTATTCTTCTTTTTTTTTTCTTTTTTTTTTTTTTTTTGCCTGGGTGAGAATGGGCAGCTTCTGTTATAAACCTTCAGGTTTGACAAAATGTTACTTGAGTGGGCCGGAATAAGCTGCAACTTCATAAAAATGTATTACGGTTAAATGGGGGGTGTAATTCATTATATGTGAAATGAAACAAATATGATGCACTGGCAGCAAGACTTTACCATTGTAGAGCTCAGCCACATGTGACCGGACTAATCCGGAAAGGGGCGGGTGGGGGGTTTTTTGAGGTTAATGGCTCCCGTCACTGACAGAGCATCACTGTGCGACTATGGGACGAAGCTTAATTATCCAGCCTTACGCAGAAAATGATCTTCTTTGGATACAAGCTTCTAGGGGCATATTTTACAGTGTTGGGGGTACTCCTGTGAAAGTGGGAGTGCTCGAAGGCGGCCAGGCGGGCGAATGCTGTGGTTCAGTGCTCCCACACAAGCCATTTCTAATTTTCGTGAGAATGCAATCCTGAAAGCACTTTTGCCTTGATATCTCATTGTGTGAGCTAGTGAATGGTTGTTTGTTACAAAATGGAAACTATGTATGTGTATTACAAAGAAGAAAAAAACAATCTGGAAAAGTAATTAATGGAAACTAATCTGCATTGTTGTTGTTCAAACTTTAAAATGATAATAATAATTCAGACTTGATATATTTTATACAATGTATGCTGCAGCCAACGAGTCTTGTAATTCCGTATTGTGGCTTTGGATTGGTCCTGTTTAAATAAAGTGCTCTCTGCTTCTACTTGCTTCTTCCAGTGTGGCTTTCCTTTCTGTGTGATGGCTGAATGCTAGAGGTTTTCTATGTATTAAACGTGCTTTATTTTTTACAGCTTGAAGAGAATAAGTGAGCCCAAACAAAATGAGTGTTTGACAGCCATCATGTGCTGTTTTGAGATCTGGACAGCTTTCATTAAAACTTTGAAGTTGCATTTCCTCCAAATTGCAGACAGCAGGTACCTCATACATAAATAGGCAAATAAAAGTATTGTGTAATTTGACAATAAATAAATAAAAACACAATAATATGTGAGGATAAATAATTAAATTACTTAATTATGTAATTCTTCATTTATTAATTTTAGTGACACCATAGGCAACATGAATATACTGTGAAAAGAAAACTCATTCTTAGCCATCAAAGTGTAAAGGGTTGTATTGTGTAATTTGACAATAAATAAATAAAAACACAATAATATGTGAGCATCCATCCAACCATTTTCCAACCCGCTGAATCCGAACACAGGGTCACGGGGGTCTGCTGGAGCCAAACACAGGGCACAAGGCAGGAACCAATCCCAGGCAGGGTGCCAACCCACCACATATGTGAGCATAAATAATTAAATGTTACTTAATTATGTAATTCTTCATTTTTTAATTTTAGTGACACCATAGGCAACATGAATATACTGTGAAAAGAAAACTCATTCTTAGCCATCAAAGTGTAAAGGGTTGGTTGTAGTGACTACTGTGTTTTGATTAGTGAATTGTCAATAGGGTGCTCATGATGAGTCTTGAACAATCAAGTGTTACATTTATATCAGACAACACACGGCACAGTCACACTCTTTAGAGGATAATGAATTCAGGGCTTCTTCAATTAAAGCAACTGCTTCAAGCAGTAATTCTGGGCACTAATTCCTCCACTGGTGTCCGCCATGGATGTCCACAGTTACAACTCTGAGCGTGCGCTTTGTTTGCCATGTGACTCATGTGGCTCTTAAGCATGTGCAAAATTGCAACTGTGTGCCTCCCAGCTACCGATAACAACAATCATAATACATTAATCACTAGAGCCTGCTCTCTCAACTTTGATGGGTGGAAATGACAGTTTCTATTTCAAGCCATATTTTTATTGCCTGCTGTGTTATTAAAATAAATAAATGAAGAAATATTTAAATACATAAAGAAATAAGCAACAAAAATATACTGCATGTTTTGGCACATTTAATTTATGTGCATATATCATTGTGTTTTTTACTGTACTTTCATAATATATTGGAATATTTGTTTACAGTGCCTGTAAAAAATATTCACGTTGGAAGTTTTCATGTTTTGTTATAAAATATTGAATCTATATTGATACCCGCATGTTTGATCTGGCAGAAATTCACACTGAATGCCCTTCCTGATGTAACCCACTCCATTTATGTGGGATTGGTACCGGCATGAAGAAACACACTGGTTTGTGCATCCCCTGTGGCTAGGTACTCGCAAGAGAGGAGAGTGTATTGAGCAGATGAAAAGAGTACTTTGAGAGGCTGATAAATGAAGAGAATGAGAGAGAGAGAGAAGATTTGGCGATGTGGAGATAGTGAATCAGGAAATGCAGTGGATTAGCATGGAGGAAGTAAGGACAGCTATGAAGAGAATGAAGAATGGGAAGGCTGTTGGTCCAGATGACATACCCGTAGAAGCATGGAAGTGTTTAGGAGAGATGGCAGTGAAGTTTTTAACCAGATTGTTAAATGCAATCTTGGAAATTGAGAGGATGCCTGAGGAGTGGAGAAGTGTACTGGTACCAATTTGTAAGAATAGGTGGGGGATGTGCAGGACTGCAGTAACTACAGTGTGATGAAATTGATGAGCCACAGCATGAACTTACAGGAAAGAGTAGTGGAAGCTAGGTTAAGAAGGGAGATGATGATTAGTGAGCAGCAGTGTGGTTTCATGCAGGGAAAGAGCACCACAGATGTGATGCTTGCTCTGAGGGTGTTGATGGAGAAGTATAAAGAAGGACAGAAGGAATTGTATTGTGTCTTTGTGTACTTTGAGAAAACGTATAACGAGTTCCTAGAGAGGAGTTGTGGTATTTTATGTGGAAGTCTGGAGTGGCAGAGAAGTATGTAAGAGTTGTACAGGATATGTACGAGGGAAGTGTGACTGTGGTGAGATCTGCGGTAGGAGTGACGGAGGTGGGATTACATCAGGGATTGGCTCTGAGCCCTTTCTTATTTGCAATGGTGATGAACAGGTTGACAGATGAGATTAGACACGAGTCCCCGTGGACTATGATGTTTGCGGATGACATTGTGATGTGCAGCATGAATGGTGAGCAGGTTGAGGAGACCCTGGAGAGGTGGAGAAATGTGATCCACAAAAATAGGGTTATAGTAATGCATTAATATAACCAACCAGGAAGGACATGCATATGCATCTTGGCTATTCCAGTCACATAACACCTAACCCAGAAGGAGGCGGAGTGGATGTGGTCAGGTGATATCAACTGGTGTTTCCATTGAAGATGATGTTGTAGCTTCATTCTCTACTTCTTGCATAACTGTTCACTTGAAAGACTTGAGGTTAATGACTCAATAGCAGGATATTTGTACTCCTCGGCATCCCTGAATATCGTCTTCAATGGTAGCAAAAATTCCCATTTTAATGATTTAGAAGATGTTAAGGCATTGTAGCCATGCAGGAGCCATTATTAATGTTTAACAGACAAAGCAAGCAGTTTTAGGTCAGACAATTGAATTTGTCTTTTAGACCCCATCCATCCATTATCCAGTATCCAGCCCGCTATATCTTAACTACAGTGTCACGGGGGGTCTGCTGCAGCCAATCCCAGCCCCACCTTTCATTATTGCATCTGACACAGGTACCAACGCATGGGATATTCCCACAGAAAATGGATCTTAATGATTTGACTATCGTGGTAATAGTCTGTGGAAGCATCTTACTTTATTCATGTGTGGTCCAGTAGTCAAACAGCGGCAGAAATACAGTAATCCGATAGCTAGAAAAGACTGGCATGGGAATCAACAATCTCGGAAATCATTGAATAGTATAGCAGTGTTACCCAAGTTCAAGTTTGTCAGCTGTCTACAACTTATTGACATTCTTACAATTGAAATCTTGACGTTTCCATCCACTTAAGGTGAATTCTTTTAAAACTCACTTTATAAGCCCTTTACAGATTTTTTTTACTAACAAACTATAAATTTGGCATATTGTTTAAGACCTCTACTTTGTGCATGGCAAAAATCATTTTATTCAAGAATGTTCACAGATCCTAAGAGTATTTCACTTTTTATTGACCATATCATAATTCCAGTGGATTACAAGTCAACATCCACTTTGTTAATATTTGGTGGCATTGTCTCTAAAGATACTACAGATGTGCCCACCTGACAAGAGTGAAACTGGGGTAGGAGTCTTCGGGCCGATGTACCTGGGCACACAATTACCCTCTGAAGGATCTTTGACGTGGTGAGCCACACATTCTTTCTGACCCAAAGCACCGGCCATCAGCGCATTGATCGGCGGTTGTTTCTGCCTTCTTCAGATTCTCTCAAACTATAACCCAAAATGAACGTATCCTAGTAAGGTAGTCTGCCAGAGTAAGGATAAATGGTTTAGCAGAATTCAAATTCAACAAAATGGGTTTAAATTCGAAGAAACCTTCAAAAGGCCTATATGATAAAGAACATTCCAGACAAATTCAGCCACGGATAATGCAGACTTTCAGTTGGACTAGAAGGAGTTAGCAGTACATCTCAAGAACTCTTTTTCAGTTAAGTGTGGAAATGAATCTCCATTTTCACCTTCTGCCTGCACTAACCCTGCATTTTTCACCCCACAAAAATGGAGACTTTAAGGGTCGTATGCTTCGGAAAACGTTGTCGCAGCATTGCATTGTGGATGGGTGATAATGCACTCTGATTGGTGTATGCTTATCACGTAGCCCTTCCCCGATTAGATTCTGCTCATTAAAATGTCTCATTCCCTGTCAGGTCACGGAATGAAAGCCATACTCCTTCCTTGCTGTGTTCCTTACCTGTATATATTTTCCTGTTTCTGCCGAGGTGTGCATGTCCAGTGTAGGTCAATGGCTCGTCTTACGTGTTTTGAGTGGTTTTAGAGAAATTTTCATAAACTGAAAAAGCTACTGCAGATGGAGATCGTTTTTTTGTAAAGCTATGTCCCCACAAACTCTTGATTAACTTGTTCTGCGAGTTCATTTCCAGGGGGCAATTCACAACCTACTTTGGATCAAAGGAAACACCAGAAACAGCAGACAAACTGAGGACCCCAATTTGAAATAATTCATTCAGGAAAGCCATCAAGTTTAACAACACTTCAAAAAAGAACCATCTGCTGCTGTTTCTTTACCTGAAGGAATTTTCCTCGGTGGCACAAAAATTGAGCACACCTGGAACATCCATCTACTACCACCAGAACAATTGTGTCATATCAGTTGGAAAACAACGGTCTTCTGGGGAAAAAGTAAGGAGTGTAACAACCCCCAATGGAAAAAGACTATGTGGTATTTGTGCTACAAATTTCCTGAGTCTTTATGAAATCCTTAGTCTCCACTAGGGCTGTGCAGAGTAACCTAGTTTTTAAGATGATACACCACCAGCGTTTTCTCCATTTCAGTACCTGAAGTAAATGGTTTTCAAGGACCTCACGCTCTGTCGTTTATTAACATAATTGCAACTGCTGAAGCTGCCACTCTTCAACTAAATATACAGTACATGTTAAATGAAGGCCTCCACACTCTGCTGCTCCCGTTCTCTCTTATGTGGGTTTTTCTTGCCCGTTAACATCTTTTGGGGCTTAGGCTCGTCCCTTTATCCCCCAGGGTCAGTCTCTGTGCTCTCATCTGTCTGTGATGGGTGGTGGGGATGCTGCAGAGTCTGCTCACCTCTCTTGCTAATGGCCTGCATCCCCCCACACCAGTCCAGTAGGTGGCGTTTGGCTCCTGTGACATGTGACATTTCAAGTCTTGTGATACGGCAGCGGCAAGTTATTCAGGGTATCAGACTCTGCCAGCTGAGGGCACCACCTCACCAATTTAAGACCAGCTTCTCCTCAAAGAGCGCAATGAAGAGCATAATGGTGCCCCCACACAGCAGGCCCAGCAGCTGCAGCACGACATTCCAGTGCGTTCCCTTTGTGCTGAATTTTCCGTGAAGCATCTCCGGTGCCTGAAGTGACAATCGAGGAAGGAGGAGACACGTTAGTCAAGTGACTCAAAGACCCAGCATCAAGTGAGCAAGTGACACTCAGTACCTACCATGTTGACCAGAGCCACATAAAGAAATACACCAGCAGTGGCAGAAAAGACCCACAAGGTGAATCCGGAGGAGTGAGAAGCGATGAACACCCCAGCCAGCATGCCCACGAAGCTCAGCAGAGCTGAAACAAGATTGAAGAGCAGTGCCCGTCTCCATGAGAGGCCCGCATGCAGCAGCATTGCCAGGTCCCCTGCGATGTGAAGGATGGACATCATCATCATGTTGGAGTATAGCGATCGCAAAACAGAGGTGCTCTGCTGCAGGACTTACCGAGCTCGTGGGGGAGTTCATGACAAAACACGGCGATGGCGGTGCTCAGCCCTCCAGACACACTCAGAGAAAAAGCGGCTCCTGATGGAAACAAGATGAAGAATTGAGAAACACAGGGTTAAATGGAAAGCTACGCATGTCAAGGAGGATTCTGGGAGTAGGCCGCCATGGCAGTAAGCAGACCCCAAACAGATAGATACTTTATTAATCCAAAGGGGAAATTCACATACTCCAGCAGCAGCATATTGATAAAAAACAATATTAAATTACATACAAGGTGGTGCAACTCTGGACATGTAAATGTCAAAATCTCCACTTGCTGCAGAGACATCGAACTGTTGGCGTCCCTATTACTTGCCCAGAGAGTTTGGACACATCATTGTTGTTATTGTATACATCCCTTCTCACGCAGACGTGGAGATTGTGGGTGACATCATCCATTCCGCTGTTGCTAAACTACAAACGCAGGACCCCGAGGCGCTTGTGCTAATCGCTGGAGACTTTAACCATGTGACGCTGGACAAAATATTACCTGCCTTCTCCCAGTATGTGGATTGTAACACCCGGGGAAATAGGACTATTGACCTTCTGTATGCAAACGTTAAAGACGCATACAGCGCCACCCCGCTGCCTGCGTTTGGGAAAGCAGATAATAACCTGGTTCTGCTTCAGCCTCACTACAAACCAAGAGTGAGGGTCCTACCTACAATAACACGCTCATTCAGGAAGTGGTCCTCTGAGGCAAATAGGATGGACAAATCCCACAAGGTTGCCGTTTTGATCATCTGTGCTCTTTGGTGGATACGTCATTTGACCCTGGAATTGGAATTCAACATGATGCATCGTCCACCTTCAGAACCTAAACGGTCCAATAGGAAATAAGAATGAGGTAACGATCCAAGAAGAAAAAATGAGGAACGGAGCGGGGGGGGCGGAGCTTAGCGAACTGTCGAGATTCAAATCTAGCTCACATTTAAGATACGACTTTGATGGCAAAATTTTGAGCTTGGCCGTATTCTTCAGAATTTTGTCTCGACGGTTCAGCTTTATTCTTGACAGATAACTTTATTCTCAAGATTAAAATCAATATTAACTGTCAAGATAAAATTCAAAATTTTATCTCCAGAATAAAGTTGAACTTTTGAGAAAAAAATCAACTGTCGAGATTAAAATGCAGTCAACTCTCGTGACACCATTTTGATTTTAATTTAATCTCAGAATAAATAATAAATAAAAGATGAACTGACGAGATAAAAATGAAAATTGGATCTCAACAATAAAACCGCACTGTTGAGATTAAAATCAAAAGTTTATCTTGAGAATAAAGTTGGACTATTAAGACGAACAATAAAGAATAAAGTGAAAATGATGAGAATCAAATTGTATTTCGTGAATAACATTGAGATGTCAATTTCCGAGTTTCAGTACGATTCCTGCTGGGTTTCATCTCGTCGATTCCGTTACAGATGTTTTATTTTACTCCTCTGTGCTTTATTAGGAACTCTCTTTTTAGTTGCACAGTTGAGCGTTTTTCTCGTTTGTCTGTGTTTGTTCAACGCCATGTAAACGTTTTACGTCGAGACCCGATTGTGGTCAGATGCTGCATGCCAGCCAACCATGACGTGCCAGCACTGAGTTTCTTCTTGTTGCTCATCTGAGTTTGTCTTCTGCTGACAAATGACAAAGTGCGGTGAAGCCTAGGGGTGCGTACAGCCGTCCTAACCCGACGCAGACGGGCAGAGACACGAGTTTGCCACGCAGCGCACCTTTATTCCTGTATGAGGGCACTTTTCTCTGCTCCCCGCAGCACAGTCCAGTACAAAACCCTTTTTCTTCCTCTTCTCCTGGTAAGCTTCGTCCACCTCCTCCCAACTCTGAATGGAGTGAGGCAGCTCATCAGCGTTACCTGAAATTACTCCCAGCTATGGTGGAAGTTCACTGTAGCCTCTGCAGCGCCCCCTAGCAGCCCCCCACCAGACCCGAGCAGGGCTCTGCCAAACTCCAACTCCCAGCGTGCCCTGCGGGAATCTGTGGTGCCACAGCCACCCAGGAGGGCTGCCCTCTAGCGTGCCACAGAGAGGTAGTCTTTATACAGTATCTCACAAAAGTGAGTACACCCCTCACATTTTTGTAAATATTTTATGAAATCTTTTGAATGGACAACACTGAAGATATGACACTTTGACCCAATGTACAGTAGTCCGTGTACAACTTGTATGACAGTGTAAATGTGCGGTCCACTCAAAATAACTCAACACACAGCCATTAATGTCTAACAACAAAAGTGAGTGCACCCCTAATTGAAAAATGTCCAAATTGTGCTCAATTAGCCATTTTCCCTCCCCGGTGGGTGTCATGTGACTCGTTCGTGTTACCAGGTCTCAGGTGTGTTAAATTTGGTGTTCTTGCTCTCACACTCTCTCATACTGGTCACTGGAAGCTCAACATGGCACCTCAAGGCAAAGAACTCTGAGGATCTGACAAAAAGAATTGCTGCTCTACATAAAGATGGCCTCGGCTATAAGAAGATTGGCAACACCCCGAAACTGAGCTGCAGCACGGTGGCCAAGACCATACAGCGACAGGTCCCACTCAGAACAGGCCTTGGTATGGTCGACCAAAGAAGTTGAGTACAGTAATCCCTCGCTACTTCGCGGTTCACTTTTCACGGATTCACGACTTTGCGGATTTTATATGTAAGCATATCTAAATACATAACGCGGATTTTTCGCTGCTTCGCGGGTTTCTGCGGACAATGGGTCTTTTTACTTGCTTCCTCAGTTGGTTTGCCCAGTTGATTTCATACAAGAGATGCTATTGGCGGATGGCTGAGAAGCTACCCAATCAGAGCACGCAGTTAAGTTCCTGTCTGCTGCTGATTGGCTCAGCGACGGAGTGCTGCATTAACCAGGAAGTCTCATCTCACTCATTCAGCATTAACGTGCCCAAGCGCCAACAGAAGATGCAAATGATTGCAGAAAAGGTAAAAGTTTTGGATATGTTGAAGGAAGGGAACAGCTGCACCGCTGCAGGACACCATTACAGCATAAATGAGTCCACGATTCTTTTTATTTAAAAAGGAGGAAAAGCATATAAGATCTACGGCCGCAGTGTCCTTTAACCAGGGCGCAAAACGAGTTGCAAGTGGACGTGATAAGGCAGTAGTCTGGATGGAATCTGCTTTGGGAATCTTTGCAACAAGGTCGACGACGTCATGACCGCCTACAAGCTGCTACGTGTACTTCGCTATACAGTAAGTGTAAACTTATCTACCGATTTCATATTGCTTAGCAGTTGTCCCTGTTATTAATAGAGTAAAGGATGGGTTGTAAACAATACAGGGAGGGTTTAAAAACGTCCAAATACACGTTAAATAATTAAATAAATATGGTGTCCCTACTTTGCGGAAATTCAGTTATCGCGGTCGGCCTTGGAACCTATCTCCCACGATAAGTGAGGGATTACTGTACACGTGCTGAGCGTCATATCCAGAGGTTGTCTTTTGAAAATAGACGTACGAGTGCTGCCAGCATTGCCGCAGAGGGAGGTCAGCCTGTCAGTGCTCAGACCATACACCCCCCCGCACACTTCATCAAACTGGTCTGCATGGGTGTCGTCCCAGAAGGAAGCCTCCTCTAAAGATGATGCACAAGAAAGCCATCAAACAGTTTGCTGAAGACAAGCAGACTAAGGACATGGATTACTGGAACCATGTGCTGTGGTCTGATGAGACCAAGATAAACTTATTGGGTTCAGATGGTGTCAAGCGTGTGTGAGGAGTACAAAGACAAGTGTGTCTCGGCTACGGTCAAGCATGGTTTGGGGCTGCATGAGTGCTGCTGGCAAAGGGGAGCTACAGTTCATTGAGGGAACCATGAATGCCAACATGTACTGTGACATACTGAAGTAGAGCATGATCACCTCCCTTCAGAAGCTGAACATAATAACAACCCCAAACACACCTCCAAGATGACCACTGCCTTGTTAAAGAAACTGAGGGTGAAGGTGCTGGACTGGCCAAGCAGGTCTCCAGACCTAAACCCTATTGAGCCTCTGTGGGGAAGGTGGAGGAGCGCAAGGTCTCTAACATCCACCAGCTCCGTGATGGCGTCATGGAGGAGTGGAAACCTGTGAAGCTCGTGTGAACTCCATGCCCAAGAGAGTTAAGGCAGTGCTGGAAAATAATGGTGGCCACCCAAAATATTGACACTTTGGGCACAATCTGGACAGTTTTCACTTAGGGGTGTCCTCACTTTTGTTGTTAGACATTATTGGCTGTGTGTTGAGTTATTTTGAGGGGACCGCACATTCACACTGTGATACAAGCTGTACACGGACTACTGTACATTGGATCAAAGTGTCATATCTTCAGTGTTGTCCCATGAAAAGATATAATAAAATATTTACAAAAATGTGTGGGGTGTACTCACTTTTGTGAGATACTGTAAATTCACTCTCCCCCATTCCTCCCATCCATCTGGCATCCCGGCCGGGTAATGGCCGCCTGTCACAGTGCGATGCCCGAGTCTGTTCCCAGTACAAAGCCTGTCGGGTAGGCCCGTACGCGGCCCGAGCTTTATGATGTTCTCTCAACAGGGGACAGTTTGTTGGCCGCTTCCCTAAATGCCAACACTTGACCAGCTGTGATGCTGTAAGCCAAATGCTGGTCACCCCGTAGTCATGTCAGACCATGAGTGGTCCTCGAGGACTCTACAGGAATGAAGAGCCAGTCATCTTTGTTCCTCTTACACCCTTCTGTCACCCCCATTTCTCTCACACACCCAAGTCTAAGCACTGGCACCCCATCCAGGCTGGTTTCCTGGCTAAACTGGTCACATCTCTGACCCTAAAAGTGGATGGACCCCCTAATAGCTCTCACCTATGGCCAGCCCGTCCGTCAGGTTGTGCACTCCATCACCGACCATCACCATCCATGCCAGGCTGACCATGCTGCTGCCATGTGAGTGGCCGTGGGTGCCGTCACCCCAGGTACCGCTGCCTGTACGTGGACCTACAAAGGAAGTGGACACCAAGTCTGTAAACTTCAGAACGGTCAGCAGGACGTGCGGCTAGCAGCCAGAGAACTCACCCGGTGAGCCACGGCTCTCCATCAGCTCCAGCCCCTCCGGTGGTCCTGGGGAATGACCCTGCTCCTGTGCCGGGGGCCCCTGTGAAGAATGAAGTGAAAACATCTCTCTGTGCCTTTCAGCCCACCAGAAGCTGGCCGCCGAGGAGAGACCACACGAGGACGCTTACTGGGCGCTGCCTGCAGCTCCGAATCAGCCCCATCAGGCACTCGATGGCAAAAAGGATGTAGATGCCCGCCAGCACGCACAGTCCCTTTAGCACAGAGTCCTCGAGGTCCAAGTCGCCACCACTGTGTCCTCCTGCTTGGGCCTTCATTTGGGAAGAGAAATGAATTTCACTTTATATAGCACCTTGTTCTTAGAGCGTTAAAGTAAAATAAACATTCAATATAAAGGACCTGTTCAGATTGGCTAACACGTCAATGGTGGGCTTAAAGGTTCAGCTTTGTACTGTCTTATATAGCGCCTTTCCATTACAATTTACACCACATTACTGCTGTCATTTGTTCCTTAATTTCTTCAGCTGGAACACAAAAAGGGAATAACAAGCAACACATGGAGTCAGTAATGGCAGTCCTAGGCCGCGGATGGGGGGGGGGCTTCGGGGGACCGACCCTCTCCTAAATTCAGCCTGGGGGCCTGAGTGTGCAGCTTGACTCTTCATTTTATATAGCGCCTTTCCAGTACGAACGACACCATTTCATGGCTATAACTGGTTTCTTGGTCTCTTTGGCTGGAACACAACACAATGGGGGGGGGGGGGGGGGGGGGTTGGCATTAAGCCCACAGATTTGTACTTTATTATATGAAAAAGTCTGGGAGCCTCTCTTAATTCTTTGGATTTTTGTTTCTTGTTGGCTGAACTTCCTTTTAATATCTGACATGCCTTATGGACACAGTAGGATTTCAGCAGTGACATGAAGTTTATTGGATTAACAGAAAATATGCATCATCATAAAATTAGACAGGTGCATAAATGTGGGCACCTCAACAGAGATATGACATCAATACTTAGTTGAGCCTCCTTTTGCTAATCTAACAGCCTCTAGATGCTGTCCTCCTATAGCCTCTGATGAGTGTCTGGATTCTGGATGGAGGTATTTCTGACCATTCTTCATACAAAATCTCTCCAGTTCAGTTCAATGTGATGGACAGCCTGCTTCAAATCATCCCACAGATTTTCGATGATATTCAAGTCAGTGGACTGTGACGGCCATTCCAGAACATTGTACTTCTCCCTCTGCATGAATGCCTTTGTAGATTTCCAACTGTGTTTTGGGTCATTGTCTTGTTGGAATATCCAACCCCTGCGTAACTTCAACTTTGTGACTGACGCTTGAACATTATCCTGAAGAATTTGTTGATATTGGGTTGAATTCATCAGACCCTCGACTTTAACAAGGGCCCCACTCCCTGAACTAGCCACACAGACCCACAGCATGATGGGACCTCCACCAAATTTGACAGTAGGTAGCAGGTGTTTTTCTTGGAATGCGGTGTTCTTCTTCTGCCATGCAAAGTGCTTTTTGTTCTGACCAAATAACTCCATTTGTGTCTCATCAGTCCAAAGCACTTTGTTCCCAAATGAGTCTGTCTTGTCTAAATGAGCATTGGCATACAACAAGCGACTCTGTTTGTGGTGTGAGTGCAGAAAGGGCTTTTTTCTCATCACTCTGCCATACAGATGTTTGAATTGTAGAACGATGTACAGATACACCATCTGCAGCAAGATGCTCTTGCAGGTCTTTGGAGGTGATCTGTGGGTTGTCTGTCACCATTCTCACAATCCTGCTCATATGCCGCTCCTGTATTTTTCTTGGCCTGCCAGACCTGCTGGTTTAACAGCAACTGTGCCTGTGGCCTTCCATTTCCTGATTCCATTCCTTACAGTTACAGAAACTGACAGTTTAAACCTCTGAGATGACTTTTTGTAGCCTTCACCTAAACCAGGAGACTCAACAATCTTTGTTTTCAGATCTTTGGAGAGTTGCTTTGAGGATCCCATGCTGTCACTCTTCAGAGGAGAGTCAAAGGGAAGCACAACTTGTGATTGACCACCTTAAATACCTTTATATCTCATGATGGGACACACCGGTCTATGAAGGCTTAATGAGCTCATCACACCAAGTAATCAGCACTGAGCAGTGACAGGCATTCAAATCAGCACAATGACAAGGGGACCCACATTTTTGCACAGCCAGTTTTTCACATTTGATTTAATTTCATACAACTAAATACTGCGTCACTAAAAATCTTTGTCCGGAAAAACACCGCAGTACTCGGATGTTCCTAGGAAATGAAAGACAGACCACTGTTATCTTTATTGTTGAAAGAAGAGTCAATTACTGCGGTGGGTTGGCACCCTGCCCAGGATTGATTCCTGCCTTGTGCCCTGTGTTGCCTGGGATTGGCTCCAGCAGACCCCTGTCTTCAGATTCAGCAGGTTGGAAAATGGATGGAGAGTCCATTATTATGCAAGCTGAGAGGGGTTCACAAACTTTTTCATATGACAGTATATATTATTTATATAATATAGCGCCTTTCCATTAAAAGTAATGCAACTTATGTTGTGATTTCTGCATCCAGAGCACGAAGAGATTAAGTGAGAGTCGGGAGTGGACACTGAACTGGCACCCTTGTGCCACTAGGTGCCGCCATTACTTGAGTTTAGATTGCTCAATATGTCAGTGGTGGGACTGAATATTCAAATTCACACTTCATTGTATATAGCGCCTTTCCATTACAAATAATATAAACTTACAGCCGTTGTTTTAATTTTTTTTTTTTTTATTTCTTCACAGTTGCAGCAGCACAAAGAGATTTAAAAATCTACACAGCGAGTCGGTAGTGGAACCCGAACTGGCAACCGTGAGCCACTATGGGGGGGTCCCATTTCCTGTGTTTAGATTACACAATATGTGAGTGGTGGGACTGAACGCGCAGCGTCACACTTCATCGTATATAGCGCCATTCCATTATGAATAACCCCGCCTTACAAATGCATTTTGTTTTTGTTTTTTTAGACCCCTTCAGCTGCAGCACAGCACAATAAAAGACGTGTTCAGGTGGGGATGGAACCTGCAGCTTTGTACTTTGTGTTATATAGCGCCTCTCCATAATCAATAGCAGAAATATACACTTGCATGGTTCTTCTTGAATTCTTACCTGGAGCACAAAGACATGAAGTGACAATCTGTGGTGGACACTGAACTGGCACCCTTGTGCCACTAGGGTCCGTGTTCAGAGCGTGCAGTTCAGCAGTGGTGGCACCTCTCTGTTTCTTTTATATAGCGCCTTTTCATTACTGATAAACTGTTGTTTGTTTCTTGATGTCTTCAGCTGCAGCACAAAGAGATCAAGCTGGCCGCCCATCAGGTCAGTAGTGGATGTTGTATTGACCACTAGGGGGCGCCATTTCCTGTCTTTAGACTGCACAACGCGTCAAGAGGTGGGAGTGAACCTTTATTTCATGTAGCGCCTTTCCACTATAACTCATACCCATTTATGGCTGTGTGTTCAGATTGCGCAATCTGTCAGTGGTGGGGCTAAACCTAAAATTTCATACTTTTATTCTATAAAGCGCCTTTCCACGTTTAACGATACCACCTTACAGCTGTAATTTCTTTCTTGGGGTCTTCCGGCTCAGGGTGTTTAATCCGTCAGTGCTGGACTGAAGGTACAACTTGGCACTTTGTTTATAGCGCCTTTCACCTGTAAATTCTTTCCTGTTCTCATCCGCTGTGGTGCCACACAGTAAAGGACGTGTTCAGATTCTGCAGTATGTCGGCTTTGGACTTTGGTGTTTTTGGTAATGGAAAGGCGCTATATGAAACAATTGAAATTAAGCTAGCAAGTCACTCAGAGAGTCTGCAGTGGATGTTGAAGTGACAACCGTGTGCCACCAGGGGGCCCCCCCAAGTCCTGTGTTTGGTTTGCACAGGTGGGATTGAACCTGCAGCTTTGTACTTTATAGCGCCTTTCCATTAGAAATAACATCAACTTACAGCTGGCAATTATTTCAAAAATCAAAGACCTGTGCAGACTGCGCAATATGTCAGTGGTGGGACTGAGCCTACAACTTCAGTTTATATTGCGCCTTTCCACTACCAGTAACCCCAATCCACAGAGAGCCAGTCGGGGGTCCCGTTTCCTCTCTGAGGGGCGACTCACTTCACAGGCTCTCAGCATTACAAATGACAAAAGAAAGAGACTCACGTGAGGCAGGAGGTGCAGCAGGGCGTCCCCACAGAGCGTCCCCACCGCCAGCGCCACCAGGAAGGCCAGCAGCGTCTCCAGAATGCGTCGCCTCAGGAGCGGCACCAGGACGATGGCCAGCAGGGGCGGCACGCTGATCACGGTGACGGCCAGGCTGCCCCAAGTCAAGGCTGTGGGAAGAGGGCACGGGCTGTTTAAAACTGGAGGTGGGCAGCATCCACGGTGGGATTAAACATGCATCGGTTAGAATAATGGGTCGACATGTTAGTGGGGGCTTCACAGCTGTGCCATCAATGCCACTCGGCTGTCTGTTCAGGAATGTAAGAAGTACGTAAGAGTAATGGGATGGCACCATCTGGAGGAACACCTAAAAATAACGAGAGGGTACGTTCTGAAGGACCACCCAAGACTAAGGAGACAACACAATCTACAGGCCCACCTAGAAATAACAAGATGGTGCCGTCAGAAGGACCACCAAAGAATAAGGAAATGGTACCATCTGCAGGTTCACCTAA
Organism: Erpetoichthys calabaricus; assembly: GCF_900747795.2. Classification (NCBI taxonomy): domain Eukaryota; kingdom Metazoa; phylum Chordata; class Cladistia; order Polypteriformes; family Polypteridae; genus Erpetoichthys; species Erpetoichthys calabaricus. Next base: position 302,124,428 of record NC_041396.2, read on the forward strand.
AACTCAATGAGATAGGAGGTCCTCAGATGGTACTAAGTGTAAGGCAAAAGACAATCTGTTGGTATTTTTAGGTGGGCCAGCAGATTGTACCATCTTCTTACTTGGATGGGCCTGTAGATGGCACTGTCTCACCTAAAACTAATGAGATAGATGGTCCTCAGATGGTACTAAGTGTAAGGCCCACCTAAAAATATCAAGAGGGTGCCATCTGCAAGCCCACCTAAAAATAATGAGACAGTGCCATCTACAGGCCCACCTAGAAATAACAAACTGGTACCGTCAGAAGGACCACCCAAGAGTAAGGAGATGGTACCAACTGCAGGGGCACCAAAAAATAATGAGATAGTGCCATCTGCAGGCCCACCCAAGAGTAAGAAGATGGCACCATCTGCAGGCCCACCTAAAAATAATGAGACAGTGCCATCTGCAGGCCCACCTAAAAATAACAAGAGGGTACCATCTGCAGGGGCACCTAAAAATAATAAGACAGTGCCATCTACAGGCCCACCCAAGAGTAAGAAGATGGTACAATCTGCAGGCCCACCTAGAAATAACAAGAGGGTGCCATCTGAAGGACAATCCGAGAGTAAGGAGATGATGCCATCTGCAGGTTCACCTAAAAATAACGAGAGGGTACCATCTGGATGCCTACCTATGAGTAACGAGGCAGCGCCATCTGCTGGCCGGCTCTTCACCTCGTCATTATGGCGGATGCAGACGCGGCTGTCAATCTGGTACAGGAGGGCGGGACATAGGAAGGTGAACTCGCCCGGGGTGATGGCATTCTCCTCGCCCAAGCCAAAGTTCTCCAGGAGCTGAGACACATTGAGACACTGGAAGAAGAAAAGATGAATAGAAAAATAAAAAACATAAATGGAGAAGCAGGGGAGGCACTGTAGAGAGGTGGGGGGCTGCTTACTCAGCATTATCAAGACGTAATCCATGAAATAAAAATAGACATTTTACACTCTGCTAATGTGTTAATATATATATGTAGTGCCTTTCAGCTCAGTCATACACTTGAGTGCTCCACCCATCCACCTGTCCATCTCAGGAGAGCAGGAGCCAATCACCTGTAGTAGGCGGGGCCAAACCCTGAGTCATTAACATTGGGCGGTTTCTGTTGCTCAGACTGCTGCCCTTACAGTCTTAAATCCCCACCGTGTGGCCACTAGGTGGCACTGCATGCCTGGACAGCACCCAGCGAGGCTGCATTAAGGTGAGCCCCCTGTGCACCCGGGCATGAGCAGAGGAGACACGGGTGCAAATGGATTTACACTCTAAACACCCAAAGGGTTAATTATGGGATGCTCACTGAAATGGGAAAAATCACTTTGGAAACAACTGCAAAGCGACTGGACAGCTGGGCTCAAACTACAGTTGGGTGGGCTGTTGGGGGCTCTGCTGACTCCCATTGACACTAAGTGAGTGTCTGGCCCCCTAAACCTCATCACGTGCTACTGTTGTGTTCAATTCAATTCACTTTATTTTATATAGCGCCCTTCACTGACTCAGAGCACTGGCCCAAGTTAACAGGTGGCCCCCTAGTGGCCGTGTCAGTGAATTGTATGCCACAAGATGAATGATTTTCTAGATAACCTCTGAAAAAAATTAAAATTGCACATTCAATACAAAAAAGTGCATAAATAAAAAATATGTAATTGATACCTAAATGCAAAATACAAAAAAATACACCAAAGAATGTAATCAGTGCATGAATACATAATACTGCGCAGTACTTCAGCATCACTATAAAAGGCGCTATACTGTACTGTATATAATGAAGATCGCCTCTCTGTGTGTTCTTTACTGCTTGTGCTCCAAACAACTGAAGTTCCATCACATGGAGTTGACTTCAGACTGGCACTCTGATTATAAAAAGGCGCTATATACAGGGAGGAGGAGCTGCCTCCAGTGGTGTCTCAGTGCCACGCCCCCTGCTGATCATTTGTTAAAGGTGCTATATGAGGTGAGGTGGGTGTGTGCTGGAGACAAGGCCTATTAAAATTGGGGCGGAGCTTTAAGCAGTCACTGTCTGAGAGGGCGGAGTCTCATGTCGCTAGATGAGGTGTCAGTAATTAAGGAGAGAAGCGTCAGGAAGCTGGCACAGAGACCGGGGGGGGCGCTTGGCTTGAGCTCCCCGCCTGCTCTGTTCTCGTGATCTCAGTGACCAGATTCAGCCCCAGTGGACCGGTCTCCATCTTTGGGTTTGCATGACTGTTTTAATCATCGAGGGTCACAGCCCCACCACCCCAGCTGGGGTTCAACCTGAACTCCGTCACAGACACAGCACCAGGAGTCAACAGTGGCCTTCAGATTGCCTCTCCTACTCATAACATGAACAGAAGACTTGGACACCTAAATCATTCCTATTTATGGCACCTTTCACAGGTGCATGTCACCATGGACGTGTCTTAAGAGAACAAACTCTAAGTAGGCAGATCAAGTTGCTCCCTCCCTGCCATCCCACACACACCTGAAAATGCCCAATTGGCACCATGCGACCCCCCCCACCCAAGTCGGTTTTATTTACACCGCCTTTCACATGTCACCACGGTTACCCTTTATAAAGCTCTCTGATTAGGCAGCTCCCTCTAGTGGCTCATACTTTACATGACACCTCACCGATGTTTGGCAGCCCATGCCCACATCCTAAAAGCCCCTCAGACTCGTATACTTATACAAACGGTTGGCCGTTGGGTGGTTCAGGGTATGCAGCTATTTGGCTTCATTGAAGTGACCTCAGTATTTTGTATTTATGGTGCCTTTCACAAATGAAACAGTCACCATGGACACTTCACGCTCAGGGTGCTCCCTCTAGTGGCTTACAGTGGTAATGAAGCATCCTTCCATTCCCACCCATTCAAACAAATGCAGCATAGGATCCAAGACAACCCCTCGAGTTATTTTTATTTATGGCGCCTTTCATGCTTTTTATTTTTTTTTTATTTCTTGAACGTATCTGTGCCCTTTATGAAGCCCTCATTAAGCAGGTCACTGAGCTCCCTCTAGTGGCTTACAGTGGCAGTAAAGCTTCTCACCATCACACCGATCCAAAAATGCCAGGCGGGTCACCAGCCAAGTCACCTCCTCGAGGTATTTTTATTTATGGCGCCTTTCACAAGGACGTGGCTGCTTTTTATTTTTATTTATTTATATATTTTTGTTATTTCTCAAGAATGCTGTGCCCTTCACAAAGTCCTCATTAAGCAGGTCACTGGGCTCCCTCTAGTGGCTCACACCTTACATGACACCTCAGTGATGAGCCCATACCCACATCCTGTAAGCCCCTCAGACTCACGTTTACTGCTCAGATGGCTGGTCTTTGGGTGGTTCAAGTTTGTAGCCATGTGATGCCGACCTTTATCGAGGTGACCTCAGTAATTTTTATTTATGGCGCCTTTCACTAGAGAGGGTGCCACCGTGGACACTTCCTGAGCATGAGGGCCAAAGTGCTCCCTCTAGTGGCTTACAGTGGCAGTAAAGCACATCACCATCACACCTATCCAAAAATGAAGGGTGGGTCACCAGCCAAGTCGCCTCCTCGAGGTATTTTTATTTATGGCGCCTTTCACAAAAACAATTTCCGATTTTTATTTTTATTTATTTATTTATTAATTTATTTTGTTACTTCTCCAGAATGCTGTGCCCTTTATAAAGCCCTCTGCTTCAGCAGGTTGTGGAGCTCCCTCTAGTGGCTCAAACCTTACATGACACCTCAGTGATGTTGAATCACCCATGCCCCCATCCTAAAAGCCCCCCAGACTCACGTTTTCGTGCAGATGGTTCACCAGTGGATGGCTCAGGCGCGGACCTTCACTGAGGTGACCTGCAGCACGGCCCCTCACCTGGTGTGGATCCATGGTGGGCTTCTCTCTGAAAAGATACAGGAGCAGCGTTAGGCCTACAGAGCCCAAAACAGAGCTCTTCAGACCTCCCTTACCATACCTGTCTAGACCGGGGGCAGGAGTGCTGCCCCTCAAGGTGGGCTCTTTGACCATCTGCTTCTTGTGCTCCTCGGCTGGATGTGAGTGGCTGTGCTTGCCCTCCTGCAGCTCCAGGGCATCCAGGTGGGACACGTGGTCATGGCCGACGCTCTCATGGTGAATCTCCAGGACATTCACGGCCCCCAGACCCAAACTGGCCAGCAGGCGGTGCAGACCCTCAAAGGACAATGTGCCATTGTTGCCATACTGTAGGAAGAGCTGGTGCAGGTAGTAGCCCTGCAAGAGAGGTGACCTGTCAGTCAGACTTTGTGTCATATAGCGACTTTCAGCACAAGAAAGGACTCAAAGTATCCCCTTGAACCACCTAGAGATGGGTGAGGGCCCCTCAAGAAGCCTGAGACGTGCTGTTGATATAGCGCCTTTCAGACTATTATACTACATGACAATGCTTTACATGTGCTGTTTGATTATCACGAGGCAGGTGTGTGAAGTGACAGGTGACCTCGTACCGTGTGAGCGTTAGTGGCCCTTCACATGTTGCACCTTACATCACATATCCTTTAGCTAAAGAACACTTTGAGGTATATAGCGCCTTTACTAGCCACTGCTATTCCAGTTACCTGCAATCAAAGTTAGACCGTGATGAAGTCGCCCCCTGCAGGCGACACAGTGCTGCACTGGGAGAAAATGGAAGGACAGAAGAAGAAAGTGGAAAGTGCGGCGAATTCACGTGTAGTAAAATAAAACTGGCAGAACGTGAAGACTCGTAAGGCGCTATATATGACACGAATGCATTTATAACTGTGGAAAAAGGCAACAGCCAAATGCAAATATTAAATCACTGGGAGAAGATGAAGACCGGTAAGGCGCTATACAGTTTAGAAATGCAGTTATTAAATTGATGACTGTTTATCGCACTCTCTACTGTGATATTTTCAAATCAACTCTTGACAACACTGAACATAATAAACACTTTTATTAAATTACTTTGAGAATGTGATGATTATTACAGATGGTGTCGTATGCTTGATATGAGCTCATTGTCAGAAAATGAAGACCGTTATCAGCCGGACGTTCAGCACATGCAGTTTTATTAAATAATGTCATGACTGTTAATGGCACTGCGACTAAACCCGTCTTCAATATCACATGACACACACATTGTCACACACCCAGGGTGGCTGCCTCCCTTGGGGGTGGGTATGGGGGGGTTGGGGGGGGTTTGAGGTTCTGCTGCGGCTGCCCTGCTCTCCTGTTCCACCCTCGGTCAGGAAGTAACCAGAAGTCTCTGGAAGTCATGTGGTGTCTCCTCAAGCTCCGCCTCCTCCGGTCCGCTGACCACAAAGTCCCAGCAGCTCGTAGATGTGTGCCATCGGTGGAAGTTACAATTTCTGGGGGACACTAAGTTGAGTGAGAGAATATGGCATTGAGAACATTCTGACACACTCTCTGTACCAGGTGGTGGCAGTAACGCACCAAAATGGTGTTTGCCAACTGAGAGTCCTCGACCACCAGGGTGTCACTTCAGTGCCATTAGGGTGTCATCAATACGTGATTAGGTTGTCACTTCAGTGTCATCAATGTTTCATTAGGGTGTCATCCCGGTATCAACAGGGTGACACTTTGGTGTCATTAGGGTGTCACTTCAGTGCCATTAAGGGTGTCACTGCAGTGTCATCAGGGTGCCATTATGATGTCATTAGGGCATCATCAGGGTATCACTTCAGTGTCATTAGAGCATCATTAGGGTGTCACATCAGTGCCATTAGTGTCATTGGGGTGTTGCTTCACTGCCCTTAGGACTACATTAGGGTGTCACTCAGTGTCATCAGGTGTACCTTGAGTGTCATTAGGGTGCCACTAATGATGTCATTAGGCCATTACTTCAGTGTCATCATGGAGTCACTATGTGTCATTAGGTTGTCACTTCACTGCCATTAGAGTGTCACTGTGTTGTCACCCCAGTTTGATTAGGTGGTTATCATGATTAGGGTGTCACTTCAGTATCATAATGTTGTCATTACAGCAGGGTGTCACTTTAGTGTCACCAGGACATCATTAGGGTGTCACTTTTGTGTCATTTAACCTCCAGATTTTTCTCAGGACACAGACAAGCCATGCCCGGTGACATTTCTGCTGCCTTTATGAAATGGCCCAGACACGCAGTGATTAGTTATTCGAGAACATTTGTGAGCCGTGAGCCGCGTGTCCGTTCAGTCAACAGAGCTCTTACGTCACGTGATGACTTCCGCCCGTTTGCATGACGTCACACGGTGAGTGACGACTGTCGGCCGCGCCGTAAGCTCCCGAGGTTTCAGCGCTGTGGTAAGGGGGATTATTCTTAATGCGACCACCCCGACTCGCTTCATGTTTGTGGAGCTCCGCTAACAGCCTGCCGTCAGGCGAGTCGGGGGGGTCGCATTCTGATTATTTTAAAACACGACGAGTGTTCGTGGAATTGTCCAATCAATGCGGAGTTCTTCAGTAGCGCTGCCGACTTTCATGACACCGCTTCGCCAGCACGGTGACTGTTCACGGCGCTATATAATGAAAAACCGTCACGCGCCGCTGTGATCGCACAACACGAGCCGCCTTGGACTCGCTGGCCTTTCCACGATCTGATTTATTAGCTGCTGATCGTCCGATAAATCCATTTATGAACTGCCTGCCCGTTCAAAGGCCACCACGCGGCAGTTCGCTGCTTTGTCCTCCGAGGCGCCGCGGACTTTGCTCCCGCCATTCTGGTGCTTTGTATTTCTGAACCTCCTCCTGCCATTTTCCTTGCTTGCCCGCTCCATTGAGAATGAATATAGCGCCTTTCAGAGGCGGGCCAGGCTGCGCGACATTGTGTTTGACACTCAAGTGAGGGTCTCAACGCCTCGTCCACCTTCTCGGTTTCTTGTTCACCTGAGACCCCCACTTGGTGAGCAGGCGCTGTATGCACCCTGACCCACAGTGCTGGCGGTCCTGCGTGAGCCGCGTGTCTAAAATCCTCCTCGTAGACGCAGGGTGGGGTTTAAAGTTCATCCTGTCAGCCCCCCCCCCCCCCCCCCCCCCCCAAATCAGCGTGCACAATGGTGAGTCGAGCCTTGCCGAGAAAAAAAAAAAAAAACACCGCAGGGTCAACCCCCCCCCCAAACCAGATTAAGACCCTAAAAGTGTACCTGCTCCTGCAGCGCCTCCTCCAGGTCACCCCTCGACGTTTCAGGTGCTTGACTGCCCACACTGTTGGTCTCCGGACCGGTGACCCCTGTGGACCCCCAGATCTTCAGGTGCAGCAGCAGGGCAATAAGCCAAACTCCAGGGTGGACCTCCATGGCCGCGGCAGGGCTCAGTAAGGTGTGGTGGTCCGTCAGCCGAGTTCCATGCACACCACCATCACGTCGGCAGGTTTCACAGGTAATGAGCCTGAGGCCTGCAGGAGAGCCTGGTGATAAGAGTCGAGGGGCGGGGCAGTGTGGGGGGGTCAAGGGTCACTGACACCTAGGCAGGTGAGGGTGGGGGTTGGGGGGGGAGAAAGACCGCCCTGACCTGCTCCGTGGAATTCCACCCCATCCTGATTGACCTCCTTCCCCAGAGCCACTCAGCCTGCATGACACGCATGTCGGGGACATCTGGGAGTTTGCAACTGGGCTCCACTATGAAAGGCGCTATATAAAAGATGAAGAGAATGACAAACCCAGGGGGTCTCCATTCCCTACCACTAGAAGCTTCGTCCCTGAAGGAGAAATTTATGGAGTGGAAATATCTGCTGTGGAAATAAATGAAAAGCAAACGGCCATCACTGAGGAAACCCCCCCCCCCCCCCGTCACCACTATATAGTGCCTTTCAAAGTGCTTGACAGTATAGACAAGCAAGCCTCATCAGCACTATGGTGAAGCACTTCACAAATAAAGACGTTTGACTTCATATAGCGCCTTGACTAGCAAGGACCGTGATGACAGAAGAACCTTCACAATGACCTCCCAGAAAACATTTAAAGAGCAGATGTCCTCCCACCAGCAGTCTTGGAAAACACAGGCGGGTACTCACCCTGGACTGGACCACCTAAAGGGGCAGTCGCCCCCACAGTCACCTCCACCTGGCATCTTCAGATTGGACTGCTGTGGGAGTGCCACCCGGCCAGCCAGACTTCAAGTGAGGGTCCCAAAAGCAGCACAGGGGTGCAGCCACCGTCGTGTGAAAAAAAAAGTGCACCCCATGAGGTGCACCATACTGGGACCAGTAAGCAGAATCTACAGGTAAAGGTGATAAAATACAACAAATATCCAGATGTCTGGTGAATCACTGAAATAAAGATAAGAACAAATGTAATGTGTGCAAAAGTAAGTGCACCCCACCATTTGCGTCATGTCACGTCATTTTTAAATCCACTCAATCCAGTCCAGGGTCACGGAGGGTACCGGAGTCTATCCCAGTTGGCATTGGGCACAAGGCAGGAACAAACCCTGCACAGGGCACCAGTCCACTGCAGGGCAAACACACACACACACACCAGGGCCAATTCACCTAATCTGCATGTCGTTGGACAGTTGGGGGAATCTCACACAGATATGGTGAGAACATGCAAACTCCACACAAGCAGCACCTGTGATGCAAACCCATGTCTCCAGCAGCTCAACCATTGTGCCACTGTGCCATCAATCCCCCTGACTCAGATATCCCAAATTAGAATCAGGAGCAAATGATTAGAACCTCATGAGAGAGAAGACCCCATCTGACCCTGTCCTCTTATTTAAACAAACTGTGCCGAGATGGACAGGTGGCCTTCAGAAAGAAGATTCTGCATCGATCAGCCACACCATTAAAACCAGTGGCAAGTGAAATCAAGACCACTGATTATCTCGTCACAATGGCACCTGTTGTGGGGTGGCACACATTAGGCAGCAAGTGAACTGCCAGTTCTTGAAGGTCTGGTGTTGGAAACAAGAAAAATGGGCCAGCGTGAGGATTTGAGCGACTTTGACAAGGGCCACATTGTGATGGCCAGACGACTGGGTCAGAGCACCTCCAAAGTAGCAGGTCTTGTGGGGTATGCAGTGGTCCATACCCAACTGGGTCATGAGCGCCCAAGGCTCCTTGGGGCACGTGGGGGGGCAAATGCTGACCCATCTGGTCCAATCCCACAGAAGAGCTACTGGAGCACAACCCTCTGAAAAAAGGTCATGCTGGCCACGAGAGGTGAAAGACGTCCAAAGACACATCACGCAGACCAGTCAGAGTGCCACCACCAAAAGTGCGTATGATGGGCATAGGAGCGTCAGAACTGGCCCATGGAGCAATGGTAGAAAGTGGCCTGGTCTGATGAATCACATTTTCTTTTAAATCACGTGGGCGGCCAGTTGTGTGTGTGTGTCCTTTACCTGGGGAAGGGATGGCAGCAGGGTGCATTATGGGAAGAAAGTAAGCTGGCAGAGGCAGTGTGAGGCTTTGGGCAATGCTCTGCTGGGAAATCCTGGGTTCTGACATTCATGTGAATGTGACTTTGATACGTACCACCTACCTAAAGACTGCTGCAGACCACGTCCACCCCTTCATGGCAACAGTATTTCCTGATGGGCCTCTTTCAGCAGGATACTGCACCCTACCAAACTGCAAACATTGTTCAGGAATAGTTTGAGAACCATAACCGAGAGATCAAGGTGTTGACTTGGCCTCCAAATTCTGTTTGAGCATCAGAGGGATGTGCTGGAAAAACAAGTTTGATCCATGGAGGCCTCACCTTGCAATTGAAGGATCTGCTGCTAATGTCTTGGTGCCTCAAGACACCTTCAGAGGTCTTGTGGGGTCCAAGAATCAGACCTACAAAATATTAGGCAGGTGGGCTTCATGTTGTGGCTGATGGGCATAAGGAACAGAAAGAGAACAGTTGATGGAGTCACTGTAGGCCCCATACTGCCTGGTGCACACGTCCATTATGGGAGTGCAGGGAAACTTCTCTCCACAAATGTAACAAAAGAAAACTTTGGAAACGTGGAATTAGGTAGACCTTCTCTTATAAACACGTATGAATTTACATTTCATTATAGCTGTACACATTTTGAAATGCTTCAAGGTGTACTCAGTGAAGAGTAACAGGAAATTGAAATGTCCTAATAAGAAGAAAAAAAGAAGAAGATGGAGGAATACAGAGAAGAAGACAGCTGATCAGACAGGAGACGCCTCTCAGACTGAATCACTTCACTTGTGTGGCAGACACCAAAGCCACCGAGACCCAAAAACAGCACAGCGAGTCCTTCTTATTGGGTTAAAGGCAAGAGCCAAATTTCTACCTGGGGACAAATAAAGTTCTATCTATCTATTATATAGTGCCTTACACATCTATCTATCTATCTATCTATCTATCTATCTATCTATCTATCTATCTATCTATCTATCTATCTATCTATCTATCTATTATATAGTGCCTTACATATCTATCTATCATATAGTGCCTTACACATCTATCTATTATATAGTGCCTTACATATTTATCTATCTATCTATCTATTATATAGTGCCTTACATATCTATCTATCTATCTATCTATTATATAGTGCCTTACACATCTATCTATCTATCTATCTATCTATCTATCTATCTATCTATCTATCTATCTATCTATCTATTATATAGTGCCTTACATATCTATCTATTATATAGTGCCTTACACATCTATCTATCTATCTATCTATCTATCTATCTATTATATAGTGCCTTACATATCTATCTATCTATCTATTATATAGTGCCTTACATATCTATCTATCTATCTATCTATTATATAGTGCCTTACATATCTATCTATCTATCTATCTATCTATTATATAGTGCCTTACATATCTATCTATCTATTATATAGTGCCTTACATATCTATCTATCTATCTATCTATTATATAGTGCCTTACATATCTATCTATCTATCTATTATATAGTGCCTTACATATCTATCTATCTATCTATCTATCTATTATATAGTGCCTTACATATCTATCTATCTATCTATCTATCTATTATATAGTGCCTTACATATCTATCTATCTATCTATCTATCTATCTATCTATCTATCTATCTATCCATCTATCTATCTTATAGTGCCTTACATATCTATCTATCTATTATATAGTGCCTTACATATCTATCTATCTATCTATCTATCTATCTATCTATCTATCTATCTATCTATCTATCTATCTATCTATCTATCTTATAGTGCCTTACATATCTATCTATCTATCTATCTATCTTATAGTGCCTTACATATCTATCTATCTATCTATTATATAGTGCCTTACATATCTATCTATCTATCTATCTATCTATCTATCTATCTATCTATCTATTATATAGTGCCTTACATATCTATCTATCTATCTATTATATAGTGCCTTACATATCTATCTATCTATCTATTATATAGTGCCTTACATATCTATCTATCTATTATATAGTGCCTTACATATCTATCTATCTATCTATCTATTATATAGTGCCTTACATATCTATCTATCTATCTATTATATAGTGCCTTACATATCTATCTATCTATCTATTATATAGTGCCTTACATATCTATCTATCTATCTATCTATCTATCTATCTATCTATCTATCTATTATATAGTGCCTTACATATCTATCTATCTATCTATTATATAGTGCCTTACATATCTATCTATCTATCTATCTATTATATAGTGCCTTACATATCTATCTATCTATCTATCTATTATATAGTGCCTTACATATCTATCTATCTATTATATAGAGCCTTACATATCTATCTATCTATCTATTATATAGTGCCTTACATATCTATCTATCTATCTATCTATCTATTATATAGTGCCTTACATATCTATCTATCTATCTATCTATCTATCTATCTATCTATCTATCTATCTATCTATCTATCTATCTATCTATCTATTATATAGTGCCTTACATATCTATCTATCTATCTATCTATCTATCTATCTATCTATCTATCTATCTATCTATCTATCTATTATATGGTGCCTTACATATCTATCTATCTATCTATCTATCTATCTATCTATCTATCTATCTATCTATCTATCTATCTATCTATCTATCTATCTTATAGTGCCTTACATATCTATCTATCTATCTATCTATCTATTATATAGTGCCTTACATATCTATCTATCTATCTATCTATCTATCTATCTATCTATCTATCTATCTATCTATCTATCTATCTATTATATAGTGCCTTACATATCTATCTATCTATCTATCTATCTATCTATCTATCTATCTATCTATCTATCTATCTATTATATAGTGCCTTACATATCTATCTATCTATCTATCTATTATATAGTGCCTTACATATCTATCTATCTATCTATCTATCTATCTATCTATCTATCTATCTATCTATCTATCTATCTATCTATCTATCTATCTATCTTATAGTGCCTTACATATCTATCTATCTATCTATCTATCTATCTATCTATCTATCTATCTATCTATCTATCTATCTATCTAATAGTGCCTTACATATCTATCTATCTATCTATCTATCTATCTATCTATCTATCTATCTATCTATCTATCTATCTATCTATCTATCTATCTTATAGTGCCTTACATATCTATCTATTATATAGTGCCTTACATATCTATCTATCTATCTATCTATCTATTATATAGTGCCTTACATATCTATCTATCTATCTATCTATCTATCTGAATTTGCCTCTAATCGGTTACTTGAATATCGACAGGGTAATAAACTGATTAATAAATACTTAATTGGAATTCCGCATGTTAGCAGCTCAGGTGGGACCACATAGCATTGTCTGTCTGTTGAGACAAAAGGTGAGCTTGCTAGACACGATATTGGTGACGCATTGTAAATTATTATATGTAGCAGAAAAGATCAGCACTAGGCTACATGAACATAAATTCGATAAAAAAACTGGGAAGGGGGTCAACATCATTTCCAATTTAAAATAAATGGAGCTGGGCAGAGCTACCGGGAGCCTAAAGGAGAGACCCTGTTGAGTTAAGGACAGATTACACTTTCACTGTAGGGAATCAGGATATGCTCTAAGTTGTAGGGAAAAAAAGCCCACTCTGTGTTAGGGTTGGTAGGGTGGGTGTTTGTAGTCTAACCTTTTATCAGAACTTTTTTAGTAATTTTTTGTACCATTTATAAAATTCCTGTGAGTTCCTTGCTTGATTCTGGGGCAGTAGTGTTATGAGCTCCACAATAATTAAACATCTAAAGATCACACTGTTGTCGCCGCCTTAATAAGAGGGCAAGTGTCTGTCCAGTTGCTATGTCTCCGTCACTCCAACAAACATTTAAACTGCTTTTATAAATACCATCCCAAATAACACATAGCAGAGACATATGTGTTGCATGGTGCACTGCAAGCATTGATGCTGAGGTCTGCCTTGATTACATCTATTTCAACACGTCTAAGACAGGTAGTTAATATACAAACCCAGAAATCTATCAAATGATGGGAAGCCTATTGGCAAAGGTCAGTCAGATTATACCACGCAAACAGTGGGCTCACAGAGACAGGTGAACTGTGCTTAAAAGTGGGTGGGAGCGATTCGACAGCTCACTGAGTGTCATATTTCTAAACCAATCCAACGGCTCATGAAGGCGGAGCTCAGAGTAGGGGCGGAGATTTTGAACTGCAGCGATCAGAGGTGCCCTTGTTAACCTGGTCTGACAGACAGCAAGGTTCTGATAACGATGAGCAGCCAAAAAGTCTCCTAAAAAATTTCTATTAGACATATAAATGTGTGTTGCGTGTGGAGGAAGCACATTACACATTTTAAAAATAAAGAAAACCTGATGCAAAGGAAAAATCCTCTTGGTAACATCAGATTATACATTGGCAATCGACGGCATCAGTGGATGAATGGTAAATGTGAGTGACGTATTGTCGCAGGTGCTGCAAGTGCTCTCTGCTGTTTAGCATTACAATGAGAGTGTAGGAGTCAATGTAAGCGTGAAAGAACTGAAAGATAAATTCAAGAAAATATGAATGGCAGAATGTGCATTTGAAGTAAACAGAGTGTCACACTCAGTGTTAAAAGTAATGCACATTACACAGTCTTGACATCTTCACACAATTAATTTAGTGAGGTAAGAATACCTGCGTTACTTAAAAAACCGACATGTGTCACTGAGTTAATACGGATGCTTTTTCCCCAGCACTCCAAAAAAGAAAAATTACTACATTATTTTGCAGAATTTTCACAAAGACATGGCCGGCGTTCACACAGCAAATCTTTGGGTGCTCGAAATGGAGATGGAGATACTTCATAGCACATGAAGGAGACAACATATTTATAACACAGTAGAAAACTGTAAAGTCATAAGTCAGCTCACTGGCTCAACAGTGTTTACGAAGTCACGTTTAAGAAGCGCACACAACGGGCCCTCGACTTTTCCTACAGACGAGTATCGGGTGAGGCCCTGAGGGTCAATCGTATGTTAATGAGCTCTCCTGAGATTTCTTGGGTGCCAATGTTTTAGTCAGCATTGATGACAGTCTAGGCCTGCAAATTCTCATTAGTCACGTGAAAGAGGGCCGACCTCACCCTCAGTTACAACATCTGTTTGCCAAAATTGAAAAAAAAAATCCAATTTTATTTTTGGGTTATGAAGTCTCTACTATGGACAATTCAAAAATGTCAGCCATTAGGGAGTGGATCCCACCTGACAGTATTAAACGGCTGCAAAGATTTGTGGGCTTTGCTATTTATTACCGTTGATTTATTAAGAACATTAGTACATTGATCTCTCCTAAAACGTCTTTATCAAGCAAAAGAAACACATTTCAATGGACAACTGAAGCACAAAGAGCTTTTGAGTATATTAAGCATTTACTTACTATTGCCCCGGTTCTTTGTCATCTTCTTCTTCTTCTATCAGCTGCTCATGTTAGGGATTGCATGTCCTCTCTCAGCACATCCATAAACCTTAGCTTAGACCTTCCTCTTCTCCTCTTACCTGGCAGCTCTATCCTTAGCATCCTCCTCCCAATATACCCAACATCTCTCCTCTGCACATGTCCAAACCAACGCAATCTCGCCTCTCTGACTTTGTCTCCCAACTGTCCCACCTGAGCAGACCCTCTAATGTCCTCATTTCTAATCCTGTCCATCCTTGTCACACCCAATGCAAATCTCAACATCTTTAACTCTGCCACCTCCAGCTCTGTCTCCTGTGCCACCGTCTCCAACCCATATAACATAGCTGGTCTCACTACTGTCCTGTAGACCTTCCCTTTCACTCTTGCTGGTACCCGTCTGTCACAAATCACTCCTGACACTCTTCACCACCCTGCCTGCACTCTCTTTTTCACTTCTCTCCCACAATCCCCATTACTCTGTACTGTTGATCCCAAATATTTAAACTCCTCCACCTTCTCCAACTCTACTCTCTTCATCCTCACCATTCCACTGACCTCCCGCTCATTCACACACATGTATTCTGTCATGGTGGTCCTACTTACCTTCATTCCTCTCCTCTCTAGAGCATCTCTTCACCTCTCCAGGGTCTCCTCGACCTGCTCCCTACTATTGCTACAGATCACAATGTCATCAGCAAACATCACAGTCCACGGGGACTCCTGTCTAATCTCGTCTGTCAACCTGTCCATCACCATTAAAATAAGAAAGGGCTCAGAGCCGATCTCTGATGTAATCCCACCTCCGTCACTCCTACCGCAGACCTCACCACTGTCACACTTCATATCCTGTACAACTCTTACGTACTTCTCTGCCACTCCCGACTTCTTCATACAATACCACAGCTCCTCTCAGTCACCCTGTCAGATGCTTTCTTCAGGTTCACAAAGACGCAATGCAACTCCTTCTGTCCTTCTCTAAACTTCTCCATCAACACCCTCAGAGCAAACATCTCATCTCTGATGCTCTTTCTTGGCATGAAACCACAATGCAGCTCACTAATCATCACCTCACTTCTTATCTGAGCTTCCACTACTCTTTCCCATAACTTCATGCTGTGGCTCATCAATTTTATCCCCCTGTAGTTACTGCAGTCCTGCACATTCCCCTTATTCTTAAATATCGGCACCAGTACACTTCTTCTCCACTCCTCAGGCATCCTCTCACTTTCCAAGATTGCATTAAACAATCTGGTTAAAAACTCCATTGACACCTCCATACTTCCACAGAATTACTTTCTATTATAGAAGAAGATGCTTCTAATGTTGGAGTTGGGGCAGTTCATCCTTGTGCTGTTTTTTTTTTTTCTCTAGGAAATTGAATCAATCACAACACAATTGCAATGTTGGAAACAGAAATCTTCTAGCGATAACGTTAAGCTTCAGAAGAATGGTGACATTACCTTGAGAAAGCAAAGTTCCAACCACAAGACTATTATGTATATATTTAAAGTCTGCCAAATGACTAATTGCTCATCGAGATAGGCGGCCGTTATTTTTTTAGCATTTCGATTATCAGACCCGGGGATCAAAATGGAAAGGCAGTTGGTGTGCCTCGTATTTATGAACCAGACAAGTGTCATCAGGAACCTGAACAGATCATTTGAAAAGAAAGGTTCTTAAGGACCTTGACATTACCTGTGTTAGAAGAATTGTCATTAAAAACAGAGGCAGCACAAAAACAACGCCAGGAACCCAGAAAGTATACCTTAAATATCAGGAGTGGCCAACTCTGACCCTGGAGGGCCGCAGTGGCTGTAGGTTTTTGTTCCCTAACCCTAACCCTAACCCAGCTGCTTCATTAGAAGCCGATCCTCACCAATAACAGATCTTATTTAATTTCATGGCTTGTTAGTGTTCTAACTCTACCATGTTAGTTCATTCTTAAATCATCGATTTTTTTCCTTTCTTATGATACAGGTATCATCCAAGTGATGTGAAGCCTAAAACTGAGAAGTAATTTGCAGTTCTTCACTTTAGAGTATTTAATTAAACCAAATAGTGAATGACGAATACACACGGGTGGAAATGGAGACAAGCAAGATGGAGAACTGCTGGTTCCTTTGTCAGTTGCATCTTATTGCTAATAAAGAGCAGTTAAAATAATGAATACAGCTGTTTAAGACTAAGATAAGCAATTAAGGGTTCAGAATCTTAACAGGCGAGACAAATAAAATGAATGACAACTTGAGTAAGAAGTGCTTCATCAGTAATGAATGGTTCTAAATGAAGCAATTGGGTTGGAACAAAAACCTGAAGCTACTGCTCAGCCCTGATTTAAAGGGCCTGAGTCTTAAATAGCAAAAAAATTAAATGAAGTTAATTAGTAGCAAAAACTGGTAACTAATTAAGAAAATGGTTAGGATGAAAACCTGAGGCCATTGCGGCCCTCCATGATCAGAGATGGCCTCGCCTGTTATATTATCTTCTTGAGGCTACAGGTGTTAGAAATTATACATCAAACTCCTATGCCTGGGCATCCGGGTATAAAACAGACCTTGACACTTATAAAACAATTGTTTTAATGGCAGAAAATGCATACAAGTCAAGGGTTACCAAAGTCAGGCAAGGAATTCACCCTGTCATCCTGTTGGGTTACCTCAACCCTTCTCAGTTCTGTATCGTCCATTTCTATGGATTTTATTACTGATCTTCCACCTTCAAGACGGTTTTTGGTTATAGTGGATCAGTTTACCAAATACACACACTTCACACCAATTAAGGGTTTGTCATCTGTGAAGATTTTCTTTTTGGAAAGGATTGCAAGTTCACACCATTTTTTCCAAATTGCGGTCCTCAGTTTATTTTCAGGTTTTAGAAACTGTTTTGTGAACCCCCAGGTTGTTCTGTGAATCTCACGCTCGGTTATCACCTGAAGGCTAACAGACAAACAGAACATGTTAATCGAGATCTTGAAAAGTGTTTGCCATGTACTAGACCTTCTGATCAGGATACCTGGGTTGACTTTCTTACCTTTGGTGGAATTTTCTAGAAATGTACCTGCGCCGTCAGACCATAAAATATCTGAGTTTGCGTGTCTCTGTGGATTTCAACTTCAGTATGACTTTTTGATCCACCAGCTTATCATTCAGCCATACTCTGCTTTTCTGTCTAAACTCCTATGTCAGATGGAAATTGCTACATCAAAATCGGAGAATGAGGTGCTTCTGGTCTGACATTTTCCTGATAAGAAGTATAAACTGGCGCCTGTTCTAAAAATCCAGCAAAAGGTAATGTTGGTCACACGTGACACAAGTTTAAGTGTGCCCTCTTAGAAATTAGCCCATATCTGATCACGCAACGAGCAACAGCATTTGTACAGTCGCTCATTTTAAAATCCATTCTAACTTTTACATTCCCAGATTACGGCCTGTCCATTATAGTCCGTATTGTTTTGCACCATCCTCTCCTCCATCACTTATGGTTGATGGCTCTGAGAAGTATCTGTTCTGCAGTGCAGACGTTGAGGGAAGCGACTGAAGTACTTTACGCACTGTAAGGGCTCCGGTCACGAAGATCGTTCTTGGGTTCGGTTTGATGCTCTTCAGGCACCGTGATGTTGCCTGAATTCCATGCCAAGTTTTACTTAATGGCTGACAGGCTCATTCAATGACTGCTCCTTGATGGTGGATCCTGTTATGGATTATTTGTTTAGTTGAGTTTTGCTCTCTTATTATTAAGATTTTGTGCATTTAGGAATTCCTATTAAGGGTTTTTGATCTCAAGGAATTAAAAATGCTTGCTATATTTGTCTGTTTTTGCATTTGTAAATGATTTTGAACTAGTTCTGCTTTTGGTTATGATGGGTTCCACCATTCTGAGTACCCTTTGTAAAGACACCAGCAGTGTAGTTAGGGGCAGAGGCCGCAGTCATAAGGGGTTGTGACCATGACGTTAACAATGTGACAGTTCAAAAGGTGTGGATACCATAAATGATGGACAGAAATGTCAGCTGAGATGAAGATTAATAATTTACCCAGCCGGGAGGCCATAACGGAAGGACAGAACTGGATCCCAGGCAGGATGATTTTTAATTCTAATCCCAGTTGGAAACAAAGATTGAAGGACGGACTGGTGGAATTCGTCTACCACAGGCAATATCCTGACTAGAGCTGCTGATTAAGTGTACAGACTGCATCTCTGTTGTTAGTCATTAGCACTAAAACATAAGTAACATGATAGTTGAAGATAAACACTGAAAAGACGAAGGTGCTGACAACAGATGGATCGCCTGCCAATGTCCACCTCGACGGCATCCAAATACAGCAAGTTCAGCAGTTCAAATACCTTGGCTCACTGATCGAACAGAAGAAAGTCGCATCCACGGCGAAGATCCACAGTCGAATAGGTCAAGCAACCACAGCATTCGCTTCTCTAAATTGGTGCTTGTGGAAGCGAACCAATATTTCCATTCCGACCAAAATCTCCGCCTTTTCCGGACGCTGATCCTGCCGATTCTACTCTATGGATCCGAAACGTGGACGGTGCTCAAGGCGGACCTCAACAAACTCGAAGTTT
Organism: Erpetoichthys calabaricus; assembly: GCF_900747795.2. Lineage (NCBI taxonomy): Eukaryota > Metazoa > Chordata > Cladistia > Polypteriformes > Polypteridae > Erpetoichthys > Erpetoichthys calabaricus. The sequence goes on from NC_041396.2 coordinate 302,143,841, forward strand.
GCCAGATACGTTGCCTCCGGCAGATATTACGAGTATTACTCCGAGACCGCCTTCGAATTGAGGACATCCGACGGAGATGTGACAACCAACCGCCAATCGAGGAACAAATTCAAACACGTCGACTACGATGGTTTGGCCATGTATGTCGAATGGACGCAAGCCGACTACCACACCAACTCCTCTGGCGTGAACGTCCCACCCAGTGGCGAATCCAACGAACGGCACCAAAGAAAACATGGTTAAAACAGGTCGAAGATGACATCAGAAATTGCAGAATAAATCTCGACGAGGCCAGAACAACCACCAACGATCGTCCTGCATGGAAACGAGTTGTGAAGGAGATCCGACAACCATTGGCACCCACAGCAGCGTATGGGCTTAGGAGCCGATCCAGACCCAACGCCAGATAGGGATCAAAGAAGAAGAAGAAGAACATGATAGTTATAATTTGTTACTAACCCTCACCTATTCTGTTTCTCTTCTCGGCACTCAGATATGCCACTTGGTGCCACGCCCCACCTGCCAAGTTGTTTTGCCTGCCTAAGGTAAAGTCATCCCTGATGGAGGACCACAGGAATCGTGGGGTAGAGGGGTCCTTTCATCGGATTGGCTGGCCCAGCACTGTTTCAGCTGTGGAATGGCCAAATGGGGGAGGCAGCTTGATGGCGGAGGTCTCCAGGACTCTAAACAAATCTAAATCATATTATGGGATATCGTCTACTGTTGAATTCCGCTCTGTACTTGTAATATTTTTATTGTACTATTGTATTGAGGATTACTTGTGTTCTGTTCTGTGTATTGTATTGATCTCCTTCTTTTTGACACCCACTGCACACCCAACCTACCTGGAATGGGGTCTCTCTTTGAACTGCCTTTCCTGAGGTTTCTTCCATTTTTCCCTACAAGGGTTTTTTTGGGAGTTTTTCCTTGTCTTCTTAGAGAGTCAAGGCTGGGGTGGCTGTCAAGAGGCAGGGCCTGTTAAATCCCATTGCGGCACGTCTTGTGTGATTTTGGGCTATACAAAAATAAATTGTACTAGCCAACCCGCGGCGTAGCACACGCTGCATAATTATGTATTGATGGGTGAACACTTCTTGAAAGACACAGTTGTCTAAATGAGGTGGGTTTGAGGATACGACTGTAAGTGAATGAAAAGATGGAATTCTGGAGAGAGCAACATACAATTGTACGTGACTGAAAACTGGAGGACCGCCACCGCGCCCCCACCGCCCTGAGTGAGGGACGGCGAGGGAGCGAGGGGCGCCCAGTCAGGACACCCTTTCCGCCTCCTCTGCCTCTCCGGAGAGAGGGCGGGGAAACGGGCCCGAGAGGTTTCGGGTCCTAACCGTCCAATGACGGGTTGGCACAACCGGTAATGATCCTTCCGTAGGTTCACCTACGGAAACCTTGTTAGGACATTTACATCCTCTAGATAGGCACGTTCGATCGTCTGACGCCCATTCCGCCCCAGCATTCTAGTCTGCCGATTTCTTAGTCATCTCTAGTCATGTGCCCGCCCCCAACTCCTCACCTGAATTGCTTTCGTCTGTGTACAGTCCACATGCACTTGTGAGCCATGTTTGGCCCGGGTGAGGTTTTCCGTGTTGAGTCAAAATAAGCCAAAGGCTCCACACCTTCCTTTAAGTTTCAGCTTTGCAACCATACTCCCCCCGGAACCCAAAGACTTTGGTTACCCGGTTGGCTGCCTGGCGGGAAATGGGAATAACGCCGCTGGATCGCCAGTCAGCATCGTCTATGGTCGGAACTACGACAGTATGTGATCTTCTTCGAACCTCCGACTTTCGTTCTTGATTAATGATAACATTCTTGGCAAATGCTTTCGCTCTCGCGCCATGGTCGGCTGCTTAGTGAATTGTTGGTGGGCGGGGCTCGGTCTTGCGTGTGTCTTGCTTGCCATATAGATTGTATTGTATTGAATTGTAATTCATCCCCCCAGTACGATTGGTGACAGTGCTCTGGAAACCTGCAGGGTTATGTGGAACCAGTAGTTCTGAGGAGCAGCCATGTTGGGGTCCCTTGGTACCACCAGAGTGCATTGCTGGCAGAAGACCTCCCTGTTTTGGGGAGCTTCCACATGACCTGGAAGTGCTTCTGCCATGTAATGCTATGGAACTGGAAGTACTCCTGGGTCCAACATAAAGGAAGCAGGGAGTCATCGTCGGGAGGCAGAGGGCAAAACTCCTTGGAGGATTTAAAGAAGAGATGAGGAGCAATACTTCTGCGTCTGTCGTATTTTTGATTGCATTTACCAGTTTGTTAAGGTGCTGTAATTAATAAAAGGAATATTCGAATTTGTGACGGTGTTAGGAGGGATTGTGTCTGGGGTTTGGGGCTCTGCGATGCCCCTACTGGTTACAAATGTCAACTACTGGCACAGTTCTGTGTCCACATTTGTGGACCAAAAAACATTCTACATGCTTCAGGATTTTCAAATCCTGTTGTTTAGATCTTCTCGTGTCATTTTCCATTTTGATTTTGGCTGAGTTACTTAGTGATCTTGATCTCCTGGTCCTGACCTTGCTTTCATTTTAACAACGCCAGCCTCATTATTTTGTTTGCTATCTTACATAGCATAATGCAACCCTTATCATTAAGTGATGTCATTTTAAGCAGAGTGGCCAACTCCATTACAACAAGTGAATTAAAGCTAATGTCATATGATGTGACTTCTTGTCGGAAGGTATGAGCTCCATTGCCGGACCGTGTTAATTTACAGGGCTGAAAATCACTGGGCACGTCAAATTTAGTGACTGCGTGTAGACTTTACAGCACAGTCATGCTCTCCCCTTTCTCTGACAGTCAATAATAATGACAACCCTCATAGACCCCGTGATCATCAGAGGTGACTGTGTGCAGATGGTGCAGACCTATAAATATCTGGGAGTGCAGCTGGATGATAAATTAGACTGGACTGCCAATACTGATGCGCTGTGTAAGAAAGGACAGAGCCGGCTATACTTCCTTAGAAGGCTGGCGTCCTTCAACATCTGCAATAAGATGCTGCAGATGTTCTATCAGACAGTTGTGGCAAGCGCCCTCTTCTACGCAGTGGTGTGCTGGGGAGGCAGCATTAAGAGGAAAGACACCTCACGCCTGGACAAACTGGTGAGGAAGGCAGGCTCTATTGTTGGCATGGAGCTGGACAGCTTGACATCTGTGGCAGAGCGAAGGGCGCTCAGCAGGCTCCTATCAATTATGGGGAATCCACTGCATCCACTTAATAGTATCATCTCCAGACAGAAGAGCAGCTTCAGCGACAGACTGCTGTCACTGTCCTGCTCCACTGACAGACTGAGGAGATCGTTCCTCCCCAAAACTATGCAACTCTTTAATTCCATCCGGGGGGGTAAACGTTAACATTTAACATTATACATAGTTATTGTCTGTTTTTCACCTGCATTATTATCATTCTTTAATTTAATATTATTTATTGTATCAGTATGCTGCTGCTGAAGAATGTGAATTTCCCATTGGGATTAATAAAGTATCTATCTATCTATCTATCTATCTATCTATCTATCTATCTATCTATCTATCTATCTATCTATCTATCTATCTATCTATCTATCTATCTATCTATCTATCTATCTATCTATCTATCTAATAGCGTGCGGCCTGACGGAGCAGGTGTTGTACAAAGGGTCAACAGGTACAGCAAGTTCAGCCTAAATCTCAGCCCTTTTTTTCCATTCTATTATGGTATGTAAAACATAGGATGTCAGACAGATGAGCTTCCCTTGTGCTTTTGAGATCCTAAGCCCCCATGTTACTAATCGCTGCATTCTATGCATTGTACTTCCGGATGAGCACTCATTGGTTGTCAGCTCTCATTCACACAGAACCACCGTTACAACTAAAGACAAATTAAACCTGTTTGGAGTGGGTCGCTGGGTATGTCAGACTACATGATGGTCCCTCACAGAAGTGTGCCGCTAACCGCTTCCAACTTGTTAATATAAATGAAGGCTACGATTGAAATCCCTGGAAAAGTCGTTTAATGTTTAGTCATTAAGTTGCTATGGCCCTCATGGAGGAAAAGGTCAAGGCACACACTGTGTAAAAGGTGAACAAGAATGGCAGTGCCAGCAAAACGCAACAAGTCATTAACTGAGTGTTGATTTCTAGGACAGGAATGAGGCACCAAAGTGGTAAAAACAAAGAAGCAGAAAGCAATTAAATCTCTATAAGGAGACACACCCTGGGCAGCAGAGACCTTGAAAAGGTACGCTCTTGGCAAAACTGGTGTGCCTGGCGCTGCCACTGTCTAAAGGTTACCTGGCACCTAAATATCTTTTAAAAAAAAAAAATTACAATACACCTCCAATTTAAGAGGACGCTCTTGAATGAGGTGCCAGTCCAATAGCCCAACCCAACCTGTGCAAGAAAGTAAACAGACAAAAGGAAATGGATGGCAAAAACCCGCTGTCCTTCCAACAAAGGTGCGAAAGAAACAGATCATTCTGAAAAATCACTTGACAGTGTTTTAAGCGTCATGAGGGTATAGTGGTTGGCAGTGCTGCCCCATAGTTTTAAGGACACAGACTCAATTTTCAGCCTGTGTAGAGTCTACTTGTGTCCTCAAAATTCATATGCGTTTTCTGCAGGTACTGTGATTTCCATTGTGTAAGTGTAACTGGGGCCTGCGGTGGGCTGGCGCCCTGCCCGGGGTTTGTTCCTGCCTTGTGTCCTGTGCTGGCTGGGTTTGGCTCCAGCAGACCCCCATGACCCTGTGTTAGGATATAGCGGGTTGGATAATGGATGGAAGTTTAACTGGCCTGGCAGAAATGTGTAAGCCATGGTGTCCTATTCAAAATGAGCTCCTGCCATAAAATGCACCATTTAACTGAACATCTAGGGAAAAGAAAAAGATGTAGGCAGTGTGCAGGGGACTGGCACAGATCTATGCTAAATGCCATGCCAAAGTGCTTCACAAGTACAGGGCACAATTCTTTACTCGGGTTTCCTGCAGTTGGAGCACAGGCTGCTTAAGTGAGTCACTCACGGTGATCATACTGTTAAGCAGAGATTGCCAAGGGTTTCAGGCCCAGCACCACACCACTGGAATGAAAAATGTCTGAATTTGTCTTGCTGAAGTGCAGTCCCCAATTTGTGACCAGAAAACCCACATCACACCACACAGAGACACACCCTGCATGGCCGCTGTCGTTAAAAAGCTAAGCTGAGGAAGTTTTCATTTACCAGGGTTCAAGGTATGTAACTCTTCCCTGTTGCCATCCGGCCTTAGCTTTTTCTACTTTAGTTACAGAGCATATAAAAAGTATTCTCCCCTTTGGAAGTTTTCACATTTTGTTGTGATGTAACACTGAGTCACAGTGAATTGATTTTGGCTTGATTAACACTGCTCAACAGAAAAAGAGGCTCCTTAGTGTTATGTTTACCCCTGAAAAAATCAGGAGTGGTCTCCCCTCGGCTTTCTCATATACTCAGATATGGGGTTGGATATTTGAGGAGTAAACTGCAAGACAATGATTACATTTTTATATTATATACATTAAAGAACCATCAACAATAAATCAGATCAAATTAATAATTTATTGAAGTAAAGTTCAATAAATCTGACTCTGCAGCTGCATGAATAAGAGGTAAAGTACTACTACCGGTTAACAGAAATAGCCCAAATGTTGATAGAAATCTACATTTTGTACCTAATAGTTGTATGCAAAATTTGGTTGGCCTAAGTGAAAGCGTACTCAAGTTATTGTGTTTACACACATACACACACACATGTATTTCCAGAAATGGTATTTTCAGACTCAGGGAGGTCTAAAACATTGAGATTCATCAAAATCTCAAAATGGAATTTTTGGAGGATTCCAATACTTTCCTATACTTTGTATACGGAAAAGTCAGGGAGGTCTAAACATCGAGATTCATCAAAATCTCAACACTGAATCTTTGGATGATTACAATATTTTCCCTATACTTTTTATACGAGAAAGTAAAAATGAGTCAAAAACATTCCATTTTTTTCAACTAGAAAAAAATGTCATTACGTGTAACAAAAACATGTAAATACAAAAATGTCAACATAAATACAGTAGAAGAGATCTGTCAAGTGTCCACTGCTGTACTGATGAAGATTTAGTGCATGTCCTTCATGTGATGTGCTTTGAAACAGACACTAACGTGCAGCCCAACGTCACAATCGGGCCAGTACAAGTCCGTTTCTTTGCACACTTTTCTTATATTTGTTTTTCTGTTGCTTGAATGTCAATGCTTGAACCACATGATGGATGCTGCCCCTTGTGTTATTGGAGGGTACCACAGTGCCAGGCTTAGTGACTTCCACATTTCCCTTAGCATGAGCACTGACAGCTTCTGCACTGTGACCAGTACTTAGGAGGCTAAAGTCTTTGTTGTTTCTCTAGTCAACCGCAATTATTTTACCTTTTTATCAAGCATCTACTTACACCACAGTAAACCTTCAGGCAACCAGATTCTCCAGGCATATCACAGCAGTTCAGTTGTACAGGTCCGAATGCATTAGTTTCACTGATGACCATTTCACATAGTCATCATGGTCACTTGATTCAATTAATGGTTCAGTTTTAGCTTGGCTTTACAACTTCTTGTTTACATGCCATCGTGTTTTGGGCGAAGGCTCCACCCCACTCATGAATATTGATGAGTTAGTGTAGTGTGGCAGTATGCATAGAAATGTACATGATTTTTTTTGCAGCATGATGTTATTTCATCCACTAGATGGCAGAAGTGTACTGTGCTGAGCGTTATTCGAGCTTAATGCTGTAAAGCAGGTCATTACACGACACTCTGAGTCTGACCCAGGAATAACCGTATTTACATAGAATTCCAAGCATGTTCATAATCAGGATTAACACCAATAGGTTATTGCCAAAGTACAAACAGATGTCTGCAAAGTGGTCTAAATTACTTACAAATGTGAAACACTAAATAAGTATTCATCCCCTTCAAGTCAGTGTCAGCCATAAAAGCCTTGAGTCTGTGTGCACAAGTATCTCTCAATCAGCTCTCCCGTTTTCCTAATTCTTCTTTACAAAACTGCTAAAGCCCTGTCATGTGCTATGGTAATTGTGAGTGAACAGCCTTTGTCAAGTCCAGCCACAAATTCTAAGTTGGATTGAGATCTACACTCTGACTCTGCCACTCTGTTGTTCTGTAGCCATTCCTTTGTAGCTTTGGCTTTATGCTTGGATTTATTGTCTTCTCCCAAGGTGCAGGATTCCTGAGGACCACATCAGGTTTTCTCTAAGATTTTCCTGTAGTTTTCTTCATTCATTTTTCCCTCACAAGCCTGGTGCGGAGAAGCATACCGACAGCCTGATGCCACCACCACTATGCCTTCCGGTGGGAATGGTGTGTTTGTGATAATCTACAGCGTAACATGGCATTTAATCTGATGGCCAACAAGCTCAATTTTGGTCTCATCAGACTGCAGAAGCTTCTTCCATCTTACACCGGAGTCCCCCTTGTGCCTTCTGTCAAACTCTAGCCAAGATGTCCAGCATGATTTTTTCACTTTGCCACTCTCCCATAAATCTGTGGCTGGTGAAGCACCTGTGTACGATTGTTGCCTGCACAGCCACTGTAGCTTGTGACTTCTCCAGAGTCGTCATAGGTCTCTTGGTGACCTCCCTCACTCGTCTTCTTTGGTTTTTGGCGATGGCTTTCTCTAACAGATTTCCAGCCCTGCCATACCCTTTCCATTTCTTTGTGTTTAAGTGGATATTCAGTGACTTCAAGATTTTCTTGTCCCCTTTGCCTGGCTTGTGTTTTTCATGGAGTTGCTTGTTGTGTTTGTTTCTCTTCATTGTGTAGCTTAGGCCACCATACTGACTCATCAGAAGTTGTTCCTTACAATGAACTGAAAACTCCAGACAGGTTATCTCTGCTGAACTTATGACGAGACTTCTAAAAAGAAATGGGCCGCACCAGTTATATTTTTGTGGGTTGTTAAAACAACAATGTAGATGTCCCGGAGTGAACAAGTCAGAGTCCAGATCTCAATCCCATAGAGAGTTTGTGGCTGGACTTGAGAAAAGCTGTTCACTTGTGTTCCCCATGACACCTGACAGAGCTTGAGCAGTTTTGTAAAAAAGAATGGAGAAAAATGGCAGAGCTGATAGAAACAGATCTGTGCACACAAACAAGGCTGTCATGACTACCTAAATACTGACATGAAGGAGGAGAATACTTTTATGGTTTATATTTGTAATTAATTAAGACTACTCTGCAGAGACCTGTGTTCACTTTGACATTAAAGAGTCTTTCTCTGCTGATCATTGTCAAAAAAAGCCAAATTAAATCCACTGGGATTCAATGTTGTATTATAATAACGTGAAAACTTCCAAGAGGGCAAACACTTTTTATAGGCACTGAATATGACAAAGAATAGGAGATCGTAATTAAAAAGAAAAAGTAACAATGCAGATATATGAAGATTTGAATTCATACGTTATATGGCCTTTGTGTTTCACTGAGTGCAATTTTCAGCTTTATTTTAACTATACAATAAATGCTCTAAGTAAATGACAAGTGCAATGCATTCATTTTCTAAGGTCTTGATACGGCACTCAGACTCCAGCACTACGGAAGATCAAGGCTATGTTGCTGATCGCTGTCCTATCGTTTGTGTTACAGCTCTGAAATAAAATGAGAGAGAACAGTGGAGATGTATCCCCTTACTCTCCAGTGAGTACAGTGCAGGCGTCTCATTGGACATCACAGAAGAGGAAAATAATCCAGTGTTGGGAGTGTTAGATGCCTTTTAAATGAGGCAGTTAGAAAAACTGAAATTATTATGTATGTTAAAAAAAAAAAAGTCCAAAGGACTTTACCAAAATGCTGTCCCTGCAGACTGGGATTCATATGGACGCCTCCAACCTCCAATACTGGACTAGTCAAGGAAAAAAAGAAATAAAGTCCCTCTGGAGCAGCGGATCATCTTTTAGCAGTGCGTCGAGTCTCTTTCCCGTTGCTGACGGCTGTTGCCGCTGTGGCTCCAGTCTGGTGATTGGAAGAGCCTCTCCCATTATTCCTGACCCCTTGTGCTTGACCAGTGGAGTTTCCTGGGACTGGCCCACTGACTCCATTTCCATTGGATGTTTCATTGTTTCCTGGGAGAAAAAAAATTTGAATATCGGTGGGATGACATTAACAATAGGTGCAGCATGATCTTCATCTTTGAAAGCCTTCCCCCCCCCACCTGATTATAGCTCACCATTAAAGATGCTGCTGTATATTCAAGTGCCTGCACACTTCTTTGACTTGCAAATAAATGAAGCCTGTTCATTGCATGTATTTCATGCTCAGTATACACACTGATAAAAATAAACCTCAAAGGCTGGTTACATTTGTAAATGACAATAAACAAAGAACAAGTAAACAAAATCATTATAGGTGGCCCTGGACAAAACGTGTACTTGGGCAATATGTGACATGTGAAATTTAATATAAATAAATGCACAATGGTAATAAATAAATAAATAAATGTCCCACAGTCCGTAGAGATGCAGGTCAGGTGGATCGGTGATGCTAAATTGGACACGAATATGTGTGTGCGTGTGTGTGTTGTGGCACAGTGTGCCTTAGGTTCATGCCAAAGTGGCAGGGTGCAGTTTTTTTTTTTATCATTTATTTATTTATCATTATTTTTTATTATAGTGATACTCAGGAATGTGAATGTGTAGGAAAGCCATGTGGACATGGAGCGCTACTGGGAAAATGGATCGACTAATTCTGCATGTCTGGATGAGTGATTTGTGCAGCCATCCATCATTAGCAGTTCTGGGGGTCAGTAATCAAACCACCTACACTACGAAATATAAAAGATTGAGTGAAAGCTAGGGAGGTGAAAAAAGGCTATAGTTGTGGCCAAAAGTTTTGAGAATGACACAAGTGTTGGTGTTCACAAGGTTTGCTGCTTCAGTGTTTTTAGATCTTTGTGTCAGATGTTTCTATGGTGTACTGAAGTAGAATTACAAGCAGTTCAGAAGTTTCAAAGGCTTTTATTGACAACTAGTCATTTAGCCCGTTACAATAACGGGCGCTAGAACAGTAGTGAATAAACATTAGTAGTAACAGTCTATATTAAATGGCAAGGGACTTTGACCTCATTCTTTTTGTTGGTCGTATTTTTCTTTCTTTCAGCCTTTCTTTTGTTGATGTTTACTTGCTGAGCTGACTGTTCTTCGTGGGCTGCCGCCGTGTATTGTGTGTCTTTAATTTTCTGTGACAGTAATACTGTCTTGTACGGCTCTATTCAATAAGGGCGCGCACAAAAAGGCGAGCTTCAAAAGGGCGACCTCAATTGAGCGCGGCGAATAAAGGCGTTCGTAGATAATTTAGTTCAAATGGCTCTGGAATATGTGAAGAGCAACAAAGGTGCAGATCTTTATTTACGCGCACCTTTATTCTCTGCGCCCAATTGAGGTTGCCCTTTTGAGGCTCGCCTTTTTGTGCGCGCCCTTATTGAAGGATACCGTCTTGTACGTCCGCTGGCTTGTACGTCCGTAATATACCTTTAATTTTCTCTGGCGGTAATACAGGCGTGCGCGTCGGTAATATGCCTTTAATCTCCTCTGACAGTAATACTGGCTTGTATGTGGCTGTAATATGCGTCACTGTATTGTGTACCTTTAATTTCCTCTCACAGTAATACTGGTTTGTATTTCCGTAAAACGCCTCTAACTTTCTCTGACAGTAATATCGCGCATCGCACCGTGCCCCGCGCATGCGCACTTCACCAGAAGACACCCACACCCGGACACCTGGACGCACACGGGGATTTTATATATATAGATTACATTAAGTTTATGCAGAGTACATATTTGCATTCTATTTCAAGAATTGCAATTCACCCTGGCAGGCTATCAATCAACTTCTGAGCCAAATCCTGACTGATAGCAGCCCATTCTTGCATAATCAGAATTGGTTGGTTTTTGTTTGTCCACCTGCCTCTTCAGGTTTGACCACAAGTTCTCAATGGCATTAAAGGTCTGGGGAGGTTCCTGGCCATGAACCCCAAATGTCAATATTTTGTTCCCCAAGCCACTTAGTTGTCACTTTTGCCTTATGGCCTGGTGCTCCATCATGCTAGATTGTTCATTGTTGGTCACCAAACTATTCTTGGATGGTTGGGAGAAGTTGCACTCGGAGGATGTTTTGGTACCATTCTTTATTTATGGCTCGGGATCTAAAAACACTGAAGCAGCAAATTTTGTGAAAACCAATACTTGTGTTATTCTCAAAACCTATAGCTACAACTATAGTCTTTATGGAGAAAACAAGATGAGAGGAAACAAAGAGAAGGGCTCAAAATATGAGTGAGTTTGTCTCCTTGTAACAGAACTGTGCCGTCATGGAGAGAGGGGTCAACCCAGTCTCAGTGCATTATGGGGCAAGGGAGACATTATCGTCTTGGAATATTTCTGCAGGTACTGAATGAAGGTGGCAGACGGAGAGTCCATGAGTCTGAGTTCCAAGATGAGAGGCATATCTGCTGACAAAGAACCCACTGAGGGTACAGAATAAAATGGGTGACTAGTAATACCACAGTAGTCGAGCCATAGAGAGAGACAGAATTCCTGTTGTATTTCAAACAGGATTAACCTCCTGGATGGGATTCAAATGCCATATGTATTTCCCTTTCGTTCATCTTTGATTCTTTTTCTTATGCTAATATTCTCAGTTTTAATTTCTATGTATCTACAGTATGTACTTACTGTTATGTTCCCTGCACATTTCTGAGATTTTTTTTAAGACTACTGTGCTTAGAACCTCTCTACATAACAACTCCATCCTGTGGTGAGTGCAACCTTTGCCTAAAGAAAAAATTACTTTTTTATTATTCACTTTGAGGAAAGTGTAAAAGAATGGGATCTGGAGAGACTCTTTGAGGACTATGGCTCTGGTCAATGCACAGCTGGCTAACAAAACTGAACATGAGACTTTCATTTTAATTTCTGAATGGAGAGTACAAGATGGTTTTAAAGTATGTCTCACACATCTTGCCTGAAGAAGGGGCCTGAGTTGCCTCGAAAGCTTGCAAATTGTAATCTTTTTAGTTAGCCAATAAAAAGTGTCATTTTGCTTGGCTTTTCTCTATCACACCTGTGAAATAGAAATCATTTTGTATATAAAAATGTAATTCCCAAACCTTGAGTTCCTTACCCAGACCACCAAATGCCCTGAAGCTTTCAGAAATTTAAATAAAACCACAAGCTGTTTGTTAGCCAATCATGCAAAACTGAGTGCCAGTTTTCATGAACTTTTGCATGTGTGTTGCTGATAGTCTTTTTATTATATAAAAAAAATCCTGGGACGAGACAAGACTTTTTAGCCTGGAATGAGACAAGAGTTTTTCAGAGAGATAATTTCATGTCCAGCGAGATGCGACTTTGTGCCAAGAGATTTAACCACGCCCGGGGCTGGAAATAAAAGACAAAGAGTAGATGACAAAGTAGAACATCGTAAAGAGGTTCAAAAACGTTGGCATGATACACATGCAGAGCAGGTTAAAGATAATGAAAATACTAAAATTCGAAAGTCTCAAAAAAATGATAGTAAAGACCACATTAGCGCAAACAAATGGAAATTATTACTCGGTGAATGAATGGAACAGCGAAAAGAGATCAAATATATGGATATAGGTGATATGATAGAAGTATGTAGATATTGTTCAAATTTAAACTTTAAGTCAGAGACTTTTAATCATCTAATTCGTGTTGCCATCAGGGAAGAATAGTGTTTCTTCCCAATGAAGAGGTGTATCCGCGAGAATTAAAAGATTTGTTGTTTGGTGAAAGTGAAATCCACATACGTGAGTGGCAGAGATACGCAATGGCTGGTGCCGGGGGGTTGGTGAGCGAAACAAGCAGGGGGCAACGCCCCCTAGTCTATTTTGAAATAACGTCTTTATGGCGTTTTGTGGTTGCACTGCATTGACTATAACTCTCATCAGGCAGCAGGAGTGTGCTGGAGCTGATGGAAGGACAGGAGGACACCATTATTAGCGTGCACAAAGTTTGTACCGGCCAAAGTGGATCTCATCTAAGATTAAAGGTACAGCAATTTCTTGCGTCAACTAATTTGGATCACAATTTCGTTGCCTCACTGGATTTCATCTTCTGCCTAACAACATCTCTTTTAGGGCCCTATAATACATAAACGTTTTTCTAGCAATTTAGCACTACATTAGGATGGTCCTAAACCACATGAACAGTTACTTGCCATTATTTTCAATGACATTATTCACATCTAAACATTTTAGCAGTGAGCAGTTAGAAAAACTTGCATACAGCAGTTTTCAAGCATTTTCAGCCAAACGCTTGTTCCACTGAAATCAATGGTAACACTCATAAAATGCTAAAAACGAAAATTTTGGAAGCTTTTTTACAGGAAGGCAATGTTTCTTCCTGGATGACGCAGCTCATTGAAACTACAAAAAATGGATGTAAGCTGGTTGAGGGAGAATTTTGTAAAAATGGTATTTCTTCTCACTAAGAACAATAAATACATGAAATAAGTGACCAAGAAGTGTAGGAAACTGTAGTACTGCGGTGACCTTCAAATCTGGATCGGATGATAATTTGAAAAAGTTAAACAAATAGGAATTGTTAATCTATGTTAGGCTGAATAAACTGTTGTGATTATAATTATAACGTTTTCACTGCAAGTAATCCTTGTGGTATGAAGGATATCTCAGGTCCACAAAGACGTTTCTTTTCTTCAGTAAAGTATACAGGTTTTAACAGCTGTTCACAACCAGAGTCAGTCAACCTGGGACTTGTTGCAGAGCCACTCACCTGGATTTGCTGCTGCTGTGCCGTTGTTTTGATTGGATGAGCCTCCTTGGTCATTTGCAGGCTTCAGAAGACAATGTATTAAATCAGAAAAAAATGGAGGAAATTAGTAAAACCACCAACAGCAGGTGTAACTTATGCATTCTAACTATTGTAAAAATTCCATTTCCTTACCGTTTTGTTCACCTGGGCAAGGTATTCTGGGTTGGGCTCACTAAAATTTGGTACCTCTGAGTACACCATGCAAAACCTGGGGAGGTGAAGGCAAAGGGGCATTGGTTTTCGGCAGTGCAAAATAGAAGCAAAAGTCAAAACCCCTTAAGCTGTAACATTCAGGAACAGAAGGCCAATCAACCACAAATAGAAAATTAGAGCCAGTGTCTGGGTGCCCTGAAAGAGCCACCTTATCAAATGGCAGATGAATATTGACTGTCGACATCTAGGTGGAATTTGAATATATAAATGTAAAAACTGACACATAATATGAGGATTGTGAATTTAATGTTCATATTTTTCATAGAATGAAACATTGTGCAGGTGCAGGCAGTTCAGTGAAAGTGAATGGTTGAGAAATATTAGCCTGTCAACATTTAAAACTACATGAAAATGAAATGAAAAGTAGTTCAACATTAGAGGCGCCATACAAGGAGTGACTATTATGAATTAAAGGTAAGGTGAAGTGAAGTAAGGGACAAGGGTATGAAACATTTATATATTTAAGCCTTTTGCTGTAAAAATATTATAGTGACAAGCTCTAGAAATTGTTCTTCCTGGCTATGTGCACTAGTTTTATTACCTGTCCCTAAATGCTTTCATGCCATTGGCAGCACCAGATCTTGAAGAGTTTTCTTAACAGATGCTCATTGTTCACATTTGATATAATTCATACTCATTAAAAAAGTAAACTTACTCTCCAACCTTCTGGAGTTCCCCTCCTCGGCCTGTGTAAAGTGTCAGGCAGCCTTTGAACACTGATGCGTACCTGCAGTGATAGAAGAGGAGGTATCAGCATTAAAAACAAAGGACAATCGCTTACCATGGCACTGAAGATCATTGAAGCGGTAGGTAAAAAACTGCCTTTATGGTTCTTATTGGCCACATAAAATAACCACAGCATGCCACCTTCTAATTTATTCCAGTATTTCCTCACTGTGCACAGTGAAAACAAAATATAATTTAGAGTGTTTTCTTGTGAGCTGTAACTGTTTTGCTATCAAAGCTACACGGCTCAGCTGTAACTTATTGGAAAGTTCAAAAATTCAAAAATACTTTTTCATGATGATGTCAAACTTTAACTTTTGCATAAGTTTAAGATTATTTTTTCAAGAACAAATTGCAATTTGTTTTACTACGCTTATTTATTTCAAAAACAGTGAAGGGTTTGGAGTAAGACACTATTTTTTTATACAGAAATACAGTATAGAGTTACTACCTATACACAAATAATTGACCTGTTAAAAAGTAACATGTGAAAGGGATCCATTTTCTTCACTTAATTTGGAAGAAAGAATTTGTATCTGCTTTCAAACAAAAGAATGAGTTGTTATTCAAAGGAGTTTATGAACAACAAGGCTCTGAATTTAAGAAATCGTTAACTGAAACAGAGCAGAGTGATGGCTCTGAGTCAAGAAATCTGCGCCGGCAATTGGAAGGTTGTCGGTTTGAATTCTGTAAATGCCAGAAGTGACTCTACTCTGTTAGGCCCTTCAGCAAGGCCCTTAACCTGCAATTGCGTTGTCCTCGGTAATCTGAATCTAGCCCTGCAAGTAGGTCCTCCAATTTACAGGGAAACTTTGTGTCTTTATGGCAGGATTGGCACTCCAGCCACCGTTAAATAAAACTCACACTGTTCCAGTGTGGTGCTCAGGGATCTCTATTGGAAATTAAAAAAATAATATATATATATGTTGTGGTAGCTACCCACTGAACCAGGGGTTGGCACTGTTTGTTAATGCCTTATCTCTTCTTCACTTTGCAGAATGGAAAGCTCACAGATATTCCATCAATGATGTCACGTATGTTGTCCACCCTCTTGAACTGGCCACTTTCATCCTGAATGCCATCAACTGTGAGTCAGTTCTGTTTTGAACTTGCATCTGAAAAGCCGTTTCCACAACTTGTTGTGTGCTTCTGTTTTTCTATAAACCTTCAGTTGTATGAGGTCACCAGGGTGGTGTCCCAAACCTTTCACATTGTTGTGTCTCCTTTATATTATATATATATATATATATATACAGTGGTGTGAAAAACTATTTGCCCCCTTCCTGATTTCTTATTCTTTTGCATGTTTGTCACACAAAATGTTTCTGATCATCAAACACATTTAACCATTAGTCAAATATAACACAAGTAAACACAAAATGCAGTTTTTAAATGATGGTTTTTATTATTTAGGGAGAAAAAAAATCCAAACCTACATGGCCCTGTGTGAAAAAGTAATTGCCCCCTTGTTAAAAAATAACCTAACTGTGGTGTATCACACCTGAGTTCAATTTCCATAGCCACCCCCAGGCCTGATTACTGCCACACCTGTTTCAATCAAGAAATCACTTAAATAGGAGCTGCCTGACACAGAGAAGTAGACCAAAAGCACCTCAAAAGCTAGACATCATGCCAAGATCCAAAGAAATTCAGGAACAAATGAGAACAGAAGTAATTGAGATCTATCAGTCTGGTAAAGGTTATAAAGCCATGTCTAAAGCTTTGGGACTCCAGCGAACCACAGTGAGAGCCATTATCCACAAATGGCAAAACATGGAACAGTGGTGAACCTTCCCAGGAGTGGCCGGCCGACCAAAATTACCCGAAGAGCGCAGAGACGACTCATCCGAGAGGTCACAAAAGACCCCAGGACAACGTCTAAAGAACTGCAGGCCTCACTTGCCTCAATTAAGGTCAGTGTTCACGACTCCACCATAAGAAAGAGACTGGGCAAAAATGGCCTGCATGGCAGATTTCCAAGACGCAAACCACTGTTAAGCAAAAAGAACATTAGGGCTCGTCTCAATTTTGCTAAGAAACATCTCAATGATTGCCAAGACTTTTGGGAAAATACCTTGTGGACTGATGAGTCAAAAGTTGAACTTTTTGGAAGGCAAATGTCCCGTTACATCTGGCGTAAAAGGAACACAGCATTTCAGAAAAAGAACATCATACCAACAGTAAAATATGGTGGTGGTAGTGTGATGGTCTGGGGTTGTTTTGCTGCTTCAGGACCTGGAAGGCTTGCTATGATAGATGGAACCATGAATTCTACTGTCTACCAAAAAATCCTGAAGGAGAATGTCCGGCCATCTGTTCGTCAACTCAAGCTGAAGCGATCTTGGGTGCTGCAACAGGACAATGACCCAAAACACACCAGCAAATCCACCTCTGAATGGCTGAAGAAAAACAAAATGAAGACTTTGGAGTGGCCTAGTCAAAGTCCTGACCTGAATCCAATTGAGATGCTATGGCATGACCTTAAAAAGGCGGTTCATGCTAGAAAACCCTCAAATAAAGCTGAATTACAACAATTTTGCAAAGATGAGTGGCCAAAATTCCTCCAGAGCGCTGTAAAAGACTCATTGCAAGTTATCGCAAACGCTTGATTGCAGTTATTGCTGCTAAGGGTGGCCCAACCAGTTATTAGGTTCAGGGGGCAATTACTTTTTCACACAGGGCCATGTAGGTTTGGATTTTTTTTTCTCCCTAAATAATAAAAACCACCATTTACAAACTGCATTTTGTGTTTACTTGTGTTATATTTGACTAATGGTTAAATGTGTTTGATGATCAGAAACATTTTGTGTGACAAACATGCAAAAGAATAAGAAATCAGGAAGGGGGCAAATAGTTTTTCACACCACTGTATATATATATATACACTAGCCATGTGCGCCCAACTACGTTGCGCATGTTAAAGTTGTCTGTGAAGGGCTCCATTTAAACACGGCTGCCAGTTGTGAACTGGGCCCTTCGTCGCGCATTATGATTTTTTATAAGGGAAACAAAATTACAAAACAAAACCCTTGGACATTGATTCGATAGGAACGGCCTACTCGGAATCACTGTACGAATAGTAATTATGTGGTGGTGTAGGAGCATTTCTGCTTCTCTCCGTTCACAGTCCGTCTCGCGTTTCCTCTCCAATCTCGCAGGTTGCTTTGTGGCAATCCAAAGAGTAAGGCAATATACACGGAGCAATGGTTATAAAAGGGGGACACATAGGTATCCAGGCTCTTTAATGCATAAATAGGGATCACTTCACTGACATGTGAGCAAGCCACAGTACAACTGTGAGACGTCCAGCACTCGCCGGCTACAACGTAACAATAATAATTTCCGGAACGTGCTGTTACGTTGTCATTCATTTTACCCACTGTCTTTCTTTTATTCATATGTTACGTAGGCATGTACCTTTATCTTCGGCAATCTTATTCTCTAACCAGGCCTCAGGAGCTAACCAGTGTAACACTGTCCACCACCCCTTTCGTTATTCCGGCACATTGTTGACATCCATGAGTAACAACAACGTACTAAACTGGAAGGTGGTCTACGCATGCGTGGAATTTGCGGACAAACTAAGATCAAGATCCAAATGAAGATGATATATATATATATATATATATATATATATATATATATTATATATATATATATATATATATATATATATATATATATATGTTCCTGTACACGTGTTGAGATTCTTTTTGAAGTTTGTCCTATGTATACCGCTGAGCAAGAATTGCATGGGATACTGTAAACTGAATTTCGTGTTTCTGCTGTCGATTTCTTGTTTTTGGCATTAAAGAGGACAAACTTCAAAAAGAATCTCAACACGTGTACAGGAACTTTGCAACGCCGTCAGAAGAAAGGACGCACTATCATTGATCTATGCACATACTAAATCAACAGGACATACATTCAACTGGGACAATGTAAAAGTAAAATTTAAGGCCAGTACTAAAAGTGCCAGAGAGTTGGCCGAGTCTTGGCTATCAAATGAAAACGCCATCAACGGTATACAGTGGTGTGAAAAACTATTTGCCCCCTTCCTGATTTCTTATTCTTTTGCATGTTTGTCACACAAAATGTTTCTGATCATCAAATACATTTAACCATTAGTCAAATATAACACAAGTAAACACAAAATGCAGTTTTTAAATGATGGTTTTTATTATTTAGGGAGAAAAAAAATCCACACCTACATGGCCCTGTGTGAAAAAGTAATTGCCCCCTTGTTAAAAAATAACCTAACTGTGGTGTATCACACCTGAGTTCAATTTCCGTAGCCACCCCCAAGCCTGATTACTGCCACACCTGTTTCAATCAAGAAATCACTTAAATAGGAGCTGCCTGACACAGAGAAGTAGACCAAAAGCACCTCAAAAGCTAGACATCATGCCAAGATCCAAAGAAATTCAGGAACAAATGAGAACAGAAGTAATTGAGATCTATCAGTCTGGTAAAGGTTATAAAGCCATTTCTAAAGCTTTGGGACTCCAGCGAACCACAGTGAGAGCCATTATCCACAAATGGCAAAAACATGGAACAGTGGTGAACCTTCCCAGGAGTGGCCGGCCGACCAAAATTACCCCAAGAGCGCAGAGACGACTCATCCGAGAGGTCACAAAAGACCCCAGGACAACGTCTAAAGAACTGCAGGCCTCACTTGCCTCAATTAAGGTCAGTGTTCACGACTCCACCATAACAAAAGAGACTGGGCAAAAACGGCCTGCATGGCAGATGTCCAAGACGCAAACCACTGTTAAGCAAAAAGAACATTAGGGCTCGTCTCAATTTTGCTAAGAAACATCTCAATGATTGCCAAGACTTTTGGGAAAATACCTTGTGGACTGATGAGACAAAAGTTGAACTTTTTGGAAGGCAAATGTCCCGTTACATCTGGCGTAAAAGGAACACAGCATTTCAGAAAAAGAACATCATACCAACAGTAAAATATGTTGGTGGTAGTGTGATGGTCTGGGGTTGTTTTGCTGCTTCAGGACCTGGAAGGCTTGCTGTGATAGATGGAACCATGAATTCTACTGTCTACCAAAAAATCCTGAAGGAGAATGTCCGGCCATCTGTTCGTCAACTCAAGCTGAAGCGATCTTGGGTGCTGCAACAGGACAATGACCCAAAACACACCAGCAAATCCACCTCTGAATGGCTGAAGAAAAACAAAATGAAGACTTTGGAGTGGCCTAGTCAAAGTCCTGACCTGAATCCAATTGAGATGCTATGGCATGACCTTAAAAAGGCGGTTCATGTTAGAAAACCCTCAAATAAAGCTGAATTACAACAATTTTGCAAAGATGAGTGGGCCAAAATTCCTCCAGAGCGCTGTAAAAGACTCATTGCAAGTTATCGCAAACGCTTGATTGCAGTTATTGCTGCTAAGGGTGGCCCAACCAGTTATTAGGTTCAGGGGGCAATTACTTTTTCACACAAGGCCATGTAGGTTTGGATTTTTTTTTCTCCCTAAATAATAAAAACCACCATTTACAAACTGCATTTTGTGTTTACTTGTGTTATATTTGACTAATGGTTAAATGTGTTTGATGATCAGAAACATTTTGTGTGACAAACATGCAAAAGAATAAGAAATCAGGAAGGGGGCAAATAGTTTTTCACACCACTGTATATACAGTATATACACTGAATATACATACACCAGGTTTTACAAAAACATTTTTGATAATATGGTAAATTAAAATATAATGACCCATTCCTCCTAGTGTAAAAAGGCTCAAGTTAAGAATTAATTCATAAAATAACATAAACCCCAGAGCTCAAAAAAAGAGCACAAAAGCTTGATAACCCTCTGAAACTGTTTAAAATACAAGATGCCATACACTCATTGTAGAATGGAGAAACTTCAGGCCCACATGGCTACCCACAAGAATTTTAGTTAGGAATGTTTACTGAAGTTACAGAAAATAAAATTCTACCAAATATATTATATAAAGAACTACGACGGCCTTCAGAAGCAGTCTTATATTAGCCTGAGCTAATAGGAGACTCCAAGCCTAGGCCAAGCACATAGTGCTTCTGAATTCTACAAGTGAAATGTTTCTTGGTGACATCAGCTGAGCTTCTCTCTCATTTAAAGTATCATTTACTTTCACAGTGTCTGTCTACCATTTCTTTGCATTCATCTTAGAAAGAATAGGTGCGCAACCTTTGCTATTTAAATGCATTATCTTGTTTGGTTTTTAATTATGATATCATGTTTACTCCATATTACTTTCCATAACTATATTTCACTCCACCAAAGGACCAAAAGCAACACTAAACCCACAAAAAGGTATCTTGTACATTATGTGTCTCCATCTTCAAGCTGTACGTCAGCCTCTAAAACAACCCCAGTTTTAGATGAGACCCTCTATTTACATTGCTCTCTTTGTCAGGTGGTGGCAGAATTGCAAGTCATTTTAGGACTGTTATACATATCTGTCTGATTGAGATATATTTTGTTTCCATTTGTGTCCAAATAAATAAAATACTTTAAAAAAAGAAAGAATAGTGAAAGAAAACATGGAAAGCACTTTGTGATACTTGAGATGACTCTCATTACAAACAGTGCTACATAAAATACTGATAGTGTTAAGATAACTATCACTATAAAAGGCACTTTGCGGCATAAACGTCTGTTGATTGTTAATCTAAAGAGTACAGACTTTGTACGATGTAATATAAAATAAAGTATGACAGCTCTGAGCAGGTGTTCCCCTATAAAAGGGATGACATGAAATGACTGCATTATTATAAAGCAATACTAAAATGGAGCACACCAAGACAGGCAGCTTCTTAAATAAATTAAATTGTTTGCTTTGTAAAAAATTAACAAAGTTCTCATTATGAATAATGTAACATTAACTCTTATAACATTCTGTATCAACTGAGATTTATAATAAAAAATAGTCACATTTCTAATTATGCACCATTTTAAAAGAGGGATTAATGACTTTTCCTTATTGTGAATGATACTATATGAAATAAAACTGAGTTTGTAAAGATCAGACAGGGCTCACTGTGTAAGATAATTTATAAAATAGATTGTTTGATCCAATCACACGAACAGAGATGTATTCTCTTCACCAGAGAAGATATAAAGAATTTTGTACTGATAAAATTCAGAAAACGAGCATTCACACTTGAGCCATGGAGATGACACTTTACCCCTTTGTAAGCCGGATGATGTCTCCTGCTTGGATCAGACTGCCCACTTCATCCCATACCGAAATGCTGATGCTGCCTGTTTTGTCTGCCACTTTGCATGTGCGCACCTCATGGCCATCCTTGGTTTTGGTGACACGACCTTCAGAAAAAGAAGTAGAAAGACCATAATCAGTTTTATAGGCAAGTGCAACTGAACAGTTGATAGAAAACATTATCAGTAGTGCTTAGGGGCTCTTTATATGTCAGCTTGATGCTCATCTGAAAGACGATGTCACATTACACGACTTCTATTTGGAGGGAATGTCCAACCTGATGATTTTAGTTGCTCATCTTGTCACCAGAGGATGGATGTCAGATTACATGACTTGATCTCAATGGGGAAGTCAAGTTAGATGACCATGTAAAGAGTTTCCAGCACAGTTTTACACCTCTAAAGTCAATCTTGCCCCTTTTTCCGGCAGACAATAACGAGCTGTCTGATGAAACTGATGTCCATTCAAAGGCATTACAGGCACGACAAGTTCAGCCACAATCTCAGCCCTTTTCTCTATACACATGTGTTCAATTCTATTTGTCAGGTCCAAAACACCCAAGCTGATTATTCCTCGTAGCTGCATTATATGCATTGTACTTCCAGGTGAGCACTCATTGGTTTTCAGCTCTTACATGCACAAAGCTGCCACTATGATTTAAGAGAAAATCAAACCTGTTTAAGTCACTTGATATGTCAGACTACACAACTGGCAGTGTGACGGGAGAGCACTGCAAACCCAAACACTCACTAAGATTGTGTTAATGAAGTCCGCAACTGAAAATTGCTGGAAAAGTCATGCATTGTGATATGCAATTAAGGGGAAAAGAAATTTATCAGATAGGTTGGTCTAAATGGCCTGTTCTTGTCAGAAACCTGTCTTACTTTTTTATGCCTTAAGTGATTTTCAAAATACTAAAACACAGGAGTATTGAGCCTTGAAGCATTTAAAAACAGATTTCACTTTAACTTGCTTACAGTTAAACTACACTTTCATTTTAATGGTCACCTGCTTAGTAATGAATTGTATTAAGTTGAAGTTAATTTTGAAATCATTTGTGAGCAACCTGTAATGGGGTCCATTAGAATGCTGTGCATGCATGTTTGTCCGTTAGTTACCTTGGCAGTTTTGTTCTGTGAGTGATGCAATAGATAGATAGATAGATAGATATGAAAGGCACTATATAATAGATGTATCTATCTATCTATCTATTGTTATTATTAAGTTTAGTATTTTATTTTGTTCAGATTTTGTTCTATCTATCTGTCTGGCACTATATAATAGGTAGATATGAAAGGCACTATATAATAGATAGATAGATAGATCTATCTATCTATCTATAAAAATTAGCATCCACCTAATTAAAGAATAAGTGCATTTTGTTATTGCAACAGATGTTGCATCACAAACCTGAAAACTGCTTTTTATACCTAATGACCTATTTAAATCAAGAGAAAGAAAAGTTAACCCAGCCACAGGGTATGCACAAACCAGTGTGTTTCTTCGTGCCGGTCCCAAGCCCGGATAAAAGGGGAGGGTTACGTCAGGAAGGGCATCCGTGTAAAATTTTGCCAAATCAATATGTGGACAACAATACAAATTTCCATACTGGATCGGTCGAGCCCCGGGTTAACAACAACCGCCACCAGTACTGTTAATCAATAGGGTGCTGGCAGAAATTGGGCTACTGCTGGCCGAAGAAGAAGAAGGAGAAGAAGAGGGGGGAGACGTGTCCAGAGGCAGGAGGAAGGTAAAGAGAGTGGAACTTTGAATGTTGACAGTATGACTGGTAAGGGGAGAGAGTTAGCCGATATGATGGAGAGAAGGAAGGTTGATATATTGTGCGTGCAACAGACTAAATGGAAGGGAGGTAAGGCCAGGTGGATTGGAGGTGGATTCAAATTGTTCTATCATGGTGTGGATAGGAGGAAAAATGGAGTAGGGGTTATTCTGAAGGAACAGTATGTCAAGAGTATTCTGGAGGTGAAAAGAGTGTCAGACAGAGTAATGATTATGAAGCTGGAAATTGGAGGTGTGATGATGAATGTTGTTAGTGCATATGCACTGCAAGTTGGGTGTGCAATGGATGAGAAAGAAGATTTTTGGAGTGAGTTGGATAAAGTGATGAACAGTGTACGCAAGGGAAAGAAAGTGGTGATTGGAGCGGATTTCAATGGACATGTTGGTGAAGGGAACAAAGGAGACAAGGAGGTGATGGGTAGGTATGGTGTCAAGGAGAGGAATGAAGAAGGTCAGAGGATAGTGGATTTTTCCAAAAGGATGGACATGGCTGTGGTGAATACGTATTTTAAGAAGAGGGAGGAACATAGGGTGACGTACAAGAGTGGAGGAAGATGCACACAGGTAGATTACATCCTGTGCAGAAGAGTCTGCAAAGTAGTGGCAGGGGAAAGTGTAGTTAGGCATAGGATGGTGGTCTATAGGATGACGTTGGAGATCAAGAAGAGGAAGAGAGTGAGGGAAAAGCCAAGGATCAAATGGTGGAAGTTGAAAAAGGAAGACTGCAAGGTTGAGTTTAGGGAGGAGGTGAGACAGGCACTGGGTGGTAGTGAAGAATTACCAGACAGTTGGGAAACTACAGCAGATGTAGTAAGGGTGACAGCAAGAAGGGGGCTTGGCATGACATCTGGAAAGAGGAAGGAGGAAAAGGAAACCTGGTGGTGGAATAGGGAAGTACAAGAGAGTATACAGAGGAAAAGGATGGCAAAGAAGAAGTGGGATAGTCAGAGAGATGCAGAAAGTAGAAGAGTACAAAGAGATAAGGCGCAAGGTGAAGAGAGAGGTGGTGAAGGCTAAAGAAAAGGCGTATGATGAGTTGTATGAGAGGTTGGACAGTAAAGAGGGAGAAAAGGACCTGTACCGATTGGCTAGACAGAGGGACCGAGCTGGGAAAGATGTGTAGCAGGTCAGGGTAATAAAGGATAAATATGGAAACGTACTCACAAGCGAGGAGAGTGTGTTGAGCAGATAGAAAGAGTACTTCAAGAGGCTTATGAATGAAGAGAACGAGAGAGAGAAGAGGTTGGATGATGTGGAGATAGTGAATCAGGAAGTCCAACGGATTAACAAGGAGGAAGTAAGGAGAGCCCTGAAGAGGATGAAGAATGGAAAAGCCGGTGGTCCAGACAACATACCTGTGGAAGCATGAAGGTGTTTAGGAGAGATGGGAATGGAAATTGATGAGCCACAGCATGAAGTTATGAGAAAGAGTAGTGGAAGCTAGGTTAAGAAGTGAGGTGATGAGTAGTGAGCAGCAGTATGGTTTCATGCCAAGAAAGAGCACCACAGATGCGATGTTTGCTCTGAAGGTGTTGATGGAGAAGTATAGAGAAGGCCAGAAGGAGTTGCATTCCGTCTTTGTGGACCTGAAGAAAGCATATGACAGGGTGCCTCGAGAGGAGCTGTGGTATTGTATGAGGAAGTCGGGAGTGGCAGAGAAGTACGCAAGAGTTGTACAGGATATATACGAGGGAAGTGTGACTGTGGTGAGGTCTGCGGTCTGTGGATGCATTCAAGGTGGAGGAAGGATTATATCAGGGATCACCTCTGAGCCCTTTCTTATTTTAATGGTGATAGACAGGTTGACAGACGAGATTAGACAGGAGTCCCCGTGGACTATGATGTTTGCTGATGACATTGTGATCTGTAGCCATAGTAGGGAGCAGGTTGAGGAGACCCTGGAGAGGTGGAGATATGCTCTAGAGAGGAGAGGAAACAAGGACAATGGGAACAAGACAGAATACATGTGTGTAAATGAGAGGGAGGTCAGTGGAATGGTGAGGATGCAAGGAGTAGAGTTGGTGAAAGTGGATGAGTTTAAATACTTGGGATCAACAGTACAGAGTAATGGGGATTGTGGAAGAGAGGTTATGCTATATGTGTTGGAGACGGTGGCACTGACCAGAAAGCAGGAGACAGAGCTGGAGGTGGCAGAGTTAAAGATGCTAAGATTTGCATTGGGTGTGACAAGGATGGACAGGATTAGAAATGAGGACATTAGAGGGTCAGCTCAAGTTGGATGGTTGGGAGACAAAGTCAGAGAGGTGAGATTGGGTTGGTTTGGACATGTGCAGAGGAGAGATGCTGAGTATACTGGGAGAAGGATGCTAAGGAAAGAGCTGCCAGGCAAGAGAAAAAGAAGGTCTAAGAGAAGGTTTATGGATGTGGTGAGAGAGGACATGCAGGTGATGGGCATAACAGAACAAGATGCAGAGGACAGGAACATACGGAAGAAGATGATCTGCTGTGGCAACCCCTAATGTGAGCAGCTGAAAGAAGAAGAAGAAAGAAAAGTTCTGATTTGGTTGTCACAGTCACAGTGAGGCATTATTCAGGCAAATTGCTGTTGGTATAAAGCAGCTCCCTGTAGCATTTCTTAACACACTTCTACTGAATGATTCGTTGGCTGAAAGTCCACAGTGTTGGTGTGTCACAGAGAGGATGTGCAGCATTGTTCATAATGGCCCTCAGTTTGTCATCATTCTCTTCTTCTCTATGAACTCTAGGGGCTCCACAGCATGTCTTATAACTTAGTTTGCCCTTATAATTAGCTTGTTGATTCACTGGTCCTCTCTTGAAGTGATGTTACCAACCCAGCACACCACACAGGCCATCTCAGAGTTGTAGAAGATGTAAAGGATGTCACTTAACACATTAAAAGAACACGTTAAAAGAGCCTGCTCTGCCCCTTCTTATATAGTTCCTCTGTGTTTTGAGACCAGTCCAACCTGTCATTAATGTAAGACTCCAAGTACTTGTAGGAGTGGACCACCTTTAAATCCACTCCTTGAATTGTGACAGGACATAGGGGCTCTTTGTTGCAGTGAAAACTCATCCCGCTGCATTACAGTGGTAGATACTGTAATAGTATCATTCTCTTTTAAAACGTTATGACATACAGGGTTTAACACACTTAAACCTGATAACAGGTTCAGAACGCTTCTGTAAAAGTCCTGGTCTGAACCAAATGTTGTGATTATATGACTCCTCAATTGGCTCTTTTATACTGATTTTCTGAATAATATTGACCTAATTCAAAACTAAACCATCTTAAAAAATGTTTTTTCCCAACACTTCAGTATAGTGACCTAAACAGCTTATATCCTACAAGCCAGTTAAGATCTTATGATACAGGGATTCTTTCTGGCCAGAAACCCTGGTATGAAGCTCATGACTCAACACTCCATTGACTGTGTTTTTTTAATCTCCTGAACTTTCTTCTAAGATATATTCTGGAGGCTCTATCTGTTTCAAGGCCCTGTCACACTATATGATTTGTGTAGCAATTATCAGTTGCAGACTTCATTTAGCCCTGTGATAGACCAGGGTTTGTTTGTGCCTTGTAACCTATGCTAGCTGGAAAAAGCTCCAGCAGGCCCCCATGACCCTGTTCAGAACTAAGCGGGTTAGAAAATGACTGACTGACTGACTTCATTTACACAGTTGTGTATTTTGACATCTCCAGTTTTGCAAATAACAGTGTGGGTATTTCTGTATATTTTTCGTCTCCCTACTTTTATGATTTTTTATCAATTAACATTTTTTTCTTTTATTTTTCACTGTAAATATTTTTCCATTATGAACTGTGTTGTTTTTTAGGAAACATTTTTGAATAAATCCATTTTCTTTTTAACACCTGCCACGTTTTTGCTGTCTCTTGTTGATTCTTTTAGTCCCGGTTGGTTCCGACACTCAGCAGGTGGCTGGTGTTATAATGCATGTAATCCAGCCACAGGAAAACAGGTGAAGTGTGTGTTTTGGACTTTGCAAACAGAACCACTATTGAATGAAAAAAATAAAAAAATGAAAGGCCCAAGATTGCATCTCAGCTACCTGGAAAGTATTCATAGAGCATCAGCACTGGCAGATGGCATGTTGTTGGCAGTCAGAAAGAGTGGCAAGTTTGTAATTGTTTGGGAATCTGAAACCGTGCTGAAAAGTTATCATATAGTTTTATAATTGGTCACCCCGTGTGATTTCTGGTCATGTGATATTAAATTAGGCATGGGGACAAGTAACATATAATAAAAATATTATTTTGGGGTGGAGTATTCTTTTAAGAGTGAATGGCTTAATTTTCATATTTTGCATTTCTTTAACATTGTTTCTTAGAATGTCTTTCAAGATCAATAAAGACTGGCAAAACAGAGTAATGAAATTTACAGTTTTTATAGTCCAAAAAAGACAGACAAGTATATTGAAAATATATAATAAAATTCAGCCAATATTTTGTGCCCTCTTTGCTAAATTAATATAGCTTGAAATTCCAAGTTGGTATTACTTCATTGAGGTAATAGAGTCTAACAAGCTGTTACACACGTGTGTTTAGAGGGCAGCCAAAGGGTCCAAGTGAGCTAACGCCTTTCTCCCTCTTTTAACAGAACAACAGAAGATTAACCATTCTTTTCCACTCCCAGTCCCATCTTTTCTGGCTCATCATAAAAACGGCACTTCCGACCCACCTCTGATGACATCACTTCCGGCCAGCCATGATCATGTCACATCCTGTCTGCCCACGACTTCCTTCCTGCCGCCATTATTTAAACAGCACCAACTGTCTGTTTTGAATTGTTGAATGTTATTTTTCAATTTTGACCACTATTCAGTCCTTTTTGACAACTCAGCGCCGGACATTATATGGGGAAGCTTCCCAAGATCTTTTTCTTGTTTTTTTTTTTTTTGCCTGTTTATTTCGTCACAAACCATATTTAATGAACTGGCTTAATTTTACTGAAAATATTAAATTAATAAGGAACAGCTTTGGATTTCAGTTGTGTTAGAATTAACTTGAAACTTGAAATTCAAGTTAACATTTTGATTCAACTTTAAAATACATGCACTGTAAACACATTTACAGTGGGGCAAAAAAGTATTTAGTCAGCCAACAATTGTGCAAGTTCTCCCACTTAAAAAGATGAGAGAGGCCTGTAATTTTCATCATAGGTATACCTCAACTATGAGAGACAAAATGAGAAAAAAAATCCAGAAAATCACATTGTCTGATTTTTAAAGAATTTATTTGCAAATTATGGTGGAAAATAAGTATTTGGTCACCTACAAACAAGCAAGATTTCTGGCTCTCACAGACCTGTAACTTCTTCTGTAAGAGGCTCCTCTGTCCTCCATTCATTACCTGTATTAATGGCAGCTGTTTGAACTCGTTATCAATATAAAAGACACCTGTCCACAACCTCAAACAGTCACACTCCAAACTCCACTATGGCCAAGACCAAAGAGCTGTCAAACGACACCAGACACAAAATTGTAGACCTGCACCAGGCTGGGAAGACTGAATCTGCAATAGGTAACCAGCTTGGTGTGAAGAAATCAACTGTGGGAGCAATTATTAGAAAATGGAAGACATACAAGACCACTGATAATCCCCCTCGATCTGGGGCTCCACACAAGATCTCACTCCGTGGGGTCAAAATGATCACAAGAACGGTGAGCAAAAATCCCAGAACCACACGGGGGGACCTAGTGAATGACCTGCAGAGAGCTGGGACCAAAGTAACAAAGGCTACCATCAGTAATACGCTATGCCGCCAGGGACTCAAATCCTGCAGTGCCAGACATGTCCCCCTGCTTAAGCCAGTACATGTGCAGGCCCGTCTGAAGTTTGCTAGAGAGCATTTGGATGATCCAGAAGAGGATTGGGAGAATGTCATATGGTCAGATGAAAAAACTCTACTCGTCGTGTTTGGAGGAGAAAGAATGCTGAGTTGCATCCAAAGAACACCATACATACTGTAGATAGATAGATAGATAGATAGATAGATAGATAGATAGATAGATAGATAGATAGATAGATAGATAGATAGATAGATAGATAGATAGATAGATAGATAGATAGATA
Organism: Erpetoichthys calabaricus; assembly: GCF_900747795.2. Taxonomy (NCBI): domain Eukaryota; kingdom Metazoa; phylum Chordata; class Cladistia; order Polypteriformes; family Polypteridae; genus Erpetoichthys; species Erpetoichthys calabaricus. Next base: position 302,173,741 of record NC_041396.2, read on the forward strand.
GATAGATAGATAGATAGATAGATAGATAGATAGATAGATAGATAGATAGATAGATAGATAGATACTTTATTAATCCCAATGGGAAATTCACAAAGCATGTAAAGCATGGGGGTGGAAACATCATGCTTTGGGGCTGTTTTTCTGCCAAGGGACCAGGATGACTGATCCGTGTAAAGGAAAGAATGAATGGGGCCATGTATCGTCAGATTTTGAGTGAAAACCTCCTTCCATCAGCAAGGGCATTGAAGATGAAACGTGGCTGGGTCTTTCAGCATGACAATGATCCCAAACACACCGCCCGGGTAACAAAGGAGTGGCTTCGTAAGAAGCATTTCAAGGTCCTGGAGTGGCCTAGCCAGTCTCCAGATCTCAACCCCATAGAAAATCTTTGGAGGGAGTTGAAAGTCCGTGTTGCCCAGTGACAGCCCCAAAACATCACTGCTCTAGAGGAGATCTGCATGGAGGAATGGGCCAAAATACCAGCAACAGTGTGTGAAAACCTTGTGAAGACTTACAGAAAATGTTTGACCTCTGTCATTGCCAACAAAGGGTATATAACAAAGTATTGAGATGAACTTTTGTTATTGACCAAATACTTTTTTTCCACCATAATTTGCAAATAAATTCTTCAAAAATCAGACAATGTGATTTTCTGGATTTATTTTTCTCATTTTGTCTCTCATAGTTGAGGTATACCTATGATGAAAATTACAGGCCTCCCTCATCTTTTTAAGTGGGAGAACTTGCACAATTGTTGGCTGACTAAATACTTTTTTTGGCCCACTGTATTATAGTATACTTTAAACAGAAAACTCCTGTGTTGAAAATGCTTAAAAAGTGACAATCTGGACTGGTCTGGTAACACAGGGGAACTGAAAATGAAAGGCAGGACTTGCATTTTTTTTTCCTAAGAGACAGCAATCCTTTAATGTGGGTAGTGACATCTTTTATATCAGTGGCTGTCAAACTGTGATTCAGCAACCACAAATGGTCTCAAAGTGTGAGTAAAGTGGTCTGCAAGCTGATAGTCATCAGGACAAAGAGTTTTTTACATCACTCAGATAGATAAGTCTGTTATGTCTCTCTATTATAATTAAAAAAAAAATCTTGGGTCGAGTCGTGATTTTCTCAGAAAGACACTTTGACGTCCCGCAAAACTAGACTTTATAACCTTTGGAAGCAAGACCCGTGAGACGGTGATTTTTGCACGTCACGCCCTACTTACAAACAATTTAAAACAAGATCACGGACATCTAACCTCACAGTTGTTGGAATGCTTTTGGTAGACACACTTCATGTGCTCCCAGCTCTTAAAAATTTTATATGTTCTAAGACTTCATAAAGATGTTCAAAAACGTTGGCGCGATGCACATGCAGAGCAGGTTAAGAGATTATGAAAGCAGTGGAATTTGAAAGGCTCAAAAAAAAAACGTTGACGTGATACACATGCAGAGCAAGTTAAAGAATATGAAGGTAGTAAAATTCAAAAGTATCAAAAAAAAAGAAAGTAAAGCTGGAATTAGCACAAACAAATGTAAATTATTACACTGTGAAATAACGGAACAGCAAAAAGAGATCGAATATATGGATGTAGGTGATATGCCAGAAGTATGTAGGTATTGTAAGGCTTTAAAGTTTAAGTTGGAGAGTTGTAGATTGTCTAATTCGTGTTGCCATCAGGGAAAAGTAGTGTTGCCTCCCAAAGAAGAGGCGTATCTGCGAGAATTAAAAGATTTGTTGTTTGGTGAAAGTGAAATCCACAAACACTACAGGCAAAATATCAGAGTCTACAATAAACCTTTCGTAGATTTACACAATAGATTTCATAGATTTACACAATAAAGGACTATACACTATGAGAATCTGTGGTCCCACAACAATTAAAGCAACGACAAGTTTAATTTAGAAGAAACCACAATTCGGTCAGGTGAATATTTTAGATCACGGAGAAGCGATGCAACATAGAATCGAAAGAGTATGTAACAATTTCCATGAAAATAACAATCTCTTTAAATTGTATATCCAGTTAACCAAACCTGGTGGTGGGTGAGTGAAGCGAGCTGGGGGTGTAGCCCCCTAGTAGTTATTAAACATTTATTTGCAGCAATCAAGGGTGGTAGTTGACATTGGTATTACTTAGCCAAGATACATAAGAAATGGCTCTAAAATTACAACCACAAAGCACACTGCTTCAATTCCACACATTTCTGCTCCACTTCTTTTTGCTTGTTGTGGTTGCCCCCCAATCTCTCGCTTTCTCTGTCTCCCCCTCATGAAACACTTCTTCAAACTTCAGTTTCTCTCGGGTTGAGCTGATCACGGTCAATCAGCAGGTCTTTCTTCTAAATGGACGTTGATGTCTGTCTGTAGATCCCACATCTAGTCAAGGCAGTAGCTTAACTCCAAGCCACCACTGCCATGTGCAACAGTGCTCCCAGGCTGCCTGCTATTAATCAGTCTTCAAGGCTAAAGGGTTATTAGTGATCACTGGCTGAAATCTAGTATTTTGAAGCACAAATACAGCAACATTGGATATGAGTTTTAACATTTTTAACATCATTTTTTTTTTTGTTAAGTAAACCTGGGAAATGTAATGCAGAATTTTGCTATCACGTGACACTCAGAATCAAGTGGTGTTTTGCAAGATTTAACTTTAGCAAAGTGGTCCCCGATTATAAATATTTTGAGTACCACTATGTTGCACTCCTACAAGTATTTGGGGGTTTACATCTATGACAGGCTGGTCCGGTCTCGTAACAAAAGAAACTATACAAGAAGGGTCAGAGCAGACTCTTTTTTTCTTAGGAGACTGCACTCCTTCAATGTGGGTAGTGACATCCGTCACATGTTCTATGACTGTATGATAGCCAGTGTGGTGTGCTGGGTCAGTAACATTACTTCAAAAAAAGTCCCATCGGATCAATGAGCTCATTAAGAAGGAACACTTAGTTATGGGGTGCAGTCTCAACCTATTCCAGGTAGTTGTGGAACAGAGAATGAAAGCGAAACCGATGGCCATTATTAACAATCCTGCACATCCTCTGACAAACCAGCACAGAGAACATTTAGCCAACTAATTATTCAGCAAAGTACAGGTGCTGGTCATAAAATTAGAATATCATGACAAAGTTGATTTATTTCAGTAATTCCATTCAAAAAGTGAAACTTGTATATTAGATTCATTCATTACACACAGACTGATGTATTTCAGATGTTTATTTCTTTTAATGTTGATGATTATAACTGACAACTAATGAAAGTCCCAAATTCAGTATCTCGGATAATTAGAATATTATGAAAAGGTTCAATATTGAAGACACCTGGTGCCACACTCTAATCAGCTAATGAACTCAAAATACCTGCAAAAGCCTTTAAATGGTCTCTCAGTCGAGTTCTGTAGGCTACACAATCATGGGGAAGACTGCTGACTTGACAGTTGTCCAAAAGACGACCATTGACACCTTGCACAAGGAGGGCAAGACACAAAAGGTCATTGCTAAAGAGGCTGGCTGTTCACAGAGCTCTGTGTCCAAGCACATTAATAGAGAAGTGAAAGGAAGGACAAGATGTGGTAGAAAAAAGTGTACAAGCAATAGGGATAACCGCACCCTGGAGAGGGTTGTGAAACAAAACCCATTCAAAAATGTGGGGGAGATTCACAAAGAGTGGACTGCAGCTGGAGTCATTGCTTCAAGAACCACCACACACAGACATATGCAAGACATGGGTGTCAGCTGTCACATTCCTTGTGTCAAGCCACTCTTGAACAAGAGACAGCGTCAGAAGCGTCTCGCCTTTGGACTGCTGCTGAGTGGTCCAAAGTTATGTTCTCTGATGAAAGTAAATTTTGCATTTCCTTTGGAAATCAAGGTCCCAGAGTCTGGAGGAAGAGAGGAGAGGCACAGAATCCACGTTGCGTGAGGTCCAGTGTAAAGTTTCCACAGTCAGTGATGGTTTGGGGTGCCATGTCATCTGCTGGTGTTGGTCCATTGTGTTTTCTGAGGTCCAAGGTCAACGCACCCGTCTACCAGGAAGTTTTAGAGCACTTCATGCTTCTTGCTGCTGACGAACTTTATGGAGATGCAGATTTCATTTTCCAACAGGACCTGGCACCTGCACACAGTGCCAAAGCTACCAGTACCTGGTTTAAGGACCATGGTATCCCTGTTCTTGATTGGCCAGCAAACTCGCTTGACCTTAACCCCATAGAAAATCTATGGGGTATTGTGAAGAGGAAGATGCAATACGCCAGACCCGACAATTCCGAAGAGCTGAAGGCCACTATCAGAGCAACATGGGCTCTCATAACACCTGAGCAGTGCCACAGACTGATTGACTCCATGCCACGCCACATTGCTGCAGTAATCCAGGCCAAAGGAGCCCCAACTAAATATTGAGTGCTGTACATGCTCATACTTTTCATGTTCATACCTTTCAGTTGGCCAACATTTCTAAAAATCCTTTTTTTGCATTGGTCTTAATTGATATTCTAATTTTCCGAGATACTGAATTTGGGACTTTCATTAGTTGTCAGTTATAATCATCAACATTAAAAGAAATAAACATTTGAAATACATCAGTCTGTGTGTAATGAATGAATCTAATATACAAGTTTCACTTTTTGAATGGAACTACTGAAATAAATCAACTTTGTCATGATATTCTAATTTTATGACCAGCACCTGTATGTCAAGAAATTCTACTGGAGCTCCTTAATATCTACAACAGTATGCCTTTATAGCACCTCACTGTGACTGCTCTCCAAGCCAAAAGTTCTTCTTTTGCAATTCTTGCAGGTGTTTGAGGGTGGTTGTTGTTGTTTGTAGTATTAGTTTTATATTGCTTTGGTTTCTGTAAAAGTTTAATTTCCCCTTCAGACAAATAAAATGCTGTCTATCTACTTATTTGTCTACCTATATTTACACTATATACTCCATTCTCATTAACAGCAGGCAGGAAGAATGGTGCACAGCAGGCCATGAGGCGGAGTATGAGACAAAGGAAACTCCATCCAGAAGCCATTTAAGGCCAGGTTTATACTTCACGCAATGGGACGCGTGATCCAGCGGACGCTACTGCTACACAAGTGTTGCTCTGTTTATACTTGTGCACATACTTTACGTAAATCTGGAAGATTCCACCAGGTGGCAGTGCGAGATATCATCATGGTGAGAACAGGTTTGGCTTTACTGTGTTGTGAATTGTCTGAAACACCCATTAAATTCCTAGAACACCTTGCCACAATATCTCTGAAAAGGATGAATGTTTAATGATTAAATGCATCAATCCAGGGATGCACCCATTCTAGCTAACATTGGGCATGAAGCAGAAACAATCCCTGGATGGGGCATCTGCTCATTGCAAAGTGAATACAAGCACACACATACACTGATGATCATTTTAGAATCACCAAATCCCCAAACCTGCATATCTTTGGAAGGAAACTGAAGCACGCTGAGCAAACCCGCCAGGAAAACATGCAAACACTAGGCAGGGAACACAAGGAACACAACTCACTGCAAGACAGCTGCGCTACTGTGTTGCCCCCACATGTGTAACTGTTAACAGTATTCATTATTTGAATGAAGTTAATGATTTATCTGTAAAATGTAATGCACATAGTTTAATGCATTTCATCATGAAAGTGATAAATCTAAGGATTCAGAGAGCTGCAGAGTGTTCTATGTGGCGATTGCTGCTTACCACCACTGTCAATGCAGGAGGAAGCCCCAGCATCAGGTAGCGATTAACAACTGGGTCGGTTTTAAGATGATGTTTACGACAGTCTACTTTAATGATAAAGTAAACTACAAGATTAAAGTGGACATTTCAAGATTTAAGTCAAAATTTCCACTTTAATCACAAAATACATCTTTTTACTGTGTCCCTAACGTTTTTCTCTGTGGCTCAAATACACCACTGTACATTCTGATGCTGTTGTGAAGGTGCAAAAAAAAAAAAAAAAAGACAGCACAGATGATGGCATGTGAGACCTTTGAAATGTATCGTGTCATTACAATGGGGAATATGCAATGCTTGAATATAAATCTACTCTCTATATATAAAATACTAAGCCTAAAAGTGCAACGATTTTATGTGACATTTTTAAGTCACGTTTTTGTCAAGCTTAAAATAGGGGTTATTTTAAATCCTACATATATATGTTTGGTATTTTTCTTTTCAGAATTTATCGAACTTTAATGTGATGTTGTTAGATTTTCAGATTCTTATTCCATTTTAAATTATAAAGTAAAAAATATCAAGAACTCACCTCCCGTGAGATGAAAGTTTGTGACAAAAGATTTAACCACAGCTGGGACAGAAAATAAAAGCCAAAGAGTAGGACAGCTGCTGCACAGGCTTTTAAATGTTCGAAGCGCCATGTGAAATGCAGAACACACAGTACGGCAGCAGCAGCAAGCCAGTAGCTGATTGAGCAAAGAGGTGGTAAAAAAAAACTGTATTTGCTTCCCATTGTATCACCATTTAAGAGGGGGTTTCGGAGGAGCGACTGTGTCTCCTTAGGATGCGTTCAGCCCCCCACTTTGCAACACGAGTGGCAGAGACATGAAATGGCTGGCATGTAGCACAGGCAAGGGGGGGTTGGCTAGCGAAGCGAGCAGGGGGAACCCCCTAGTTATTATATATATATATATATATATATATATATGTTTTTTATTTTAATTATTTAATTTTATTATTAGATATATTTTATTATTTATAAATTATTATATATTATTATTATTATTTGTATTTCAGCATTTTGCTTCACCACACCAAACCATTCATCAAACATTGAAGCAGACACATCGATCTTGTATAATCCTCAAAGCAGCTAGCTGTCACATGTAGATAGTAAACAGTGACTCTGACATCACGTTCTGACCTTATTACATTGTGCCCCCCGACTTTTTGCTGGTACTGCAACTCGTGCATGCGTCGCGTTAATTTCTGAGCACGTGCTCAGAGGAGGCGTCAAATGAACGCTGGGAACGCATGGCAGCCATGATGCGTGCGCGTACGCGTCCTGAGAGTGAATTATAAAATGGCTGTAAGAGGTGACATGATTGAAGTGTTTAAAAATATGAAGGGAATTAGTACAGTGGATTGAGATGGTTATCTTAAAATGAGTTCATCAAGAACATGGGAACACATTTGGAAACTTGTTAAGGGGAAATTTCATACAAACATTAGGAACCTTTTCTTTGCACAGAGAGCCATAGACACTTGGAATAAGCAACCAAGTAGTGTGGTGGACAGTAAAACTTTACGGACTTTCAAAACTTGACTTACTGTTTTTTAAGAAGAATCAAGTGGACAGGACTGGCGAGCTTTATCGGACTTTAGATTGTTCTAATGTTCTAAATTTCACTTGAGTACAGCTGTGATTTGAGTTTTGTCCATGACCAATCCCTCTTGTTATTTCATAACCTAGAAAAAGACCTTTGTCTTTACAAAATTCACTTTTTTTCCAGTTTACATAGAAATTTTTTTGTCTTTTTTGGACTGAATTCTTTTACATGTAGAATCGTGGTAAATTGAATAGTGACTCTAATAGCAAAATAATGCATCCTCAGCATGGCAAAATTTCAGGAAGGGTTTTGCTCAAACAGGTAAACTTATAGTGGATTTTAAAATATTCATTCTCCGTCACTTTTTTCACAATTTGCTATGCTGCAGCCTTGTGCTGTACTTATTTCAATTCATGTTTTCTGAATCAAGCAAGACACAATATTCTAGAACGACAAAGAAAAAACAAGATTTTAGAATTTTTTTGAAAATTTATTAAAAATAAATAATTGAAATATCCCATTGACACAAGTACTCAGATGCTTTAGTCTGTACTTAGTCGAAGACCCTGTGGAAGCAATTCCAGGCTAGACTCTACGGTTTGACACAACAAGCTGCACATATCTGGATGACCATTGGGTTCTTGGTCACCACACTTATCATGGTCCTTCTCCCCAGTAGCTCAGTTCAGCAGGTTGGCCAGAACTGGGATGAGTCATGGTTGTTCCAAACTTCTTCCATTTAACAATTAGGGAAGCCACGGTGCTCTTGTGAATCTTCAATGTTGCACAAGTGTTTTTTAATTGTAGGCTTCCTCAGATTTGTGCTTCGACACAATTCTGTTTCCAAGCTCTGCAGGCAGTTCCTTTGACCTTATGGATTGTTTTTTTCTCACCCCGTAGGAACCCTCTATAGATAGTTGGGTGCCTTTCCTAGTTAGTCCAATGAGTTAAACTGGCCACAGGTGAACCATAAAATAGGTGTGGAAACATTTCAATATATTCAATACACCTGAACCACATTTCAAGTGCCATAGCAAAGGGTCTAAATACTTGTGTCAATGTGATATTTCAGTTTTTTACTTTTGATAAAATTACAAACATTTCTAAAATTCTGTTTTTTCTTTGTCATTCTGAGTTACTGAGTGTTGTTTGGAGTGGTGAAGAAATTAATTTAAAAAATTTCCACACAAGGGTACAAAATAAGAACACGTAAAAAAGTGAAGGGGACGGAACACTTTCCAAATTCATTGTACTATATTGTAATATTAAAAGCATCCTCTGGATGTTCAGATTCAAAAATGGCAGATTACCACATGACCCAGGATCATACTGAGGAAGATGGTGCCTCCTACCTGTTTCAAGGACTATGAAGAGCACATTTAGGTTCTTAAGCCCAGGTTTGATGTCCTTAACATGGGTTTCAGTTGTCATATTGGACAAGTAAGTTGTTCTAGGGTGACCAGTGGGGCAAATCCTGCAGAAAAAATTATAAAATGTCCATTATTACAGATATTTGCACAATTACTCATTTTTCTAAAATGCATAAAATTTTAAACTCATCGCCTTTTGCATGTTCTGGAGCACTGATACATCATCCATGTATACATAAGCAGGCTCTGTGCATAGAGTTTCACAGCTGGGCCCCCAGGATGCAAATTCAGCAGCTCACTCCCAGTGAAGAGTGTCATAATAAACTTAGCCAGTCTAGCCAATGGATAACGCCGTCAGGTAAAGTTGCTAATCGAGGAAGTATTTTTGCTGCAGCAAGCTTGCTCCACTTGAGCTCTGCTACATATACAACAAAAGATAATACTGTAATACATTTGACAAACAAAGGGCACTATTTAGTCTATCAAACTTGTTTGTTTAGCAAACTAAACTATGCTAATAGATCCTTCTTAAAGGTTATCAAAGTTTCTGCTTCAACTGTATGCCTCAGAGGTTTGTTTCAAATTCCCACAACTCGTTGCATAAAGAAGTGCTTCTTGGTTTCAGTCCTTAAATGTACTGCTGCTCAGTTTCCACTGGTGTCCTCAGATATGTGAATCATTGTTAAAGTGAAAGAATTCTGCTGGGTCTGCTTTATCAAATTCTTTGTGGATTTTGAAGACCTGGATGAAGTCTGAATGCAGTCTCCTCTGCTTGACTCTAAACAGGTTTAAATGTCCATGTCTGTCACTGTATGACATGTTCTTAAGTCCAGGGATGCACCTGGTTGCTCTCCTCTGCCACGCTTCAAGTGTCGTTATGTCATTCTTGTATTGTGGTGATGAGAACTGAATCCAATACTACAAATGCGGTTCCGTGAGTGCAGCATATACTGTTGTCTTCGCATAACATCCCTTTGTTTATTTAGTTTAGTTTACCTTCATTGTCCACAAGTAAAAATTTGCTCGATTCCACCTCAGCGACATACAAGAACACATTTCTGCATGCAATACATGCAATAAAATACAAATTAGTCACATATTTACACACATAAAAACAGAATTCTAGAAAAATGACTTATTTCAACAAAAATTGAATTAGGCTTATTTAAAAATGTTATTACTGTTGGTATAAAAATATTTCTATTACTATTTGTTTTAAATTTTGGGAGCAAGTATCACCTCCCAGAAGGTAAAATTTGGAACTAATTATTTGAGTAGTGTGTTTTTAGAGTCCTGCTGCTTTCTGCCTTGCTATATGGTTACGAGACATTGACGCTATCCAGCAACCTGAGATGAAGACTGGACTCCTTTGGTACTGTGTCTCTTCATAGAATCCTTGGGAGCTGCTGGTTTGACTTTGTCTCGAATGAGCAGTTGCTCATGGAGTCCCAAATGAGTCACATTACCTGCGTTGTGTGGGAGCATCAGTTACGGCACTATGACCATGTGACGTGATTCCCCGAGGGCGATCAGGCTTGCAGGATCCTCATTACTGAGGACCCGAGTGGCTGGACCTGGCCAAGGGGACGCCCACGTAACACCTGGCTGTGGCAGATAGAGGATAATTTCCGGAGGGTAGGACTGGACCACGTGTCTGCCTAGCGGGTTGACAACCAAGATCCCAAGCTGTTTCACCATGAGGTGAGTGCGGCAACGCACTGTACCAGTGCAAGCTCCCCAAGCTGACCTGACCTGACCTATGTCTGGTTCTTTACAATCTTATCCACTTTTCTTTTTGCTCTTCTGTTGTACATCTCTTGAAGCCCTAACTGCGACTGTTCACAGAGAACAGACCCCAAATGGGTTATTTTCTTAAAACTACTTTTATTAGATAGATAGATAGATAGATAGATAGATAGATAGATAGATAGATAGATAGATAGATAGATAGATAGATAGATAGATAGATAGATAGATAGATAGATAGATAGATAGATAGATAGATACTTTATTAATCCCAAGGGGAAATTCACATACTCCAGCAGCAGCATACTGATAAAGAACAATATTAAATTAAAGAGTGATAACAATGCCTATAACAATGCAGGTATACAGACAGACAATAACTTTGTATAATTTTAACGTTCACCCCCCCGGGTGGAATTGAAGAGTTGCATAGTTTGGGGGAGGAACAATCTCCTCAATCTGTCAGTGGAGCAGGACGGTGCCACGGATGTCAAACTGTCCAGCTCCATGCCTACAATAGAGCCTGCCTTCCTCACCAGTTTGTCCAGGCGTGAGGCGTCCCTCTTCTTTATGCTGCTTCCCCAGCACACCACTGCGTAGAAGAAGGCGCTCGCCACAACCGTCTGATAGAACATCTGCAGCATCTTATTGCAGATGTTGAAGGACGCCAGCCTTTTAAGGAAGTATAGTCAGCTCTGTCCTTTCTTACACAGAGCATCAGTATTGGCAGTCCAGTCCAATTTATCATCCAGCTGCACTCCCAGGTATTTATAGGTTTGCACCCTCTGCACACAGTCACCTCTGATGATTATTATTAATCAGCATGATTCTTATTAGCCACTAGCTGTTCCTTGCGGCTCTGCCCACGTAGTAGTGTAACAGGACAAACTTTAAAAATCAATAAACAAAAAGGCATTGCTAGCTAAGCTGAGACAAGGAACACTCCCGACTCGAACTGAGACCCACTCCTGACATTACGCTTCCCCCTCCCCTTGGCCCGCAGCCTCTGTCTCGGATTAGCACAAATATATCAGTCCTGCAAGCAAACTGTGACTCTTAGCGCGATGAGAGAAGTCGCAAAATCAACCGTAATGTTCAAGCAAACTGTAGTAAAAGAACACAATCTAAATCTGTTAAGTAGTTCTCTTGTTCACTAGCTAAGTGGATATAAGGTACACCCCGAGGCTGGCGCAAGAGTGAGAAGGGCCCTGCTCCCTTCCCCTCGGCCTGCTCCGTCTCTCTCGGATTCGCGCATTAAAATCTGTACTGCAAACGAATTATGATACATAGCGCAATAAGAGAAGTCGCAAAATCAACTGGAATGTTCAAGCAAATTATAGAAAAAAACTCGATGTAAATCCGTTAAGTAGTTCTCTCGTTCACTAGTTAAGTGGAAGTAAGGTAAGCTCTGAGGCTGGCATATGAGTGAGGAGAGCCCCACTCCTGACGTCATGCTTCCCTCTCCCCTCGGCCCGCAGTCTCTGTCTTGGATTAGCACGAATATATCACTCTTGCAAGTGAAATATATTAACTTAGCGCAATGACAGAAGTTGCAAAGTCAACTGGAATGTTCAAGCAAATTCTAGAAAAAAACCTGATCTAAATCTGTTAAGTAGTGAAAAGCGGACAGACATACAAACAGACAGACGTTGTATTTTATATATTGTGATAGATGGCCAGGAACCCTGCCCCGCCGGGATGCCTGGAGGAAGAAGGAACCAAGAGAGCGGCACTTCTTTTCCCTGGGCACTTGGCTGGTCCTTGCTCCCTGGGGGACAGCACTTCCGAGACACCAGGAAGTGCTGACAGACCAGGGATGGTGTATGCCCGGAGTGCTTCTGGGTGCAAGGGCAGCACTTCCGCCACACTGGGGAGTGCTGCCGGAAGTACATCGTCAGGCACCTGGAGCACATCCGGGACAAGATAAAAGGGGCCGCCTCACTCCAATCAGGAAGCCGGAGTCGGGTGGAAGACGGACGGAGCTTGCGTGGCAGGAGTGGAGGCGGCTGAGACAAAACCAAGGACTGTGAACTGTAAATAGTTGTATATATTTGTGTAAAATAAACGTGTGTGTGGTGGACACTGCGTTGTCATGTCTGTCTGTGGCCGGGCTAGCTTTTACAATATATATATATATATATATATATATATATATATATATATATATATATATATATATTTACATATATATATATTTACATATAGAAATGAACAGTCTCCCAAACCAGGCAAAGAATGAAAACGTCAATACATTCTCCATATGACATGTATAGAAGTTCTGTAGGATGCTAGCTGAAATGTCAGTTTTTCTCTTAATAAATAAATAGATCCACTGTTGGCCTTTTTTGTAGATGCCTTGCATGTTTTCATTAAAATTCAAGCTATTATCCAATATGGTTCAAGGTACTTAAGACTGCTAAATCTCTCCACTTCTTCTCCTTTGAGGACCAGTGGTTGAACTGGTTAAGCATTCTTCCTAAAAATCATTGAACAGCTCTTTTTTCCTTCCTCGCGTTTAGGTGGAGGCTTTGTGTCTGGCGGCATCCTCTTGGCCTCTTGCTCAAAATGTGCCACATTGTTAGAGGTATCAATCAGTGCTGTATCATCTGCAAACTTGACAGCTAAACGATTGTTGTCAGATCCTCTCAAGCTATTAGTATAGATGGAGAAACATTTAGGGATGATCACTGTGCCTTGCAGAGCTCCTATTGATGTATAATAGACAGTAGAAATACAATTATCAACCTTAGCAAACTGCTCCCTGTCAAGGAGGAAGACCATTAATCCTTAGAATGAGACGGGGTCCACCAGTAAATCCTGTAATTTATTGCAAAGGATATAGGCTTATGAGGTCGCTGGAAAGGAGAGTGTGGAGCTTCCAATATCTCTTCTAAAGGACAAAGGTCAAAATCTTTAGAGTCCTTGTGCTCCCTGTTTTGCTATATGGTTCTGAGACATAGATGCTATCCAGGGACCTGAGACGAAGACTGGACTCCTTCAGTACTGTGTCTCTTCAGAGGATCCTTGGGTACCACTGGTTTGACTTTGTGTTGCTAACGGAGTACAGAATGAAACACATTACCTGCATTGTGAAGGAGTGTCAATTACAGCACTACTGGAGGGAAATCCAGCTTACAGGATACTCATACTGGACCAGCCCAAGGGGTCGCCCATGTAACAACCTTGCTGCAGCAGATAGATGGTCATTTCCTAGGGATGGGATTGAATCGCGTGTCTGCCTGGGAGTTCACCAACCGGGACCCCAAGGTGTTTTGTCATGTGGTGGGTGTGCCAACGCATTATAACAGTGCATGCTCCCTAAAGTGACCTGACCTGGTACCAGTCTTCATGCAGTTAAGTCAGGAAACAGTATCCCTTACAAAGAAGTGGGGTTTCTCCAAATGTGTATAACTGGCATGAAGAACAGTCATGACTGCATCCTCCACTGAATAGTTCTGCCTGTATTAAAATCACAAAGGATCCAAAGAGGAGCGGACCTGTAAAGTAAGGCAGCCACACCAGACATTTTGCCAAGAGATATGTAAGGCCCTCTAGATCAGGCATGTCAAACACACGGCCCCCAGGCCGCATGTGGCCCGCAACAGAAATCTGTGCGGCCCGCATGACAGATCCAAATTAGCATTAAACTTGTACAAAATGATTACTATCGTTTGTGATTGAATCATTCTGCATCTTTGGCGTTACTTATTGACTTTTCTTACTTCTGCCTTCTGACAAATGTTCATTTTCTCATGGCATTACGGTACCGAAAAACATCATCTGCTAGTATAGCCACGAGCCTTGTCCAAAGTTAATGAGCCGCGACGTTGCAACTGAAGTGCTAGGCTGCACCAGCCGGGCAGCAGAGGCGGCCTTAGGCATGTGCAAACTGTGCACCTGCACAGGGCCACCATGCCAATATATATTGAATATAAAACAGAAAGAGAAAATAACGACACAGCTGACGGCAATGTGGCCGAAAAACATTGTGTTTCTTGTTAATTAGTACGCTGTATTTACTAATGTCACTCGAGTCGGAGCAGTAAGCTATATGTAGTATTATAACGTTCTGCCATAATGAGAATATCATGGGCTGCCACTTGGTTTTTAAGTCACGGACACGCGCATATAGAAGTGTGTCATGAGCACGAGGCGGCTAAGCAGTGTCCGCAACAGATGTGGCCATCCGCTGTGCATAAGATACCATATTGACATTGGCGGGCGAAGGGGCCACCGATTCTTTCTCTGCCCAGGGCCGACACGAGCCTGGAGCCGCCCCTGGCAGGCTACACTACTGGCTGGGCTGCTGAGACTGGCCACTGGGCAGAACTGACCATCACGAGTAGTAATAGCTTGCATATTTTCATGTTTTTTTGCTCTAGTTTTTATGTAATTTTGTGCTAGTATTGTAATGAACAGTTAGTGCAGACTACAGCTGAAGAGCTGAAGTGGACGCGAGAAGTTGGTGAGTTGTTTATTAACAAATTTTTGTGATTTTGAGTTTGTAAAATTAGTGTAGGTCAAGGGGCTTTTTGCATATCAGCTTATTTTACAATATAAACTTTGAAGTAAACTTCCATCCATCCATCCATTCTCTAACCCGCTGAATCCAAACACAGGGTCACGGGGGGTCTGCTGGAGCCAATCCCAGCCAACACAGGGCACAAGGCAGGAAACTTGGAAGTAAACTTAGTAAAGTAAAATTTGATTTTTGGAGGATTTGTTTTCCAACTTGAATTACTGAGCAATGAATTCAGCGAGCGTTTTCATAATTTCAGTTCACATGAACAGGACTTTACGCTGCTTACGTCATCATACTCTTACAAAGTTGAGAATGCGCCTGAGAATATCCAAATGGAATTGATTGAACTGCAGTCAGATTCTATTCTGAAGACACAATACAACGAAGTTGGTGTGCCAGGCTTGTATGCTAACCTGCCACCCTTGTATGTGCAGATCTGTAAGTTCGCATCTAGAGCAGGGGTGGGCAGATTCAGTCCTGGAGGGCCGCAGTGGCTGCAGGTTTTTGCTCCAACCCAATTGCTTAATAAGAAGCCCTTATTGCTCAAGTAATACTTCAGCTTCATTTTAGTTGTCTCGCTCGTTAAGATTTTGAACCCTTATTGCTTATTTTAGTCTTAAACAGCTGTATTCTCGGTTTTTAATTGTTCCTAATTAGCAATACCATGCAAATGACAAAAGAGACCAGCATTTCTCCATTTAGCTTGTTTTCATTTACACCTCTGTATTTATCGTGCACTATTTGGTTTAATTAAATACTTGGAAGGAAATTGAAGAGAAAAAAGTGAAGCACTGAGAATTACTCATCTGTTTTAGACTTCAAATCATTTGGATGATATCCTTAGAAAGGAAAATAAATCTAGGATATGAGAATGACCTGACATGGCAGAGTTAAAGCACTAGCAAGCCATGCAATTAAATAATTGACAAGGATTGGTTTTTAATTAAGCAACTGGGTTGGAACAAAAACCTGCAGCCACTGCGGCCCTCCAGGACTGAATCTGCCCACCCCTGATCTAGAGTACTGTCTATGTTCGGAAGCACTTACCTTTATGAGCAATTGTTGTCGTTAATGAAAGCTTCCAAAACCCCACATCGCTCAAGACTTACCGTCAAGCACCTTTCATCCCTCATAAAAGTTGCAGCTGCACAAGATTTCAAGCCTGATATTGACGAACTGGTTACTAACAAGAGGTGTCGGGACAAAAGAAATAAATCTCACACTGTAAGACTCTTATATAAGCAATGAATATAATATAATGAATATAATATAATAATATAAGGACCTAGCTAAGAGGCTAAGACTCTAATTATACGCTGTTGTATGGAGATTGTATGGAAATAAATTGCTTTTCTTTAAACTATAAGTGTTACATTTTTTAAAGTTTTCAGTATTGGAAAGAAAGCTACAGTAACTTTGTATAATAGTATTTGTTACAGTGCGGCCCGCTGATGCACGTATGGCAGTCGAAGCGGCCCACCAATGGTAATGAATTTGACATGCCTGCTCTAGATGATAATCATTTAATTCGATCGGACAGTTAATTTTTGGAATTAAACACATTTCTGAGCTCTTACAAAGTTTTGACACACTGTGCTCTTTAAGGCAGTAATTGAAAAGCTGGCACAAGATTCCCGAGAGCTCTCCACAGCATCTTTTAAGGAACCTTTCCTGAATTTGATCACTTCCTGGTGCTCTGTAAGACTTCCTCAGTTTTTTACGATATAACTTACATTTTATTTGCCACTTCAATTGATTCAGCAAATTGCTTAGCTGATGCAAAGGTTGTTTCCTTTAGGTCAATTTCTCCCATCTTGCGTTTATAATTCACGCTACTTCTGTCTACACGTTGCACTTTTCTGCATTAGAAATGCACCACCATTCATAATCGTAAAAATACTGCAAGCAATAAAATCAGCAAGTTTTGTGTGCACATTCTAATTAGCATTTTATATTCTACATTTTATTGATGGCATGTGATTTTTACACTGCAATGTAAAATAACAAAACTTCGAAACTAAAGATATATGGCAATACATTGAGTATTACAGAAAACAAGACCTGTGGTCCTGAATAAGAGCTGTTAAAGAAGCCCACCTAATGGTCTCCTGTGTCGGTCCTGCGTGTAAATCTGCACATAAAAAGGTTTGCAAGGGAAACTGCTACATTGTTTAATGAAGGCGCGGTGTGATAATGACATCTTGTCAAAGGCGCTATATTCCACACAGACTGACAGTTATGATAGTCCACGGCGCACAGAAGCACGCACGCGCAGACTTTACACCCACATTGGGGGCGCGCGAAATCGCTCACTCGCGAGAACGCAGACACGAGCGCGCGAACTCAACGCTGCTCGCGACCAACAGAAAATGAGCGGCGGCAGAAATCGTAAAGTGACTAACCTTTGTTTCAGCGAGAGCGGCGGCAGTTTAATCCGGTGCCCAAAAGAAATGTACAGCCTGAAAATAGTGATGCCGACAGATAGAGTGAAGCTCCGTGGACCGGCGATCACAACACGACAACACAGTCCGTCTCTCCGATTTTTCGCCCACCCTATTTGTTTTTGAATAGGTTTCTTTTACAACATTCTCGTTGTTTTCTTTGACCAACAAAATGTTCCGAATTTGTTAGAATCGTCCGTCTGTATGTGTATTTTAAGTTTTTTTAGCCACTTCTTCCGTGTGTAACCCTTGACCCGCGTGGATTGATCCGGTTTTGTCCAATCAATGCTAACCGTGACGTCATGGCTGCTGAGAAAGAGAAACGGCGAGAAGCACAGTAAGATTGACATTGCGCTAGCAACAATATAATTCGCTGAAGTCGACGTGGATTGGCAGTCATCCCGCCCTTAGACCCGCCCATAACGTTCAATTTGCAGCAATACGGCGACTGAAAGAGCAAAAGACGACAACCGCTAATGTTGAGGGTACCGAAGCAGAAATAGCATTACTTTTATATTTTTATAGAAAAAATAAAAGACACATTATTTTAAGCACAAGTTGTAGATAAAGATCACATTAATTGCAGCATTATTGATGTGCACTAGACTCGATTAAAGTAATTAAGAGGAGACTATTACTATCAATGGACAATTGAGAATGAATAAGCTGCCCCTAAGCTTTTGAACAGTCGACCTTTTTATATGAGGTCAGCACAAACTTTGGTTACTTTTAAATCTCGTCAAAAAGCTTTTTCTTTTTTCCTTAGCTTTTTAAACTTTTTACTTTATTTGTACTGTTACTTATACTATTTATCTGTTTTGATGTATTTATTTTTATATATGCATTTTTGTATTTATGGAAGCTGTACAGCACTTTGGTCAACCTCTGTTATTTTAAATGTACTTTATAAATACATTGACGTCTACTGAATGTTACATTTACATTACATATACATATTTGGCTGATGCCTTTATCCAAGGCGATGTACAACATCTGAGATACAATTGGTTATACATTTCTTTTGGTTTTCCAATTGGAGCATAGATTGGACAAGTGATCTGCTCAGGGTCACAGAGCATCAGTAGCTGGATTTGAACCCACAGTCTCAGGATTAGAAGTCCAGAGCCTTAACCACTATACCACAAAGTAGTAAAGGCATATCAACTTGCAACACTTGTCAGAGTGTGTAAGTAAAATTGAACTGGAAAGTGATACAAAATGTCCACCAGTATCAGTGTTGCCAGATGCCCAGCAAAAGGAGGACATGTTTTCATTTTTGGCCTCATATCCTCCGTCCAGCAGGCAAATCTAAAAAGCTAATGTACAGGTTTTCCATATTTATAGTGTGGGTTAATAATAATAATAATACTTACATGGAGTGGTGGCTCTGAGGCTAGGGATCTGCACTGGCAATCAGAAGGTTGCCAGTTTGAATCCTGTAAATGCCAATAGGGCTCTCTGTGACCTAAAAACTGCTCTTCTATCTGCGCCCGCGCTTGGTTTGCCTGATCATTCTCGTCCATTCACTTTGTTCGTGGACGAAAAGCAGGGATTTATGAATGCAGTACTGACGCAACAACACGGAGATAAACAAAGACCGGTGGCTTATTTTTCTAAAAAACTGGATCCAGTGGCCGCAGCACTTCCTCCGTGTCTTCGTGCTGTGGCTGCAACAACAGAAGCTGTATTAGCAAGCACGGATGTAGTTCTCATGAGCCCCCTAACAGTTAAAGTGCCTCACGCTGTACATTCTATCCTAGTACAAGCCAAAACTTCACATCTCACTACTGCTAGGGCAATACACTATCAGAATGTACTCTGTACTTTGTCAAATGTTACAATTGAAAGATGCTCCACTTTAAATCCAGCCACTCTTCTCCCAATTAACAACGAAGGAGAACCACATAATTGCCATGATGAAATAGCAAAGGTTGTAAAACCTAGAGTAGATCTACAGGAAACACCTATAGAAACTGGAGAAATGATTTTTGTGGATGGATGTTCCTTGCGATTGAAAAATGGAGCACCCTCAACCAGTTACGCAGTGGTCCAAGGGGACCGCCTGCTGGAAGCAAATCGAATTTCATCAAGCTTGAGTGCACAAGCAGCTGAACTCGTAGCACTCACTCGAGCATGTCAGCTGTCTGAAGGGAAGATTGTAACAATTTATACGGATTCCAGGTATGCTTTTGGAGTCTGCCATGATCATGGGGCACTGTGGAAACTAAGGGGATTTAAGACCAGTACTGGCAAACCCATCCAACATCAGAAATTGATCGAATCCCTTTTAGAAGCCATAACCAAACCATCGAAGCTAGCGATTGTTAAATGTCAAGCTCACACAGGAAAACAGGATCCTGTTAGCAAAGGAAATTAATTAGCTGACCACTTTGCTAAAGAGGCTGCATATAATAACACACCAATTTCTTTATTCCAACAGAGAAATGACCAGGACCCTGATAATCAAATTATTTCTTTACAGAGTGCAGCCACGGATATCGAAAGGAGAAAATGGTCCAAAGAAGGGTCCCTCTCTGATGGAGTCTGGACTCATAAACACACTAACAAACCTTTTCTCCCAAAAGCCTCTTTCCCAGGAATGGCAAAAATCGCCCATGGCCTCGATCACGCAGGTAGAGATGCCATGGTTCGAGATGTTGAAAAACATTGGGAAGCTGTAGGTTTCTCTACATATGCAGAGCAATTTTGCAGATGCTGTGCAATATGTCAAAAGTTTCATGTGGGAAAAGGTACCCAGGTAAGTCCCGCCGTTACCCCTAATCCAATGGGTCCGTTTGAACACCTCCAAATGGATTTCATTGAACTAACCCCGTCTAAAGGGTACCGATATTGTCTTGTGATTGTCGATGTGTTCTCCCGATGGGTAGAGGCTTTCCCTTCAAAACACAACGATGCCAAAACAGTAGCTAAAGCACTAATTAAAGAGATTATTCCAAGATGGGGTATCCCTCAAAAGTTACAAACAGATAATGGCACTCATTTTGTGAACTCCGTTATAAATGAATTAACCACCTGGCTCCAAATTAATGTGCACCATTATTGTAAATACCATCCCCAAAGCGGAGGCATCGTAGAACGATGCAATGGCACTTTAAAAGCTAAACTCGCAAAAATTTGTGAACAAACTAATTTATCATGGCCGGATGCACTACCCTTAGCTTTAATGGGACTAAGGGGACGGACACACCGACAACTGGGACTATCGCCGTTTGAGATTCTGACCGGACGTCCCATGCCCATTGGCATGGTTGTAGGAAATGTGAATTTGCATACTGTGGACAATGATCTTCTCTCTAGTCTTGCAGGTCTCCGAACCTCGTTGAAGGAAGTCCACCAGCAGGTTAATCAAGCCTGGAGGACCAGCCCACCTTCTAAGGACTTACCAATTCCCTTGGGCACCTGGATCCTGGTTCGAGATACTCGGAGAAAACACTGGCATCAGCCTAGGTGGAGAGGACCATTCCAAATTCTTCTATCCACACCACATACCGTGAAAGTTGAAGGACTGCCTGCCTGGATCCACGCATCGCATTGCAAGAAATGGCTATCTTAAAAATACTTTTTCTGTTGACTGTTACCCGCACCCTCTCAGGCTACCCAAGGATGGGTGGTGATCTCTATCTAAGTACTTTACCGCCTCTATGGAAAGGGCATATATGCTACATGAGGAGCACATGTCTCGTATAGCTTCTTCCATTTTCTCCTCCCCATCCCCTTTTCCCCCTCCTTCCCCTTCATCAACCATTTCAATTTAATTCTACTGCCCACATCATTTTGTTCAAAAAGGGAGGAGTGTCAAAACATAAAATGATGTAACTGAACAAAATGTATGTGTGTAAGTACAGAAAATAGGACAGAATGATCAAACTTGTTTGTGTTTTGCGTACGTGACAAAAAGCATATATACTTTCTGGAAGTTTTCTTTCAATGATGTGTGTGACAAGAAAATATACCTTTAGGGTAAAGACTTTACCAATTGGAATAATACAAAATGAGTCAGGACGCTATTTTTATTGCTTACGTGGTCAACGATCAGGAGACTAGAAAGGTATAAAAGAGCAAGGATATCTGCGCTCGAGGCAGATGAAGTGCGGTGTCCTAGGACTGTATTTCTCTGTCATTTTACCCTTGTCTGGTATGTATCAATAAAAGGTTTTTACTAATTTTAATTTTCTTCTCTGTCTTCAGTCACAAAAAGTGTCCACAGGCCCTTGAGCAAGGCCTTTAACCTGCTATTGCTGAGCGCTTTGAGTAGTGAGAAAAGTGCTATTTAAATGCAAAGAATTATACATTTTATTTATATAGCATCTTTCCCGTGCTCAAGGTGCTTATGATTATTTTTAATTTAACCATTGACTTTATTTACTCACTCACAGTTGACAGACACGTAATCAATAGATAGTCTGCTTATTTATTTCCAGCTATAGTTTGCATGCACTTCTAGTCTATGATCTTAGTATAGTTACAATGTAGCTATGGTCAAAATGGTGATTTTTATTTTCGGTAGCCATGAGTGGTGTCTGTTGTTATTAATTTTGTGACCTTTTAATTAATATGGCTTCTACTAAGAAAAAATGCAAATCCTCCGACAGCATAAAATCTAAGTATCCTTGATGTGTTGATTGATGGATGCAACAAGAACAAAGCCAAGTGTAGAGTCAGCCATAGTTACTTGTCCGTTGCCAATAAGGGCCCTACTGACTTTGTATGTTATTGGTAACAAGGATTTGCTGTTGAGAGTTGGCTCCCGGAAAAATACAGTGTGTGATTAAGGGTATGCTTAAGTGAATATTTATAAAGCCTTATTTAGTTTTGTAAGCAGTTTTTGAATGTAACTTTGTTTCTTGGTTACTCCCTAGTTGCAGGAGACCCCTTGCAATGCATCCTCCTTTGTTCCCCTCTGCTGCTTTTGGTGGCCTCCTTTGACTACTCAGGTATCAGGAAACCCTAACCAGTATCATAGATGCATTCCAGATGTTTGGGTAATATTTTTGGCTTTTTTAGTTTTCATTAAGAATGTTTTTTACATACTTTATTACTTTTCACACCTCAATAATTTTTTAATGAGTGCTTAGGCATGGGCACCACCATGTTGTTTAAAGTGATACGTGTTGCCAGTCGTGTGAATGTGACATGTGGTGTCATTTAAAGCAACGATCCACCCAAAAATAGTATCTTTTTACGTGTTATATACCCCATGCACTTCGTAGTGGTGGCGGAGAAAAAATTTTCATTTTATGTTTACATGCAAAATATTGATAAAAAGTTTGTGACATAAAAGAAGGCAATAGTGACCAGTGCCATACAACAGCAAACATTGTGCAAAATGTCCATGGATAAAATAAAAAAAACATCTCACGTTACTCATCCATATTACTAACCGAGAATAAACCGGATATGGACGCAGGTACACGGCGATGGGACCATAAAACATACTGCGCAGGCGCCTACAGTGCGCGTCTCATAAACCAGAAGCGAAGTCTTATCCACCGCGAACAAAGGAGTCACGGCCCAAAAACGAAAGAGCTCAACTAACGTGAATGAGAAATGAAGCAACAACGCGCCCATAGCTAACGACTAACGATACAGCCACACAAAAAAGAGGATTCTGCGCTGCACCCCAGAGTCAAACGGAAGAGGCTACAGAGGCCCCACAGGTCCATAAAGATAGTACGGAAGGCGCGGGAAAGTACGAAAGGCGCAGGCGCAGACAATAATCTCTTTCAAATCTATTTCGGGTTACCCAAGACCAGGGGTTGGCGAGCAGGGGGCGGAGCCCCCTAGTTTTGCATAATCCACTTGTCCACTTACCAATTGCATGCTCAAAAACAAAATATTGTTAAATAGTTACTTCTAGAAAAATCAGCCCACACCTAAACAGGAAACTAAAGCCTCATTAGATTGACTTTTTGAATTGAAGATCTGCTTCTCCTCCTCATTCATTGGTCAAGAGTCCTTTGCATGAGTGGATAAAGCAGCTGGGAGCATGTGCTGTCACTGGAGACCTGGCATGGTGGAAGCATCCACTGAACAAGCCAACAGACCTTTCTGGGGTCACTTACCACCAGTCTGGCATAAAGCATCTGATTCCATTCCTCCATCTCTTGCACCCCCGTGTCGATACATTGATGGCAGCTGTTCGGAGAAGAACTGACTAATGATCCTGAGGCTAAGGACTGATTTAACACTAACATTGGTGGACCCCTTGACCATGCTCAAGCAGGCTGCTTTCAGGCTGGGTAGACTAGATTGCCTTGCACCCCTTAAATGTCCCAGTGGATGGAGTTTGTGTCACTCTCACAGAGACCCCTTTAGATGACTTTTTGTAAACTCTAAACGAATCTTCCTTATACTATTTTCCTGACAGTAGGCTACCATCTGGCCACTCTGTCATAAAGCTCAGATTAACAGAGTGTTACAGTGATGGTTGACCCTCTGGACGTTTCTCCACACAGTTTCTCTGGAGTTCAGCCAGGAAGACCATTACATTCATGGTCACCCCTGTTACTAAAGCCCTTTTACCCCCGATTCATCAGAAGAGTTGTGGTTGTTCTAAACTCCTTCTATTTAAGAATTATGGGGGCCACTGCTCTCTTAGGAGCCTTCCTGAAGACATTTTTTGTAGCCTTTCCTAGATCTGATCATCGACACTGCCCTGTCTCTCAGCTCTGTTAGCAGTTCCTTTGACCTCTTGGCTTGGCTTTTGCTCAACTGGCAGACCTGCTGTAGACAGGTGTGTGCCTTTTCCAAATTTGTCCAGTCAATTGAGTTGGCCACAAACATCTCAATGATGATCAATAGAATGCCCGATTCCAAGTCTCAGAGCAAAGGGTCTGAATTCTTATTTCAGTGAGATATTGCAGTCTTTAATAAATTTCCCAAAATTTTTAGAATTATGTTTTCACTTTGTCATTCTGGGATACTGAGTGTTGCTTGATGGGGGAAAAGTGAATTTAAATGATTGCACAAGGCTGCAATAGAACAAAATCTGAACAAAATAAAATACTTAATAATAACAAAAGATAGATAGATAGATAGATAGATAGATAGATGTGAAAGGCACTATATAATAGATAGATAGATATGAAAGGCACTATATGATAGATAGATAGATGTGAAAGGCACTATATAATAGATAGATAGATGTGAAAGGCACTATATAATAGATAGATAGATATGAAAGGCACTATATGATAGATAGATAGATAGATAGATAGATAGATAGATAGATAGATAGATAGATAGATAGATAGATGTTAGGGCCTTTTTGTAACTACTAAGTGGCCCATTTGTAACCTACAGGGAACATTTGCAACTCTAGTCGGGACATTTTGTAACTTTAAGGCACATTTGTACCACAACACAGGGAACATTTGTGACTTGTAGGGCCTTTTTGTAACACAAGTCAGGCTTTTAAGTAACATGCCAAAAAAGGGTAATTTTGTAACACAACTGGCACTTTTGTCACACAAAAAGGTGATTGTTTTTAAAATATTTTTCTGTTTATATTTGTTTTGACCATTAATCTTAACCTTAGTAGGTTCCTGGTTTTAGCACATTGTTTGTTGAAAGGCTATAGTACCATAATACTTCATGCTGGATACACTACAGTTTTAATACACAGACAGATGTGAATTTTTTAAACTATACAGACATATTTAAATTTTATACTGAATCATTAATGTCACTCCTGCATCCTCTCCTTCTTTCCTTTTCTCTTCACTGCCAAGATAAGATGAGGTGGACTGTTAGGCCGAGTTCTAATCCTGATGGATTGTTGTTCAGGTCTTGATGTCTGATACATGAGCTGAGATCTGAGGCTTTCTAATTTTAAAAGTCAGTGTGTTTTGCTGGTAAATTCCATGTTGTATTTGTGTATTTTTGTGATCGAAGGGCACACCTGCAAACATCCTGAAGTCTCACAAAGACAGGGCTGATTTGACAGAATTGGTGTATTTCTGCTTTTTAAAAATGTTGTTGCTTAAATAATTTCAATTTGTTCTAAAGGTAAATTTTGCTTCACCTCTGAGGCTTGCAGGACGATGCAATTTCAAGAAAGAGAAATTTGTCAGGAGGATTAGGTCACTACAAAAAACATTAATAATGATTAACAATATTGTAGTTTTATGTGAAAAGTAGGAAATCATAGGCCTAGTAACTTAATGTGAGTTTTATAAAAAGTAAAAATTAATATAAGGAATCCTAGCAATAACAATTGATTGCTAACAAGGTATGAAGGTTTTCTTATTAACGAACAGTAAAGTGTCAGTGGCCTAACACAATTCTGATTTGTGTCTCGAGTTGTTTCTGCTCCTCTCTAAGGCCCCACCACACGACCAGTGTGACTGCTTTATGTATGTAGCACTCCACTGGGACTAAGACTAAATAGTTTTAAATGCAAAAAAGTGAGTAAGAGAGAAAAAATACAAAAACACAATTCAGGAAAAAATATTTTTATTGAACAGAATATTACAACAACAAATGTCAGTGTAGTTTTTTATTAAACAAAACAATATTTCATTCAAAATGCAATAATGAAATCAGTGAAATAAACATTTTCAAAATAACAGTAACAAACTCTGACCAAATGCCTCTCCTCGAACCGCCACCTTATCGTGGTGGAGGGGTTTGCGTGTCCCAATGATCCTAGGAGCTCTGTTGTCCGGGGCTTTATGCCCCTGGTAGGGCCACCCAAGGCAAACTTGTCCTAGGTGAGGGATGAGACAAAGTGTGGTTCAACAAAACCTCCATGATGAATACAAAATTTGGACAGCGTTTTCCATTGCCCGGACGCGGGTCACCGGGGCTCCCCTCTGGAGCCAGGCCTGGAGGTGGGGCTCGATGGCGAGCGCCTGGTGGCCGGGCTTGCACCCATGGGGCTCGTCCGGGCACAGCCCGAAGAGGCAACGTGGGTCCCCCTTCCCATGGGCTCACCACCTATGGGAGGGGCCAAGGAGGTCGGGTGCAGTGTGAGTTGGGTGTGGCCGAAGGCGGGGACCTTGGCGGTCCGATCCTCGGCTACAGAAGCTGGCTCTTGGGACGTGGAATGTCATCTCTCTGAAGGGGAAGGAGCCTGAGCTTGTGTGCGAGGTTGAGAGGTTCCGGCTAGATATAGTCGGACTCACCTCGACGCACAGCTTGGACTCTGGAACCAATCTCCTTGAGAGGGGCTGGACTCTGTACCACTCTGGAGTTGCCCCCGGTGAGAGGCGCCGAGCGGGTGTTGGCATACTTATTGCCCCCCGACTTGGAGCCTGTACATTGGGGTTTACCCCGGTGGACGAGAGGGTAGCCTCCCTCGGCCTTCGGGTGGGGGGACGGGTCCTAACTGTTGTTTGTGCGTATGCACTGTACAGCAGTTCAGAGTACCCACCCTTTTTGGAGTCCCTGGAGGGGGTGCTGGAGGGCACACCTTCTGGGGACTCCCTCGTACTGCTGGGAGACTTCAATGCTCACGTGGGTAATGACAGTGAGACCTGGAAGGGCGTGATTGGAAGGAATGGCCCCCCCCGATCTGAACCCGAGCGGTGTTTTGTTATTGGACTTCTGTGCCCGTCACTAATTGTCCATAACGAACACCATGTTCAAGCATAGGGGTGTTCATATGTGCACTTTGCACCAGGACACCCTAGGCCTCAGTTCGATGATCGACTTTGTGGTCGTGTCGTCGGACTTGCGGCCACATGTCTTGGACACTCGGGTGAAGAGAGGGGCGGAGCTGTCAACTGATCGCCACCTGGTGGTGAGTTGGCTTCGATGGTGGGGGAGGATGCCGGTCAGGCCTGGTAGGCCCAAACGTGTTGTGAGGGTCTGCTGGGAACGTCTGGCAGAGCCCCCTGTCAGAAGTAGCTTCAACTCCCACCTCCGGCAGAACTTCGACCATGTCCCGAGGGAGGTGGAGGACATTGAGTCCGAATGGGCCATGTTCTGTGCCTCTATTGTTGAGGCGGCTGACCGGAGCTGTGGCCGTAAGGTGGTCGGTGCCTGTCGTGGCGGCAATCCCCGAACCCGTTGGTGGACACTGGCGGTGAGGGATGCTGTCAAGCTGAAGAAGGAGTCCTACCGGTCCCTTTTGTCCTGTGGGACTCTGGAGGCAGCTAATAGGTACCGGCTGGCCAAGCGGAATGCGGCTTCGGTGGTTGCTGAGGCAAAAACTCGGGCATGGGAGGAGTTTGGGGAGGCCATGGAGAACGACTTTCGGACGGCTTCGAGGAGATTCTGGTCCACCGTCCGGCGTCTCAGGAAGGGGAAGCAGTGCAGTGTCAACACTGTATATGGTGGGGATGGTGTGCTGCTGACCTCGACTCGGGACGTTGTGGGTCGGTGGGGGGAGTACTTCGAAGACCTCCTCAATCCCACTAACATGCCTTCCAATGAGGAAGCAGAGCCTGGGGACTCGGAGGTGGGCTCCCCCATCTCTGGGACAGAGGTCACCGAGGTGGTCAAAAAACTCCTTGGTGGCAGGGCCCCGGGGGTGGATGAGATACGCCCGGAGTTCCTCAAGGCTCTGGATGTTGTAGGTCTGTCTTGGTTGACACATCTCTGCAACATCGCATGGACATCAGGGACAGTACCTCTGGATTGGCAGACTGGGGTGGTGGTCCCCCTCTTTAAGAAGGGGGACCGGAGGGTGTGTTCCAACTACAGAGGGATCACACTCCTCAGCCTCCCTGGAAAAGTCTATTCGGGGGTTCTGGAGAGGAGGGTCCGTCGGATAGTCGAGCCTCGGATTCAGGAGGAACAGTGTGGTTTTCGTCCTGGTTGCTGAACAGTGGACCAGCTCTACACCCTTAGCAGAGTCCTGGAGGGTGCATGGGAGTTCGCCCAACCAGTCTACATGTGTTTTGTGGACTTGGAAAAGGCGTTCGACCGTGTCCCTCGGGGAATCCTGTGAGGGGTGCTCCGAGAGTATGGGGTACCGGACCCCGTAATAAGAGCTGTTCGGTCCCTGTACAACCAGTGTCAGAGCTTGGTCCGCATTGCTGGCAGTAAGTCGAACCCGTTTCCAGTGAGAGTTGGACTCTGCCAGGGCTGCCCTTTGTCACCGATTCTGTTCATAACTTTTATGGACAGAATTTCTAGGCGCAGCCAGAGTGTTGAGGGGGTCCGGCTTGGTGGACTCAGGATTGGGTCACTGCTTTTTGCAGATGATGTTGTCCTGTTTGCTTCATCAGGCCGTGATCTTCAGCTCTCTCTGGATCGGTTCGCAGCCGAGTGTGAAGCGGCTGGGATGAGAATCAGCACCTCCAAATCCGAGACCATGGTCCTCAGCCGGAAAAGGGTGGAGTGCCCTCTCAGGGTTGGGAGCAAGATCCTGCCTCAAGTGGAGGAGTTCAAGTATCTCGGGGTCTTGTTCACGAGTGAGGGAAGAATGGAGCGTGAGATCGACAGGCGGATCGGTGTGGCATCCGCAGTAATGCGGGCGCTGCATCGGTCTGTCGTGGTGAAAAAGGAGCTGAGCCGCAAGGCGAAGCTCTCAATTTACCAGTCGATCTATGTTCCTACCCTCACCTATGGTCATGAGCTATGGGTAGTGACGGAAAGAACGAGATCGCGAATACAAGCGGCTGAAATGAGTTTCCTCTGCAGAGTGTTTGAGCTTTCCCTTAAAGATAGGGTGAGAAGCTCAGTCATCCAGGAGGGGCTCAGAGTAGAGCCGCTGCTCCTCCGCATCGAGAGGAGTCAGATGAGGTGGCTTGGGCATCTGATCAGGATGCCTCCTGGACGCCTCCCTGGTGAGGTGTTCCGGGCACGTCCAACCGGGAGGAGGCCCCAGTGTGTGTGTGTGTGCATGGGTGTGTGTGAGAAAGAGAGTGTTCGTGTGTGTGTTCACCCTCTGAAGGACTGGCATAGGCTTCAGCTGTCCCCTGTCCTATATAAGTCGGTTAGGAAGGTGGCTGAAAGGAAAAATTGATTAGTATTGGATTTTGTTATAGCTTTACCTTATGCTTCAAATGCACATATTTCTGCATTTTTAAACAGTGCACTGTTATTAATGAGACCATAGGAAGCAGGTTAAGTAAAAGAATGAAAGGACAAATTTGATTAATTAGTTCACATCACAATACATCTTAATTATATAATACATTACATGCACAAGTTAAATATGTACAAAAAAAAACACTTAAGCAATGTACAGAAAGCACAAAATGTGAATAATCTTACCTTATATATGATGTCAAAGATCAGTGAAGCAGTTTTCGCAGGTCTTCATCCAGTGTGCTTGAAAACTCGCAGCAGCGGTCATTTCATTCACTTCCGGATAGCAAGAGTAACACACCCAGCTTTATTTTATAAGATGCTAACGGAAAAAATCACGTTTGTTTTATATATATATATATATATATATATATATATATATGTATATTATTTATAGGTGAAAAAGCTCCATTTCTCAATGTCCAAGCAAGGCTCTTCATACCTGAAATCCATTTATCTGCATATGAAAACTATCAGTTTATATTTCATATAGCGACTTATATTTTTTATTAAAATAAAATTTAAAAAAATATTCATGCACAGCCATTACGTAAAAACATATTGCTTCTGTAAAACAAAGCAGTAAAAATAAGACATTTAAAATCAATAGGCAAAAATATCCACTCATTACACATATCACGCAATATTCTGAAAAGGATTAAATATTAAAATCATGTACAGTATAGTAGATAGATAGATAGATAGATAGATAGATAGATAGATAGATAGATAGATAGATAGATAGATAGATACTTTATTAATCCCAATGGGAAATTCACAATAGTACAACGGTAACGGAAAAAAATAGAACCATCTAGCGGGTGCTACACCGGGCGCTGAGCGCTTATAAAGACGTCCCAACATGTATTGTCTCTTGCGAGTTTTTGATCAAGTGCCGCTAGAAAAAAAAAATAGAACCATCTAGGGGGCGCTCCACCGGGAAATGAGCGCTCATAAAGCCGTCTCAACATGCATTATCTCTTGCGAGATTTTGCTGAAGTGCCGCTACTTGAATGGATTGTTTTCTGCTCACCACGGACCATCAAAACGATCAGGACGTTCAGAGACATTTATGTACTAATACATAAATGACACCCAGCTGTTAAAAACTGATCAGTTATTCCTAAATATGCTTAATTAAGAATAAAAGACACAAATGCTCCCGAAAGTATTCTTTTGCTTTCTGAGCAGAAAAAAGAAGATAATTATGATTTAAAAAGGAAAGATGGTACATCAAAACGCTCTTTTTCAATTACTAAAGGTTATTAAGTGTCACTATTAATTCAATCGCGATTTATTATAGATTTAAATGTGGAACATTAGTAACTGGGGCAGTTAAAATTAAAAAAAATATTAATAACTTTAAAAATATAAAACCAAATTACACAATACTTTGCACATGTCTTGATACAAGTATTTAACACATTTTTTGAAACAATCAGCGCGATCGGTCATGTGGATCAAGAGTAAAATCAAATCTAAATTCAAACACCTTTTCCACTTCAAGCTGGGTGACAGGTCGACCTGATGGCTTATACTATTCAGGGCATTTTTTGGACGATCATGATCGGCAATTTGGGAGGTTGTTACAGACTTAGATAATGATACAACAACAACAACATTTATTTATATAGCACATTTTCATACAAAAAGTAGCTCAAAGTGCTTTACATAATGAAGAGAAGAAAAATAAAAGACAAAATAAGAAATTAAAATAAGACAACATTAATTAACATAGAAAGGAGTAAGGTCCGATGGCCAGGGTGGACAGAAAAAACAAAAAAAAACTCCAGAAGGCTGGAGAAAAAAATAAAATCTGTAGGGGTTCCAGGCCACGAGACCGCCCAGTCCCCTCTGGGCATTCTACCTAACATAAATGAAATAGTCCTCTTTGTAGTTCGGGCTTTTCACGGAGTCACTTGATGCTGATGGTCATACAGACTTCTGGCTTTTAATCCATCCATCATTGTTGGAACATCATGGTGCTTTGGGTAGATGGTGGTGGGGCACGCCACCACCAACAGGACACCGGAAAAGGAAACAGAAGAGAGAGTAGGGGTTAGTACAGATTTTGAATGAATAGTTATTATAATGAATTAGATATACAGAGTATCAGGATTAAATTAAAGTGAAGTTATGAGAAGGCCATGTTACAGTAATGTGTTTTCAGCAGTTTTTTAAAGTGCTCCACTGTATTAGCCTGGCGAATTCCTACTGGCAGGCTATTCCAGATTTTAGGTGCATAACAGCAGAAGGCCGCCCGCCTCACCACTTCTTTTAAGTTTTGCTCTTGGAATTCTAAGGAGACACTCAGTTGAGGATCTGAGGTTACGATTTGTAATATAAGGTGTCAGACATTCCGATATATAAGCCGGGGCGAGATTATTTAAAGCTTTATAAACCATAAGCAGAATTTTAAAGTCAATTCTGAATGACACAGGTAACCAGTGTAGTGACATCAAAACTGGAGAAATGTGTTCGGATTTTCTTTTCCTGGTAAGGATTCTAGCAGCTGCATTCTGCACTAGTTGCAAACGATTGATGTCTTTTTTGGGTAGTCCTGAGAGGAGTGCGTTACAGTAATCTAGCCGACTGAAAACAAACACATGAACTAATTTCTCTGCATCTCTCGATGATATAAGAGGTCTAACTTTTGCTATGTTTCTTAGGTGAAAAAATGCTGTCCTAGTGATCTGATTAATATGCGATTTAAAATTCAGATTACAATCAACGGTTACCCCTAAGCTTTTTACCTCCGATTTGACTTTTAATCCTAATGCATCCAGTTTATTTCTAATAGCCTCATTGTATCCATTATTGCCAATCACTAAGATTTCGGTTTTCTCTTTATTTAATTTGAGAAAGTTACTATTCATCCATTCTGAGATACAAGTCAGACATTGTGTTAGCGAATCAAGAGATTTGGGGTCATCAGGTGCTATTGATAAATACAGCTGTGTGTCATCAGCATAGCTGTGGTAGCTCACGTTGTGCCCTGAGATAATCTGACCTCATGGAAGCATGTAGATTGAGAAGAGCAGCGGACCCAGGATAGAGCCTTGTGGAACACCATATAGAATATCATGTGTCTTTGAGTTATAATTACCACAACTAGCAAAGAATTTTCTCCCTGCCAGGTAGGATTCAAACCAATTTAAGACACTGCCAGAGAGGCCCACCCATTGACTAAGGCGATTCTTAAGAATATTATGATCAATGGTGTCAAATGCGGCACTTAGATCTAAGAGGATGAGAACAGATAAATGGCCTCTGTCTGCATTTACCCGCAAGTCATTTACTACTTTAACGAGTGCAGTTTCTGTGCTGTGATTTGTTCTAAAACCTGACTGAAATTTATCAAGAATAGCATGTTTATTGAGGTGCTCATTTAACTGTATAATGACTGCCTTCTCTAGAATTTTACTTAAGAAAGGCAGGTTAGAGATGGGTCTATAATTTTCAAGAGCAGAGGGATCGAGATTATTTTTCTTAAGTAGGGGTTTAACTACCGCAGTCTTAAGACAGTCTGGGAAGACCCCCGTATCTAATGATGAATTTACTATGTCAAGAACATTATCACTAAGCACGCCCGATACTTCTTTGAAAAAATTTGTTGGTATTGGGTCAAGGGCACAGGTGGATGGTTTCATTTGAGAAATTATTTTATGTAAATCAGGTAAATCTATCCTAGTGAAAGACTTTAATTTGTTTATTATGGGGTACTGGGGTTTAGGAGGATCCTTAGTGTTGGGGAGATATACTATGTTATTTCTAATATCATTAATTTTTTGATTGAAAAATACAGCGATAGCCTCACAGGTTTTACTGGAAGTACTTAGGAGGCATTCCTTTGAGTTACCTGGGTTTAACAGATGATCAATTGTTGAGAATAAGACTCTGGGATTACTAGCATTGTTATTTATAATCTTAGAGAAATAGCAGCGCCTCTCAAGACGGACTGTGTTATTGTATTCTGTTATTTTAACTTTTAATATTTCATAGTCAATAGTTAGTTTAGTTTTCCTCTATTTACGCTCAGCTCTACGGCATGTTCTCTTTAAATCAGACACTCTTTGGGTCTTCCATGGTATAACAATGCTAGAAGATTTTTTAACTGTCTTTTCAGGTGCAACTAAGTCAACAGCAGCCCTCACTTTAGTATTAAATCTTTCCACCTTACTATTTACATTCTCCTCGCTATTATAGTTGGCACTATAAACGGACTGATTGGTTAGAATGTTTGAAAGTTTTAAAGCTGCTGATGAGTCAAAGAAGCATTTTTTAACAATATGCTTCTCATGAGTGTTTTCTATCATTATTTCTATATTAAAGAGTAGAAGAAAATGGTCTGATAGACCAATGACCTGTTTTATATCAACTTTTAGTCCTTTAGTAATTACTAAGTCTAACGTATGACCTGCTTTATGTGTAGGCTGATTAACGAGCTGTCTCAAATCAAAAGAGTCCAGGAGGTTCATAAATTCTTTTACTTTCTGGTCACATTGATTATCTATATGAAAATTAAAGTCGCCGACTATTAAGAGTGTGTCATAGTTCGTAATTAAGATTGACATCAAGTCAGAGAATTCCTCAAAGAAAGACGCGTTGAATTTTGGAGGTCTATACACGGATAATACTAGAACGTGAGAATGTCCCTGAATAATAATGGCGAGATACTCAAAAGACTTGAATTTACCAAAACTGATATTTTTACATTTTAACCTGCTTGAGTAAATGTTTGCTAGCCCTCCACCTCTCTTTCCTTGGCGATCAGCACGTGTAAAACTGTAATCCGGAGGCGCAGATTCGATTAAAACAGCTGCGCCATCTGAGCTAAACCACGTTTCACTTAGTGCAATAAAATCTATTTTTTTATCACTAATAAGATCGTTGATAAAAAACGTCTTGTTAGTTAAAGCTCTAATATTTAATAGTGCCATATTCAATGTTTCGGAGGAGCAGAGATGAATACTATGTGCGTTATTGATATAGGGAACAGGAATTAAGTTATTTTTATTAGCGCCGCTCTGCGTGTATTTTTTGTTTAATCTATGATATGTTTTTATAGTTTTAATACATTGTTCATCTAAAGTAGTAACTTTAATCAAATTATTGGTGTTTATGCCGTATTGCCTAGATTTTCTATGTGCATTAATGATGTGTCATTAATAAAACGTGTGTCTTCCACGAGATAACTGAAACATTTTTACTTTTATCTTTTTTTCTGACAGAATCAACGGGTAGGGCTACTTTGTACCAGGAGCGAGAAAAACATGCAGTTTAAAAAAAAATAAACAAACTGTTCAAGAAAAAATATGGGAAGATTGACAAGCAGAGATGAATTAATACAAATGGCACAAAATCCATCATAAAACATCATTTTTGTTTTTTTAGGAGCCCAAAAGAGAGATCGGTACAAATGTTTCTGATGAAGCATCTAAAGATAGATAGATATATAGATAGATACTTTATTAATCCCAAGGGGAAATTCCCATACTCTAGCAGCAGCATACTGATAATAACAATATTAAAGAGTGATAAAAATGCAGGTATAACAGACAATGCAGTGGTAGTGCTGCTGCTTTGCAGTAAGGAGACTGTGGAAGATTGTGGGTTCGCTTCCCGGTTCCTCCCTGTGTGGATAGCGCTTTGAGTACTGAGAAAAGAGCTATATGAATGTAATGAATGTAATGAATTATTATTATTTTATTATTACAATAACTTTGTATAGTGTTAACTGTTAACGTTTAAACCCCGGGTGGAATTGAAGAGTCACACAGTGTGGTGGAGGAACGATCTCCTCAGTCTGTCAGTGGAGCAGGACGGTGACAGCAGTCTGTAGCTGAAGCTGCTCCTCTGTCTGGAGATGATCCTGTTTAGTGGATGCAGTGGATTCTCCATGATTGACAGGAGTCTGCTCAGCGCCCGTCGCTCTGCCACAGATGTCAAACTGTCCAGCTCTGTGCCTACAATAGAGCCTGCCTTCCTCACCAGTTTGTCCAGTCGTGAGGCGTCCCTCTTCTTTTTGCTGCCTCCCCAGAACACCACCCCGTAGAAGAGGGCGCTCGCCACAACCATCTGATAGAACATCTGCAGCATCTTATTGCAGATGTTGAAGGATGCCAGTCTTCATAATTCATGTCACAACGTCATCACAAATACTTTAGGCAAGGTTTTTAGATTAATAATCGTAAATGCTAAATGAAGATCTGGTTAACATAGTCTAATGTTAATATAATGTTCTTACCTATAATACAGCTGAACTTTCACATAAAATGCCAGCAGGCAACAGCAAAAAGGCTAAGCTAGAAAGTTCATTGATTTGTTTTTCCTTTCTTGATTACATTCGTTCGGGAGAAGGAGTCCTCGGATAAAGGATGTGTTTGCACGACCAAAGTAGGAGGTAAAAGGAGTTTTCTATGAGACAATCCTTGATGACAGACGAGTGGCACTGATGTCTCCTGTCATGAAGACCTTTGAGAGGCTGGTCCTGGACTATGTGAGTCATCTTGTGGTAGACCAACTGGACCCACCAGAGTTTGCCTTTTGGAGAAATATAGGAGTGGTGGATGCATTCACCTACTGTATCTTCTCCACAAAGCAGGCAGCACTGGGAGGATAATGTTTTTTGATTTCTCCAGCGCCTTTAACACCAACCAGCCATCCCTGTTAAGCGGTAAGCTCAGAGATATGCCGATGGATGAGCCTGCGGTGTCCTGGGTAATCTGTCAGGGAGATTAAGTTAACTGATATGAAATTTGGAGCATTTCACATTTCTTATTTACTTCATCTAAAAGTCAGGGATCACATTTTTGTTTATTAAACTAGGGAGCTTTGCCCTCTGCTCGCTTCAGCCTGCGCTACGCTCTAGCCTCTTTGTGGTTCGGCTGCTCACGTATGGGGATGTACAATTTAAACAGATTTTTATTTTCATAGGAATTGTTACATATGCATCAACGCAACATATAACTGCCTGTGATTGAATTTCGTTTCTTTCTCTCTCTTAAATAAAACGGCTTTTTTAAATGTTTGGCTCTGAGATTTGTTAATTGTCTTTGCAAAAGCTATTCAAACCGGAAACTGTAAACGTTTTAATACGAATGGCATATCAAGATCTCCTTTGGTGTCTAATGTCATCCCCTGAAGATGTACTACATTACCTTTCTTGGATACATCCTTCTTTCTACAGTAATTCGTGCATTGGAAGACCGCATGGTGTTAATGGTTGTAGATATTCTTTGTGATATTATAAGTTGACGTTTTCATCTTCCACCTGGTCACCACCAACTGTTTCAGCAGAGTCTATTGATACGCATTTAACCAATTTGCCGTGTAAGCATTCAACATTTTTGGACACATTTAACAAATTTGATGTCTAACCGGTCAACATTTTCGCGTTAATTCGTTGGACTTCCTTGTTTCTCAGTGCTGGGATTACCCGTGTACTCATTTTTTAGGTTGATAACCCTTTGTGATGAAATTCTTCAATGAGATTTGGACATAATGCATCTTCTTTAATTGGGAACTTAAAGTGAGGAAAACGTTAAAATGTATAAGAGCTGAGAGCGCAGGAAGTGTGTCTGACAAAAGCATTCACACTAATGAGAGTTGAGAGGACCGTGGTCTTGGTTGAAAATGTTTGAGAAGAGGCAAGGCAGAAGTCTCGTCTTGCAGGACTTGAAAAAATCTCTGTTCCAAAACGTCTCGTTGCGTCAAAGGATTTTCTTATATAACAATAAGTTTCATTCAGAAGCAATAGTGATAATAGAATGTAATTCCATGTGTTAGTAAACACCATTAAATCAGCACTTTTTTTATAGCACTTTACAATGGAGCTAAAAACGGAACACAACTTTCACGCACAGCAGATTACAATTGAGGTGATGTGGAAGTGTCATCGACTGATGTGTGTTAATGTCAGAGGGTCTCTCACTAATTGTTGTTCAGTTCTCTTACAAGTAACATTTTTGAAAGAATACTCAATAGAGTCGCATCCAGTAATTAGCAACTGAAAAATATCTGTTAATACAAAATGATGATTAAAATCATTATCAATATTACCCTTTGAAAGGAGAAAAGCCAGTGAAATAAGTTCCCATCTACCTATTAATATTAAAGCACAGTAATTCATTAAAATTATATAAATATAAGTAAGAACTTGGAAAGCAACTGATTTATTGTATAAGGGGAATACGAAAGGTGACAGCAATCTTAACAAGGCTGAAGAATGAGCTGCGAAAAATTAGCCAGCTTCAGCCTTGTGTAATCTTAAAGATTTTAATTCCAGTCTGAAAATATATGGAAGTAAAAGGTAGGAATAAACCGTAAGGCCCACTCAGCCTTTTGTGTGTTATACCAGTAAATAATCAGCACAGAGCAAACTGTAATCCTACTCCGTCCTTGCTATTAGTGACCAGTGTGGTCCGATCATCTGACCGCACATCAACTGCAGTTCCATTTCCAGGGGCGTCTGTAGGATTTGCGGGGATCGGTGAAATCAGTTCTGTTGTAGGGTTTAGAGGCGATGGAATAGAATAGAATAGAATGCCTTTTATTGTCACTATACCCATGTACAATGAGATTAAAAGCAGCAACTCCAGTGCAAACATATACTGTATGTAAAACACAATAAATAAAAAAACAAATGGTGCAAAAAGTTGCAAAAAAACGTTCTGCGACGCTATATACATTTGGAAAGAATAAATAACTATTGGGTTATTGCACATTATTTAAATATTGGAAAGAATAAATAACTATTGCACTATTGGGTTATTGCACATTATTTAAATACTAGGGGGCTTTGCTCGCCAACCCCTGGTCTTGGGTAACCCGAAATAGATTTGAAAGAGATTATTTATCTCCGTCAGTTGTGGTCTTTCGTTTTGAACCCGTGCCTGCTTTGCTTCTGCAGTTTCAGACGCGCGTTGTAGGCCCCTGCGTTCATTGATCTGATCCAGGTGGGCTCGTGTTTGAATTTGGTGTAAAGCGTTCAGCGATTTGTACAATCCCAAGCAGCACATTATTCCTAACTTCACTCCGCAGTAGTGCCACTCACAATATGGCGGTGACGCCTGCGCCTTCACTTCGCAGTAGTGCCACTCACAATATGGCGGTGACGCCTGCGCCTTTCGTACTATCTTTGTGGACCTGTGGGGCCTCCGTAGCCTCTCACGTTTGACTCTGGGGTGCAGTGCCGAATCCTCTTTTTTGTGTGGTTGTGTCGTTAGTGGTAGCTATGGGCGCGTTGTTGCTTCATTTCTCATTCACGTTAGTTGAGCTCTTTCATTCTTGGGCCATGACTCTTTCGTTCGCGGTGGATACGACTTTGCTTAAGGTTTATGAGACGCGCGCCTGCGCAGTACGTCTCATGGTCCCATTGCCGTGTCCCTGCGTCCATATCCGGTTTATTCTCGGTTAGTAATATGGATTGGAAAGAATAAATAACTATTGCACTATTGGGTTATTGAACATTATTTAAATACCAGCAAACCTGCGATTCTCGAAAGAATCGCAAATCCAAGAATGGCAATCACTTCCTGTTCCCTCCGATATTTGGAGGGAAGAAAAATCATGGAGGGTGGGTGCATCCTGGGAAAGTTTTCATTTAATTAAATAAATATCTTTGTACTAAATCGGTTTCTTTTTGGAGCCGTGACTCATCTGGTTCTGGTGTTTCAGAAGCACGTTGTTCATTGTTTTTATCCATGCGGTCTCATTTTTGTTTTTCTATGGCTGTGTCGTTAGCTTGAAGTCGTTTGCTGACGACAGCGGATTCGCGTGCTGAAGTGACCATGGCAGCGGATCCGGGCTTGGAGGGCTACATTACTAAACGAAGGTGGTATATGTGGTGGTGTGCGCGGTCACGTTTGGGTGGCGGTTGTACTGTGTACGGCTTGCTTGTGCCCTCTGGCATCTGTGCATGTATACAACCTGGCATGCACGCTTTACCTCAAGTTTAGTTTACAGGTCGTGTTGTGTTGTTTGGGCACCATCTACTGACTGTGGGAAGCTGCTGGGTTTGACTCGGGGGCACTGAGGCACAGTGCGCATGCGCTTTCGGTGCTTCTGGCATCCGTGCATATACAGTGGTGTGAAAAACTATTTGCCCCCTTCCTGATTTCTTATTCTTTTGCATGTTTGTCACACAAAATGTTTCTGATCATCAAACACATTTAACCATTAGTCAAATATAACACAAGTAAACACAAAATGCAGTTTGTAAATGGTGGTTTTTATTATTTAGGGAGAAAAAAAAATCCAAACCTACATGGCCCTGTGTGAAAAAGGAATTGCCCCCTGAACCTAATAACTGGTTGGGCCACCCTTAGCAGCAATAACTGCAATCAAGCGTTTGCGATAACTTGCAATGAGTCTATTACAGCGCTCTGGAGGAATTTTGGCCCACTCATCTTTGCAAAATTGTTGTAATTCAGCTTTATTTGAGGGTTTTCTAGCATGAACCGCCTTTTTAAGGTCATGCCATAGCATCTCAATTGGATTCAGGTCAGGACTTTGACTAGGCCACTCCAAAGTCTTCATTTTGTTTTTCTTCAGCCATTCAGAGGTGGATTTGCTGGTGTGTTTTGGGTCATTGTCCTGTTGCAGCACCCAAGATCGCTTCAGCTTGAGTTGACGAACAGATGGCCGGACATTCTCCTTCAGGATTTTTTGGTAGACAGTAGAATTCATGGTTCCATCTATCACAGCAAGCCTTCCAGGTCCTGAAGCAGCAAAACAACCCCAGACCATCACACTACCACCACCATATTTTACTGTTGGTATGATGTTCTTTTTCTGAAATGCTGTGTTCCTTTTACGCCAGATGTAACGGGACATTTGCCTTCCAAAAAGTTCAACTTTTGTCTCATCAGTCCACAAGGTATTTTCCCAAAAGTCTTGGCAATCATTGAGATGTTTCTTAGCAAAATTGAGACGAGCCCTAATGTTCTTTTTGCTTAACAGTGGTTTGCGTCTTGGACATCTGCCATGCAGGCCGTTTTTGCCCAGTCTCTTTCTTATGGTGGAGTCGTGAACACTGACCTTAATTGAGGCAAGTGAGGCCTGCAGTTCTTTAGACGTTGTCCTGGGGTCTTTTGTGACCTCTCGGATGAGTCGTCTCTGCGCTCTTGGGTAATTTTGGTCGGCCGGCCACTCCTGGGAAGGTTCACCACTGTTCCATGTTTTTGCCATTTGTGGATAATGG
This sequence comes from Erpetoichthys calabaricus, assembly GCF_900747795.2. Lineage (NCBI taxonomy): Eukaryota > Metazoa > Chordata > Cladistia > Polypteriformes > Polypteridae > Erpetoichthys > Erpetoichthys calabaricus. The sequence goes on from NC_041396.2 coordinate 302,214,315, forward strand.
CTCTCACTGTGGTTCGCTGGAGTCCCAAAACTTTAGAAATGGCTTTATAACCTTTACCAGACTGATAGATCTCAATTACTTCTGTTCTCATTTGTTCCTGAATTTCTTTGGATCTTGGCATGATGTCTAGCTTTTGAGGTGCTTTTGGTCTACTTCTCTGTGTCAGGCAGCTCCTATTTAAGTGATTTCTTGATTGAAACAGGTGTGGCAGTAATCAGGCCTGGGGGTGGCTACGGAAATTGAACTCAGGTGTGATACACCACAGTTAGGTTATTTTTTAACAAGGGGGCAATTACTTTTTCACACAGGGCCATGTAGGTTTGGATTTTTTTTCTCCCTAAATAATAAAGACCATCATTTAAAAACTGCATTTTGTGTTTACTTGTGTTATATTTGACTAATGGTTAAATGTGTTTGATGATCAGAAACATTTTGTGTGACAAACATGCAAAAGAATAAGAAATCAGGAAGGGGGCAAATAGTTTTTCACACCACTGTATATAACCTTTGTTTAGTGATATAGATTGGAAAGAATAAATAACTATTGCATTATTGGATTATTGCACATTTTTTAAATATTGCACAATAATGATGATCATGTGCAGTGAGTAGTGGATGTTGGACCCTGAGAGTAATGATATTGTACAGTATACAGATATTGCATAGTTATTATCAATACCATTTAGATATTGGATATTGCACCTTTGATGGATAGAAGGAAGTCCAGGGGTTGGGGGGTTAGACTGTGTAGTCAGTGCACGTGTGAGTTTAGGATGGTTATGGCTTTTGGGAAAAAACTGTTCTTGAGTCTGTTAGTCCTTGTTGTGATGCACCGGTAGCGCCTCCCTGAGGGCAGCAGGTCAAACAGATCAGAGCCAGGGTGGGCGCTGTCCTTGACAATATTTTTTGCTCTGCTGAGGCAGCGGTAGGTGTAAATGTCCATCAAGGAGGGGAGAGGGCAGCAGATGATCATCTGTGCTGCCTTTCCTACTCTCTGAAGCCTCTCCCTGTCTGCCATGGTGCAGCTGCCGTACCACACTGTGATACAATACGTCAGCAGGCTCTCGATGGACGAGCAGTAGAAGGCCAGTAACAGGTTGGAGTCCAGGTTGTGCTTTCTGAGGACGCTGCTAAGCCTTCTTGATGACTGCTGTGATGTTGTCTGTCCAGGAGATGTCAGCGGAGATAAGGACACTGAAAAACCGAAAGGTATGGACCCTCTCCACACACTTGCCGTTGATGTAAAGGGGGGCTAAGTCGGTGCTGTGCCTCCTGAAGTCGACAAAGATCTCCTTGGTTTTCCTGGTGTTCAGAGCCACATTGTTCTTTGAACACCAGGCTGCCAACTTCAGGACCTCCTCTCTGTAAGCTACCTCGTCTCCCTTTGAGATGAGTCTGACCAATGTGGTGTCGTCAGAAAACTTGACGATGAGGTTGGTGTTGTGGGTCGGACTGCAGTCGTGGGTGTGGAGACAGTACAGGAGGGGGCTCAGCACACAGCCTTGTGGGGTACCGGTGTTCAGTGTGCAAATGGAGGAGTGGTGGGGGCCGAGTCTCACAGTCCGGAGTCGGCTGGTAAGAAAGTCTTTTATCCAGACACACATGTGAGAGGGGGGGGGAGGCCAAGAGTGACCAGTTTGGTGATGAGAATGTCAGGAATGATTGTATTGAAAGCTGAGTTGTAATCCACAAAGAACATCCGGACGTAGCTCTGCTGCTGCTCCAGATGGCTCAGCACAGAGTGGAGAGCTACGGCAATGGCGTCTTCTGTGGATCTGTTCGTGCGATATGCGAATTAGTAGGGATCAAAGTCTTGGGGGAGATAGTCCTTGATGTGCTGGAGAACCAGTGTCTCAAAGCACTTCATGATTACCAGAGTGAGGGCCACAGGGCGATAATCATTTAGGCTGGTGATGGGAGACTTCTTCGGCACTGGTATGAGTGTGGCTGATTTTAAGCAGGACAGAATGACTGCCTGGGCTAGGGAGAGGTTGAAGATTTTGGTGAAGATAAGGGTGAGCTGGTGGGCACTCCATCTGGGCCAGCAGCCTTCATGGGGTTCACTACCAGGAGCACCCGTCTGACATCGTGCCCCTTTACAGTGAGTGGAGTGGTGCAGGAACCCTGTGAGGTGGGAGCAGGGCTGGAGCAGGTGAGTGCTGCTGTTGTGATGATTCAAAGCGAGCAAAGAAGCAGTTTAGCTCCTCTGCTAGCGGCGCACCCAGATCTGCTGTTGTTGTCATGGCACTGACAAAAAGACAGGAGGCAGAACTGGAAGTGGCAGAGTTGAAGATGCTACGATTTTTGCTCGGTGTAGTGAGGTTAGTGTGATACTAGAGAGCGCTGTCGCTCCTCAAACCCACTAGATAAATGTTCAAGACACCAGGAAAAAACACCAGGAAATATTTTAATTTCTTTTTTCTTCGATAAATGTGCTTTCAAAGCACCACCACCACAATACACAATAAATCAACAATCAATAATTCAATTGTATTCCTCTTCTCCTCCGAGCAGCTCCGTCACTCTACCTCCCAACTCCAACTCGCTTGCTGGGTCTCCACCAGTCCTTTATATAGTTCTTGACCCGGAAGTGCTCCTGTCCTTGTGATTCATTAGCATTTCTGGGTCAGATGAAGACTTGTATTTTTCTTTAGCCCGGAAGTACTTCTGTTCTTCCGTCCCCGTGACTTGGGAGTACTTCCAGGCTATATGGGAAATAAAAATCCCCTCGTCTCCCTGCAGCATCACATGGTGGCACCCACGGTACCCAGCAGGGTTGTGAAGCCAAACTCCAACTCCCACCAGGCCATCTACATCAGTGGCGTAGAAGTTGAAAGGGTTAACAGCTTCAAGTTCCTCGGAGTAAACATCACCGAGGATCTCTCGTGGACCCTTCACATAGACACTGTGGTCAAGAAAGCTCGCCAGCGGCTCTACATCCTGAGGAGGCTGATGAAGTTTGGCATGAATGCCAACATCACCTCAAGCTTTTACAGGAGTGTGGTTGAGAGTCTGCTGACGGGCTGCATTACCATCTGGTATGGGAGCTGCTCTGCCAGCAGCCGGAAATCACTACAGAGAGTGGTGAAGGCAGCAGAGCTCATCACGGGCAAGAGTCTCCCTGCCATTGAAGACATTTACCTCCATCAGTGCTTGCATAAGATAAGCAGCATCATAAAGGACCACAGCCATCCATCACACCAGCTGTTCTCCTTGTTACCGTCTAGCAGACGATACAGGAGTCTGGCTGCTCGGACTACAAAACTTAAGAACAGTTTTTACCACCAGGCCATTCTACTCCTCAACAGCAACACCTGAACACTTACATACACGTACATTACACTTACATTGCGCTACTCTCACACAAACTGTACCTGCACACACTCTGAATACTGGCTGGAACATGCATCTGCACTTCATGGAATATGCATCTGTACTTATAAAACATTATCTGTGCAATAACTGTCATTTGTACTTGTTGCTCATTCAACTCATATTGCTCTGTAACTTCTTTTAAAACGTACATATTTTATTTTATATGGCTTGTCTATTTTTAACTTGTAATTTTTTTAAATTATTTTTTTAGCTTTATTGGATCTAAGCTGAGTGACTTGTTTTTGTCGTCATACACATTTCATGGTATATTGACCCTGTGTTAACCTATACTGTATATGACAAATAAACCTAAACCTAAACCTTTGGAAGCAGCCGCTTTTGTTAATAAGATCATTGATCTCAAGGAGGACTTTCATTTCTTTTGAGACATTGAGAATCCTCTCTGTGTTTATCATGCTCACACTCAACATCTGCTGACTTTCAACATTCAAAAAGACCATCAAAGTCACAGAATATGCAATAATGCATTGCTAGAGAGAGAGAAGCTGTGAAAACTGCGACTAGAAGAGACAAGTCCCTCAAAGTCTCTTTATGAAGGAAAATATTTATTACAAAAACTAATAAAATGTAACAGAATGCTCAAGAGAACAAAAAAAGTGGGCTACAAGAAGTTGCCTACCAAGACAATACAAGTTAATCAAGTCCCAAATATGAAATCCAAAACCAGAAAATTTCAAAAGGAAACAGCAATACCTACAGTTGAAGTCAGGCGTTTCCATCCAATTTGGGTTGAATTCTTTAAAACTCACTTTCTACGCCCTCCACAGATTTTATCCTAACAAACTATAAATTTTGCCTATCATTTAAGACGTCTACTTTGTGCAGGGCAAAATCATTTTTTCCAACAATGTTCACAGACCTCCGAGTATTTCACTTTTTATTGACGATATCACAATTCCAGTGGGTGTGTACACACACTTTCTTAATATTTGGTGGCATCGCCTTTAATTTGTTTAACTTAAGCCAAACGTTTTGAGTGGCCTTTCCCAACCTGCTTACAATAAGTTACTGGAATTTTTAATTCCTCCAGAACTGGTGTAACTGGGGCAGGTTTGTAGGCCTCATTGCTCCCACAGGCATTTTCAGTCAGATTGAGGTCAGGGCTTTGTGATGGCTACTCCAATAAGTTGAACTTGTTGTCCATTTTGCCACAACTCTGGAGGTCTGCTTGGGGTCCTTGTCCATTTGAAAGACCTATTTACGACTGAGCTTCAACTTCCTTGCTGAGCTCTTGAGATGTTGCTGTAGTTTATCGCCATTATTTGCCTTCATCATGATGCCAACTATTTTCCAAAGTGCTGCAGCCCCCACAACATGATGCTCCCACCCCCATGCTTGACTGTTGTTTTGTGGCTTGCAGGCCTCACCCTTTTTCCACCAAACATAACGATGGTCATTATCGTCAATCAGGGTTTCATCAGACCAGAGGACATTTCTCCAGAAGGTCAGATCTTTATCCCCATGTACCAGTTGCAAACTGCACTCTGGCTTTTTGATGGTGGCTTTGGAGCAGTGGCTTCTTCCTTGCTGAGCAGCCTTTCAGGTGATGTCGATGTCGGACTTGTTTTACTGTGGATGTAGATACTTGTCTACCTGCGTCCTCCAGCATCTTCACAAGGTCCTTTGCTGTTGTTCTGGGATTGATTTGCACTTTTTGTGCCAAAGTCTGTTCTTCTCTCGAAGACACAATGTGTCTCCTTCCTGAGCGGTACAAAGCTGGGTGCTCCCGTGGTGTTTATACTTGTGTATTATTGTTTGTACAGATGAACATGGAACCTTCAGACGTATGGAAATTGTTCCCAAGGATGAACCAGTTTTGTGGAGGTCCTACATTTTTTTTGAGGTATTGGCTAATTTGTTTTGATTTTCCCATTATGTCAAGCAAAGAGGCTGCGAGTTTGATGGTAGGCCTTAACATACATCCACATGTTGACTCCAGTGAGGTTAGTTGGCTATCAGAAGATAATTGTCTCATTGTCTAAATGCTTGGCATAATTTTCTGGAATTTTCCAAACTGTTTAAAGGCCCAGTTAACAAAGTCTCTGTAAACGTGTGACCCACTGGAATTGTGATATGGTCAATAAAAAGTGAAATAATCTGAGCTTTGTGAACATTGGTGGAAAAAATTACTTTTGCCTGGCACAAAGTAGATACCTTAAAGGATTTGCCGAATTTATAGATTGTTAGGATAAAAACTGTGAAGGACTTAGAAAGTGAGTTTGAAAGAATTCAGCTGAAGTGGATGGAAACTTCTGACTTCAGCTGTGCAGATCTCCGGTAGATAAGTCTCAGTGATCCGCTGGTTGCGTCTCTCGCTCTGACGTTCTTCACCTTGAAATGTCAAGCTCTGCGGTGCACACATCTCTTATCGATTCACCTGCTGTGCATTTCTGTACAGTGAATGACGGCTGAATCCCGCTGCCAGCCACCAGTTACATGGTACTCAAATTTCAACTTCTGTCATTGTGAGCAGGAATGACAGAGCTGATATTCTAATGGCCAGATGTGCTGGCCCTACCTGCATGATGTTTTCACAGTTATTAATAAAAGGCCTATTGTGTGACCATTCAGCTTCACAAAAATGAATGAAATGGCTGTGTGGCCTTGGGGGGCCAGGTTAGCCATCACCTCCACCTCACTGTGGGACAATGCAGCAGTCATCTAGGAGCACCAGGGCTCACCATGCAGAAAAATATTCTCACAAAGTTAAGGTCACGTTTATTGTCATGTAGCAGCAATACAGTAAAAGTCTTACTTGCATGTTTCCTCAAGACAGTGGACAAAAATACACTACGAACAAAGAGACAAGCATAAACAAACTGCCATTTTTGCCCATCAAAAGGTTGATGAAGAAGTACAGAGAAGGCCAGAAGTAGTTGCATTGCATCTTTGTGGACCTGGAGAAAGCATATGACAGGTGGTCTCGAGAGGAGCTGTGGTATTGTATGAGGAAGATGGGAGTGGCAGAGACGTACGTAACAGTTGTACAGGATATGTACAAGGGAAGTGTGACCGTGGTGAGATCTGAGGTAGGAGTGACGGAGGTGGGATTACATCAGGGATCGGCTCTGAGCCCTTTCTTATTTTAATGGTGATGGACAGGTGGACAGACGAGATTAGACAGGAGTCCCCGTGGATAATGATGTTTGCTGATGACATTGTGGTCTGTAGCGAGCAGGTCAAGGAGACCCTGGAGAGGTGGAGATATGCTCTAGACTGGAGAGGAATGAAGGTCAGTAGGACCACCAAGACAGAATACATGTGTGTAAATGAGAGGGAGATCAGTGGAATGGTGAGGATGAGGGGAGTAGAGTTGGCGAAGGTGGATAAGTTTAAATACTTGGGATCAACAGTACAGAGTAATGGGGATTGTGGAAGAGAAGTGAAGAAGAGAGTGCAGGCAGGGTGGAGTGGGTGGAGAAGAGTGTCAGGAGTGAAAGGGAAGGTCTATAGGACAGTAGTGAGACCAGCTATGTTATATGGGCTGGAGACGGTGGCACATGAGACAGAGCTGGAGGTGGCAGAGTTAAAGATACTAAGAGTTGCATTGGGTGTGACAAGGATGGACAGGATTAGAAATGAGGACATTAGAAGCAGGTGGGATGGTTTGGAGACAAAGTCAGAGAGAGCGAGATTGCGTTGGTTTGGACATGTGCAGAGGAGAGATGCTGAGTATATTGAGTGAAGGGTGCTAAGGATAGAGCTGCCAGGGATGAGGAACAGAGGAAGGTCTAAGAGAAGGTTTATGGATGTGGTGAGAGAGGACATACAGGTGATGGTGTAAAAGAGCAAAATGCAGAGGACAGGAAGAGATGGAAAAAATGATCCGCTGTGGCAACCTCTAAGAAGAAGAAGAAGAATCTACACTCAATAACTCATAAAGACAAAGTGAGCCCATGTTTTCAGAAATGTTTGCAGATTCACTGAAATCTCTAATTTTTAGACGTCTTCTGACCCTTTACTGTGGCACTCAGATTGTGTTCAGCTCCATCTTGTTTGGTTTAATTATCCTAGAGATGAACTTAATTGGAGTCCACCTGTGGACAACTGAATTAACTGGACATCATTTAGAAAGGTACACGTGGACCTGTGTATAGAAGGTCCACAATTCACACTGCATGTAAGGAGAAAAACCAAGCCATGAAGTCTAAGGAACTCTCCGTGGACCTCTGGGGTCAAATTGTGGTGAGACACAGATCAGGGCAAGGAGATAAAACCATTTCTGGAGCTTTGAGTGTTCCCAGGAGCACACTGACCTCAGTAATTATGGAATAGAAGAAGTTTGAAACCATTAGACTTTTCCTAGAGTTGGCTGTCTGGCCAAACTGAGTAACCGGGCATTGCTCTAACAGAGCGTAAGAAGTCCTCTGCTGAGATGAGAGAACCTGTCAGAAAACTGACCATCTCAGCAGCACACTGAAGCCACTTTTGAGTAAAAGGCATATGACAGTTTAAAGGACTCGGAGAGCATGAAGAAAAGCAGTCTCTGGTCTGATGAGACAAAAAATGACCTCTTTGGGCAGAACTCCAAGCACTGTCTTGTGGCGATATCAATCATTGTGAAATGAAATAAATTTGGAACCACCAGGCCAAACTGAGTAACTGAGCAAGAAGAGCCCTGGTCAGGGAGGTGACCAAAAAAATGGTCGCTCTAATAGAGCTTTAGAAGTCCTCTGCTGAGATTGAGGAACCTGTTGGAAGGGATGGTCATCTTAGCAGCACTCCGTCAATCAGATGGAAGCCACTGCACATACCAGCCTGCCTGACTTCTCCAAAGCATAAGGAGAAAGATTCTCTGGTCTGAAGAGACAAACACTAAACTCACTGGGCACAACTCTGAGCATTACATCTGGCGAAGACCAGCTACTTTTCATCACCTGTCTAATACCATCTCTACAGTGAAGTGTGGTGGTGACAGCATCATACTATGGGGTCTATGGATCAGGGAGACTGGCCAGAATTGACAGTAGGATGAATACAATCACATACTGAGATGTCTTTGAAAAAAACAAAACCTGTTCCAGAGCGCATGCCACCTAAGACTGGGGTGACAGTTCATCTTTCCACATGACAAGAACCTAAAGCATATAGCCAAGACAACTCTGGTGTGGCATCAGGACATGTCTATGAGTGTGAATTTCCCCTTGGGATTAATAAAGTATCATCTATCTATCTATCTATCTATCTATCTATCTATCTATCTATCTATCTATCTATCTATCTATCTATCTATCTATCTATCTATCTATCTATCTATCTATCTATCTATCATGAGTGTCCTTGAGTGCTCCAGCCAAAGCCTGGACTTGAACCTCATAGAACATGTGTGGAGTGACCCGAAGATGGCCATTTATAGACACTTCCCATCAAATCTAACGGAGCTTTAGAGGATCTGCCAGGAAGAATGAGATAAATTGCCCAAATCCAGGTGTGCAAAAATTTACCCAAGAAGACTTGTAGCTGTGATGGCTGCCAAAGGGGCTTCTATAAAATACTGAATTAGGGGTCTGAATACTTCTAGAAATGAGAGTTCAGTTTTTGATTTTTAATAAATTTACAGACCTTTCTGAAAACAAGTTTTCTTTTTGTCATTATGGCTTCTTCTTCTTCTTTTTTCGGCTGCTCCCGTTAGGGGTTGCCACAGCGGATCATCTTCTTCCATATCTTTCTGTCCTCATCATCTTGTTCTGTTACACCCATCACCTGCATGTCCTCTCTCACCACATCCATAAACCTTCTCTTAGGCCTTCCTCTGTTCCTCTTCCCTGGCAGCTCTATCCTTAGCACCCTTTTCCCATTATACCCCTTATCTCTCCTCTGCACATGTCCAAACCAGCGCAATCTCACCTCTCTGACTTTGTCTCCCAGCCGTCCCACCTGAGCTGACTCTCTAATGTCCTCATTTCTAATCCTCGTCACACCCAATGTAAATCTTAGCATCTTTAACTCTGCCACCTCCAGCTCTGTCTCCTGTGCCACCGTCTCCAGCCCATATAACATAGCTGGTCTCACTACTGTCCTGTAGACCTTCCCTTTCACTCTTGCTGATACCCGCCTGCCACAAATTATTGAGTGCAAATTGATGGGCAAAAAAATGGCAAAGTTATCCATTTAAAATGAAATATTCAACATAATTAAGTGTACAGATAGTGAGGGTGTCTGAAGACTGTCTGAATCCACTGCATTAGAAATTATTTTGTGGTGTTATCGTCTCATATTTTTGTTCCATCGTTGTAATGACAGCAATGATGGTTGCTATGAAATGCAGTCCTGGAAGTTATGTCGCTATAAGAACTGGCGCATTGGATGTGTCACTGTCCGAATTTGCGAATATCAAGGAAAAAAACTATCATCGTGGTGCATTAGTTGGACTATGAAGATTTCCCCGTCCTTGACTTTTGCTTTGATTTCTCTTCCTACAATTCTTAGATGTAGACGGGACTGGTCTTTTGTTTCGGCCTTCTGCTCGTGTACATCTTTGTAAACCTGGTGAACTTTTCCACATAAGGCTGACATAAACAGAGGTAATATAGAAGAACAAAATCTGTTATAGTTCAAGACTGATGGCTACAAAATAAAGATATGGGTTGCCAAAGGTCCAAACATATTAACATCTTCAGCATTACAGGACTGTTTTGAGCATACTGACTGGGTAGTGTTCAAAGTGGGCTCAGATCTAGAGGGTGTGAGACCCGGGTCTGAACACCAGCACTTTATCAAACACACATTTATTTTTCCAAAGTCCCGCACAGCACACAGTGCTCCCGCACCAAACACCCCTAACACGGCTCTTTTCCACAATGTCCTTGGATTCTACAAGAATCTACAGATCACGAGTAGGGACTCTAAACATTACAGAGTACAAAGCGAAAACTTATCACGTGATTTCTCGCCAAAGTTGCAGGATCTGGTAAAGCAGAACCTCCGTCAAAACACCGCGCACGCGCGCCGAGTTCAAATTATCGTGGTGGTGAGATACATTCAAAAAAGTGAACCAGCTGAAACCAGGGACGAAATCTTAAACCGCGGACATGTTTCTGAGTGGGGACAGTTGTCCGAAAAAGGGGAATGTCCCCGGAAAATGGGGATGGATGGTCACCTTACTCTAGCTCCCTGCTTGTAGAGAGGCGACCCCTTTTATCTCCACCCGGATGTGCTCCAGGTGCTTGATGATGTTCTTCCGGCAGCACTTCCTGGTGTGGCTGTCCTTGCACTCGGAATCACTCCGGGCATTCCTGGAAGGTCCGTCCTCTACCTTCCCAGATGTGGTGGAAGTGTCGATCTCCCGGGCTCGACAACGCTCAGGGCGTCCCCTGGCGGTGGCCACACGTCCCAGTGGGCTTGAGCCTCCTTGCCCCTTTCCCGTGGTCCCCTCAACATCCAGGGTGATTGCCCCCTCGTGGCCCGGGGGACGTATAGACCACCTCCCGGTCCTTCCATGTGTCCCTGCTGGGTCTGACCCCCAGCCTCCTGTGACAACAACAACAACATTTATTTATATAGCACATTTTCATACAAAAGTGCTTAAGGGATATACATCATTTGTCCTGTCCTATGTGCAGTTCTGTACTGATGCTGTCCTACCCACGAAGACCTTTAGGATGTTTCCAAATCAGAAACCGTAGCTGGACAATACAGTGAGGTCCCTGCTTAAAGCCTGGGACGCTGCATATACAGTAGGTCAGGCGATAGGCTGGAATATAGCAAAGCCCAAAAAGAACTAAATAAAGGAATAAACCTGACAAAATACAGATACAAACAGCGTATCGAGGAGTATTTTGATAACAACGACCCATGGAACATGTGGAGAGGCTTAAAGACCATAACGGATTATAAGCGCAGCGATCAGCAGGTCAGCTATGACCCTACTCTCCCTGACACCTTGAACAGTTTCTTTGCACGTTTTGATGCATCTAGCAGTAGGGAGACTGTACATCTCCCTTGGCTGGAGGAGCAGCATCAGCCTCTAGTCCTGCAGCTACACCAAGTGAGGTCCATCCTGAGGAGGATCAACACCAACAGAGCTGCAGGGCCGGATAAGGTGTCAGGTAAGACACTGAAAATATGTGCTGATCAATTGGCTGGAGCCTTTCTGGACATTTTCAACCTTTCTCTACAACTTGCAATGGTCCCTGTCTGCCTCAAATCCTCCACTATTGTGCCAGTGCCCAAAAAAATCACCAGCCACCTGCCTTAATGATTAACGCCCTGTGGCGCTGACCCCAGTAATAATGAAGTGCTTTGAGAGAATCCTCCTAAAGTACATCAAGGATGCCATTCCTGCTGGATTTGACAACCATCAGTTCGCCTACAGGAGGAACAGATCTACAGAGGATGCCGTCTCAATGGCACTTCACACAGCCCCGACTCATCTGCAGTGCCCTAACACTTATGTTAGGATGCTATTCGTCGATTTTAGTTCCGCGTTTAACACCGTAATCTCGGACAAGCTGGTACAAAAGCTTTATAATCTGGGTCTGTCCACATTGTTGTGTCTCTGGATCAGGGACTTTCTCACCCACAGGCCTCAGATGGTTAGAATTGGAGATCGTACATCAGCCTGACAAACACTGGTTTTGAACACAGGCACGCCACAGGGTTGTGTGCTCAGCCCAGCACTCTTCACGTTATTTACGCACGATTGGTCTGCCATCCATGCCACAAATATGGTTGTGAAGTTTGCGGATGATACGACCGTGGTGGGTCTCATATTAGACATTGATGAAACTCACTACAGAGAGGAGATACAACACCTAGCACTATGGTGCTCAGCCAACAAACTCATCTTGAACACCAGCAAGACCAAAGAAGTCATTGTGGACTAAAGGAGGTCCAGAAGAACAGAACATGCTCCTATATTCATACATGAGGAGGCCGTAATGTGTGTGGACAATATCAAGTTCTTGGGTATCCACATCACATCGGATCTGACCTGGTCTTTGAACACATCTCACCTGGTAAAGAAGGCCCTACAAAGACTCTTTTTCCTCAGGAAGATGAGACGTGCTGGATTCTCCTCTCGGCTGCTCACAAACTTCTACAGATCCGCTACAGAAAGCATTCTCTGTCACAGTATGACAGTGTGGTATGGCAGCTGCACAGCACAGGACAGGAAGGACTTGGCACGGGTGGTGAGAACAGCACAGGGGATCGTGGGAAGTCCTCTCCTAGACCTGGACTCTGTATATGCTGGAAGGGTGCAGAAGAGGGCCAAATGTATAGCTGCGGATCTCACCCATCCGGGAAATGGACTGTTTGTACCACTGCCTTCGGGAAAGCGGTACAGAAACATAAAAACACGCACCAGCAAACTGAAAGACAGCTTTTTCCTCAGAGCTGTGAAGTCCATCTGCCCCTGCTGATACCCACACATACATCTACATCTACCCCTAACCTGCTCCCCTGTAGACATTCACACACACTTTCCCTCGTAATCAAACACAGACACTCGTATTCACATCACTGGTCTCTGTAGACGTACTACCTAGGGAAAAGTCTGGACTTGATAATGTTTTATTGCTGCTGTCTTTTAAACTTATTATGTTTATTTTATTATTTATAGTGTATTGTGTATTTAAGTATTCTGCCTTGAAGCCGAGTCCTACCAAAAAAAATTTCTATATGTGTATTTATAATGACAATAAAGAATTCTATCTATATACAGTGCATCCAGAAAGTATTCCCAGCGCATCACTTTTTCCACATTTTGTTATGTTACAGCCTTATTCCAAAATGGATTAAATTCATTTTTATCCTCAGAATTCTACACACAACACCCCATAATGACAACGTGAAAAAAGTTTACTTGAGGTTTTTGCAAATTTATTAAAAATAAAAAGAACTGAGAAATCCCATGTACATAAGTATTCACAGCCTTTGCCATGAAGCTCCAAATTGAGCTCCGGTGCATCCTGTTTCCCCTGATCATCCTTGAGATGTTTCTGCAGCTTCATTGGAGTCCACCTGTGGTAAATTCAGTTGACTGGACATGATTTGGAAAGGCACACACCTGTCTATAGAAGGTCCCACAGTTGACAGTTCATGTCAGAGCACAAACCAAGCATGAAGTCAAAGGAATTGTCTGTAGACCTCTGAGACAGGATTGTCTCGAGGCACAAATCTGGGGATGGTTACAGAAAAATTTCTGCTGCTTTGAAGGTCCCAATGAGCACAGTGGCCTCCATCATCCATAAGTGGAAGAAGTTCGAAACCACCAGGACTCTTCCTAGAGCTGGCCGGCCATCTAAACTGAGCGATTGGAGGAGAAGGGCCTTAGTCAGGGAGGTGACCAAGAACCTGATGGTCACTCTGTCAGAGCTCCAGAGGTCCTCTGTGGAGAGAGGAGAACCTTCCAGAAGGACAACCATCTCTGCAGCAATCCACCAATCAGGCCTGTATGGTAGAGTGGCCAGACGGAAGCCACTCCTTAGTAAAAGGCACATGGCAGCCCGCCTGGAGTTTGCCAAAAGGCACCTGAAGGACTCTCAGACCATGAGAAAGAAAATTCTCTGGTCTGATGAGACAAAGATTGAACTCTTTGGTGTGAATGCCAGGCGTCACGTTTGGAGGAAACCAGGCACCGCTCATCACCAGGCCAATACCATTCCTACAGTGAAGCATGGTGGTGGCAGCATCATGCTGTGGGGATGTTTGTCAGTGGCAGGGACTGGGAGACTAGTCAGGATAAAGGGAAAGATGACTGCAGCAATGTAAAGAGACATCCTGGATGAAAACCTGCTCCAGAGCGCTCTTGACCTCAGACTGGGGCGACGGTTCATCTTTCAGCAGGACAACGACCCTAAGCACACAGCCAAGATATCAAAGGAGTGGCTTCAGGACAACTCTGTGAATGTCCTTGAGTGGCCCAGCCAGAGCCCAGACTTGAATCTGATTGAACATCTCTGGAGAGATCTTAAAATGGCTGTGCAGCGACGCTTCCCATCCAACCTGATGGAGCTTGAGAGGTGCTGCAAAGAGGAATGGGCCAAACTGGCCAAGGATAGGTGTGCCAAGCTTGTGGCATCATATTCAAAAAGACTTGAGGCTGGAATTGCTGCCAAAGGGGCATCGACAAAGTATTGAGCAAAGGCTGTGAATACTTATGGACATGGGATTTCTCCGTTTTTTTATTTTTAATAAATTTGCAAAAACCTCAAGTAAACTTTTTTCACGTTGTCATTATGGGGTGTTGTGTGTAGAATTCTGAGGATAAAAATGAATTGAATCCATTTTGGAATAAGGCTGTGACATAACAAAATGTGGAAAAAGTGATGTGCTGTGAATACTTTCTGGATGCACTGTATCTTGGGTTCACACTGTCAGCAAGGAAATCAAAAGCAAAGTCCACTTAATGATACTTTCCAGATGCACTGTATTTCATGTTTGGTCTGGTTGGCTTCATTTCATTTGTTAATGTACATTCATTCCTGTATTTCAGGCCTGCAACAGATCCTAAAAAAAAACTTTGAATTAGGGGCAAATTTGCCCCAGTAATTAGGTCAAAAAATGAAATAATGACGTGATTTCAAACAGGTGACTGCAATCAGGATTTGGTATCCACAAAATACCAGGAGCAGAGATGGGCAGAGGAGCTCCAGTTTGTCAACAAATGCGTAAGAAAATGATCGAAGCGATTCAAAACAATGTTCCACTAGGAAAAGTTGGAAGAGATTTGATTATTTCTCCCTCCCTGATTCAAGGAATCTGGGGGATTTTCAGCGCGTAAAGGGCGCCAGCCTAAGCTGAAGAGCCGTGATCTCCAATCCCTCCGACGACAGGCACTGCATCATCAATTGCTGATATCACCACATGGGCCGAGCCTGATGACTTTAGCAAACCTTTGTCAAGCACTGCAATAGGGAGTTCAATTCAAAAATGCCACTTCAAACATTACTGTGCCAAAAAGATACCTCGTGTTATCCACGTCCAGAAATGGTGTTGACTTCTCTGGGCTCAGAGGCATCTGGGATGGCCCTTTACACAGTGGAAGTAAACGTGTATTGTGCTCAGATGAGTCAGTACTCCAGGTCTTGCAACAAATGGACGCTGTGTGCTCCGGACCACACAGATTGTTATCAGCGACAAGTCCAAAAGCCTGCAGGATCTCCCATGGTATGGGGTTGTGTCAGTGCCCTTATACTTCTGTGACTCCAGCATTAATGCAGAAAAGTACATTGAGATTTCAGTGCAACATATGTTGCCTTCAAGATGACATCTTTTCCAGGGATGTCCATGCATTTTTCAACAAGACAATGCAAAGACACATTCTGCACAGGTGACAAAGGCAAGGCTGAGGAAGAAAAGGGTCTGGGTGCTGGATTGGCCTGCTTGCAGTGCCCACCTGTCACCAAAAGAGAATGTGTGGAGAATTTTAAAATGAAAAACAAGACAACGAAGACCCCATACTGTTGTTCACCTTAAGACATGGGTGTCGAACTCCAGGCCTGGAGGGCCGCAGTGGCTACAGGTTTTCATTCTAACCATCTTCTTCATTAGTGACCAGTTTTTGCTGCTAATTAAGTTAATTAAAACTAAGGCAAAAATAAGTTGACTCAGACCACTTTGTTGTTTCTTTTTCTTTAATTAGCAGCCAAACAATAATGAGACACAAAACAAGCCGCCACATGACCAGTTCACCTGTGCCCATCACACAATATGTGTACATACAACTGTGTGCAGATGGCGCAGAACTATAAATACCTGGGAGTGCAGCTGGATGATCAACTGGACTGGACTGCCAATACTGATGCTCTGTGCAAGAGAGGACAGAGCCGACTATACTTCCTTAGAAGACTGGCGTCCTTCAACATCTGCAATAAGATGCTGCAGATGTTCTATCAGACGGTTGTGGCGAGCGCCCTCTTCTATGTGGTAGTGTGCTGGGGAGGCAGCATTAAGAAGAAAGACGCCTCACGCCTGGACAAACTGGTGAGGAAGGCAGGCTGTATTGTAGGCACGGAGCTGGACAGTTTGACATCTGTGGCAGAGCGACGGGCGCTGAGCAGACTCCTATTAATTATGGAGAATCCACTGCATCCACTGAACAGGATCATCTCCAGACAGGGGAGCAGCTTCAGCGACAGACTGCTGTCACCATCCTGCTCCACAGACAGATTGAGGAGATCGTTCCTCCACCACACTATGCGACTCTTCAATTCCACCCAGGGGGGTAAACGTTAACATTATATAAAGTTATTGTCTGTTTTTTACCTGCATTAATATTAATCTTTAATTTAATATTGTTTATTGTATCAGTATGCTGCTGCTGGAGAATGTGAATTTCCCCTTGGGATTAATAAAGTATCTATCTATCTATCTATCTATCTATCTATCTATCTATCTATCTATCTATCTATCTATCTATCTATCTATCTATCCATCCATCCATCCATCCATCCATCCATCCATTTTCCAACCCGCTGAATCCGAACACAGGGTCACGGGGGTCTGCTGGAGCCAATCCCAGCCAACACAGGGCACAAGGCAGGAACCAATCCTGGGCAGGGTGCCAACCCACCACAGGACACACACAAACACACCCACACACCAAGCACACACTAGGGCCAATTTAGAATCGCCAATCCACCTAACCTGCATGTCTTTGGACTGTGGGAGGAAACCCACGCAGACACGGGGAGAACATGCAAACTCCACGCAGGGAGGACCCGGGAAGTGAACCCGGGTCCCCAGGTCTCCCAACTGCGAGGCAGCAGCGCTACCCACTGCGCCACCGTGCCGCCCCCTATCTATCTATCTATCTATCTATCTATCTATCATATAGATCCTTTCATATCTATCTATCTATCTATATAGTGCCTTTCATATCTATCTATCTATCTATCTATCTATCTATCTATCTATCTATCTATATAGTGCCTTTCATATCTATCTATCTATCTATCTATCTATCTATCATATAGATCCTTTCATATCTATCTATCTATCTATATAGTGCCTTTCATATCTATCTATCTATCTATCTATCTATCTATCTATCTATCTATCTATCTATCTATCTATCTATCTATCTATATAGTGCCTTTCATATCTATCTATCTATCTATCTATCTATCTATCTATCTATCTATCTATCTATCTATCTATCTATCTATCATATAGATCCTTTCATATCTATCTATCTATCTATCTATCTATCTATCTATCTATCTATCTATCTATCTATCTATCTATCTATCTATCTATCTATCATATAGTGCCTTTCACTTCTCTATCTATCTATCTATCTATCTATCTATCTATCTATCTATCTATCTATCTATCTATCTATCTATCTATCTATCTGTCTATCTATCTATCTATCTATCATATGGTGCCTTTCACTTCTCTATCTATCTATCTATCTATCTATCTATCTATCTATCTATCTATCTATCTATCTATCTATCTATCTATCTATCTATCTATCATATAGTGCCTTTCACTTCTCTATCTATCTATCTATCTATCTATCTATCTATCTATCTATCTATCTATCTATCTATCTATCTATCTATCTATCTATCATATAGATCCTTTCATATCTATCTATCTATCTAATCTATCTATATAGTGCCTTTCATATCTATCTATCTATCTATCTATCTATCTATCTATCTATCTATCTATCTATCTATCTATCTATCTATCTATCTATCTATCTATCATATAGATCCTTTCATTTCTATCTATCTATCTATCTATCTATCTATCTATCTATCTATCTATCTATCTATCATATAGATCCTTTCATATCTATCTATCTATCTATCTATCTATCTATCTATCTATCTATCTATCTATCTATCTATCTATCATATAGTGCCTTTCACTTCTCTATCTATCTATCTATCTATCTATCTATCTATCTATCTATCTATCTATCTATCTATCTATCTATCTATCTATCTATCTATCATATAGATCCTTTCATATCTATCTATCTATCTAATCTATCTATATAGTGCCTTTCATATCTATCTATCTATCTATCTATCTATCTATCTATCTATCTATCTATCTATCTATCTATCTATCTATCTATCTTTCATATAGTGCCTTTCACTTCTCTATCTATCTATCTATCTATCTATCTATCTATCTATCTATCTATCTATCTATCTATCTATCTATCATATAGATCCTTTCACATCTATCTATCTATCTAATCTATCTATATAGTGCCTTTCATATCTATCTATCTATCTATCTATCTATCTATCTATCTATCTATCTATCTATCTATCTATCTATCTATCATATAGATCCTTTCATTTCTATCTATCTATCTATCTATCTATCTATCTATCTATCTATCTATCTATCTATCTATTATATAGTGCCTTTCATTTCTATCTATCTATCTATCTATCTATCTATCTATCTATCTATCTATCTATCTATCTATCTATCTATCATATAGATCCTTTCATATCTATCTATCTATCTAATCTATCTATATAGTGCCTTTCATATCTATCTATCTATCTATCTATCTATCTATCTATCTATCTATCTATCTATCTATCTATCTATCTATCTATCTATCTATCTATCTATCTATATCTATCCATCTATCTATCATATAGATCCTTTCATTTCTATCTATCTATCTATCTATCTATCTATCTATCTATCTATCTATCTATCTATCTATCTATCTATTATATAGTGCCTTTCATTTCTATCTATCTATCTATCTATCTATCTATCTATCTATCTATCTATCTATCTATCTATCTATCTATCTATCTATCTAACAACAACAACAACATTTATTTCTATAGCACATTTTCATACAAACAATGTAGCTCAAAGCCAGATTTCCGACTCTGGACTAATAATGTGCTGTCTATTCATCTAATAAATTAATTGATTCCTACAAAGAAGGGAAAGGCTATTAAAAGATATCAAAGCACTTCCAGCAAGCCATTTCCACAGTATGAAATGTCATTAAGAAATGTCAATTAAGGAGAACCGTGGAGGTCAAGACAAGAACTGGAAGATCAAGAAAACTGACAGATAGAACAGCAGGAAGGCAAAGCAAAACCCTTTTATGACCGCAAGGGACTTGCTGAGAAAGGAGTGGCAGTGCACTGCTGTACTGGGCAGCGTTACATACACGGACATAGCCATCATGGTAGAGCCATCAGAAGGATACCTCAGCCCAGATCTCATTAGTAAAACAACATGTACACAAGGCCGGGATGTATGATGGACAGTATGCATGGGTTAGGGTAAGGTTCTTTACCTGGATGGGAGGGCCAGCCCTTCAAAGGCACAAGAAATTGGGCATCGCCTTGCCTCAGCAAATAGAAAGGCAGAAGATGCCAGTGGAGCACTGGGCACAGTTACATCCTGGCAGGCTTGGAATGATTAACAATACCCATCCGGGAGGCCACTGTGGTGGAAAGACAGAGGGAGACAACCTGGCCATGCTTCTCCTGACATGCTAGGGGCAAACTTTCCTAGGCATTGCTATCTGTGCAGACACCTGCAAGGCAAACGTATTGTAGTCCCGTAGGACAGCCTTGTCGGGTTCCATGGGTGTCACCAGGGGGTGACCATACTTAATTGTTTTTTATATATATTTTATTTTATTAAATTCAATAAACATTCCATACATGCTAGTCAAGTTTAACAAAACAGGTTTGAAACAAATCGACCCCCACCCATGAGAAAGAGAGCTAGGTAAGCAGAGTATCACTTTAATAATAGTAAAAACTAGGGGGTTTATCCCCAGCACACTTCGCTCGCCAACCCCTAACCCCCTCACCACCCCCGCCCCGCCAAATGCTACGCGTCGTTGTGAAGAGGGGGGCTGAACACACCCCAAGGAGACGTGGTCGCTCCTCTGAAACCCCTCTTAAACGGTGATACAATGAGAATCAAATAACAGTTGTTTTTTATACCTCCTCTTTGCTCGATCAGCTGCTGACTTGCTGCTCCTCCTGTGCTGCGTGATCTGCATTTCGTGCGGCGCTATGAACGTTTTAAAGTCACTGCATTATCTCTCTTCTCCCTCAGACATCCTCAAACACTTGTAATATAGACGCTATATAGCGCCCGACCCGGCACAGACTGAGGCAGAGGCACGTGTAAAACAAAGTTTCTTTATTTTTCTTCAGCCGTGGGGCATGCCTTCCCCATGTCCCACAGGCCCAACACAGTCCCACAAGCACTTAAATATTACCACTACACTCTACACTTCTCTTCTCTTCTTCACCACCACTCCTCCTCAGGCTTAGTCCTCCTCCTCCCGACTCTGGCTCTCTCGACTGATGGTGGCTGGCCCTTTTTATACCCCACCCATAAGCGTTCTAGGTACTTGGCCACCTGGTCCTAATTGGCCTTCTGGGTGGGGCAGAAGATATGACCAGCCAGGCTGCTGACTCCATGCAGCTCCCCCTGGCGGCCATCTGAGCCCCCAACCAGGCTGTGGAGGACTCCATCTTCCATGGAGCCATGCGCCGGGTTGGGGAATCATTGGCTGCCAGGGAGGCTGCCACCAAGCGTCCCGGGGGAGGTATTGAGGTGACCATGGCTGCTCCCCCGGAACAGATGCAGCAGGGGCGTCCCTGCCGGGCATGGGACCCGGCTGTCCTTCACACACTATTCGATCTCTTTTCGCTGTTCCGTTGCTTCACCGAGTAATATTTTCCATTTGTTTGCAATAATGTGAGCTTTACTCTCGTTTTCTAAAGACTTTCAAACTTTCCTACTTCCATTATCTCTAACCTGCTCTGCATGTGTATCATGGGACTTGGTTCCAAAGGTTGTAATTATGATGTGACTTGCCTGTCTCGTGGGACGTGAAAGCGTCTCTCTGTCTCTCAAAGATCTCTCTTCAAAATATCATGTCTCGTCGCAGTCTCGTCCCAAGTTTTTTTTTATAATAGAGAGATATGTAAATAAATAAATAAATAAAAACAGAATAGAAAAAGAGGAGAGAGAATCCATCCATCCATCCTCTTCTGCTTATCCGAGGTCGGGTCGCGGGGGCAGCAGCTTGAGCAGAGATGCCCAGACTTCCCTCTCCCCGACCACTTCTTCTAGCTCTTCCGGGAGAATCCCAAGGCGTTCCCAGGCCAGCCGGGAGACATAGTCCCTCCAGCATGTCCTGGGTCTTCCCTGGGGCCTCCTCCCAGTTAGATGTGCCCGGAACACCTCACCAGGGAGGCGACCAGGAGGCATCCTGATCAGATGCCTGAGCCACCTCATCTGACTCCTCTTGATGCGGAGGAGCAGTGGCTCTACTCTGAGCTTCTCACCCTATCTTTAAGGGAGAGCCCAGACACCCTGCGGAGGAAACTCATTTCAGCTGCTTGTATTCGTGATCTCGTTCTTTTGGTCACTACCCATAGCTCATGACCATAGGTGAGGGTAGCAACATAGATCGACTGGTAAATTGAGAGCTTTGCGGCTCAGCTCCTTTTTCACCACGACAGACCGATGCAGCGCCCGCATTACTGCGGATGCCGCACCGATCCGCCTGTCGATCTCACGCTCCATTCTTCCCTCACTCGTGAACAAGATCCTGAGATACTTGAACTCCTCCACTTGGGGCTTGATCTCACTCCCAACCCTGAGAGGGCACTCCACCCTTTTTCGGCTGAGAGGACCTTATCGTGGTGGAGGGGTTTGCGTGTCCCAATGATCCTAGGAGCTCTGTTGTCCGGGGCTTTATGCCCCTGGTTGGGCCACCCAAGGCAAACTGGTCCTAGGTGAGGGATGAGACAGAGAGCGGTTCAACAAACCTCCAATGATGAATCAAAACTTTGGACGACGTTTTCCTTTGCCCGGACGCAGGTCACCGGGGCCCCCCTCTGGAGCCAGGCCTGGAGGTGGGGCTCGATGGCGAGCACCTGCTGGCCAGGCCTGCACCCATGGGGCTCAGCCGGGCACAGCCCGAAGAGGTAACGTGGGTCCCCCTTCCCATGGCTTCACCACCTATGGGAGGGGCCAAGGAGGTCGGGTGCAGTGTGAGTTGGGTGGTGGCCGAAGGCGGGGACCTTGGCGGTCTGATCCTCGGCTACAGAAACTGGAGAGAGAATCTGCTTCCTCAATTTACTGTAAATGCTTATTCTAAAATGTTATTTATTGTCCATACTTTAAGGGACTTCCAAATGACCTAGAAGTCTTTCCATCGAGTTATGTCCTAGCATGAGAAGTACCTCCTGGGTCCAACATATAAGAAGCCCCTCAACCTCATCCAGGTGAGCTGGAGTTGGGTGGAAGGAGGTGAAAGCTCACCTCGAAAGATGAAGAAAGAGGAGTATTGAATTATAATTATGTTTATTAAAGAAGCCTTTTTTGTAAGGTATTTGTCAAAATAAACCCTTTCATTGTGTTGTGGTGGTTGTGTCTGAGGTTTGGGTGCTGCAACACCCCCTAGCGGTCACAGCTGTCAAATTAGACAAAAATTAGGAACTGAATAATTATTTTAAAAATATTTTAATATACAGTAATCCCTCGCTATATCGCGCTTCGCCTTTTGCGGCTTCAGTCTATCACGGATTTTATATGTAAGCATATTTAAATATATATCGCGGATTTTTTGCTGGTTCATGGATTTCTGAGGACAATGGGTCTTTTAATTTCTGGTACATGCTTCCTCAGTTGGTTTGCCCAGTTGATTTCATACAAGGGACGCTATTGGCAGATGGCTGAGAAGCTACCCAACTTACTTTTCTCTCTCTCTTGCACTGACTTTCTCTGACCCTGATGTAGGGGGGTGTGAGCAGGGGGGCTGTTCGCACACCTAGACGATACGGACGCTCGTCTAAAAATGCTAAAAAATTATCTTCACGTTGCTACCTTCTGTGCAGCTGCTTCGTGAAGCGACATGCTGCACAGTGCTTCGCATACTTAAAAGCCAAACAGCCCTATTGATTTGTTTGCTTTTCTCTCTCTCTCTGACAGTCTCTGCTTCTGACGCGCACTCCTTTGAAGAGGAAGATATGTTTGCATTCTTTTAATTGTGAGACTGAACTGTCATCTCTGTCTTGTCATGGAGCACAGTTTAAACTTTTGAAAAAGAGACAAATGTTTGTTTGCAGTGTTTGAATAACGTTCCTGTCTCTCTACAACCTCCTGTGTTTCTGCGCAAATCTGTGACCCAAGCATGACAATATAAAAATAACCATATAAACATATGGTTTGTACTTCGCAGATTTTCTTATTGCGCGGGTGGCTCTGGAACGCAACCCCTGCGATGGAGGAGGGATTACTGTAAAAATGTAAAATGTAGGTTAAAAGTGTTAAGTGATGCTACATGCATGATTGTATTTAATGTATGTGCACTTCATTATCATTAATATTATGACCTCGGTGTTGCAGGAGATCTTTATGTAATGGAATTAGACTCTTCATGCCGATTGCTGGGGAGTTGTCCTAAAAAATACCATTTGGCTTCTTCGTTGCCTGCTTCTGCCACCCTGCTCAGGTCTTCAATAGCAACATGTGCTCCCAGCTGCTTCGTTCCTTTGTCCGCCACACTTCAGTCATCTGGGTCCAGGGTCACCCTGTATGCCGCACAGAGAGCCAACCCAAAGCCAGGGTGCACATCCAAGGCTCACCGGCGGCCACGCATTCAAACCGTTGGGGTTTAGCAGCTGGGAAACATGGTTGAAGTGCTTTTAAGTGCCAAGTCTGCCGCGCCTTTCTACCCGCTGCTCATGGGGCTGCTTTATAGTTAGCTTCTCCTGTTATTCCTGCCCCCTCTGAGAGTCCACCACCACATGAAGATTGTGTCCCTCTCAGGTCTGGACCCTCTGGTTGCTACAATATTTTTACTTCATGATTAAGATGCTTCTGCAATGCATAAGACTTGGGCATTGATGATCCTTCTGTACATGGGCAGTGACCTGAAAAAAGAAAAATACAGAACCGGGACACTTCACGTGCCTGTAATATACAGTATATACTACTCAAATAAATGAGGGGAACACTTAAATCATACATTGAATCTTGATGAATGAAATATTCAAGTGGAAAATCTTGACTGAGTAAACCTGTGTAATTTGTTGAGAGAAAAATGATGTAACAACGGTCAATGGAAACCAAAATCACCAACCTATTGAGAGCTGATTCAACATCACACCAAAAATTAGAGTCAAAAACTAAAATTCCATTCTGATTCAACTTGTGTGAATTTCATTACAGCAACTCCTAATGTAACTCAGTAGTGGGCATTGCCCCCACATGCATGTATGGACCCCCTACAACTTCTGGGCATGCTGCTGATGAGACAGCGGCTGGTGTCCTGGGGGAATCACCTCTCATACCCAGATCAGGGCATCAGTGACCTCCTGGGCGGTTTGTGGCTACTTGGTGGTGTCAGATGCACCGATACATAATGTCCCTGTGGTTCTCATTTGGATTCAGGTCTGGGGAACGTGAGGGCCTGTCAATGGTATCAATGCCTTTGTCATCCAGGAACTGCCTGGGCATTATCCTGCACAAGGAAGAACCCAAGGCCTACTGCACCAGCATACGTTCTGACAATGGCTCTGAGGATTTCATCCCGATACTTAACAGCAGTCAAGGTACTGTTGCCTAGCATATGGAGGTCTGTGTGACCCTTCAAGGATATGCCTCCCCAGATTATCACTGACCCACTGCCAAACCGGTCATGCTGGATGACGTTGCAGGCTGCATAACGTTCACCACGTTATCTCCAGAGTCTTTCATGTCTGTCATGTTTGCTCAGTGTGAACCTGCTCTCATCTGTGAAGAGAATAGGGTGCCAATGGTGGAGCTGCCAATTGTGTATTCTCTGGTGAATGCCAATCGAGTTGTACTGTGATGGGCTTTAAGCACTATCCCACTACAGAATGTCGGCCCTCATGTCACCATCGTGGAGACTGTTTGTGACAGTTTGGTCAGAAACATGCACACCAGTAGCCAGCTGGAGGTCATTTTGTAGGGCTCTGGCAGTGCTCCTCCTGTTCCTCCTCACACAAAGTGAGTTCTACTGTGGGGTTGATGCCCTTCTATTGCCCTGTCCAGCTCTCCTTGTGTGATGATCTGTGTCCTGGTATCTCCTCCATGCTATTGAGACTTTACTAGGAGACACAGCAAACCTTGCTGCGATGGTACGTATGGATGTGGAGGAGCTGGACTACCAGTGCAACCTGAATTGGCCTCATGCTACTAGTAGTGACAAGGACACTAGAAGAATGCAAAACTAGACAAGAATCAGTCAGGAAGGATATGGAGAGAGTTTGATCATGGGAAAGGTGCCTTATAAATAAAATGTTTTACTGTTATTATTATGAGGGACGTGCAAAAAGTTTCCACACATTAGTATTTTCATTGGAAACGGTGAAGGCGAGAGGAGTAGTAATCGGGCATTAAAAAGTTGGTACAACGCTGGGAAAATTACATCGCAAAGGAAGGTGACCATGCAGAAAAGTGATGTCATTTGTTTTTTAAATTCTTAATAAACAGAGTTAAAAAAAGTGCAGAAACTTTTGGAACGTCCCTCGTATTATTATTATTATTATTATTATTGTCTGTGCCCACCATTCCATTTTTTGGGGGGTTGTCCTGCTATAGGCTCTCCAGTGCACCTGTTGTCACTTTCATTTGCACCCAGCAGGTAATGTTGATTCACAATCGCTTCTGGTTCCTAACTGGACAGACTGATATCCCTGAAGGTTCACTGACTTGGTGTTAGACTGGGATAATTAAGTGTTCCCTTCATTTTGTTTTGAGCAGTGTATTTGAAACCCATGCAAAATCATTCCTGATTAAATAAACACGTTAAAAATGCACTTGTTACTTTAGTCCTCCACACCCCGACCCTTTCTCCACTCTGCTGCGTGCCTTTCTGGTCCTTGAGTGCAAAAGTCAGTGCCCATCTATGTTTATTTTATGTAACCGGCAGCACGGTGAGTCTATTCATGTTTCATAAATGGAGCTACTGAATGTACAACAAGTTGTGTTGTAATGATCTTTAAGTATTCTCTCCTCATTATATTTTTATTATGATCTACTTATATAATACGCTACTGTGGTTATCCGTTTGTTTGCCCAGGACTTTAAATCACCTGTAGCTCGCAAACTGTTTGAACTATTGATCTGCAATTTGGTACATATATACTACATGACCTTTACTATCCACTTTCAGGGTGGGAATTATTATCATTTTATTGTAGAATCAACTCTCGGCAGCGGCCAACAAGGCGGCCGTGCGTTGCATGCGTACGGGCGCCGTTCTCATCCCTCCCACCTTGCCGTCACTTCCCCTACCTCTTCATATCTTAAATCATTCTTGAGGCAGATTGAAGACTTAAGTGCCAGCTTAAGTGAAAAATTAAGGAAAACTTACCAAGGAATTGCAATACAAACACTGACTTAATCAGTTTTAACGCAAAAAGATGCCAATGAAAGAAGAGATGAAGCGGGCCGCTAGGGTGGAGAAAAGAAGAGCTGCTCAGGAAGCAGCAAGCGCATCAACCTCTGAGCAAACGAATACTAAACGTACAGAGAAAGAAAATGAAAACTTTGAAGAGCGCACTTGGCATTTACGACAGGCTGATGCACAGCGAAAGAAAATGGCTCGAGCAACTGATACCAAAGAACAGACGATACAACAAAGACAGGCCAACACTGAGCGAAAGAGAATCGTAAGAGCAAATGAGATGGAGGAAGAGGCTAATCGACGTTGGCAATCAGTGTTCAAACGTGCCAGAATTGCAAAGGCAAATGAGACAGAACAAAACGCCATCCAGCGACGACAAAGAGACGTTGGTCGCGTGAGAATAGCTAGAACGCTCTCAAGTCAAGTGTATTCACTGCACATTATTATGCAGTGCGCTGTTACTGGTAATTATTATAATACACAGCACAAATAAATCACAAAAAGCATAGATTATAGTTTAAAAAAAACAGCTTGTGGAAGGCAGATCAAGTATACTGAGCAGCCTGATTTGATAAGTTTGTAGAGTGAGGCAGCAGTCCAGTGGTCAAAAAATAACAGACAGGATTAAACTTAATGGAATTGTGTCCCCCCCTTAAAGATGCAGCAAAAATATAACACATGTAACATTAATGTTTATTTGCCTTTGTTTTAGAGACTATTTGTTAAACCAGCAGCTTCAAAAAGACGCATGTTGGATTAGGTTAGCTTACTTGACACTGAAAAGGCTCTCTAAAGTGTCAGTTTTAAAGATGTTATAATAGTAAAAATCACGAGTGGTCTCCTCTAGACTTTCTCGTATACTCACATATGGGGATGGATATTTGAGGAGTAAACCGCAGGACAATGATTATATTTTTATATTATGTACATTAAAGAACCATCAACAACAAACCAAATCAAATTAATAATATATTGAACAATTATTATAAAAGTAAAGTTGAATAAATCGGACTCTGTAGCTGCATGAAAGAAAAAAAAAATCGAGTACGTGTTCACGTAAAGTACCACTTCAGCTTAGCAGAAATAGCCCAAAAGTTGATAGAAATCTACGTTTTGTACTGAATAATTGTATGCAAAATTTAGTTGACCTAAGTGAAAGGGTACTCAAGTTATCGTGTTTACACACACTGTCACAAAAAGTACGATGAGACATGAAAAGGTTTGGGGCAGCCACCCTTATATTATATCCTGGCTCATGCGAGTCCAAAACAGAACTGAATTGCTGCCTTAAGATGGCGGCTTTTAAAAACAAGTGGAGGAAGTGATGTCATCAGCCCCGGGACCGGAAATGTCGTCATCGGCAGCGCCAGGACAGAAAGTGATGTCATCGGTATTTCCTGAGAATGGTCTGTAAGGGATTGAGAGATGCAAATAGTGCACCTCGCCACCCTCTGGTCAGACACGGAGTTACTATTATTCAGGCCCTTTAGTTGTCTCCTAATCGCACGTGTGTGACAACACACACACGCAGACATAATTTCAGAAATGGTATTTTCTGACTTGGGGAGGTCTAAAATGTCGAGATTCATTAAAATCTCAACATCGAATTTTTGGATGATTACAATACTTTCCCTATACTTTGTATATGAGAAAGTATAAAGGAAAATCAAAAGTGAAATGGAACTGAATCAGGGACAATATGTATTTTTAGGGCGCTGGAGACATGTTTATAATCTGTTGATATGCTGCATTTGTCATACAGCTGAGCTCGGAAGTCACAATTGCAAAATTTTCAACCTCCATGTGTTTGCGCTTCCCAAGTGGGACAGTAAACATGGATGTCGCCTGTGAAAGCTGGGGTTTCAGCAACAAATGCTAACAAATAGTTCTATAGTCCGGATCAAAGATAAAAAACAAGATGAGAAAGAAAGGCGCAAAAAGTTATGTTGTCATGTCTTAAAATGTTTTTCATGTTCTTGGCCAAGATAAATAGTACTATTTCTGATTGGGAGCTATAATTTCAAAAGTGCACAAAGCAACCATTGAGCACAGTGTAGGAAGAGTAGCGCGTATCAAGCTTACATTGGCTAGTCCATTACTGTTCATTATCTTCTCACTATTCAGTCGTAGAGGAGGAGTGAATGAAGACAAAACTGTGTGCCATTATAAACAATGCTGCACATTCTCTCTCTGACACACCAACACTGAGGACGTTCAGCTAACAAATTATTCAGCAGAAGTGTGTCAAAAAACGCAACTGGGAGTCCTTAATACCAACAACAATATTTCTGTATAGCACCTCACTGGGACTGCCAAGTCAGAGGTTTTCTTATATTTTTTTTAAATATTCTTTCCTTTTTAGCGGTTCTGGGGTGTGTTCAGATCATAGTGTAAGTATATATACATTTATTTATCTACTTATGTATTTATTTATTGAAAGAGCTTCTGTTAAAAGCCAAATTTCCCCCAGAGGACAAAAATAAAGTCCAACCTATCTGCCTAAATAAACCTATAAAGTGTTGCTGTTCTTCCTGTTCATAGTGTACATTGCCATTTTGGATTGATGTCATAATCAAGTTGGATAGATTCGGATTTAAGATTAGGAATTCTGAATTCGGAGACCCCTCTCTTTCCGTTTTCCGAGTCAGATCAGAAATAAGTTCTAAATTTTAGTTGAATTCAGTATAATACACCAGTTACCCAAAAAGCAGAGCAGGGCAGTAGAAAAATCTATCCATTTTATAAATGACAATAGAAACTAACAATTAAAAATTATAAAAATTGATTAAGGAAGTGATGTGCAAACTACATTAACATACCTGGAGTAACACAATGGCAAAATTTGTGTGAGGTATGAAAAACTGGACTGTTCTTTTACAATCGAATGTCAGCGTTTGCCTTCGACTAAGAATCGTTTCATATACACTCAATTTGTATCTGAGTTGAGGTGTTTCTGACAGCTCTATTTTGAGACCAAATGCTGCGGACAGATGAAGGTAAATAAAATTGAACACTTTGGCCACAGCCACAAAAACTTTGGAGATAAAAAATTAACATTTGAAGAAAAGAACACCTTGCCATCTGTTAAGTAGACTTGTGCATCTGTTATGCTTTGGGTTGTGTGGCAGCTAGTGACACAGGAAATAAGTGAGTGTGTACATGGAGGCAAGGATTCCAGAAAGTGTCAACAAATCCTTGAGGAGAATGTCAGAAGGTCAATAAGGAAACTGAAAAACTGATGATTTCTACAAGAAGACAATGACCTAAAACACAGCTGAAAGTCTACAATGACGTTCCTCATGACTTCAACTGGTATCCGTTTTTGGCTTTTTGAAAAGCTGGTAACCCCACCATTCAAACATCTTTAGCACGTGTCCTGCGTTATTCACTGCTACGGCTATTTTGAGTCACAACTACCCTGAAAAAGAAAAAGCGAGTTTAGAAAATCAATTCAAGGAGAAAGCAATTAAGAACAATATTACTAAATGCTATGAAACGGGTAGCAAACATCCCAAGAAAGAAGAGGATGGACAGGCATAGTGGTTTAGGCTTTAGACTTCAAATCCAGATGTTATGGGTTCAAACCCAACTACTGACTATACGCAAGTTACTTCACCTGTCTGCACTCAAAGTGGAAAGACAAAAGTAATGTAACAACCTGAATCTCTAAAGTGTTAATGTAAGTTACCCTGAATAACGGCATCAACCAAATAAGAAAATGAAC
The DNA here is from genome assembly GCF_900747795.2 of Erpetoichthys calabaricus. Lineage (NCBI taxonomy): Eukaryota > Metazoa > Chordata > Cladistia > Polypteriformes > Polypteridae > Erpetoichthys > Erpetoichthys calabaricus. The sequence goes on from NC_041396.2 coordinate 302,244,797, forward strand.
TGATGAAGCTAATTGTTCGAATCAGTCAACAGATATAAGTGACGATGAATTCAATCGAACTTTGTGAGAACGCTTCAAGAAGGTGAAAAACTATCCTGACTGCGCAAATAAATTTTATCTTAGCGCTTAAATGTAATGATAATTTCTTAGTATAAATGAATACGCACGAAATAACCCCACAGCGCCTCCATTTTGGGTTAGAAAAAGCGAATAATCGGAGATCCCGCCCGATTCGTTAGTTATTCTGTCTCTGAGTGGTGGTTGTAGTTTGTCAATCTACTGTTATCCCGCCTACTAACGGGAGTGGGCTGTGACATACCCCACAGACCAAAGAGGTGAAACGACGAAACCACGCCCACCAGGCAATTCATTGGTAGGTATGCGGCTTCCACACGTCTGCGTCTCCGAGTTCGCTGGCACGTCGGTCCTTTTGTGCTCCACCCATTGGTTGCGTAGTAGTTTACTGTGGAGACCCGGATCTGGCAGAATGTGACAGACTAGATTTGGAGGAGGAGGAGGAGGAGGAGTTTGTGAGGTTTTTAAACGACGTTCGCACAGCAAAAAGGTAAGGCTGAATTATATCTGTTGGGCATCTTGGGGTATAGCCTTGCTTAGTTTACTTTACTGATAATAGTGTTTTTTTTGTAGCGCATGCGGGTTCGAAGGTGGGCTCGGGCTCCTTCAGGCTCGGCTTAGTAGGAAAGTGCGGCGTCTGAATGGAGAGCGGAGAGAGAAGGAGGCCTCTGGAGCGAGACGGATAAGAGCAGGTAAGGAATTTCCATCGTTTCTTTTTATCCCCTTGGCTTTTTTGACGCATCTAATGTAACAAAATAAAAAAACAAACAAAAAACGCACATGGTGTTTTTCTTCTGAGAAAAAGTACAACCTGTAAATAGGAAATAAGTTTAGAAAGAGAGCGCCTTAGAATGGCTGAGGTAACGGTGATGTTACAGGCTACCTCTGCCTCTCCTTGTTTGCAGTTTAATTCATTATCCTTTGAATTGCATTACGGAGGTTTCTCTCATCCTTGGCAGCGTGCTACCCAGGTATGGGGAGCTGTATTTATTTAGTCGGATTGTTGGTTCTGGAAACTGTTGGTATTTGGTGTTTTCAATTCCAGATGTCTTAATAGTTTTTTAGTTCAATTTTCGGAATCCATATTTACTAATATAGGGGTCGATTGAGTCAATCAAAGAGCACGATGCAGCAAACAATCTTTGAGAAACACCAGTGCATTCTTGCCTCCATTCATTGGTGTACTCTAGAGTTGTACTCTTCCGGTTTTTGTTGGAAACCTACATTAACCCGAGGAGATCATGCAGGCTGTATGCAGAAGGCAGTCCAACGCTGAGCTGAATTTGGATTCAGTCTCTGAAACTTATGCAATACCCGTTAGACCCACAGGCATCCCTTGTTATTAGCACCCCTTATTGAAGGGTAGATAGATAGATACTTTATTAATCCCAAGGGGAAATTCACATACTCCAGCAGCAGCATACTGATACGAAAACAATATTAAATTAAAGATTGATAACAATGCAGGTAAAAACAGACAATTACTTTGTATAATGTTAACTTTCCACCCCCCGGGTGGAATTGAAGAGTCGCATAGTGTGGGGGAGGAACGATCTCCTCAGTCTGTCAGTGGAGCAGGATGGTGACAGCAGTCTGTCGCTGAAGCTGCTCCTCTGTCTGGAGATGATCCTGTTTAGTGGATGCAGTGGATTCTCCATAATTGATAGGAGCCTTTTGAGCGCCCGTCGCTCTGCCACGGATGTCAAACTGTCCAGCTCCGTGCCTACAATAGAGCCTGCCTTCCTCACCAGTTTGTCCAGGCGTGAGGCGTCCTTCTTCTTAATGCTGCCTTAATGTAAATTGTTATTGAAGAGTTATTTATTTACAATCATGGTATACGGTAATGTACCACATGCAATGACATTCTAAAATGCTGCATAATTTATGTATTAAAAAAAAAATCTATGGCGTTTTTTGGAGCTAAAAGGTACTGGGGCCTATGATGGTGCCTGCAGCCATGGGCACTACCATCTTTTCCAGGACATCTTGTAGGCTGTTGCCAAGGATGGACAACAAGACGTATAGGTGCAAATGTGCATTTTTCATATTTATATTAAAAAGCAACAACCAGTGTCAAAGTGTGATGCAATAAAATTCTTCGAATAAATAAGTTATCAATAAATCCATAAAACTGTTCAGTGAATATAAAAATGGTCAAATACCAGTAAGATTCCAATCCATATTACTAACCGAGAATGGTAAACCGGATGGCATGGACGCAGGCACACTGCAAAAACCGGATGGCATGGATGCAGGTACACGGCGATGGGACCATGAGACATGCTGCGCAGGCGCGTACAGCGTGTGTCTCATAAACCGCAAGCGAAGTCGTATCCACCGTGAACGAAGGAGTCACGGCCCAAACACGAAAGAGCTCAACTGACGTGAATGAGAAATGAAGCAACAATGCGCCCATAGCTAACGACTAGCGACACAGCCACACAAAAAAGAGGATTCTGCACTGCAGCCCAGATTCAAACGGAAGAGGCTACGGAGGTCCCACAGGTCCACAAAGATAGTACGAAAGGCAAAGGCACCTACACAGCATAGTGAAACCCGACAGTACGGAAGGCGCAGGCGTCACCGCCATATTGTGAGTGGCACTACTGCGGAGTGAAGGCGCAATCGTCACCGCCATATTGTGAGTGGCACTACTGCGGAGTGAAGTTAGGAATAATGTGCTGCTTGGGATTGTACAAACCGCTGAACGCTTTACACCAAATTCAAACACAATACAGCTCAATGATACAGCATGGACAAATACAATGAACATAGGCGCCTACAACACGCATGTGAAACTGCGGAAGCAAAGCAGGCACGGAGGGTTGGCGAGCAAAGCGAGCAGGGGGCGAAGCCCCCTAGTAAACAAATAAAACCAAGAAATAAAATTAGATCCACTATCAGCCTTCACACATATTGTCTCTGTCTGTGTCTATTTCTGTCTCTGGCGAATGCGGTCCTCCTTGGTGCCCTCCGCCACTTAAGTTGGTTACACAAGGAAGCCCTTGGAGCCCTTTATCACCATTTATACATCTCGCTAATCAGGTTTGATCATCCTTGGAGCTTCTCCAGACTGGTTCACTCACCTTCTCTCACGCTGGATTGACCTCTGCCTCTCTTTCTCTTGACCTTTATGTCCTTTTCCTCCTCTTCACTGGATCACCCAGATCTTTTAAACCTCTGTAAGTGTAGGTGCTGTTCTTAAGCAAACCACAGAGCCGATAATGACTGATGGCTGTGCCAATTGCTCTCATGCTCGCTCCCCTACACTCGCAAGTATGAGTTACACTGTTTTATAAAATCCTGCAGCTCGTTTATCACCATAGACTATAACATGCTGTGCCACAGGGTTTCTGTTTGGGGGGGGAATTAAATAAGGCAAAAATGTTTTCAAGTATTGAACTGTGCCTTGTGATCGCACATATGATGCAAAACATTGTACCCCTGTTATTTTAAGAAGAAAAAAACAAAAGGAAAGTGTTTGTGAAATTCAGCCAGCTTAAAAAGAGATCAGCTGAGTACTTCACTTTTTTTGCGAGTCTTTCTCCGCTGTATCCTTTAAGCCCCAGGGGCATGGATTCACGATTCAGAAAGTCGTCATCATCAAGCGCTGTTGTTGACATTGAGTGTTCAGGTTTTGAGTTGCTGTCTGTTTTGTAGACAACTAGACAATAATAACTGAAAACGATGCACATCTTTCACTTTTCTGAAGCTTATTTCTTTATTCCACTAAGATGTTGCCTGCTGCCCCCCCAGTATCAACATGCATGTGTGCACTTTGGTTGTCTAGCAGGAGAAAGCAAGTAATCAAGTGACAAGAACTGAACAGATGTTAGAGACATACCTTTAGTTTTAATTAGGTTGAAGTTTAGTAAGTTTAGTGCAAATGTTTTAGCATAGGCAGAGTTATAGCACAGAGCCTTGCATTGCCAGGGTCTACATGATGTTTGTGTGTACTCCATGTGTGTTTACAGTTTGTTTGATATCCATAAGAGTCGGTGAGTTTATTGGCTCAAAAATACTATCCTTATGTCCGTTATATTTTTAGTAAGACTAATCATACATTAAAAAAATTCTGTTATTAGTTTTTGCGCATTCATCTACATTTAGTACAATCTGCCTTTTTCATTTTTCTGAGTATTTTTCTTTATCGAAGTGCACACAACGTGCCACTGAAAGTGCGACTTGCAGGTAGCGTGACTCTCAAAAATCCATGGCTTTTATTACAAATACAATACAGTGTAATCAGTCAGTCATTTTCCAACCCGCTATATCCTAACACAGGGTCATGGAGGTCTGCTAGAGCCAATCCCAGCCAGCACAGGGCGTAAGGCAGGAACAAATCCCAGGCAGGGCGCCAGCCCACCACAGGGCACGCACACACCAGGGACAATTTAGGATCACCAATGCACCTAACCTGCATGTCTTTGGACTGTGGGAGGAAACCCACGCAGACACGGGGAGAACATGCAAATTCCATGCAGGAAGGACCTGGGAAGTGAACCCTGGTGTCCTTACTGCATGGCAGAAGTGCTACCTCCGTGCCGCTCCTGCAGTGTAATCAGTTCAGATTTATTATTGTTTGTTCAAAGTACAGTGAAACTCTTGTGTGATTTTTCAGCTGAACGCTGCCACTCACTCTTTAGGCATTGTAAAATAACAGCATAGAACGTAAGAGGTGTAAAGTAGCTGCCATTTAAGGGGAAAAAAATTGTACAATTTGAGTGCACATTTGTCTTTTACCAAGCATGGCAGAACATAACAGCTAATGAAACAAAACTGCATAAGCAGAAGTAGGATAATTAGTAGAATATAGGTTGGCAAGCTTGGGTGTCATAACTCCACCCATGGCGGCCGCTGTGAGCAAGAATATCCTTAGCTCGAGAAAATAGGACTTAGAATCTGTGATAAAATTTACTATTTCCAGTTTACTTTTATTGGCACAAGCATACTTCATTGACGAGGAACACGTTTTCTTAAATCAGAACCTTTGCTCCTTCAACGTGGATGTATTTGGGAAGTTTTCAAACTTTATTTATTTTTTTTTAAATAAACATTGGGACTCCACTACCCATTCACTCTGTTAATAAAACTCGAGCTGGCTAGTTTATTTTTTGTTTATTTATAAAGTACCAGTAATGGCGCTCTGCACAATAACATGCAGTGAATCCACTTGACTTGAGCATTCCTAGTTTTCCTCCTCTTTCTCTGTGCATTTAGCATTCGTTTGCTCAGAGGTTGATGCGCTTGCTGCTTCCTGAGCAGCTCTTCTTTTCTTCACCCTAGCGGCCCGCTTCTTGGTCGGCATCTTTTCGCGTTAAAACTGATTTAAGTCAGTGTTTTATGTTGCAATTCCTTAGTACGTTTTCATTAATTTTTTACTTAATCTGGCACTTAAGTCTTCAATCTTCCTCAAGAATGATTTAAGATATGAAGAGGTAGGGGAAGTGATGGTGAAGGTGGTAGGGAGTGAGAATGGCGCCCGTATGCATGCACCACACAGCTGCCCTGCTGCAGAGAGTTGATTCTACAATAAAATAAAAAGAGGAATAACCTTGGAAGTCAATCATCACCCCGAAAGCGGATAGTAGACATCACATAGTATATGTGTACCAAATTTCAGGTCAATAGGTCAAATGGTTTGCGAGCTACAGGTTATTTAAAATCCTGCAGACAAACGGACAGCCACGGTTGTGTATTGGATATAAAGATGCTTCACTTTAGATGGCAGTTTTGTGTGGCAAGTTAATATATACCATGATTGTGAAGAAATAACTTGAGCTTGAAAAAATACTGAACTTTTCCTTTAAATTAAAATTCTAACATTGTCACCTAGTTAATAAAAAGTTAATTTTTTAGAATTGAATTTTTTTTTTTTTTTAATTAACTGTGTTGCCCACATCGAACCATGGGGTTTAGGTTAAATTCCTGACATAGCCTCTGTTTTTGTGACATTTGTACACACTCTGTAAGTCTGCATGGGTTATTTGGTGGTAAAATTTCCTTCCACAAACACATGGAAGATTGTTGATCTGCTGTCACTGCCCTGCTCACTGACAGACTCAGGCGATCGTTCCTCCCCCAAACTATTCGACTCTTCAGTTCCACCCGGGGCGGGGTAAATGTTAACATTATTCAAAGTTCTTGTCCGTTTTTACCTACATTTTTATTACTCTTTTTAATATTTGTTTTTTTGTATCAGTATGCTGCTGCTGGAGTTTGTGAATTTCCCCTTGGGATTAATAAAGTATCTATCTATCTATCTGATCTGATCTATCTGATCTTGTTCAGCCACTGTAATTGCATACTGGGCCATTGCAGTGACTGCAAGTTTACATATAGCAATGTCTGCAGCGGTCCTGTGATGCTAGTGGAAAAAGAAAAAGGCTTTGGCTTCTTTTGACCTTAATGGGAAAAGCAAGTTGAGGTAATGTACTAATTATTGACACCTATTAGGAAAAATGGTTTGGTATTGCAAGGCAGATTTTAGATCTTCCTGTTTAAATACTCGGAGCATTTAGTTTTTGTTTTTATATTTTTTGCATAAATGGAACAGATGTGAGCTTTCATGTGTATCTGAATTTAATTGTGCAGGCTGACCCGCACTGGGTTTTAGGGATTAGGCATGTTAAAGGTGTGCTTTACTTTTACAAGAAGTTGTTTCACTTTTTGTGTTTGGTATGAAATTATCAGAAAACTTTAAAAATTCTCCTTTCCTTGAAGTTCATGTTCAAAGCATTTTTTTTTAAACGAAAAATTAAAATTTTTACATTTTTAATTAAAAATGTTTCATTTTGTACATTTTTTTTTTAACCCTAACCCTCCAGAGTTGTAAGAGCTGTTACTAGTTTGATGCATCCTTCTGAGATGAAGGTGAACTTCATTTTTAGAGTCTAGGATATTTGTTACAGCATAGAGGTAGAGTAGAGGTGTATAAGTTCAGTGAGGTACCCTACTGATTCAAACCAACTATTCCACGTGGTGTTTCCTGCCTCGGGTTCCTGGCAGACTTCTTGAACAAGGCAGACTTTACCCACATCACTAGTGATGCAGCCTTTCTGAAGTATTTATGGTGCTGCCAGGTCTCTCCCACCAAACTGATGACATGACACAAGCAGGTTGAATGTACAGTACACTGTTAGGCATAACCCCTTTTAAAACTTCCTGGTCTGCTTTCAGACAGTATAATACATTGTCTGTAACCACTGCTAAACTGTCATTAAGATTCAGCTAGTTGTTGTGAAGGGACTGAAGTGCTGCCTGTGAAAAGGTGGAAAAGTTGCAGCTCTCCATAAAGATAACATCTGTCAATGGTAATGGTGTAGAACTCACACTATAACATGGCGTAAGCACAAAAGCGGGAATGTGCGTACACACAGAAAAATCCAGATGCAAGAATCTGTGCGTACGCAAACTTTCACGTTCTTCCACTACATAAATCTCGATCAGCGTGAAAAGTAACGCACATGCACGCACCTTCTGTCCCGCCCCAACTCCTCCCAGAATTATGCCTCTTTGAATATGCAAATCGATATAAATAGCCTTCTGTGAAAAGACAATGGGAAAAGCACAGGGGAAAATATAAGAATTTCAGCGAATACCAAGTGGAGACAAAGGAAAAACGTACTATTTGTTGGTTTAAACAGTGATATAATCAACAAAAGAAAGTTGATCGAGTGACATAGTGTCGGAGAAACTCGAAAGCTCAAGTTCACAAAGTCGCACAGTGCCCGAAATAAAAAAGAAGTTGTCACATATCAAAGTCAGCGTGAAAAGGCAACTCGTAGCACACCGTCTGAGTGTCATGTGAAAGCTTATTAGGGTACAGAGAAAAAAATAGGCACACAGTGGGGGGAAAAAAGCACGAAATGTCAACTTTAATCTCGAAATTTCCACTTTAATCACGTAGTTTATTTTGTCATTAAAGTAGAACATCATAAACTTCATCTTAAAATCTAATTTACTGGTTTCTCAAATCCCATCGTAACTAAAGTAGGACGTTAAATGCTTTGTTCTGTGTTTGATCTTCTATGTGCTCTATGTGTGTGAATCACTACGTGCTTCCGTTCTTTCTCTTTCTCCGACAGGACACAGAATCCATTACATTCGTGATATTACAGCTCTCTGAATAGTTAAAATACTGAGATATCTTTTTCATAATGATAGGAATGAAAGCATGTTATTAAACATGGGAACACGGTGGCGCAGTGCTTGTTCATATCTCACACAAGAGACTTGCTGCGCCATGCGCGACCTTCGATGAAATAATTTATCACAGAAGTACTGTCTCTTTCAAACGTACTAACCTCCAATTCCTGTCCTTACTTTTCTTTCTCCAAATACCCAATCGCCACACAATTACCTCTGTAATAGACCTTAAGCCATCTGTAAGCTTAGAACGCCGAAATCAAAACTTTTAAGGAACATTGAAATATCTTCATAGTACATGTTTAATTATTCTATCCGTCTATCCTTCCAGTGTCGCGTCAGCACCAGCAATAATACAGCGCAAGGCAGGAGCTATCCGTGAACTAGCTATTGCTGCGGCACTGTGTCCTCACATGTTTAATTATTAACAATACTGATTATTTAAATAAAGTTAGTTTTATCTGTATACTATAAGCAACATATTTTGCTGCATTTCATCTTAAAAATGATATCGTCATCATACGTAAATACGCGCTTTATAAAGTGGCGCAGGTTGTGCAATATTATAACTGTAGTGCAAGTTTACAGTGAGGTGATTGTACTTATAAGTCCAAACAGTTCTACAAGGAGCACTTGGTAGACTGATTGAGTGCGTTTATAGTTCTTGGGATGAAACTGTTTCTGAACTGCGAGGTCCGTACAGGAAAGGCTTTGATGCGTTTTGCCGTGACTGAGGTAGTGTGTGTTTGAAACTGTATACCAATAATTCTCTTTCCGATCAACTGCTGTAGATGCTGTGATTCCCCACTCAGATACAGTGGTATAAATACTCCGAGTGGTGCAGTGAGAGTAATATGGAAAAAGATGATCCGCTGTGGCAACCCTTAATGGGAGCAGCTGAAAGAAGAAGAAGATGCAGTGAGAGTAACAATGCTAAAGCAGTTATGGTATTTGGAATACTATGGCTATTCCCTGGACCATTATATTGCTACAGGTTAATTACAATCAGATGCATTACACTAATAAACAATATGCAGTTAATTTCCGTGTATTTATAAAGCCACGTCTGGAATGTGGGTCTAAGAAAGAAAGGGTAACCACACAGGAACAGTAGCACTACCGAGCGGAGAAATTGCGTACGCCAGGGTATGAGGTACTGTGGAAATGTGTGTGGCTTTACGCCAAGTTTAGGTTTTATACATCACGATTTGAGCATACTAACATTCGTACGCAACATTTCTGTGCGTACGCACCGTTTATACATGAGGCCCCTGGTCTTCAGTACCTGTAATTGTAATTATGTATATTTATTTCTAATGATTCTTAAACCTTAAACATTTACAGATTGAAAATGTCCATCATTACATCTGTAGCTTCATCTACTACATATCTTAAAATAATTAATTACAAAGCAAAAGCAAACTAATCTGCAAGGCGCTAAATCCGGGAATTAAACAGAAAAAAAGAGAGTGACCCGTTTTTAAGGGCTCGTTGCATCTGAGGGAAAGCCTGCTCTTCTGTCCGGGTTTGTAGGTGCTGACTTTATAACGGAAGAGTCAAATGTGGACCTTACGTGACTCATCACCGAGAGGCAAAACATTTATTAAATCCAGAAACATTATTGTTAATTTTTAAAAGGGTACTATGGTATGCTGACAAAACTTGCAGAAATGTTGTTGTCCAGATTCGTAAAAGTTGTTGTGCCCTCAATTTCGCAGTTAAGGTCATGTTTCTTAGTTTTTTTCAACGTAGTTAAGGTATCTGATACTGCTTGTTTCGAGATTTGTGTCTCGTGCAGCTAGCTAATTTGTGTGCCTTTAACAAGAAAACATGCAGGAAACACGCACACAAACAGAGGCACGACTAAATTTCTACGAAGAATTGCATTTGTTCAAAAAACAACAAACTAGAAAATAGTATCTGAATGATAGAACTATAGATTATTCAACCGTTTTAATTTATTGGGAAGTTTTGTAACAGTCACCCTTTCGGTCTTTAAATTCCACACATTTCCATTTTAAAATCTAAAATCCGTTTTTATGCATTAATTCTGTGATTCTGTCCGTGTTTTCCACATTGCGGAAATCATAGGGCCCTAGATTTCTCATCCTAGTTTTGTGTGTCCATGTAAATACACTGAAAGTTGGTGACGCTGCAGCATTAACAGTACCCTTCACTGGAACCAAAGGGCCTAGGCCAAAACCTGGCATTATCCCTCCTCCACCAAACTTTACAGTCAGGAAGGTAGCCTTCTCCTGGCATCCACCAAACCCAGATTCATCCATCAGACCACCAGATAGTGAAGCGTGATTCACCATTTCAGACATGTTTCCACTGTTCAAGTCCAATGTGTGCTTTACAGTACACCACTCCAGCTAATGCTTAGCATTGCGTATAAATGATCTTGGGCTGCTTGGTCGTGGAAACCCATGTCACTGTCGCACAGTTCTTGTGCTGATGTTGCTTCTCAAGGAAGTTTGGAACTCTGTTTTAGGTGATGTCACAGAAGAGAGGTGATTTATGTGCACTTCAGCAACTGGTGGCCCCAGTCCATGACTTTCTGTGGTCTACCACTTAATGGCTGGCTGTTGTTGCTCCTCCTCGATATTTCCATTTCATGATAATAGCATTTACGGTTGACCAGGGCATATCTGGCACAGCAGACTTGTGATAAAGGTGACGTCCAACAACCGTGTCATATTTAAAACTATTCAGTACAATCCAATATCTGTCAATGGAGATTTCATTGCTGTGTGCTCAGTTTTATGCACCTGTTAACAATGGGTGTGACTGAAACACCTGATTTTCACATAGTTTTGGCCAAACAACTGTGCTATAAAAAAGTAGAATATGATGGCATACTGCTTTTCTTTGAGTGGCTTGTACACACTGGGGTGAGCAATTCAGGGAGTCGGCTCACTTCTGATGAACTGATAATTACGTAACTGAGGAAGTTACAAGGAAGCAAAATACTTGCTAACTACGTCCAGTTCTGTTTTTACAACTCCATAATGCTGCAAAAGAAAGAAAAGATTGTCCCTCAATTTTGTGTATTCTACCTCTGCTTTCTACGGCTTGTGTTTCAGTCCCGTCATTGCTTTGAACAAAATTGGACGGTGTTGCTGCCCTCCAGCTCAAGAGCAATTAGACATAATCTGTAGTAGGCTAATTGATTACTGTTCTGGCTGTTAATTGGTTTAAAAAAAAATTAGCCTTTGGGGTAAGTGGAGAATGTTTGAAGTAATCACTAAATTGTTCAGCTAGAGCAAGTAGATTGTTTAAATAAAAAACATGCCTTACAATATTAAACTATTTGGTGCATTTCAATAATATTATACCTTACTATACTAAAATATCCATTTTGCATAAAAATGTGGTTACATATGAGCCGTAGGCAAAATCTAACAGGTGGGAGAACCAGTCTGCAGTGTGAGCATGCCTTCTTCCAAGCTCAGCACCGTTTCTGTCAGCTTATTGGTAGTTGCAGGCAGATGAGTGCAAAGTGCCCAGTGAAGCTGATATAGCCAGTGGGCCCCAGCAGGTGGACTACGCCTACAATCATCATTTGCAAATTTTTAACTTTCAAGTCCAGATCTTTGGCACACAGAGATGAGGCTTCATGTTCCAGTGCCTTTAATCGAGACAATCCCTTTTGCCTTTACTACAGATTTTAAAAGTTATTTTGCTGTATTAGTTTACAATTGTTCGTTCCAATGATTGAATGCTTGCAAGTAACGGTAGACAGAGGCCATTACCATTCCATTTTCCAGTGCTGAATATGCTGCAAGGATGTTTTTTCCAGCCTTGATGACTGACTTCCACGCTTTTAGGTCACCAGCAGTTATAACTCGATTCCATTGTGGCAACAAGTGAACAGTCCCTTGGAGTTGTGAGTAGAATTTGTCTTTTGCTTTGTTGGCATTACCCTCTGTTGGAACACATGCAGCAATATTATTTTATTGTTCCAGAAAGTGATAGGACTGCACGTCAACTTGATGCTTTAGGACTGGCCTATTCAAATGGTGGTCCGCAGGCCACATGAAGCACAGAAGCAACTTCTGAGGGGCCCAGCCCGTGGTCCTGCCAGAAACTCGGAGAAAAACCGTGCAATTCCTACATGCGTTCCTACAGTGGTGCAGACTATGAGTGCAAGCTCTGCATAGCCTAGCAACATTCAACCTACAATGCAGTGGGTTGTTGTGTGTCTATAAGTGGTGGTAGTAGTCCATGATAGTAGTGATATATATATATATTTACAGTGGGTACGGAAAGTATTCAGACCCCCTTCAATTTTTCACTCTTTGTCATATTGCAGCCATTTGCTAAAATCATTTAAATTAATTTTTTCCCTCATTAATGTACACACAGCACCCCATATTGACAGACAACAAAAAGAATTTTTGAAATTGTTGCAGATTTATTAAAAAAGAAAAACTGAAATATCACATGGTCCTAAGTATTCAGACCCTTTGCTCAGTATTTAGTAGAAGCACCCTTTTGAGCTAATACGGCCATGAGTCTTCTTGGGAAAGATGCAACAAGTTTTCACACCTGGATTTGGGGATCCTCTGCCATTCCTCCTTGCAGATCCTCTCCAGTTCTGTCAGGTTGGACGGTAAACGTTGGTGTACAGCCATTTTTAGGTCTCTCCAGAGATGCTCAATTGGGTTTAAGTCAGGGCTCTGGCTGGGCCATTCAAGAACAGTCACAGAGTTGTTGTGAAGCCACTCCTTCGTTATTTTAGCTGTGTGCTTAGGGTCATTGTCTTGTTGGAAGGTAAAAACTTCGGCCCAGTCTGAGGTCCTTAGCACTCTGGAGAAGGTTTTTGTCCAGGATATCCCTGTACTTGGCCGCATTCATCTTTTCCTCGATTGCAACCAGTCGTCCTGTCCCTGCAGCTGAAAAACACCCCACAGCATGATGCTGCCACCGCCATGCTTCACTGTGGGGACTGTATTGGACAAGTGATGAGCAGTGCCTGGTTGTCTCCACACATACCGCTTAGAATTAAGGCCAAAAAGTTCTATCTTGGTCTCATCAGACCAGAGAATCTTATTTCTCACCATCTCAGAGTCCTTCAGGTGTCTTTTAGCAAACTCCATGCGGGAGTTGGCCTTAATTCTAAGTGGTATGTGTGGAGACAACCAGGCACTACTCATCACTTGTCCAATACAGTCCCCACAGTGAAGCATGGCGGTGGCAGCATCATGCTGTGGGGGTGTTTTTCAGCTGCAGGGACAGGATGACTGGTTGCAATCGAGGGAAAGATGAATGCGGCCAAGTACAGGGATATCCTGGACAAAAACCTTCTCCAGAGTGCTAAGGACCTCAGACTGGGCCGAAGGTTTACCTTCCAACAAGACAATGACCCTAAGCACACAGCTAAAATAACGAAGGAGTGGCTTCACAACAACTCTGTGACTGTTCTTGAATGGCCCAGCTAGAGCCCTGACTTAAACCCAATTGAGCATCTCTGGAGAGACCTAAAAATGGCCGTCCACCAACGTTTACCATCCAACCTGACAGAACTGGAGAGGATCTGCAAGGAGGAATGGCAGAGGATCCCCAAATCCAGGTGTGAAAAACTTGTTGCATCTTTCCCAAGAAGACTCATGGCTGTATTAGCTCAAAAGGGTACTTCTACTAAATACTGAGCAAAGGGTCTGAATACTTAGGACCATGTGATATTTCAGTTTTTCTTTTTTAATAAATCTGCAACAATTTCAAAAATTCTTTTTTTTTTGTCTGTCAATATGGGGTGCTGTGTGTACATTAATGAGGGAAAAAATTAATTTAAATTATTTTAGCAAATGGCTGCAATATGACAAAGAGTGAAAAATTGAAGGGGGTCTGAATACTTTCTGAACCCACTGTGTGTGTATATATATATATATATATAAATATAATTTTTTTTTTGTGACGGTGTGCCTGCTGTGACAGCAGGTCATGTCATTGACTACATATTAAATGATTCTATAATCCATTGTGTGCCGAGTCTAAGCTGTATTCCAGTTTCATCAAGTGAGTGTGAACATGGGTTTTTGCTAACCTGTTACTCCAATATAAACCTAAATAATGATGAGCAGTGTCTCTGCACTTCTCTTCGTACAATTGGTTGGCACTCCACTCAGACCCTTCCATCCTGCGAATTCATGGCTGTTACGAGGACGACCATCGACACTCAAAGCAAAGAACGAATTCGAAAGACTGCATTTGATGAAAACATGCAAACAGTTAAAACTCAATCAGTTTAAGCACTGATTGCTTTGCGGGACTACATAACTCTTTTGTAGAATGTAGAGCTCGTTATTAACCAGTGATTAATATAATTCGATTTTTCTAGAATTCTGTGTTTGTAATTTTCAACTATCAAGTACAATATTATGCAGTACAGTACACCTGTGCAGGTGGCATAATAGTAGTGCTACTCTTTACAATAAGGAGATCATGTGTTCATGTCCTGAAGTTTGCAAAGCGCTTTGGGTAGTAAGCAAAGCACTATATAAATATAAAGAATTATTATTATTATAATACTTGGTTGATTTGTCACATTCAAATTTTAAACATTCTGTTTTCACAAAATAAACAAAATGTGTAGCTCTAGGACTCTTGGTCGCTTTATATCTTCACAGCACCTCAGACTTGATCCAAGCACAGTGTATGCGTACCGCCACCTTTTTGTTTACAAAAAATGCACTGCTGATTGCACATGGTGATTTTAAAATGGACCTGTGTTCAGTAGATGTTGTATTCATGTGTGCTAATTACTGTTATCACTTGTTATGGGTTTGTGCACTGATAGCCTTGATAGTTCTTTGTTTATTCCGCTAAATGTGCATTGTGATGTACCTAGGTTCTATATGACCAAAATATTTATTTTATTTCAAAAGGTAAGCAAATGCTATTGCTGATACTGTGCACTGTTTTCTTTTTATGAAACACCTGTGTTCCTTATTCCTTGCTGCTGCACTCTATACGTTCTGGTATAGAGGTATGTTCTCATACCTTCTGGATGTGCATTTATTTGTTGTCTGCTCTTGTGCACAAGGACCTCTTCCCTGTGACTAAAGACCAAATGAAACTTGCTTTATTTTTATCAAAGTGAGTCGTAGACTATTTGGACATACTGTATCACATTTAGTGACCACACACCTTCCGACTTGCTAGGGTCGTGTAAATGAAGGCTACCATTGAATATCACTGAAAGTCTCCTAATGTGACATGACCTTAACTATTTCAGGAGGATCTGATCGTTGCTATCTGGTACTTCAACTGATACGTCACCTGATCCAGTTAATCCACAGTTCTGATCATTCTCCGAGCAAGATTCTGTAGCAAGTGACTTCACAGAATTTCACAGTTTCACAGAATTGTTTTCACACTGACCAACTTGGGAACCAATTTGAAAATTTTGTGTGGATTTTTTTAGTTGATGCTTGGGACTGAAAATTTTCTGCATTTCATTTTGTTGATTATGTTCCTGGCTAGCAGCGTGTTTCTCATTGAGAAGAAGAAGTTGAACCAAATTGCTGGGATATGCTCCAGCTTCCTTGCAACACTACTTGGTATAAAGCGGATTTGGAAGATGGATGGACCAGCCTGCTTTTTGGTGTTTTTGTTTTTAATCTCCGATTTCATCAAATATCTTTTCTGTTCATATAAAACAAAGGTACCTACTGTATATGTGGCAAAAATGTAATTGACAAGTAACATGAATACACAAGCCCATCAGGCCAGTTTTAAATATTGCCAACTAAGTTCTAGTAGCCCATGTGGACAGGACTCCTCTCAAGGCAGGGCCCAATTTAGGATAGGGAGCCAGGACTACACACAGTTAAGCTGATGTCATATTACACGACCTCTAGTCAGAGGAGATGTCAATCTTGATGACTGCCACCGCACATCTTGCCGCCAGAGGATGTGTGGTTATACAAATAGGCATTGCAGGGTATGTCAAGTTAGAGGACTACATAACGAGATTCCTAACTTAATCCGTTGTGTTAGATACTTTATTAATCCCAAGGGAAAATTCACAATATTATATGTTATGTAAATCATGCAGCATATGACAGACAAGCCTTTCATCTGTTTATTGAATCCAAAACACCGGTGTTCCTTTTTCCTTTTAGCTGCATTGTGCTTCTGGCTGAGCATTCATTGGCTGTCAGCTCTTACACACACACATACACACAGCCTACCCCAACTACAGAAGATGATTTTGTAAGAGTGAGCTGCAGACTGGATAGACCGAGTCACTGGATATTCCATCCTATTTGACTTGTGGTCACAGGAGTGCACTTTGACTGCCTCCAATTCACTAAGATTATGCATATGAAATCTGCAACTGAACATTGAAAACCTCTGTAATGTGACATGGCCTTTAGAAATGAAATATCGAAACCGGTTTTGGGTTCTTTCTGATTGTCAATATATGTTAATTTACATTAAAGAAACTGTTTATCACTTGCCCTAATTGAAGCTGCTTGTATTATAGAGCATATTTGAAGGACAATCCTGGATTATAAATATTGCACAACATGAGTGGTAAATCCATGTGCTCTTCCCACTAGCTTAGGATCAAGGTCATTTCTTTTGTAGGTTTAGAGCTTAATAAAAACTGAGCAATGCTGTGCACATGTGTATCTGGAAAATGCAGACTGCCTTCATAAGTACTCTTAAAATGAGTGGCTGGATGGATCACCAGATTACATTTTTCTTAATTTTAGCATTTGGGTCCTTAATAAAATCTAAAACAAGGCTGGGAAAGCTTTAAGAAAAAAATCAACTGAACAGATTTCTAGGCAAGGGCTTCTGACTTGGTTTGATGGTTACCACCGTCTGTAGGTCTGGAGTACTTCTGTTTTTAAGGCAGCCAAAACCTTTCAAAGGAAGTATTTGTTTTTCTTTTTTATTGCAACTGTGTTTATTTGGGTTTGGTGTAAATGTTATAGTGAAGCCATAAACTAAATAATTACTGAAAAGGTTTATATTATCCTTCCATCTTCCTAACCAGCTTATCCAGGACAGGGTCGCATGGCAGCTGGAGTCCATCCTAGCAATCACAGGGCACAAGGCAAGCGCAATCCCTTTACTTAAAACGTGAATTTCTTGGCTGGACTAAGGCTTTTGCAGTTCAGTGTATGTGTGTTTTTATATATAATAATGTAGTCTGTAAGTTATTAAACAGTAAAACATTAGCATTTCAAGAAGTAAAGATACATTGAGCACTACTGGAGTGGTTTCGGGTAAGCTACAATTTAAAGGTGGTATAACACAACACGTAAGTAGTACTAACAGCAGCTAAAATGTATTTGCATCATCTGTCGGTAGTAGATCCCTTTTAAAAAGGCGCTACATGACCGCTGTGGTATAGAAATTACATTTTCTATGTGATAGTCCAAATTTCTGCCAGACAACCTTGCACTATGTGCCTATGATTTAAGAGAAAAATAATTCTGATAAATGTGGACGCTGCCCTTCCGTGCTTAACGGGCAGAAGATCCAAACAATTCCCATGTCCAACACTTTACATGAAGAGGTCTGTACATCTTATTAGATGTAAACTCTCCATCTTCTTCTCATGCAGGACAATTTACAAACGGAGTCCTGCTTCGATGGTGCCAATTACACTCACTCGCAAAGATTTCCACTCTCCCAGGAGCTGACGGGGCACTTGAAGTGTCGCAAACCGTGCGAGAAGAGAGGACGCAGCCCGACCCGTTGTTTACAACTCTGCGCAGTTAAAAACCAGAAAGACGCAAAGCTGTTTTCCTCCTCTCTTCTACTATAAAGTACTGCCAACTAAGAAAAGGTTACAATGTGGCAGTTTCCGTGACAGTCACGTGGACGAATAAATAAAACTTCTCGGAGTGTTTGTGTTTACTTTTTAATGTAAGTAAAATAACTCTCACAAATAACAATTCGTAAAGACCATATAAAAATGGCGTGTAGAAACGAAGTGATTAGTTCCTGTATTATAATATGTTCTGTGGTCATACGTAATTTCCATATCGCATGGTCATACGTAATTTCTGTTTCATATGTAATTTCCGTATCGCGTGGTCATTCATAATTTCCGTTTCAAACGCGAAAAGAATTTTATATTGTAATATATACACACATACAGTGAATACACTTGACTTGAGCATTTCTAGTTTTCATCCTCTTCCTCTGTACGTTTACCATTTGTTTGCTCAGAGGTTGAAGTGCTTGCTGCTTCCTGAGCAGCTCTTCTTTTCTCCACCCTAGCGGCCCGCTTTTTCTCTTCTCTTGTCGGCATTTTTTCACATATATCTGTATATATCTATATATCTCAGAGAGGTGTATAGATATGTCTCTCTCTCTCTCTCTCTCTCTCTCTCTCTCTCTCTCTCTCTCTCTCTCTGGAAGAAGAAAAAAGAAGACGACAAAGTAGAACGTCATAAAGAGGTTCAAAAACGTTGGCATGATACATATTCAGAGCAGATTAGAGATTATGAAAGTACTAAAATTGAAAGTCTCAAAAAACTGATAGTAAAAATCGCATTAGCGCTAACAAACAGAAATTATTACTCGGTGAAATAACGGAACACCGAAAAGAGATTGAATATATGGACATAAGTGATATGACAGACCTCCTACAAGTTTAATTTCAAAGAAACTACAATTTGGTCAGGTTTATATTTATGATCACGGAGAAGCGATGCAACATAGAATCAAGAGTTAAACAATCAGACGTATTAGAAATTCTACAGCCGATAATGGATACAAATCCATACGTTCCAAAGTTTCACACTTTACACAAAATTTATCTGAAAAACACGGACAAAGAAGTTTTCTTGGATTTCAATATGAATCTGAAAGATCACTCTCATAATAAACAAACAAACATGTGACGAATTCTCACCAATAATAGTTTTCGAAAGACGGTTATATCAGAGAGAGTAGATATTCTGCTTATCCAAAAGCACAGCACAATTTGTTGCAAGCGGCAGATCCATGAAATGACTAGCACATGGGGGTTGTCAAGCGAAGTGTGGGTGTATATATGTGTATGAATATGTGTGTGTAATATAATATGGGATAATTCAGCATGTATATACAGTGAGAAACAATACTAGAAGAGTGAGGTAATTTGGGTTATTTTGTTATAGTCCTATGTGTAATATGACATGCATTGTAGGTGAAAATATGAACCTGTGACTAAAGAATGTTGGCTTTTATTTTAGACAGTGTTCTGCATATAATGAACAGTATTACAAATAATGATACTTGTTTTGTTTAGTCCCCCAAACGTAAGGGG
This sequence comes from Erpetoichthys calabaricus, assembly GCF_900747795.2. NCBI lineage: Eukaryota > Metazoa > Chordata > Cladistia > Polypteriformes > Polypteridae > Erpetoichthys > Erpetoichthys calabaricus. The sequence goes on from NC_041396.2 coordinate 302,264,301, forward strand.
ACAAATGAGTCTGAAGTCGTGAAATCCACACACAGACCTCAGGGGAAGTGCCCCCTGATGGCTTCACCAACACCTCTTCCAGCAACAACCCACGCTAGATTCTCCAAGTATTGGTCAGGCCCAGACATGCTTAGGTTGAGTACCTGTTTTGAAATGCAGGTGGTATGGCTCCTAGCAAAATGCAAATAGTTTATAAATAAAGCATATGTAAAATACCAGTGTTAACCAAAGTGCTGTACATTAAAGTTAATAAAGGTAAAAAGAACTATATTTTAAGATGGGATTAAAGTAGACAAAAGACATAAACACCAAAAAAAGTATTAATTGACCCAACTATAATTAAAAGTTGAAGAGAAATTTATGTATTTTCAGCCTGGATTTAAAAATGCTACAGTTGTGGCAATCATGAAATGAGCAGGTAGATTGTTCCAGAGTCTAGGGGCATCTTTCACAAAAGCACACTTGTGTTTAAGTTTTAGTCAAGCACTCGGCACCATTAGCAGTGGCGATCAGAGGGCCTAAGTTGGGCGAGGTGGAATGTAACAATGTAAAAATTGGAAATACAGGGGAGTGCTAATTCATTTAGACACTTAAAAGTAAACAGCACCTTAAGATCAATCCTGTAACGAATTGGAAGTCAATGAGGGGAGACTAATATAGGAGAAATATGGTAGCACTTGTGTGTGTGCACCCGTCAAAAGTCTAGCAGCAGTGTATTTGACCAGTTATAAAAGAAAGATTTGCTGGATAACTCCAATGTGTAACAAGTTACAGCAGTCCAGGCACAAAGAAATTAATGATACACCGTTTAAAGATGAGCAACGGACAAAATGGCTTTATCTTAGCTAGCACTTATAGATGGGTGGGGGATAAAAAGAGCCCTGAACAACAGAATTTATGTGGAAAAGATGGTCCCTAACCACAGCATTTATGTTTATGTAATCTGAGTTCACTATCAAATGTCACCCCTAAGTTCCCAGCACATGATTTGATGTATAGTGCTAGTGAACTAAGATTACAATCTGAGGCACTGTAGAGGTCAGGGAGCCCAAACATCACAATCTTAGTATTCTTTACACTGAAATCAAGAAAATTTAATGACATTCAGGATTTTATGTCTCCACACAGTACTAAAAAGGGCTTAAGGGGTTGACGCCATTTCAGTGGAAAATAGATTTTCATGTCATCAGCATAACAGTGGAAAGAGGTTCCATGTTTTTTTAAACATAGATGCTAAGGGAACATGTACAGCGAAAATAATATGGGACCTAGAATGGACCCTTGTGGGAGTGAGAAGGGAGGAGGAGGTTGGACAGGCCTCAAGGCTTACAGAGAAGTATGAAGAAGGAAAGTTCACATTCTAAGACAGGGGTGGCAAATTCTAGTCCTGGTGTGCTGCAGTGGCTGCAGGTTTTCATTCTAACCATCTTCTTCGTTAGTTTTTGCTGCTAATTAACTTCTTTTGACTTAATTTTAATCAACTTGACTCAGGCCCCTTAGTTGTTTCTTTTTCTTTAATTAGCTGCCAAACAATAATGAGACACAAAACAAGGTACCACATGACCAGCTCACCTGTGCCCATCACACAATAGCTGAAAATAAAAAAGGCGAAGGTCTCAGTAATATTTTGACAATGTTCTTAGAAAAAACAGAAAACAGTTATGTAAATATCTGCTGTGTCAGAATGAGAGCAGCAACAAGCCATAGAATTAAATAAACGAGTTTAATTAACAGCAAGAATTGGCTTCTCATTAAGAAATTGGTTGTAGTGAAATTAGTTGGAGTTTGAAGCCCCAATTTAGCTGGTCAACGGTTGAGTTGTTTCACATTTGATTTCTGTTTGGCTGTCATTTAATGGAGAAAATAGTTAATTCAGAGCACTGAATCCTTAACAACAGGGCTATTAAATTGAAGGAAAAAAAGTTAGCAGTGAAAACTGGTCACCGATTAGGAAAAGGGTTAGAATGAAAACCTGGAGGCACTGCGGCACTCCAGGACTGGTGTTTGCCACCCCTGGTCTAAGATGTGGTTACACACATGTGCGCTATACAGCTTGGAGAGAGAAATATAGGAGTCTTGGGCATAAGGAATCCAACAAGTTGTGACCAACAGCACTAGCTCAGCTCAGTAGAGAGAGGAGATGGACACTGTACACAGTGCCGTTCATTCTATTAACACAAAGGAAGGAGGTTGTCCACCACCTCCTTCGATTTCTTATACCCTAAACCAGGGGTACTCAATCACGGTCCTGGAGGTCCGTAGTGGCTGCAGGTTTTTGCTCCAACCCAGTTGCTTAATAAGAAGCACTTACTGCTCAAGTAACACTTCTGCTTCACTTTAGTTGTCTCGCTCGTTAAGATTTTGAACCCTTATTGCTTATTTTAGTCTTAAACAGCTGTAGTCTTGGTTTTTATTTGCTCCTTATTAGCAGTAACATGCAAATGACAAAAGAGACCAGCATTTCTCCATTTAGCTTGTTACCATTTACACCTCTGTATTTATCGTACACTAATTGGTTTAATTAAATATTTGGAAGGAAAGTGAAGAGAAGAAAGTGAAGGACTAAGAATTACTCATCCATTTTAGCGTTCAGATCATTCGGATGATATCCTTAGAAAGAGGAAGAAAATCCAGGATATGAGAATGACCTGACATAGTAGAGTTAAAGCACTAACGAGCCATGAAATTAAATTATTGGCAAGAATTGCTTTCTAATTAAGCAATCGGGTTAGAACAAAAACCTGCAGCCACTGCAGACCTCCAGGACCGTGATTGAGTACCCCTGCGCCTAAACTGTGTATGCAGAGCCGCCCATGTCTTGCACCAGCAGAACATCACCTTTAAATCTGCCAACTAAGGGCACAATTTTTATACCTCCTCCTGGGTTACCAAAAATGCAGGCTCTTAAACACAAACTGTACATTTAGTTGACAATATTATTTTCTTTAAGGTGCATTTTGTGACTTAATTCAGTCTTCACAGTACAAAAGAGAGTGCACTGTATAGTACAACACACAAACTGTATACTGAAACACATAAACTGAGATTTTATCTCCTACACAATATACTAAAATGTATACACTATCAATTGACAGTCAACAAACTTCATTTTCTTTCTACCATTTTCTCTGGTTGCGCCAAAACATGCAAAGTGTATCACTGTTTTGTCTCATACACGCTATACAAACTATTATTGACTTGACTGTAAGAGACCTGTGACAGCTAAAACATAATTTAGAAGGTTTAGAATTTGTGTGTTGTTCTGCTGTAAACGTCTTGCCGAGCAGTCACTAGACATTAGCATTGCTGCAACTCGCACTGTGGTGTGATGTTGTACTGAAAATCTCATGACACAAATTCTCCTCATAACACAGACACATTTGTTCATTGACATTTTACAGATAGGTTTCATTAAACACAGATTCATATTCTATTGCTTTTTTACATGCAATTTCATTCTCAAAACTACTTAAATCCCATTCCTGGCCTCCTAGTTCAAGGAGATTTGGGGGTGCATGTCAGTATGCTGTGTACATGTTTTAGTAAATATAAGCATTTAATTCATTGCATGGACCACCTAGATTTGCAGCATGTAAACATCATTACTTTTTTGTAATACGTTAAACTTTAACCTCTTTTCATATTTTTTTATGGCCGTGGCTATGGCCATAAAATAAAGCTTGAAGAAACTGACGTAAAACATGAAAAGTAATGCTTGAGTGAATGTTATAAACAGAAAATCGTTACCTAATAATAATTATAGTAATCTATCCATGTATTTTCTAAACCTGCTTTAGCCTGAGCAGGGTAGGGTTGTGGAGAAGATGAAGCCTCTCGGCAAGCATGGGGTACAAGGCAGGCGAGGAAATACTCAATTTCAGTTATTACTACTGATAACCCAGTTCAATTCAAAAGCAGTTTTCCTGTAAAATTGTGTTTGGCATTGATCATCCGCAAAACCCAAAGTCAGTCACAAGGAAAAGGAGGAATTGATGTATGGCAGGAATGTTTTAGTCATGTGCAGTTGTATGTAGCATGTTCAAGACTAAGCAGCTTCAGGGAACTACAGTAATCCCTTACTTATCGCGGGAGATAGGTTCCAAGGCCGACCGCGATAATTGAATTTCCGCGAAGTAGGGACACCATATTTATTTAATTATTTAACGTGTATTTGGACGTTTTTAAACCCTCCCTGTATTGTTTACAACCCACCCTTTACTCTATTATTAACAGGGACCACTGCTAAGCAATATGAAATCGGTAGATAAGTTTACACTTACTGTATAACGAAGTACACGTAGCTATATATGACGTGATGATGGTGATGAATATGCTGCGCAGTAAAAATGATGACGATGAAGGTAATAATCCCCTGAATGCAGTAGCAAGAGCACGTTAATGCTGAACGAGTGAGATGAGACTTCCTGGTTAATGCACCACTCCGTCGCTGAGCCAATCAGCAGCACACAGGAACTTAACTGCGTGCTCTGATTGGGTAGCTTCTCAGCCATCCGCCAATAGCATCTCTTGTATGAAATCAACTGGGCAAACCAACTGAGGAAGCAAATGCCAGAAGTAAAAAGACCCATTGTCCGCAGAAACCCGCGAAGCAGCAAAAAATCCGCGTTATATATTTAGATATGCTTACATATAAAATCCGCGAAGTCGTGAATCCGCGGAAAGTGAACCGCGAAGTAGCGAGGGATTACTGTATAGCAATAATATTAGCCCCATTTCAAAAAAGAAAATCCTACAAATATTGTACTAGGTACATAGTACTTCTGGTACATCTGATTAACTGACAGTGCTAAAACTGAAGGCCATTGTCTTAGGAATTTTTCCACATGAAGCTGGGTAACACAGCTAGTCAGGTCATAAAGACAAAGTAGTTTGAAACTGATTAACAGAAATGTAGCTTGGCATTATCTGTTCAATATCTGATTGGTGAACTAGGTCCAGTTGACATTGGAGGAAAGAAAAACAAACTCAGCCAGCTGCATCCCTGTACAAAATAAAATAAATAGATTGGGTCTGTGGTCAGTTAGAACAGAAAGTCAGACGCAGTCACAGTCCTCGTCAGAGTATGACTAGTGAGCTGCTGGACTAAACATGAGCTCGCTCACATTTTTAATTGGATTAGCGATAGATAAAGAAGAATTTGCCCTCACTGATTAGCAAACAATAGGGAGTAGTAAATAACTTGTTAAACACATTAGCATTACCTTTGGGTCTTTATAATAAACATGAACATTTTGAGAATTGTGTCTTGTAATTTATGATTAGCATTTTATTTTCTTTTATGTTATATGTATAATGTTTTATTAGTTGAAAAAGTGTATTGTAAGGGGATTTTTAAAATTTTTTGGTACTTTAGTGATAAATGAATTGTAAACAGTTAACACCTGTTGCCTGCAGTCTGATTAAAAGAGACCACTTTAATATACAGTGTAAGGCTTTTACATGGCTGGTTATGCAGGCGCTTAGCGTAAAAATGTCAATTTTTTTTAAAGGAGAAAAAAAATGGAATAAGACTTTGTCCCATGGGGAAGTTTTGTTTTACTGAAGTTCTTTAAATAATTTAAATAGATATGAACACATACCAGAATGAACTGAAAAGGAAGACATTTTTAAAAAGTCAAAACTTCTGACTTGTCATTGACAGTCCCAGTCAGGTGCTATACGGGCGTATTGCTGATGGTGTTTCTTGACACACTTTTGCTGAATAATTCGAAGATTAGAGGGCATCCCATCAGTACATTCTTGTAATATGACATGGGTAATCAGTATTGGTACTAAAAACAAACCTGATTGGAGCATCACTAGTTTTATGTTTTAATTTTATTTATGAAGTGTCAGGATTTTGATCCTTTATCTGTTTGACCTTTTGGCTTTAGCTGAGGGTGTGTGTGTTGTGTTTTTTATTATTGGTTGTAAGGCTGGCATTTCCTGATTTGTAAGTTGTTGACATTTCAAGGCCATGCATGTCATTTTTGTGTTGCACACTTTTTATCTGTAAGATGGACTAGTTGGCTTTGTTTGATTTGGAAATATTACTGGCTTGATTCTGTGGAATGGGCTTGTTGGTGGTTCTTGAAATTTATCGGCTTTTAAACTTTAGGTAAAGGTTCGTTTTGAGAAGTACAAATTTTTGTGTTTTTGTTTTGGAGAGCTAATATTGGTGTTAGGCTTTTTAGCATTAGTGTAGTGAATATTGAAACTTTTATTTTGAATTAACCTTCGTGTCTTTGCAGGTTTCCACGCAATATGTCTACACCAGTTTAAAAAAATTCACTTTTTAAAAATGTTGCTGTGCAGGCATGTTGTTTTGTTTGGTTTTATTTTGGACATAAAGGAAGTCTGTGACTAGATCCCATGTTAGGGTCCTTTGACCATGACCAGGAAGACTGAAGTTCTATGTACAATTAATGCACTCTGTCCCAACAGGCGAGCATGCCTGCTACTGTTTTGTGGAAATTTTATACTGAGTTTTAAAATAATAAAAAAAAAAGCTATGCAATACAAAATGTAACAATTATATGAATATTCAATTCAATACATTGTGCTAAGCCTCAAACACCCACAATCCTAGAATTAGTGGTCATGAAAACTATGCCAATGAATCCAGTTTATGATAAGCTACAACACAATAGAAAAACAGTTAACACATCTCAATAAATTAAACTTGAGTTTTTTTTTGTTTTTTTTTTTAAAAAACAAAAGAACAGATTTGCATATTTTAAATTTGGAAGATTAACAAGTACCTAGTCATTTAGGAGAGCCTTGGGACTTTTCCTTTAACACATTGTTTTGACTTGCTTTTATGTTTTCATTGCTGAAACAATAGGAGAACTTTCCCACGACTTTCCCACGGAACTTGTTTCTGTATATACATGAATACATTAGTGTGCATAGTGTTTGTACGGTGCCCAGAGGGCATTACTGCCACTGTATTTTCCCAGTACTGTATGGCATCTCTGACATATTTAAAAAAAAAAAAGACAAACAAGTAAGCCATATAGCAGTAACGTGGAGTAGGCGCGGTTTCATTTCAGCCATAGGTACTGGGACCAGTTAGGTGGATTAGGGTTACTAAATTGCTGTGTGTGTGTGTGTGTGTGTCTCAGGTGTATTCACCCTTTGATGGTCTGGCATTCTGTCCAGATGGTGTTCTTGCCTTGTGCCTGATGATTGCTGGGTGGGTTACACCAGCTGCCCTGTGATCCTCCTCCACATAAGCAGGTTATGAAAATGGAGGGGTGGATGGAGAAAGACTTATCTGGACTAGAACAGGATAGTAGAAAAAGGGCAGGACATTCCCAGTGGGTTCTTACTGGTCATGTTTCCATACAGTTGGGAATTGCAATGTGTTACAGGAAGACATGAAGAGCTAGTGATTGTAGCACTGGCAGGCTGACAACTAAAACTCGACTGTACATGACATCAGACTGCCTTATGGTGGCTCTAGGCTTGCTGTGTTTGTGCAGTGTACCCATTCCTCCATGTAAAAGCAAAGTCTCATTTTTGCAGTTAGTTCAAAGTGCACTGTGCTGAAGTCTTTATTGCAGATTTGAGGACTATTCTGTGCCAGCTTCTTTCAAAAGACCATGTCTCATGTGCGTTCTTTTAGCTTTAAAATAAGGGATTATCTGTGGCTGTAACGTGCTAGCCAAAGCGAGTAGGCCATGACAGTAGGCACTTTAATAATTTCATCCATACCAAAACTGTTTACTAGGGAATTCTGCACATTTAAGTTTAATTTACACTCTTTGAGTAGGGCTACTCTTCAGTCTTGGTAGACACATTTTATTCATTCTCACATCTGTAGCTTGGCTTTCTGTTACCTTTTATCCTATATAATTTTCCTCCATTTACATATCCAAAATTTTGAAAAAATGAAGTTGAGTTTTAAACTGCAGATAAACTGGCAAGTGCACTTTTCTTAAAGTTGACTGACTGGTCCATCTAGCACTGGGTTCTGAAACGCTGGTCCTGGAGGGACAGAGTGGCTGCAGGTTTTCATTCTAACCCATTTCATAATTAGTGACCTGTTTTTGCTGATGATTAACTTCTTTTGAATTAATTGTAATTTGACTTAAGATTTGTTTCTCTGAATTTCTTCATTTCTTTCCTTAAATGGCACCCAAACAGAAATGAAATGTGAAGAGAGTGAGCCAACAGAAGACCACCTAAGTCAGGGTCTCAAACTCCAACCAACTTCACTCCAAGCAGTTGCTTAATTAGGCGCTGATTCTTGTTAATTAAACCAGTTTTTTTTAATTCCACAGCTTTTTGCTGCTCTCATTGTGTAATAGCAGACATTTCTGAAATTGTTGATTTTTCTCCTTTCTAAAAGTGCTATTAAAGAAGGACCTGGAAGTCACAGTGTACTCATTATTGTCTACATTCAGACTGGGTCCATAAAGAAGGCTAACAGGATGTCCAGTTATGTAGCATGTAGCAGAGCAGGTTTTGTGGACCTGAGCAGATCAGCATTCCTGAGACCGTCACCTTTCTTTATGTTCAGATATTGTATGATGGTCACAGTTTTCTGGTCCTGATTTGGTTAATTTTGTATCTCATTATTGTATGGCAGCTAATTAAGGAAAAAGAAACAATTAAGGGATCTGAGTCTTCGAGAGCAAGTCAACTAAAATGAATTCAAAAGAAGTGAATTAACAGCAAAAGCAGGTCACTAATTAAGGGTTAGAATGAAAACCTGCAGCCACTGCGGCCCTCCAGGATTTATCCAGGAGTGATTTATCCACTCCTTTAACTTGTACTGCACATGTCATGCTACATAACTGGACATCCTGTTAGCCTTCTTTATGGACCCAGTCTGAATATAGACAATAATGAGTACACTGTGACTTCCAGGTCCTTCTTATAAGAAGTACTGTACTTTCAAATTGCAAAGTTCCAATTGTGTATTCAGATCTAACATTTTTACTTCTTACATGTAATACTTTATATTTTATTTACATTAAACTTCATCTGCCCAAGCCTGTAGGCTGTCCAGGTCTCTCTGTAAAGTTTCAGCTGATTCTCTTATTATCTGCCCTTCCTCCTAGTTTGATATCATCTGCAAACTTAGCTTTTTTTTTTTTTAATATGCCTTTCCAGATTAGTTATGAATATCAAGAATCTTTATTGCCATTTACACTTTACAGTGCTTTGGAAATCTTCCACAGTTTGTCTGTCAGAGCAGTTGACTAATTCTATGATGCTACATACAAAACCCAACGAGTTGCACCCGCTGTGTTCCACACTAAGTAAATAAACTATAGACCATTACTTCAACTGTAAGCCTATTATACAGAAACTACTCTATATACTTTTTAAACACTACACACAATACATTCCTCAGCTACACAACTTTAAATATAGAATTTAAAATAAACATAGACTTATTTAAACTATAGACAGATTAAATATGATGAGGTAAAAATATTAAGGGCGTGAAAGTTGAAATGGTATGCACTCAGGTTGCCAAGGATGCTGTGGTTGGTATAGGCTTGCAGTATGTTATGCCAGTCTGCATATCCTTGGCAGTCAGGCATACTGTCCTTTTGGTGGTGGTGGTGGTGGGGGGCTATTTTTGAACCTATTCCATTGGGTCTTGATGCTTTCTGGTCTCTGAGCCCTAAGACTGTATTGGGTCGTTTGCCAGGTAAACAGACTGTAGCCTGGGTAATTTAGGTCCTTAAAAATAGCTCAGATCTGTCTCTTGCAGCAATTGATGTCAAGATAATACGCTCAAATGGCTATCGAAATGAGTAGCGGCCCCAACAGTGAATGCTGCGGGACACCATTTTTAACATCCCCTAATTTAGATATGGTTCCTCACACCATCACCCTTTGCTTCCTGTGTTTTATGCAACTTTTGTGCCCATTTACACAATGCCCCTAATTCCCATTTCTTTTAGTTTCTTGCCTAGCCTTTCATGTGGTACCTTTTATGAAGAGCTTTATGTAAGCAAAGACAAATCATATATATGCCCCACTATAGTTGCAATTCATAGAATTCCAGTATGTTAGTCACACATGACCCCAAACCCCCTACCCCCGCCAATCCACCTTTTCTTGACATATGACGGTCATTTCCGTTCATAATTGTTTCTAATGTGAATTCCTCCATGATGCATATTTAATCTTATTGGGCAGATCCAAGTGACCATAAGCCAATCACTCTTTTTATGTAATGGGAAATGTCTTCGCTTCCAATCCTTGGGAATTTCCCTAGCCACAGTAATCTTCTGAAAATGTGTGGTCAAGGGTTAATACATGCAGCGATTAAAATTCTTAAGCAGTTTGGACAAATGTTTTCTGATCCTGATGATTTTGTTTGATTTCAGCCTTTTTAATTCAAGCAGCAATTCTTTACAAATGCGATATTAGCAGGCACTGTGACTGTCTGCAAGTTATAAACTTTCTCACACATGTCAACATTAAAACAAATATACGTTTAAAGCATTTGCTATTGCACTATTTGTATATTTTAATTTGCTGTTAGTATTCATGGTACACTTTACCACCTCCTGGACTGTTCTTTTAGTGCTAAAATACTGAAAGAATGTCTTTGGGTCCTCTCTTCTCAACAATTCTCTCCAACTGCCTTTTAGCTTAGTAGTTAGGGCTGGAGGTATTAGTCTTAAAACATCTTTGTTTTCCTCTTTTAATCTCCTTATTTATTCACAGCAGAGTTTTCCTTAATTTCTTACTGTATTCAAAACTCTACTTAACCTGCTCCATTGCTCCTTCACTGGCCTCCACACTTAAGAGCTTATCCCAATTTATATTATTTAGGCTTTGCCACTTCTGCTCAAAATTTGCCCTAATTAAGTTAAACTTTATGGTTTTCATTTTTGCATTTGTTCAGTACACTACTACTAAATTTGTGTCAATTGTGTTTTTGAAGTTAATATTCATTATTATAACATGTACAATGTGAATAATGTAGTGAAAGGACATACAATGCAATTTTAAGTAGTATGGAGGCGAATGAGATGCTGTCTGTAGTTACAGCTAATTATTGAAGTTCAGATCAATCAAATTCAATGGCTAAGTCTGAATTATTACACAGACATCAGGAATAAATTCTGATGATGCACCCTGCAAACACGAACAAAAGTTGTTTTACAAGACTTCCAAAAGAATGAAGTCATCTGTAATTTGGTATGTTTGATTTCCCAAAAGTAGTTTAAAAAAGAGAGATTGGGAAAGACTTGGAAAATTCAAACTTTAGGGGTTTATGACATTTGGAAATCAAATTTGACATCTGATACCAGCTCAGTCCAGAATCTTTTTTTTCTTGCCAGTGGAATGAGCTGCCCACCTTCATCCAAACTGCTGACTCCCTCAAGGTGTTTAAGAAGTGACTTGAAGACTCTGTTCTTCGCTGAATATCTGTAATTGATTACGGCGCTGACACATTCTTAGTAGCTAAAATGAGATTAAGAGCTCTTGCATTGTTCCATTGTGTTTTAAAGTTCTTCTCGTGTGATGATCAATTTTATAACTTTGTCCTGTAGCACTTGTTTCAAAACAGTCCCACAGATCTTTACTTGATTATGTTTACTTCTATTATAAGTTGCTTTGGATAAAATTGTTTGGCAGCTAATTAAACGATAATTGGCTCATTGGGTCAGCATTGCTACAGGTACAGTAGTACATAGTCCAGTGAAATTCTTACTTGTATATGCTAATCAACATGCAACACATCACCACTCTGTTGCACTATGATTAATAAATGTCACTGTCTTACCTTAAAACTTTCTTGTCTTTTACTGATTAATACTGACAAGTCAAGATCTTGCCTGAAGAAGGGGCCAGAGTTGTCTCGAAACTTGCATATTGTAATCTTTTTTTTAGTTAGCCAATAAAAGGTGTCATTTTACTTGACTTGTCACTACATTCATAATGGCTAACACAGTACAACACCCTATTATTACTGATTAATATAATTAACTGTGCCAACCCTCTATCAGTTGAAATGCTTATTAATACTCTGCTATTCAAATACATTCAACTGTAGATATTCACCCCTCTCAAACCTATAAAAATGTAGGTTACCTCTCTTTCACTCACTCGCTTGCTCATGTCACCGCTGTGAAACATTTTTCCTCCGAGTTATTATCCAGTAGGAGTCTATTCCATACTTTGATGCCTACAGATATCCCCAAAAGAGAAAATGTCACAAAACTGACATTTTCTGACAAGCCTTATTTGAACAGTGTTGCACATAGCAATTTGTAGAAATGAAAATATCCTGAATTATCTTGGTATTCATAAATTCATGCAGCATGAACATAATAATCATTGAATTTTGTTTTCATGAGAATTACTTATGGGTGCTTTGAAATCACTTCAGCGTTTTCTTTGACCAGCACATGACCGACTGGTATGGGGGGGGGGGGTGGGGGGGAACACATATAATGTACTGTTGAACTTGTCTTGATGTCAAGTTATGCAAGACGTCCAGCTTTATGGGACCACCCCCCGTTATTTGCCCCACTAGACCAGGTAAACCCTCTATTTTAGGCCATATGTGGACTATATTATGTGGCAGAAATTACACTCTTAATGATAGAGTAATCCAATAGGTGTCTTCAACAAAAATAATCAGGATTTAAGTTGCATATGCCACATTAGCAGACCCCAGGGGTTCACCCACTAATGGGATACAAGGGGTATAGTTATGCCTTTTCACAAAACTTTGAAAAAATGGGCATCAGTAATATAGACATGTGGTGTGTTTACGCTATTTTGAGGTTGTTGATCACAAATTTGCTAATATTGTTGATAGGTTCTTTACTGGTGGTCCTAGCACTCTCTTAAGAGCCACTCCCAAGTGGTTTAAAAATGACAAATTGTAGACATAAGCATATGGGTATCGCTTTAGAGTTAGACTACTTCAAGATCAGTACTTACAAGTATGATGTCATTTTTGATACTTTAATAGGGCCTAGCCTTCTATGGTCCTCTGTCAGAGGGTGGAAAATGACAAATTTCTACTACAGTCAAGAATATTTAAACTAAGCACACACTTCACACAGCTGTTTTTCGAATGAGTCCATGTTTCCTTTTCTAGCACATGAGCAGTTGACGCCCAGAGGCATGCAGAGGACAGCATAGTCGCAAAGATCTGTAGACCTTCAGTCATTGATGCGAGGGTCCAAGTATCATGGCTTCTGACAAAACTTTCGTCATGTGGGCCCTCATGGTAACGTGGACATGATGAGTATAAATGAACCTTTATTGTGCATACAGGAGGGGGAGGAGGAAGTTTGGAACATGCCCGGAGTACAATGCCTTGCTGCACCCACCACACAACGAACCACTTGGATGGGGACCCAAGTACATCTATGCAATGGGTAACACCTCCACACCACACTTGGAACAGTGTCAGATGTGTGTTTTTTATTTATTTATTTATTTATTAGTGGCTGGAGTGGAGGTTGTTGGAGGACCTGCTTGTAGGGCTGGATGTAGGTTAAGCACACAGGCATTCCTCTTATTGTAATAGTCAAAGCTCTGCTACTCTAATACTTTCAATAGCAGGTATTCACCTCTCTCAAACCAATAAAAGTAGATTTTTTTTCTCACTTGCACATAAGAAAACCCAGCACAAGACATGACTTTTTCCTGTTTGACACTCTTGTTTGCATTGACTTAAACTAATCATGTGGAACTGCACAGCACTCTGGGTAATATTGTTAAAGGAATAGGCTTGCTTATTGTACACCATTCACATCCAAGTCCATACACGGTGACATTACTTTTAAGACGCTCCCATGTCCCTGTTTTTCCTTTTTATGTATAGATACAGTAGACCCCCACGAAGTTGCGGTTCAGGGTTCGTGGACTCAGTCATTCAAGGATTTTTTTCTTAGAACCTAACTATTAATTGTTAGCGGAAAGCGCAAACATCCTCCAATTTTTATGGCTCTTTTCGTGGCAATACTGTGCTGTAGAGAGAACAGGAAGAAACCGTTGAGGGAAACACGGTTTGGGATGGTGGAAGTAGCCAATCTGAGAGCGTTATTCATTTCTCCTTGCTGATGATTGACTGCTGCTTTGTGACGTGTCTCCAGCTGAGTGTCCTCGTGTTTTCCATTTTGTTATTGTTTTGTTATTTTTAAACTCAAAACAATGTCATCGATTCACCCTGCACCTTCTGTGGCTTCTGGAACTGAGCCTAAGCACCAGAAGAAGTTTAAAACACTCCAAGAGAAGGTTGAACTACTGGATTTGCTCTGGAAACTAAAGTTATGCTGCAGTAGCGCGACACTATGGCATTAATGAAAGCTACATATGCTACATAAAGAAGAACGAAGCAGCGATCTGGAGTACCGTATCTGTAAGTTTTTGTGATAATGCCAAAAAGGTAACGGCCGTAAGGAATAAAAATATCGTCAGGATGGAATCTGCCTTGGCACTGTGGATCACCGACTGCAGGAAGAACATCCCCTTGGACGGTAATATCATCCGTGAGAAAGCACAGAAATTGTACCAGCAGTTCGCTACAGGAGACAATGTAGCAACTTCCTATCACAGTGTTCCTGAAACCTATAAAGAAAAGCCAGCATGGAACCCCACCAGAAGAAGACCCGTACAAAGGTATGACTCCTCATGAGGCGCCTGAAGAAGAGGCCACCCAAGGAGTTTTAAATCCTGTGCATTGTACTGCACAGCTACTTCATCATCATCATCATCAATATCATTCATCATTGGTGAGTACCCTTACATGTTACTGTATTTTAATTAAATGAAATTATTATGTATTTACTCTACTTATAACAAAGAAAACGACGGCGCATACCAAAGAAAACGCGCTTGCATGAATTACAGTACGTATAGCGGTAACATCGGTATTTAACATTCTAGCACCTCAGGAGACATAGCAGTACAGTACTGTACAGTAGACGGGTTTACCTTTACCTTCTATTTTTAGGTAATGTATTAAGCTGAGTTTGCAATGAAATTAAAGTGCTTTGGGGGCATACTGTATTTAGGGTTGAAACTATAAAAATAGGCCTTTAAAAGGCATTTTTTAACCACATCCAAAAGTCGTGGTTTTCCACAATTTGCGGGTGCTCTAGGAACATAACCACCGTGAATTTTGGGGGTGTACTGTGTATTTTTTGTTAAATGTTGAAATCAATTTGCACGTTTTCCACAAATTTGTTGGCTGCTGCTAAACATTTTTAATTTTATTTTGTTGTTCTTATTTTTATAATATCCATACTAGAAGAAGAATTTCATTTGGCATAATGGATCAACCAGCTTACTGCTCACTACTAGGGGATTCCCCATCTCCACCTCCCTATTAAAAATGAAATTCAGGCCCTGAATGTAGCACTGAAGGCCTAACTAGAAGTTGTTCGTATTGTTGCAATATTCCAGTGCAAAAAGGAGCTTGTCTTCAAAGCTCACAGTCTGCCAGGAAGTCACATTATAGAAATATCGGGACTTCTCTGCAATACCTGTCAAGTGCCTGGGGATTGTGTGTGTTATGAAATTAACCAAATTAAGGAGGCCCTTGACCTACCAGGGTTTACACCGTACAAATATGTAAATCTAACAAACCACAGCACTGTCAAAGCTACTTCATCCAGTCCAGGGTTGTAGAACCTAGAACCACTATGGAGTTTGAGTGAGTACTCTGGATTTTCTTTCATTTCCCACAGACATGCAGGTCAACATACATTATATTGCCAAAAGTATTGGGTCACCCCTCCAAATCATTAAATCCAGGTGTTCCAATCACTTTCTTGGCCACAGGTGTATCAAATCAAATACCTAGACATGCAGATGGCTTCTAGAAGCATTTGTGTAAAAATGGGTCGCTCTGAGGAGCTTATTGAATTCAGGTGTAGTATCGTGATAGGATGCCACGTGTGCAATAAGTCCATTTGTGAAATTTCCTCGCTACTATACTAAATATTCCACGGTCAGCTGTTAGTGGTATTATAACAAAGTGGAAGCACTTGGGAACAGCAACTCCACCATGAAGTGGTAGGCCATGTCAAATCACAGAGCGGGGACAGCGCATGCTGAGGTGTGCAGAAGTCGCCAACTTTCTGCAGAGTCCATAGCTACAGACCTCCAAAAGCTCATGAACAGTGCAGCGTAGAGAGAGCTTCATGGAATGAATGGGTCTCCATGGCCGAGCAGCTGACATCACCAAGTGCAATGCAAAGCATCAGATGCAGTGGTGTAAAGCCCACTACCACTGGACTCGAGAGCAGTGCAGATGTGTCCTCTGGAGTGATGAATCACACAATCCGATGGACGAGTCTGGCTAGGAGAACGGTACTCACCTGACTGCATTGTGCCAAGTGTGAAGTTTGGTGGAGGGGGGATTATGGTGTAGGATTGGGCTTAGCCCCTTAGTTCCAGTGAAGGGAACTCTTAATGCTTCAGCATACACAGCCATTTTGGACAATTTCATGCTCTCAACTTTTTGGGAACAGTTTGGGGATGGCAACATGACAGCACACAAACCAGTGCATAAAGCAAAGTCTATAAATAGAGGAGCGAGTTTGGTGTGACTGAACAGAGCCCTGACCTCAACCCGATTGAACAGCTTTGGGATGAAGTGGAGCGGAGACAGCGAGCGAGCCAGGGCTTCTCGTCCAACATCAGTGCCTGACCTCACAAATGCTGTCCTGGAAAAATGATCAGAAATTCCCATAAAGACACTCTTACACCTTGTGGAAAGCCTTCCCAGAAGAGTTGAAGCTGTTATAGCTGCAAAGGGAGAGCCAACTCCATATTAAAGCCGATGTATTAAGAATGGGATGCCATTAAAGCTCATGTGTGTGTAAAGACAGGCATCCCAATACTTTTGACAATATACTGTAGTGTACTTCTAAAATCTAAAGTGACCCAGTATGCTTCAATGTGCCTTGCTATGGACTGGCTCCACATGCCTGTATGTTTCCTGCTTCCACAAATCCTGACCTAGGCAAAAAATTTTATTTCTTTAACATTAAAACATTCCTATTTATTTGTGTTTTTTGCAAGTTAAAAAAAACATTTGGTCTCGTGGATAAGACATTGGACAACACAAAAGTGCAGTTTCAACTCCTGGCTCTGACCGTACACTTTGTGTAAAATACATTTTTAAAAATATTTTCTCCCAGGGCTCTTCTTGTTTAGTTTATTGCTGCATTCAGAAAGTCTTCAGACCCATTTACTTTTTCATATTTTGTTCAGTTGCAGCCTTATGCCAAAATCATTTAAACTCATCTTTGTCTCCTCAAGCAACACTCAATACCCCAGAATGACAAAGCAAAAACAAGATTATAGACATTTTTGCACATTTTTTTTTATTCTGGAAAAAAGTAAATGGATCTGATTTCTTTCTAAATATTTAATGTTAAAAAAAAAAAAAATCTTGTGTAAGAGGTTTGAAGTTCTGCTAGCCTTTTCCAGGAGTGAGGCAGCACCTTTGTTTCTGCCCATCAGCCTTTGTTGCGTTTTCCCAAATAGAAGATAAGCTGTCGTGTTGCAAAGGATGATGAGTGGAAAAAAATTTGTCCTGAAGAGATGGCTTCCACATTAAGTATTGGGATGATGATGATGATGAACCAGTCAGTCCATTGATTAACTGGTATTCAGTATAGCGCAGTACTTGGTGGATTTAGAAGACATTCAGAACTGTTCACTTTCTGCATACTTTAGTAGATTTAATTTTCAGTACATTAAATTTGCCACTTTTGCCCATCTAGTTATACTCCGTTCAGTTTACACTATAATGACAAAATGAAAAAACGGTTTTAAGAAGGGTTTGCAAATTTATTAAACTGAAATCTCTTATTTCTGTAAGTATTCTGAGTCTTTGCTGTGGTACTGCACATTGTTCTCAGGTGCCTTTAGAACTTGATTGGAATCCATTTGTGGCCATTTGATTTTAAAAATTAGCCATTGTTTATAAAGGCACACATGTATCTGTGTATACAATACTAGCTGTGATATCTGTCTAAGATGGGTCGAAATCTAAGTAATCAACGTAGACCTCCGCATTAATGTTTACAGTGCAGTGTGTGCATCTAGTCTCACCATTTGGTACAGGATTTGTAAAAATGGTTGTGATGCGCCATCTGTTGGACAGCAAAGACATAGCAACTACACAGACACTTGTCCTGTTATTAACTTGGACATGGTCTTCAATTCACACTACATTTCAAGGCAAAAACCAAGCTCAAAAAGTGCAAGGAACACTTTGGTAGATCTCTGCAATAAAATTACAGTGAGGCATTGATCAGGGCAAGGGGATCAAGGAAGTTTTGAGTTTTCCCAGAGCACAGTGGCATCAAGAATTGTGGTAAAGTTTGCTTACTGGACAAACCAGGTAACTGGGTAGGATGGACTATTGGTCAGGGAGGTGACACAGAACCCAATGGTAATTCTAACAGAGCATCAGAAGTCCTCTGCTACCATTGGACAACCTTTTGGAAAGGGAGATTATCTCCGCAGCACTCCTTTAATCAGGTATTTATGGTAGACTGGCCAGTTGGAAGTTATCCTTGTTGTAAAAGGCATAAGATTATTTAAATGAGTATTGGGGGGGGGG
Source organism: Erpetoichthys calabaricus (assembly GCF_900747795.2). Taxonomy (NCBI): domain Eukaryota; kingdom Metazoa; phylum Chordata; class Cladistia; order Polypteriformes; family Polypteridae; genus Erpetoichthys; species Erpetoichthys calabaricus. The sequence goes on from NC_041396.2 coordinate 302,282,878, forward strand.
GGGGGTTGGGGCGGGGGATTCTTCCGTCTGTTGAGACAAAAATTGAACTCTGTGGGTAGAACTCCACTCAGTATGTCTGGCAAAGATCAAGGCATTGCTTATCACCTACCTAATAATGTTGCTGCAGAGAAGTATGGTGGTGGTGGCGGCAGCATCATGCTATGGGGGTGCTCCTCAGTGATGGAGAGAAGTCAGAATTGAGGGAAGGAGAAATGTAGCCAAATACAGAGAGGTCCTTCAAGACAAACTGCTCCAGAATGCGTGTGATCTCGGACTGGGACAGCGGTTCACTTTTCAGCACAATTACCTGAAGTACATAGCCAAGACAATGCTGAAGTGTCTTCGTGACCAGTATCTGGCTGTCTTTGAGTGGCCCAGACTTAACCCTCATAGAACATGTATGGAGAGACCTAAAGATGGCAGTTTAAAGAAACTTCCCAGCCAATGTAGTGGAGCTTGAAAGGGTCTGCTATGAAGAAGAGGATAAACTGCCCAAATCCAGGTGTGCAAAGCTTGCAGAGACTTGCCCAAAAAGACTCAGAGGTAGAATTGCTGCCAAAGGGGCTTCTATAAAGTTTTGAATGAAGGGGCCGAATAATTCTATGAATGAAAGATTAGTTTTTGATTTTGATGAATTTGCAGATCTTTCTGAAAACTTGTTTTACCCTTGTCGTCCTGGGTTATTGAGTGTAAATTATTGTGTAAACAAAACTTAATTTTTCCACTTAAAATTAAATCTACAACACAACAAGGAATGCAGGAAGTGAAGGGGTCTGAGTATTTTCTTAATCCATTGTAGCCCCTTTCACAGCAGTAACCAACATAAGGTGCTTTACAAATAATAATTCTTTACATTTATATAGCTCTTTTTTCACTGCTCAAAGCGCTTCAGTGAGTGGGGAGCCACTTAAGCCACTGCTAACATGTAGCATCCATCTAGATGATGTGACAAGCAGCCATTTTTGGACCAGTACTCTCAGCACACATTAGGTGTTAGGTGGTGAAGTGGTGAGAGAGGACCAATTAGAGACCAGTGATGATTAGAGGGCCAGAAGGACTAGGCCATGGTGGGCAATTTAGCTGGGACATCGGAATACATCTTATTCTTTATGAAGAATCTTTTATGACCACAGAGAGTCAGGATCTTGATTTTTATGTCTTATCTGAAGGACTGCCATTTTTACAGCACAGTGTTCCCCATCACTGCACTCGGGAATTGGGATCCACATTCAGATCACAGGATAAGCACCCCCTGCTGATCTCCTTAACACCAGACAAGTAAAAATGAACTTAATCACGAAGTGGACTGTCGTAAAACAGATATGCATTTTTGTTGTGAAATTCCGCACAATGTCTTTAAACGTTAAGGCATTCTTATGAGTTCCATACTCCAATGTAGTAGAAATCCATTCTCAATAACAAAAAAAAAAATACAATAATAAAAGGTGGTAATGGTCCTCGAAAGGCACTGCACAAATCTGCCTTGTGAGGCTTCAGAAGTGTACATGTGGAATCTGTGTGTAGACAGCTTCCCGGCAGGCTGAGGACCGCTTTTTATTTAATAATTCATAATCGTATCAAAGGGGTGGACCCTGGCAGGCGCCTCTCCTCCTCCTGGCAGCCCTGCCCTCCCTTTGTTTATCCTGTAGTGTTACTTGAGGATGCCGGAAGGCTCAGCTTCTAGAAGCAGGTAAGAATGTTGGGCATTCAGTCTGGGTAGAGTTGGGGGATTACCCAGTCCGGTCTAACCAGTCTCTTACAATGCCATGTGGTGTAGCCTTTTGTTATATATTTGAAGGTTCCTGTAAATAGTGTCCGTTCCTGGGCTGAGCTGGCAGTCAGACAGATTGGGGTTCAGCCTTTAAGAGCTCCTGATGGTCCAGACATGTAGGAGTTCCCTTGACTCAATCCCATTGTTGTAACTCATGATCTTTATAGACAACAATAAGATTTTTTTTTTTTTTTATTATTTTATTTATACCAGTTATGGCATGAAGAAAGTGTATCCCAATAGACAAATTAAGTAAGTTATGACAGTGAGATTAATCTGTCCATCCATTTTCCAGCAAGGAATACTGGCAGCATTGGACACATGACAGGAGCCAACCCTGGATGGAGTGCCTGACTGTAACTAAAATATTTGGTAACAGGAAATACGCCTTGATAGCAATTATCCAGGTGATAAATTGACTTGAGTTTGTGACAAAAAAGGGCAGGAGATGGGCAGACCTGGGAGTTCTGATTAAAATGCACAAGGCTTTTGTGGAAAGACTGGCAGCTAGCTGTTGGAGAGAAGTTAATGGGAAGTGCCATAGAACAACAACATTTATTTCTGTAGCACGTTTTCATACAAATGATGTAGCTCAAAGTGCTTTACAGGATGAAAAAAGAAAAAAAATATTTAAAAATATAATTAGGCAATACTAATTAACAAAGAATAAAGTGAGGTCTGATGGCCAGGGAGGTAGGAAAAAACAAAAAACTCAAGAGGGCAGGAGAAATCTGCCGGGGTTGTGAGGCCAAGAGACCGCCCAGCCACCACTAGGCATTCTACCTAACAACATAAATGATCTAAATCAGTCCTCATGGTTTTCACGTGGAAGAATTGGACAATGATAGTTATGTAAACTGCGGTGGGCTGGTGCCCTGCCCAGGGTTTGTTTCCTGCCTTGTGCCCTGTGTTGACTGGAATTGGCTCCCTCAGATCCCTGTGACCCTGTAGTTAGGATATAACGGGTTGGATAATGGATGGATGGATAGTTATGTAGACCTCAGGCCTTCAATCCAGAAGGCCAAAATGGTGCCAGCCCTGCTCCTTTTTGGCCCTAGCTCCTCAGTTTAGTCCATGGGGGGTGGGAAATGTTGGTGTAGGTTTTTGTTCCAGCCTACTCTTGACATTATTATTGAACTCTTATCTTAATTAAGTATGCCATTATGTGCCAGTTTCAGCATTTATTGTGCCAGTCCAGAAATGCTCTTCAGGATTGGTTTACCTTTTGAAGGAATTTAAGTAAGACTTAACCTGGGATCACATCACATCACATTACATGACATCTAGTCAGGGGTGATGCCAAACTTGGTGACTGAAGTTATGTTCATTTACATGATTAGAAATTGCAAGGCATGACAAACCTAGACATCTCAGTGTTGAATTTCCAGTACAGTTTCTCATTTCCAAAGTACCGCCTGATTGCCCCTTTTTCTGATAGCCAATAACCTGCCACTTGATGGAACTGGTGGGGTACAAATGCTTTACAGGGATAGTAGTTTCAGCTGAAATCTATGCCGCCTCTTTTTCTATTCTGTCATATTAAATAAATACCTCACAGAGATGATCCTCTTTTCTTTGTCCAGTCCAAACGCCTGCCTGCCTTATTCCTTGAAGATGCACGTCGTACTTCAGGCTGAGTGCTCGATGGTAGTCGGTTCACACTCACGCAGAGCCACTCGTATGATTTAAGATTGGGCCGAGCTGTAGACTGGTTGGATGGACTGAGTCGCTGGGGGTTTCGGAGCACACAAACTGAAGCCACAGGAGTGACTGACTTGCTAGGATTATGCAAATGAGGTGCAATGTGACAGGGCCTTAAGCTGTACTGAAGATTTGTTTTTTTTTTTTTTTTTATATGTAATTTTTCTTAATGAATTACTTGTGAATGATCACAGAAACAGCAATGGGGTGGCTGCTGTTGTCACTAGCAACTTTATGTACTCTCTCACTATTTTAAAAAGTGTACACTTGTACCTTATGATTAACTGATCTTTTCCTATTCCTATTTTGTACTCCGTCAATACAATATTAATATTTTTTTCCCCATAGATTTTTAATAACGGGTCTGTATTACATTTTCTTCCACTTTTTTGTAGAGCTTGCTGTCTAACCTGTACCCAAATGATGACAACTGAAAATCACTATTTTAGTCGCATTTCTCTCGGAAAAGTCATTAGCTACTTGAAATAAAAATGCTATACAGTAATCCCTCGCTATATCGCGCTTCGCCCTTCGCGGCTTCACTCCATCGCGGATTTTATATGTAAGCATATTTAAATATATATCGCGGATTTTTCGCTGCTTCGCGAGTTTCTGAGGACAATGGGTCTTTTAATTTCTGGTACATGCTTCCTCAGTTGGTTTGCCCAGTTGATTTCATACAAGGGACGCTATTGGCAGATGGCTGAGAAGCTACCCAGCTTACTTTTCTTTCTCTCTCTCTTGCGCTGACTATCTGTGATCCTGACGTAGGGGGTGTGAGCAGGGGGGCTGTTCGCACACCTAGACCATACGGACGCTCGTCTAAAAATGCTGAAAGATTATCTTCACGTTGCTACCTTCTGTGTGCAGCTTTTAAGTATGCTGCACGGTGCTTCGCATACTTAAAAGCTCAAAGGGCACGTATTTTTTTTATCTGTCTCGCTCTGCTCCTGACGGAGGGGGTGTGAGCTGCAGCCTTCAACAGCTTTGTGCCGCGGTGCTTCGCATACTTAAAAGCAAACAGCCCTATTGATTTATTTGCTCCTTTGAAGAGGAAGATATGTTTGCATTCTTTTAATTGTGAGACGGAACTGTCATCTCTGTCTTGTCATGGAGCACAGTTTAAACTTTTGAAAAAGAGACAAATGTTTGTTTGTAGTGTTTGAATAACGTTCCTGTCTCTCTACAACCTCCTGTGTTTCTGCGCAAATCTGTGACCCAAGCATGACAATATAAAAATAACCATGTAAACATATGGTTTCTACTTCGCGGATTTTCTTATTTCGCGGGTGGCTCTGGAACGCAACCCCCGCGATGGAGGAGGGATTACTGTATTTTATTTTTTTAGTGATATTATTTGAAGAACACAACATTTTGATACCATGGCTTTCTGATAGGCATTCAACAATATTGGTCCAGAATGATGTTAATTTGGTGCACACCCAAAACGTGGACCATTGAGGCTGGAGCTCGATTGCAACATTCACAGGTTGAATTTTGGACAATTTTAAATGGAATAAATGCAGTTGATAAAAGATTTTAACTTGAATGATTGAATGCTTTGTGTGTCCTCACAGGTGGCGCAGTGGTAGTGCTACTGCTTTGCAGTAAGGAGACTGTGGAAGATTGTGGGTTCGCTTCCTGATTCCTCCCTGTGTGGATAGCGCTTTGAGTATTGAGAAAAGCGCTATATAAATGTAATGGATTATTGAATTATTATTATATGGAACAAGAGTGTATTCTGTGCATAGCTGCCTTCCACTTATTTTCCAAGAAGGCCTTTCCCCAAAGTACCCTGGGGTCTTTGAAAGGAAGGGACTGTAAAATGTTTTTATATATTGTAGAGATGTTGTCTGAGTATTCCAGACTGATCAGTTTTGCCTGTGGAAAAGTGTGTTGGGATGTGAGGGAAAATTGGGCAGGTTCCTTTTAGCAAAGTTTCTGATTTTAAGTAGTGGAAAAATTGTGTTGATGGGGAAGTTACATTTGAAGCGTAATGTTCATAAGATGCAGACATTATCTCTATACAAATCTCTTAAAGTGCTTTAATGCCAGACATTTTCCAAACCTTAAGTACCGTGCAGGTTTGAGAGGGTTGAAAAAAGGTTCCTGATTCTGAGTGAGTGGTGGACAATTAGATTATCATGTAAAGAAGTACAGCACGGCCTTTCAGAATAAATAGCATGGCAAAAAAACTTGAGCTGAAAGTTTTAATTGTATTTTTGAAATTCCTTTAAAAGGTAGGTAGTATTGACATTCTATAATGACACAGTAAAGGCCTTTTGCAGTAAATAACAGCTGTCCTAATTAAAATAGGAGTCCAATTAATTTCAATTATTGGTTGGAATGAAAACTTGCCCTCTCTGTGGATCTCAATGGACTGAGTTGAGTAGCTAGGCGTTATACCATGATGGTGAGATGCCAGGCCTTAACTGTTCAATGCAAGTGGGCACCACGGTTTGCTAGACGGCTGAGTTTCCTCTGGAGTGTGGTACAAATGACTGCAATTAGGAATTTGGTAAGTAAGAGGAAGAACAGTTCATTGGGGAAAGGATAGAGAGGAGTGGAAGAAGGTGTTCAGAGGACCTTGGGTAAGTATAGAGAAATTCTAAGTAACATAAAGAATAGTCAAGGTCACCATTACCAATGATACCCAAGATGGATGTTCTTTTATTACAAGCAGCTTGAGAGAGCTGTCATGTGCATCGGTCAGTTCAACATGATGTGACCAAGAAATATAACAAGGCAATACTCTTAGGTGAGTTACATTCATTAGCATAACTTTGTGAGGAGCCACATTAGTTTGCACCAGTCAGCATACAGATAAATGATAATCTTTAACAAACCCATCTCCTAATATTATCTAAAGGTTTTGTAATAGTTCAGCAGATGTATCTATTGTATTTATACACCCCTCCCACAGTCTTTGTCCCACTTCCATCTGAAAGATGGTTCTGTAGAATCCATACCAGTCAGAACTGCCCGCATCCCTCAGCTGTGCTCCTAGTAGCTTATGTATATGCTGTGCATTTTTTACACTTGTTACTACTGTTTGTTTATTACTCTATTTCAAGTTATTTTCTATTCACTTACTTGTTGTTTAGAATTACAAATATCATATTTTAATATTCATTTGACTTGACTTTTACTTTGTCCTATATAAGACTGTAAATTATACAGGACAAAATATAAAAGAACTGGGAAATATTCAGGCCTCCAGCCCTCAAATAAAGGTGACTCATATAGAGCAAACTGTACTTTTCCATTCTGGCAAGACTGTGTTGTTTTCCCCATGCAAAAACATCAGTGATGCCATTGGTGATATTACTTTCCAAAGTAGTGCTCATTTGTCGGTGTGCATTTCTCTCTTGTTCTTCCACTCTGTATTCCGTCTTCAGCACCTTCAGTGATGCGCCTGGAGGTCGGCAGATGTTGCTGCTCTTCTTTTTCCTGCTTCCTATTATGGAGTTGATGATCAGTAAACACAGTACTTTATATGTGGTTATGTATTTAGAAGGTGTATTAATTATCTCGGGGTATTGTTTTGCTCCATTTTTGGGCCAAGGTACTCCTTCAGGAGGCAGTACTTTTGCAGGAGAAACTGAAAAATTAAGCAGAGAGCACATAGAACTTCTTCTGATGGTATTCTTCCCCCCAGTATACATTTTAAAATATATATATATATAAACAGGTCTTGTGAGTCAGTACGATGTAATAGGCTAATTCTTGATCTCTTCATTGTTTAGCACCTCTACTAATATTTTTGTTAACTGCATCAACTAGGGTTTGACAATGTGGTAGTACAATTATTCACACAGCTCCTGGTTCATGGGTTCAAATTCTTGGGCTGAGCACTTCCCGTGTTGTGTTTTGCATTTTCTCTCCATGTCTAAGTGTGTTTTCCTTTTATATCCCAAATACAGTATGTGCTTTAGGTGAATTAGTGTGAGGTTATGTGGGTGTGTGGGTAGGCACCAGATTACTGTAACCCTGACTTGGATAAGCAGATTAGATAATGGATGACTGTGCGCTTGAGTTTTCCTATGAATGTCATCCTTTTGTTTTTATTGCATTCTGTTGTGTCCATTCAGATTTGAAGTGTGCAGGTCCCAAAGCTCAGTATCTCTAGAGTGGGCATTGTTTCTTAAGTGGGTTCCTGCATCCACCCACTTGCCCGGCAGAATAGGATAAGCCTGTGGAGATGGTGAGTAGTCTGTCCTCTAAGCAAGCAGTGCTTTCTGAAAGCTGCATAAAGAGATGGGAAGCAGGTTGTCTTACACTTTCTAGCCCTCCTCCCCATCATGTTGTCTGTATTGTTTTCCCCGAATGAGCAGTCGTGTGGATTTTACATGTGAGCCCAGGATGAGTCATCAGAGCTGGCCTTGTTTCCAGGAAGAACTTGCCAGTTGTTTTCCAGATATGATCTCCGCTGCAGAAACTAAAGTGTTCTGCAGCAGCAACAAAGAGCAGATAGATAGGTAGATAGATACTTTATTAATCCCCAAGGGGAAATTCACATACTCCAGCAGCAGCATACTGATAAAAACAATATTAATTAAAGAGTGATAAAAACACAGTGCAAGTAAAAAGGGCAAGGTGGAGAGTGCGAGGCAGGTATAACAGTCATAAAATTGTATAATGTTACCATTTACCCCCCCCCCCCCCCCCCGGGAATTGAACAGTCGCATAGTGTGGGGGAGGAACGATCTCCTCAGTCTGTCAGTGGAGCAGGATGGTGACAGCAGTCTGTCGCTGAAGCTGCTCCTCTGTCTGGAGATGATACTGTTCAGTGGATTCTCCATGATTGACAGGAGCCTGCTCAGCGCCTGTCGCTCAACCACAGATGTCAGACTGTCCAGCTCCGTGCCTACCTTCCTCACCAGTTTGTCCAGGCGTGAGGCGTCCATCTTCTTTATGCTACCTCCCGCGCTCGCCACAACCGTCTGATAGAACATCTGTAGCCATCCTCCAAAAGGCTTCGCCTCACTCACACCTGCCTGCTGCCATTCCTGAGCAAGCTGTGCCCTGGTGGTGCCCACAGCTGAATCAACTTTAGGGGATGGACCTGGCTCTTGCTGGACTTCGGCACCCTGAAGCCTTTATAACAGCAGTGAAAATGTTTTTTTTTTTTGGGATTAAGTTCATTTTCATGGCAAAGAGGGACTTTGCAATTAATTGCAATTCATCTGATCACTCATCAGAACATTCTGGACTCGATGCAAATTGCCATCATAAAAACTGAGGCAGCAAACTTTGTGAAAACCAATATTTGTGTCATTCTCAAAACTTTTGGTCATAATTATACATCCGGATATGATAGCCCTAAATGCACTGCCTTCTGGGTAACACAATCCCATTGTAATGAACATGCTACAGTGCCAAAGGATTATTGTGATTAAGGACCAGGATATGAAAAATGGAGCTAAAAGATGAAGTCAGAAAGGAAGTTAAATGTCAGGGACCAGGAGAGCAAACCAAACTGAGTGACCAAAACTAAATAGATGAAAGCTTTTGACATTCTGGTAAAATTACAAATATGAAGGGTTTACAAGTCTTTTATATTGAAGTATGTCTCTCTTAATCCACCTGTGATCATTCCAAAGTGAGGTTATTTTAGTAGGCCATTTTACAGAGAGAAATAGCCACTTTACTGGTGTGTTGTAAGTGTCATCAAGACAGAAAGAAGTCTTTGTTAAAGTCTTGTTACGTAACAGAATATGAGTAATAGATGCATTTTTGTAGTACCTAATGTGTTACCAAATATTTGAATAGGATGTCTAAAGTTATACAACAGAAAAGGTGTCTATTCAACTGGCATGTCATTTTGTTCATAACGGAAAATGAAAATCTGACATTTCACTAGTACTTGGTTGCACAGCCTTTAGTAAATAAAGACCACCTCAGAGCTTTTCACATAACCATCTAGAAGATTCTTTCACCTTTCCGCTTGTTGTTTCTCTGTGTGTTATTCACTTGAATGTTTATAGGATTTGTTTTTCCCCAATACCAGGTTACCTCTCTTTCCAAAGGTTTTTCCAAAGGCTGGCCAGTCTAACACAATCTGTTGTTTTTTTTTTTTTTTTTTCCCTTTTGAATGTTTTTTGAGTTATTGTGGTACTGGAGGACCCCATGATTTTCAACACACACGTCTTTTTCTGACACTGGGCAAGCAGACAATTGATTTGTTTAAATGAAGGCTGATCGGGGAAACAGCAGCCATCCTCCAGTAAAATATCGTGAAGGTTCCATATATTGTTCTGGAGTTGCTTTGCTACATCTAATACTTGAGGCTTTGAACATATTAAAGGTATACTCCACACAAATATTTTTCTAATACAATGGGTATAGAAAATAATCTCCCCCCCCCCCCCCCCCCCTTCGAAATAATTTCTTTTTTTTTGGCTTTACAGCCTTAAATGAAAACACACAAACCAATATTTTTTCCAGCTTTACTTACTCAATGCAATCCATAATAATAAGTCAGTCATGACTAATGCTTGAGCTACAGCAAACATATGTAAAATATACCCGTGTTGTAATATTTACATGTTTGTTATCCAGTTGTATGCTCAAAAAATGCAAAATGTTTTCCTGTGGGTATTTTTTTTTTTTTTTTTACTAAAAATTCAACATGTATCATAAACAGGACATGCAAATCACATGGTACTGAGTTTTTAAATTGAAGATTTACCTCTTCTCCCTCATTCATTGGTCAGGAGTCCTCTCTTCATTTGAAACACTTCAATACACTTAATTTTTCCAGAAGCATTTATTTAACATTATTTTAGCCAAAAATGTATGCACTTTGCATGTTGTGAGCAATTGACTAGATAGCTGACTTGTGGATTACGTGACATGAGTAACATGAGAAATTTTTTTTTTTTTTTTTAATCCCCCTACTGGACGTTTTTAATATTGATTTGCCATTGTACGGCATAGATCACTATTGGCTTCTATTATATCAAAAACAAAAATATTTGTTTTCTGTGAAAACGTCCTATTGACACTTTTTCTTAGTTATCACTACAAAACACATGGGTTGAATAACATTAAAAAAAGGATTTTTCTGGTTGGATTATTCCTTTAATACTGTATGTTGAAGGCCTCCAGTAATAGAGGTAACAAAGCACCTGCAGCACTATATGGAACCTCCAACATGTTTTATTGGAGGCTGGCTGGTCTTTTCCTTGTCAGCTTCATTTTAACACATCAGTGGCCTGCTTGCCGAAGAGCTCTTTTTTTGGTTTCTCTTGGTAGGTTGGAGCAAAGATCAGTTGTGCCTTTTTTCCTTTTCAAGTCTGTCTGTCTCAATGGTGGGTCCGTCTGTAAGATGTATGGTAGAGCAGATCCCACCAGGTCAGCTTTAACTATCATTTATTTCTATCGAACGTTTTCATACAAGGCATGGATCTGAGTGCTTTACGAGAGGTTAAAGAAAGCATCAGATGCCGAGTACAAACAAAAATAAGCAAAACATTTTTGAGCTCAGTTGAACTAATACAATGTGTCCACATCTTAAAGTAATTAAACACACTGCTTACACTGAAAGCTAATTTTATGTTTATCAAATTTCCTACGTGAAACCCTCCAACTGAAATTATAGTTGTGTTCAGTTTGAAGCTGTCTATCAATATTGCCAAAAAAAAAATTCTGGAAATAAAATCTTTGCAAAACATTGTTGTCCAGTGTTAGTGTGTGTTTCGAGATACATGCAGACCACAGCTGTTTCATTGGGAGAGATTGTAAATGAAAGACTTAAAACACTCAAAGGAGTCAATAATGGTTGACCTTCCAGACTACCCATTGGGGTTTTTGTTTTTTATTTATTTTTGTGTGTGTCATTTACAGCACATGTGTTGTCAGTGCAGGCAAGTCTTTATAGACATAAAATCTTGCAGGTGTTCAGGCAGCTGTCCTTCAAAGTGCAGTCATCCAGATTGAAGTCAGAACCCTGACTTTGTTCTATGTGCTTGAGTGCAGGTATGTGTACAATATATGTGAAGTCCTTTTAAAGTTGAGCAGATCACTTCCCAAGGCCGGGGTGTAAATGCCACTCAACTGTGTCCTTCTGGACTAGGATTTCAGCCCTGTGTGGTTTATTTGTGAAATGAACTAAACTTCAGCTGGCATCTGGTGTGCCACCTTCAGCTTTATTTTGAAGTAACTTCCCAGATGTTCATTCACTTCGGCAATTCAGTGTAGGAGATAAGTGAATGTGTGCAGTAAAGTGAATGGATGTGTCCTTAGCTGCCCTGCCAAAGAGCAGTATGGAGGTTATGAGTGAATTTGTAGATGGTAAACACTGCAGCAGTTATTCGAACATTTGCACCCAGCCCGTTGTGGTTTGAGGTTGGGCTTAGAGGACCATACTCTGTCTATTCAGCTGTTGTAAAGGCTGACTGTGGGCCACAGTTGTCTCCTTAATGTCATTGCACTTGTCTGTCATCAGGCCAACAGCCGCTTGAAGCGGGAGCCTACATGCAGGCTTATGGGCGGGCAGAGCTCAGCAGAGGGCATGGAATGTAAATAATAACACACAGTTAAACTTAGATGTGGAATTTTAGCTTTCTGGGGGTAATTTGGAGGGGTGTGGAGGAAAGTGTAGCCATAGCTGAAAGACTGGCCCTGCCAGATGCCTAATTTATAATCTGTGGGTGTCTTAAGAGAAGCCTGTCATACTGGCACTCATGTCATTCATTTTCTAAGATTCATCTGTGTTGTATTCTGGTTTGTCAATCTGGATGTTAACTTATGGATGGGCTCCTCCATACATGCACTTACCCGTTGCTAAAAACCATTCAGGGTACTCATGGCCAGGAACTACTCCTCATGTAGTATAGTACATTGAACAACTTCACCATGCCTTATAGGCATCTTTCAAGGCATTTTGTTTTTTTTTTCCTACTCTTCTCAATGAATGCGGTGCCCCCTTGTGGATGCTTTAAATTTTTTGTATTCCAAAAGTGAATTTTTTTTTTTTCCCCCAACTTCTCATTTTTTTATGCTACCTGTATTTTTAAGTAACAGATTATGGCTCAGTTAGTAACCTTTTTGTTCTTTGTAGATATATAATTTAATTTATTTAAATGGCAGCTAATAAAGTGTTTTGTTCATCATTATATATCCCTTTTTGTATCTGCTTCAAGGCCATTTGGGTTGACCAGCAGCTGTAAAAGACACTATATCAAATTATGATTGACTGGTCAGTACACGCCCATCAGTGGCCAACACTTAAATTCCTCTCCAGGGTACCAAGTATAGTAACAGGACACATCTTTTATATTTTGTGTATTTAATTTTTTCAGAATGTTGCACCAATTCCGCAATTTTTTTCACTACTGTGAAAATGTTTTTGCCTAATTTCTGCTGTGTTTGTATATTTGTCCCCGTGAGTAGCATCAGATCTTTAGATAAAATGTAATAATACTGTTAAAGGAACCAGGAAAACATAAATATTAAGTAGCAGTTTAGTAATGGTTTTAAGTAAGAAGGTTACCCAACACCTGTATTGTCTGTATTGTAAACAGTAATTGTCCCATTACTTACTCTTACACAAACATCTTCTGAAAGTTCATTGATAATTTGACTGCAATGACTGAGCACAGTATGTCCTGTTGAAACTAAACCTCACCATTAGAATGAAGTTATCACCACAGGGTTTCCAGAAGAACCCAATGTCTCTTTCGAAGGGAATTGCAGAAGAGATGTGGGGGGGAAAAAAGTTGTTAAAACTGGGAAAAGAAGCCAAAGCCATTTCTGTGGTTCTGGGACTCCAGGTCACCATAGCGAGAGCTGCTATGAAGAATATTTAGAACAGGAAAGGCTAGAAGTACATCCAAAGATCAGCAGGCCTCTCCAGCATCAACTAAGGTCAGTAAGGTCAATAAGAAAGAGACTGAGAGGAAAATTAGAGAAACAAACTTGAAACCTCTGCTTTCCAAGAGCAACACCAGTATTTATATTACTTTGGTCAAGAAACACTTGGATGATCCCCAAGATTCTGCAATGACGACAATTTGGTCAAAACTAAAACATTTAAACATATCAGGGCCCATTGTCTCTGGGGTTTGACAGTAGGCCTACAGTGGGGGTGATGATGGGGGGGGGGGGGGTTTGCTGGCTCATTATGATTCATTTTACCATTTTATTCATCACATACACTATTATACATGTACAGTGTGCAGTGAAATGTAAGCATGATTAGCACACTGTATTAGAGAAATAAAATAAATAATATCTAATGTAGATATAGATACATAGAGAATATGATAGGGATATTATGTCAATAAGTGAATACAAAAATATATGTCCTAATTAAGAAGTCTTATGGCACTGACAACATATTTACATCTTTTGAACAATTACGTTCAAAATTCAACCTCCCAGCTACACATTTCTTTTACTATCTTCAAATTAGAAATTTTGTTAAAACAGAAATTGCCCGATTTCCCCCAACTTGCACCCTCCACAATCCTGGAAAAAATACTGCTCAATTTCGAGGAAATAAACACTATTTCCGCAATATATAAAATCTTATTAGAGTCCCTACCTTTCAAAGATCCAAGAGGACATTGGGAAGAAGATCTCTTAATCAATATATCAGAAAAGGAGTGGAAGGTAGCAAAGCAGAGAATTCACTCGAGTTCTATATGCGCAAAGCATAGAATTATTCAACTAAAAATTATATATCAAGCCCATCTGTCTCACTTAAAACTGTCCAAAATGTTTCCAGGGCAGGATCCAACCTGCGAACGCTGCAACCAAGCTCCTGCCTCACTGGGTCACATGTTTTGGGCCTGCACCAAACTAACATCATTTTGGACAAAAATTTTTAAGTGCCTCTCAGACAGCCTTGGTATCACAATCCCTCCTAACCCATTAACAGCTGTGTTCGGTGTTCTTCCAGATGGACTTGAATTGGAGAAGGACAAGTAAACGGTGATTGCATTCACTACACTTTTGGCATGCAGACTTATTTTGTTAAAGTGGAAGAATCCTAATTCTCCTCTTATAAGTTAGTGGGAAAGCGATGTTTTATATTATTTGAAATTGGAAAAAATCAAATTCTCAGTTAGAGGATCTGTACAAAATTTTTTCAAAACCTGGCAGGATTTAATCAATATTATTTTAGAATAAGAGAAACTAGCCAACCCGCGGCGTACCATACGCCGCATAATCAGGCTGGGTTTTTAATGATTTTTAAGCACAGGGAAAAAAATTAACATTTGAAAAATCCGGAGGAGAGGGGAAGGACGCCCATTACGCCCCATCCGTCATGCTAGTCTGCTGATTTCTCGTTCAGTAACCTGTGAGTAGTGATCGGCGGGGTGATGCCTCGTGAAGCATCAACAAGTTTGAAGCAATTGTGTCGGAAATCGTATCGAAGCTTTGAAGCATTTAACACTCACTTCTCTAGTGACACCTCCTGGCCATTTTCATTAACGTTACAGAAACTTATGATACACTTGAATGATGTCTTTTAAAACTCGTATTGCTTTTATTTTTTCGCAGCTACAGACTGACAACGAAGAGAAGGGTTCGTCAGCAGCTTCTAGTGTGTGATGTGTAAAAAATATAAATATAACTTCTTTAACTGCCTTGTAGCGCTGTAGAACTACGGCTGCTTTGCAGTAAGGAGACAGTGGAAGATTGTGGGTTCGCTTCCTGGTTCCTCCCTGTGTGGATAGCAAATTATCCGCGACAAACAAACTGTTTTACACGCTGCAAACCAACCCGTGCCGCTTTTTCAATGTTTTTTAAGCAGAGGGAAAAAAATGAACATTTGCAAAATCCGTAACGCTGCTTTCAGTAAGTACAATGCACACGCGTTTAGTTTGTTGGTGACTTTTTGCCAGCTGTCTTTCCTGGTTTGGGCTGTTTTTGCAGTGTTACCACTTGTGCATATTAAATGTTGAATTCCTTTGAGTAACTAATTAACTAACTAACACCCACCCACTCAGCTTGTGTGAAAAAAATGCGCCCGTTCTTTCATCATTTTGTTGCAGCAATATACATTGTGTTTTCGCTCAGCGCGGAGGTGCGCATTCATCTCGGATTATTACATCCAGCTAATCTGCTACACGACTGCGTTTGAAAAACCGACTTATCCCAGATGAGTTTCACCGGCATTAATGATTAGGAATCTGGTTGGAACAAAACACTGCAGCCACAGGGGTTCAGCAGGACCGAGTTTGGGAAACACCGCTGAACACTCGTGGCTCTTGCCAGCTCACGGCGTATCATATGTCGCATAATTATGTATTGATGGGTGAACACTTTCTGAACGACACAGTTGTCCAAACAGAAGTGAAAGTAAAATCAAGCCTGGTGCATTCTTTAACTGCATTCTCTGTCTTGTAGCGCAGTGGTAGTGTTGCTGCTTTACAGTAAGGAGACTGTGGAAGATTTTTGGTTCGTTTGGGCTGCATTTGCTGTGTTACTGCCTGTGCATATTAAATCTTGAAATCCTTCGAGTAACAAATTAACTAACACCCACCCACACACACACAGTTTGTGTGAAAAAATGCGCCCGTACTTTCATCATTTTGTTGCAGCCTATCAAAGACTTGCTGCCCCCAACTCAAGGTGGCTCAGAGGTCCATGTGTAGCGTACAACTGATGAACTTAAATGACGCCGTTTTTTTCGAGGCGTTGCGTCCCAGTTAGTGGGCGTGGCTCTGCGAGTTGTCGTCGTATCCAATGGTCATAGAGTTGGTGGGCGAGGCTCTTTCCTACTTGTCGGCGGCTTAGTGAATCCACACCTCTTCCTGCATGCTTTCATAGGTGTCTTGTTTTGGTGTGTGTGCTTTCATGGGTGTCTTCCCCTTCTGCCGTCGACTTTGTGAATTATATATATAGATAACTATTACCGCATTTAACTCCCTTCTCCATCTCTTATTTACATATATATTTACTTCTCCCTTTCTTTTGTTTAATGTTGCCTTATTAAAAAGCCTTAAGCAATTTTCCTTTAGCTAAGCTCTCCTTCTCAGGGGTGGGGTTTGATTTATCTTCAAATTTGTTGGGTTATAAATTGATCTGTTTGTATGGAATGATTACAATGAAAATTAATAAAATAAAAATACAATAAGAAGTCTTATGGCACAAGGGTCGAAACTCCTTTTAAGTCTCTCAGTTTTGGCTTAAAGACTACTTAAATCCAAAACTGTCTGCCTGATTTTAGTATGCTGAACAGGCAGTTCATAGGGTGTGAAGGGTCTTTATTTTGATTACCTGATAGATCTGCCATTTTTGAAGGGTCCATGAATTCTGCAGTTCGATTATCTGTCTGTGACCTGAAGCTGAAGTGTAATTGTGTTATGCAGCAGGACTACGAGCAAAAGCAAGCAGACAACTGAATGACTCGGAAGAAGAAAAAAAAAATAACTCAAAATTTTGGAGTGGCCTAGTCAAAAGAGAAAAGAGCAGTTCACGCTCACAAATTTACCATTATGTCTGCTTTAAAGCTGTTTTACAAAGAAGAGTGGGCTAAAATTATTTGAAAGTGGTATGAAAAGCTGATATCAAATTATAGAGGGCATTGAATTGCAGTTTCCTGCAGCTAAATATGCTACAACCAAGAACTGAGACTTTGGGGGCAAAGGCTTTTTCATGTGGGTGATAGGGGTGTTGGATAACTTTTGTTCCTTAAATATAAAGAAAGTAATGATTGAAAAACTGTATTGAGTTTTCACTCGGGTTCCCGTTTTCTAATTTGTTTAAACTCAATAGTTTATTTTTTTCCCTCCTCGTACAATGCTGCATACCACGGAATGACACAGCAAAGCAGGATTTTAGATATTTTTGCAAATGTATTAAAACCAAAAACCAGAAATATCACTTTGACATGTGTATTCAGAGCCTTTTCTCAGTACTTTCTTGTAACCCCTTTGGCTGCGATTCCAGCCTGGAGTCTTCCTGGCTTTGACGTGACAAGATTCACACACCTGGATTTTTCCAGGTCATTCTTCTCTGCAGATCCTCTAAAGCTCTGTCAGGTGGATAGAAATGATTGATGGACAGTTATTTTGTGCTATCTCCAGAGAGATGTACTGTGTGTTCGTTTTCAAGCCTGGGCTCTGGTGAGCCGCTCAAGGTTCTTCCTATAGTTGTCCCTAAACCACTGCTGTGTTGTCTTTTGATTTAGGGTTACTGTCACTTGTAAGGTGAACCTTTGGTGCAGTCTGAGATCCAGTGTGCTCAGTGCAGATTTTCATAAAGGGTATCTTTGCACTTTGCTCTGTTAAGTTTTCCCTTAACCCTTTCTAATCCTTGCTGCTGAAGAGAAAAAAAAAAACCCACGGCATAATGCTGCCACCACCATGCTTTCCCTATTGGAATGGTGTTGCACAGGTGATGAGTGGTGCCTACTTTCATCATATCACAGAATCTTGTTTCTCGCAGTTTGAAAGTCCTTTTAGGTGCCTTTTTGCAAACGTCAAGCAGGCTTTCATATATCCTTTACTGAGGAGAGGCTACTATCTGGCCAGTCTGTCATAAAGCCCAGATCTGCAGAGTGTGGCGGTGAGAATTGTCTTTCTGAATGTTTCTCCCATCTCCACATAGGTTCTCTGCTGCTCTGCCAGAATGACTATTGGGTTCTTGGTCACCTGTCTTACCATGGCCCATCTCCCGTGATGGCTCAGTTTGGCCATGCAACCAGCTCTAGGATAAATAATGGATATTCCATACTTATTCCATTTTTTAGGAAACTTCAGTGCTGCAGCCTTCCCCAGATTTGTGCCTTGATGTATTCTTGTCTCTAAGGTCCTCAGGCAATTTCTTGAACCTCGTGGTTTGGTTTTGGCTCAGTTGTGGGACCTTCGATAAATCAGTCCAATCAATTGAACTGACCACAAGTGGACTCGAAACAGCTCAACAATGATCAATAGAAATGGAGGCACCTTAAACAGATTTCAAGCGTCATAGCAAAGGGTCCTGAACAAGATATTTTACTTTTTTTATTTTTAATAAATGTGCTAAAGTTTCTAAAAACTTTTTCTCGCTTTGTCATTCTGGGGCGTTGAGTATTGATTGGCGAGGGGGGAAAAAAGTAATTAAAAGGATTTTGGCAAATGGCTGCATCATTACAAAATACTTTCAGAATTCCCCATATATCTAGGCATCTTTCTACTATCTTGTGGTGCTTTGGAGCACAAGCAGGTTTAATGAATTATTAAGGTATTGAACTGGTGTACATTGTGGTTTAAAGTTCACTGCCTTTACCCCTAGACAACATGTCTGTCATTGTCAAGGAGGCAAACATTGGGGTTGCTGAAGGTCCATAGGTGTTGGAGTCAGTTTGCACAGCTAAATGAAAGAGTTGCGCATTTCTGGTCTGCAAAAGTTAAAATCAACAAGGGAACATGATCGCCAACAGTGTTAAACTGCTTTAACAAACCGCCATTACAGACTTTGTGCTAAATCTAGTGAGAGTGGCAGATTTAGAGAAGATGGTGGGAGTGAAAGGCCAACTGATTGTTGCAGATGTAAAAGCCACAAGCTTGTTGGGTTGTCTTATGATTACACTTCAGTATGTACAGTGGGGCAAAAAAGTATTCAGTCAGCCACCAATTGTGCAAGTTCTCCCACTTAAAAAGATGAGAGAGGCCTGTAATTTTCATCATAGGTATACCTCAACTATGAGAGACAAAATGAGAAAAAAAATCCAGAAAATCACATTGTCTGATTTTTGAAGAATTTATTTGCAAATTATGGTGGAAAAAAAGTATTTGGTCAATAACAAAAGTTCATCTCTATACTTTGTTATATACCCTTTGTTGGCAATGACAGAGGTCAAACGTTTTCTGTAAGTCTTCACAAGGTTTTCACGCACTGTTGCTGGTATTTTGGCCCATTCCTCCATGCAGATCTCCTCTAGAGCAGTGATGTTTTGGGGCTGTCGCTGGGCAACACGGACTTTCAACTCTCTCCAAAGATTTTCTATGGGGTTGAGATCTGGAGACTGGCTAGGCCACTCCAGGACCTTGAAATGCTTCTTACAGAGCCACTCCTTCGTTACCCGGGCGGTGTGTTTGGGATCATTGTCATGCTGAAAGACCCAGTCACGTTTCATCTTCAATGCTCTTGCTGATGGAAGGAGGTTTTCACTCAAAATGTGACGATACATGGCCCCATTCATTCTTTCCTTTACATGGATCAGTCGTCCTGGTCCCTTTGCAGAAAAACAGCCCCAAAGCATGATGTTTCCACCCTCATGCTTTACAGTAGGTATGGTGTTCTTTGGATGCAACTCAGCATTCTTTCTCCTCCAAACACAACGAGTAGAGTTTCATCTGACCATATGACATTCTCCCAATCCTCTTCTGGATCATCCAGTGCTCTCTAGCAAACTTCACATGGGCCTGCACATGTAGTGGCTTAAGCAGGGGGACACGTCTGGCACTGCAGGATTTGAGTCCCTGGTGGCGTAGTGTGTTACTGATGGTAGCCTTTGTTACTTTGGTCCCAGCTCTCTGCAGGTCATTCACTAGGTCCCCCCATGTGGTTCTGGGATTTTTGCTCACCATTCTTGTGTTCATTTTGACCCCACGGGGTGAGATCTTGCGTGGAGCCCCAGATCAAGGGAGATTATCAGTGGTCTTGTATGTCTTCCATTTTCTAATAATTGCTCCCACAGTTGATTTCTTCACACCAAGCTGCTTACCTATTGCAGATTCAGTCTTCTCAGCCTGGTGCAGGTCTACAATTTTGTTTCTGGTGTCCTTTGACAGCTCTTTGGTCTTGGCCATAGTGGAGTTTGGAGTGTGACTGTTTGAGGTTGTGGACAGGTGTCTTTTATATTGATAACGAGTTCAAACAGGTGCCATTAATACAGGTAACGTGTGGAGGACAGAGGAGCCTCTTACAGAAGAAGTTACAGGTCTGTGAGAGCCAGAAATCTTGCTTGTTTGTAGGTGACCAAATACTTATTTTCCACCATAATTTGCAAATACATTCTTTAAAAATCAGACAATGTGATTTTCTGGATTTTTTTTTCTCATTTTGTCTCTCATAGTTGAGGTATACCTATGATGAAAATTACAGGCTTCTCATCTTTTTAAGTGGGAGAACTTGCACAATTGGTGGCTGACTAAATACTTTTTTGCCCCACTGTATTTAACAGTTCTGGTGACACACTGCCCTCCACCCCTCAGTTTTCCTTGACCTGAGGCCATGGTAGAGTGTTCAGTACTGATGTCTATCAGACTGACAAATCTGTGGGGCATTTTCTGCCTAGTAAAAGTTTTCAGAGTTAATTTGAATGCGAGCAAGGGAAATGAAAGCCATGAGAGCAGTTTACCCTCAAGCTGGCTGGTGGACCTGTGTGAAATTCCTTATGTTTCATGTCACTTTAAGGCTTGTGGAAGGAATGTTGTGACAGTCTTGTGCAGTGGCATAACTAGAATTTGATGGGCCCTAATTAAAAAATAAGTCGGTCAATAAACAGGAGACTCCCCCAATGTGATTTATTAACTGCAGTTAAAGAAATGACCAACATCGAGATACGTCAAGCATAAAAGCTACAAAAATGTCAGTAGTCATAATTAAGCTTTATGTAGTTTTGGAAATAATGGCATTATCTTTTTATTCTGTTGTCAAGTAAGCAAGCATGTTAATAATAAGGCCTTGGAAAGCAATAACCATGGAGTCACCATGAGCCCTTCCCAGCCGTTTGAACCCAGGGGCAACTGCCCTACCCATGCTCCCTGTTAGTTTTGCCATTAACCTTATGATACTATGGCTGTTTTTTGGTGACTTGGCTTTAAAGATGGAGCACCCAGGGGCTGCAGGGCCTTATAGACATTGATCAGTTTGTGACTGGTTTATTCGTGATGACACCACTGGTCTGCAAGGCTACTATAAAATACGGCGGTGATGTCATGAACAGCAGAGCTACTGTTCTCTGATGTGCATCAATACACGGTAATGGAGTGCTGCATTGTTTTTTCCCCTTGTTCGAAACGCTTCCATCCACATTAGCATTTTCAGATTGGGTTGTAGTACTAGGGTGTTGTACCTTGTTAGCCATTATGGATGTAGTGAGAAGTCAAGCAAAATTACCTCTTTTATTGGCTAACTAAAAAGATTGCAATATGCAAGCTTTCGAGGCAGCATTTTTAGTTAGCCAATAAAAGTTGTCATTTTACTTGACTTCTCACTACAGATTGTTTTGTATAAGTTTGTCATCCACTCCGAAGTGCCAAAGACACAAGTGTTTCCTATTGAGTGTGTACAACTTGTCAGCCAAGGGTGTGGTTTGCTTATGGAGCAGATGTGAAGTAAATTGAAATGCTGAAATTGCAAATACGACCGCATACACCTGAAGAAGGCACTAAGCTGGACTACTCTGCATTGAGTTTTTGCCAAGATAATTGTGGTGAGGGGATAAGAAATCTATAAGAGGATTTTTCCTTTCTGTAACATAAACATGGATTTAACCATATCTGTATGTCTCTTGTTAATGACTAATGAAACTCATGGCACAAAAAACATCAGATTTGATACTGGTGCCTAGTCTGTCTCAACTGGCATCAGATCTTTGTGATAGTCTTTGATCATCTGAGAAAATACAGCCACAAACATTTAAACACTAATTAAAGTATGAGCCTTACAACTCCCAGCTATTGACCATGAAAATCTTTTTGCTATAAACTGCGTAAATCAAGGTAGCAGACCTCAAGTTTAGGAATGAATGACTTTGAGGTGAAACTTACACGGACAGAAGACTCTGTTGACACACATGGCGTGACTTGAACTGCACACTGCACGTTTGGTAGCGGCACTTACTACTAGATGGTTAGGTGTTTGCTGAACAGCATGAGGAATGAAAACTATTGAAGATGTGATTTTTCTATGTACCAACCTGTTCTTTCTACACACCGGGACTCTGTGGTAAAGAAGTGTGATGCTCCTGTTTCACCAAAGTGGCAGGAGCACACACCAGCCTCCTTGGCAGCTTTTCAAATTTAGCGTGATCCTCCTCGACGTTGGGTGAAGATCAAGATGCAGCATGACCGTAAACCCATTACTAAACTGGACAGTTTGTTGCACATGTGCATACACACCACTAATTGTATAGAGAACACTGCAGGGCCAATTGGTCCTCCCCTCTGCTGGAAACAGGCAGGCAACAGTCTGTTTAAAGACAATTTCACATACTACAAAAGCAAGTTTTTAATACATCAGTAATTAAATTGAATACGTGATAGAAAATTGGGGGAAAAAATAGATTCCCAGTTAAGGCTGCAAGCTACCCTAAACAGTTTAATAATAAGCTTGTTTGGCACAACATCTGTGCCCAACTGATTCTTTGTTTTTATACAAGATGTATGAGAGCTTTCAAATGAATACTTAGTAGGCAAAGCCATGGAAAATTGAGCCTGGGAGTCCTGCCAAAATAAATATGGTGAAATATTTCAAGTGTTTCAAGGCACAGTAGAATATGCAGAGAAGACAGGAAAGGACAAACCCCACAGTTAAGATAAGATCATAAAGTATGGGCGGCGTACGGCCGGGGTCCATGACCAGCCGGGACGCCCCTTCCTTATATGCTCAGGGGGAGCAGCCATGGACGGTGCAATATCTACCCCCAGATGCTAGATGGCCGCCCCCCAGGGTTGGAGCGGTGCCTCAGTTTCCTGCAGGACTCCATGGGGAATTGGAGTTGGGTGCAGCCCTGTTGGGTCCTGCAGGCACCACACCTGGAAGTGCCGCCAGAACTTGGCAATCAAGCATCTGGAGCACTTCTGGGTGAATTATAAAAGGGGCCAGAGTCTGGTGGAAGAGGACAAAGCTTGGAGGAGGAGGAGTGGTGGTGGTAGTGGAGGAAGAAGAGGAGACTGGAAGAAGAAAGTGTGTGGTGGGTTTGGTGGTGCTTGTACACTTGGGACTGTGTTGTGCCTGTGGGGAGTACGGGGAAGACGTGCCCCACAGGTGACGAAATATAAGTCTTTTTATTTTATACGTGCCTCCGTGTCCATCTGTGCCGGGTCAGGCGCCTATATAGCGCCTTTTTGTTACAAGGGCAAAAGTGAAATCCGAGTCTGAGCATGTGACAATCATACATCAGCATTTTCAACAAACTATATTCTTCCCATCCTCACTGCTACACAAGGTATTTTCAAATTTGTTCTTTTTTTATACAAAAATGTGTGTTTTTATGTTTGAAAACAGTGTTTTGGTGTGGATAAATTGCCAAAACGAATAAAAAAGCAGATATGGTTTCAGATTTATCTGTGTTAATTTGAACTAAGCCTAAGACGTGACCATGGGTGACTGCAGGAAGTCTAAATGAGTCTAGGGGTAGTGACTTTTTTTTCCTTTGTTTAAACCTTGTGTTAAGAATTTGTTGTTTGCCAGCAGTATTTTTTTTTTCCTTTTTAGTTCTTGCAGCGGTTTGCTTCATTCCACTATCCTAAAAGACTACAGATGGAGAAGTGTGGCCTTTGTGTCATTTTTAAACATTCACTGACAACCCCCACTGCTCTGTGACCGAGTGCTGCACTTTCAGTTTTGGTGTACTGGGTCCAGTGTGTTTATAGTCGGGCTTTAGGAGGTTGCTGTTGTGACCATTCACTGAGTTAGTGTTGCTGTCCCCTACAGGCAGAAGCAGGTAATCAAAAACCTGCCCTTTTATTGGCAAAGTTATGCACCTTATGCACAATCTCTGACCTCTTCTGGAAATTCCTCAGTGATGATGTATTAAAGTTTCTACTTGAGACAACTTAATTGTAAGCATGCAGCCAGCATGGGAACACTGATCCAATTACTTATCAAGATCGGATGTTGTTATTGTTCCAGATTCACCCTACCTATATAGATATTTTTAATGGCTTTTTTTTTTTTTTTTTTTAATCTTTCCAAGTGTACGTAAGACAATAAGAAATTCTAAGCGTGCTAATGCATACCAGTACCCCCACCGCAATAAGTGTGTAATACTCACCTAAACTCAGTTAATGGCATAGACTTGTATTTTATTTTAGAATCTGCAAGTACAAATAAAGGCAATAACTATACCACGTGGGTGCTCGAGCAGTCATCGGATACTGTGAAAAGGGCAGGTTGCTCCTGTATTGCAGGACAGGGAAAGGTCAGGTTTATTGTGAATTTCCCCTTGGGATTAATAAAGTATCTATCTCTATCTCTATCAACTCTTTATGCTTGGCAACTCCCTCTAGTGGCACCCATGGTACCTAATAAGGGCTGCCAAACAGAACTACAACTCCCAGATTGCCCTGCGTTTGGGCACATAGGTGAACCAGTAAGGGGACACAACCACCTAGTGCCCCTGTCCTTCCACTTCATTTTCAGGGTCCTTTCAGCCATTTTGGAAAGCCAGTCTATCTTTGCCTTCTATTACTGTGTGTAGGTGTGAATGCTTGTATGTGAAACAAGTAAAGGCGTCTGAATAATATCTCAATACTGTATATAAACAGTGTTTTTTTGTGTTACAATATTTGTTCTTATGATTGGCTGTTCATTAATCTTGTGACTTGTGAATAGAGACTTCATGGTTCTACTGGTGCAAATGCCAGCTGTCAGAAATGTGTGACATGAGAAAAGCGACTCCAGGATGGCTGAGCTCTTTAATAATCCTGTTTGCCTTTCTAAGGAAGTTAGCATTGTGTATGTCGTGGACAAAAGGCAGTTGGGTGCCAGTCACATTCTGTGCCACCTTCAACTGTCTTAGAAATTAGAAATTTCACATCACATTTCGGGCAATTGTATTTATTGACATATTGAATACAGCCTTGAACAGGCGTCGTTCTTCAGAATTTATCTGGGAAGAGATTCATTTGTGCAGCGACACCGAGCTGCTTTGGGACAGATGGGTTTGGAAAATGGAATAATTCACACTGTGCATCTACATCAACACTTGTTAGTGCCTGGTCTGTCTCACTTTGCATTTCATTATTGTGATCCCTACTGGCATCCTACTTTTCCCAAATACAGTAATACAGATTTAAATACGGTATTACGTTAATTGTGATCCTTGCCACCATCTGCTGACCTGGAGAATATGCTGGCTGTGAAATATCTAAACTGATGCAACAATGCACGGCTTTCAGTTGTGAAAGGGCATCCCCATCATAACAGGCTTTGTATCTTTAAAGCACAGTGCTCCAAGGTTAATGATGTAGTGGTGTAAAATGTTTTGAAGTCACGCTTTTGCCGGACAGGGCATGTTGTCAGACAATTAAAAAGGTGTTTCTCCACATACCTTTTTTCTCTTTCTGCATTAGGACTGTCTGCTTCTTTAAAATGGGGGTGTGGGTAGAGTTTGCCATCTTGTAGCTTCTTTTTCATCAAATATAAAGAGCGCAGTTAGTTTCTAATGTAGCTTTTTCAGATTAGGCCGCTTCAGCTCATGGTTCAGTCGTGAGTGAACAGCAAAATATGCCCCACATCCACAAATTGATCAGCATAAAAACCTGGTGTTCAAATCGCTTCTGGTACTTGAAATTTCTGCTCCACTAGATCTACCCTGGTCAACTGTAAGTGCTATTATGAAGTGGAAGCATTGAGGAACAACAGCTCGCCCATGAAGTGGTAGACCACGCAATGTCACAGAGAGGGGCTGCTGAGTGGTGAAGTGCATAAAATCACTTATCTGTGGCTTTACTCAAAATTGATTTCCAAAATGCCACTGGAAGCATCAAGAACTGTGCATCAGGAGCTTCATGAAATGAGTTTCCATGGCAGAGCAGCTGCTCACGTGCGCACAAGTATCACTGTGTGCGCAATGCTAAGCATTAGGTGGAGTGGTGCAAATCATACTGCCATTGGACCCCAGTGGACATGTGTTCTTTGGAGTGATGAAGCACACTTCCCTATCTGGCAGTCTCCTGGGATGAATTTGGATTTTCTGGCTGCCAGGGGAACAGTAACTTCTGGATTGCATAGTGTCTGCTTTAATGTCTGGTGGAGGAGGGATAATGGCAGAGTTTGGGCTTGGTTCCAGTGAAGGGTACTGCTAATGCTACAACATACAAAGACATTTTTGGTAGTTGTGCTTTCCAGTTAGAGCAAGGCCCTTTTCTGTTCCAGCATGACTGTACCCCTGTGATCCCTAAACAAATGGAGGTACTCAGATTGGCCTGCATAGGAGCACTGATCTCCATCCCATTCAAGTCTTCTCATCCACCATCTGTACTTTATCTCACTAATGCTTTCAAATGCTTTTCTGGCTGAATTGGGTGCAAAGTTTTAAAAACCAAATCCAAGACCTTGAAAAATGAAGAGTGGAGGCTGTTGTAGGGTGGCAAACTCCATATTAATGCCCATGGGATATCTAACAAGCTCATAGAGGTGTAATGGTTAGAAACTTTTGTCCATATAGTGTAAAGATTATTTCACATTAAAATTCTGAGTAGATTACATAACATAATTAATGCTGATAATTCATCCTGAATACTCCATATGTAGTAATGCCTCAGCTTAGATAGTAACACTCGGAGACTGCCTGCTGTGAGCATCACTTGAGGCTGTTTGGTGTAGTCCTGCCTCTTTGCTGCTGATTGGTGGGAATGCTTGAAGGAGAGAAAACAATGCCTGGTGTTAATTGCTTTCCCCCCTCCCTCCCAACTCAAGTATTTATTTTTTATCAAGTGCTTTTTTCTGAATTGGTGCTCCCACCTTCATTTTCACAGGGGCAGATTTATAGCTTATTGCCTTGTTACTCTGGGAATGCAGTAATGACTGTGGCCAACCAGCAGGCCTATATATAGCCTGGTTGCTAAGCGCATGGAGCCACCACGCTGGAAATGAATATTTCATAAATGCGCGTTATGAAGGGAGCTGAGAAGGCCTCTGTGCCCCCATGCTTTAGCTGGCCAGCTTCTGTGACATTTAGGAGAAGAGACAAAAACTGTGTGCAGCCATACCCTCCACCCGTCTTCTGGCTTTCTGCGTTTGACTGGTGATGGAGCTCTTGGAAACGTTCAGTGTATGGTACTGACTGGGATGTTGGCAGACATGGCCGTTTCTGATAATGGCATTTAAGTGGGAGTCCACAGATGGACCTAGGAATTCTGTGGGTGTGCATGTGAACTGGAGACTAAAGGTTGTGTAAGATAAGGTCACTTTATGGGCTGGACGTTTTACTGTACTCGCTTGTGAGCTGTCTTCTGTGAGCAGTGGGTGATGTGAATGTCTGCTTCTGGAACAGAAATTTAGGGAGAATCTGGTTGATGTTAACAGTTCTAGCATACTTAACTAATTTACACACAGACACTACTTTGTGCCCCATTGCATTATTTACAATGAATGTGGGCGCACACTGAGGTCATGAGTGAAGTGTGTGATCCCAGATGCTTATTATTGTAACCACTGCCCCCTCATCCCATGGTCAGACAGCACATCTTTTCATGTGTGTATGCTGGGACATTACTTCCTATTCCCTAGACGTGGTGGAGGTCTGCTGCGGCAGAGGCAGAGAGGTGAGCGGCTTAGACTGGCGCCACACAGCCCTGTCCTTTCCCTCTCATCTAGGGCATGGCGGCACCGCCTCTCTTTGCTAATTGCTTGATGCGCCTTGTCTTTTTGAAGCCACACGCACTAATTGGCCGTGCTGCCAGCTGCTCTCCGTTGTCTGATGTGGCTCAGAGCATTACGCAGCTCCTGCCTGGCTTCACTTTGGTTTTTACATTATTTATTTATTGGCTGATTGAGATGACACAAGCGGCAGTGAAGGAGAAGAAAATTAAAAAGCAGCGAATGATCATAGAACAGTCATATTTGTTGGAATTAGTGTTGTGCAGTTTATTATTATAATTATTATTATTATTAACCCTTCTATTTACTGAACCTCTTTGATCCAATTTTGGTGTTCTCATATAATCAGCACTTTTCTCAGTAGAGTTCAGTAGCAGATCAGCACACATCAAATTTAATCCAAGGAGACGCATTAGAAGAATGATAAACTAATTGGACTGCAGACATCATTTATGCAATAAACTATGTAGTAATAAGATACAAAATCAATATGCATCACATACTCTGGACGGAAGAGGCAGAGAAATGCATTCCCTTGGTAGATGTTGATTTAAAGCCCAGCCATTTATCCCCAGCTTGACTCCAGAATGTTGTCAGAAGCAGCCATCTCTCCAGGGCCCTGCAGTCACAAGGTAGATGGTGTAGATAAATAAAAGGGGACTGTGATTAATTCAGAGAAGAGTCACATCTGTATGCTGCAAATTATATAATGACACACCCCTTAATTATTAAAAAATAGACCCAATTCAAAATTTAGGTAGTGCTCTTTGTCCCAAGAGGAAAATTTAGCATTTTACAGAAATTCAAGAAATACTATAGCAAACAACCACCACCCTCGCAAAGAATTACACAGAAAGAAGAAAATTTCTGCCTTGGCTGAAATTAAGAGAATAGGCACCATAAAGACATATTGTTGTTGGTATGAAGGAGCTTCAGTCGTGTTTTTGAGACGCACATCTTTAAATATTTAATTGGCTGCTGTGTCAAGAGAGTAGATGTGCAGCATTGTTCATTATAGCCATAAGTTTTGTATTTATTCTGTCCTCCACTACTGTGTCAAATAACCGAGGCCTGTCTTTTTAATCCCATGTTGATTTAGTGGGCCTCTCTTGAAGTGTTACCAGCCCAACACACCACACTGGCCATCACTGACTACTAGAACATGTAGAGGATGTCACTGCCCACATTAAAGGAGCGCTGTTTTCTAAGGAAAAAGTCTGATGTGCCCTTTCTTCTGTTGTTCCTCTAGTCTGGCATTGATGTGGACCAAGTACTCATAGCAATGCACCACATCCACTACTTCTATAATGAGCAGGCATAGTCTCTTTGGTTCTACACAAAGTCAATAACCATTTCTTTGAGAGCTGTCTGCAATTCAGCATCAACAAAATTAATGTGTTCTTCCTGATTCCAATCCCCGTCTTGTATCTACTACCTCAGTACACCCCATTTGTACAGAATAATCAGTGAATTTGCGCACGTGACATAGCCAGATGTTACATTTCTACCTTGAAGTGTACTGAGTGAATCTTGTGGTGTGCCAGTGTTGCTCACACGTTGTCTTTGAGCCTCATAAACAGGTCTGCCAGACGGACGGTCCATTAACCAGGACACCAAAGGCTTGTCCATCTGCATATCTCTGAATTTAACCCTTAACAGGGAAAGCTGGATATTATTGAAGGCACTGGAGAAATAATAAAAAAAATAATTACAGGATTTCCATCTTTGCCTAGCTTTTTGGATCAGACAAATAATTGCATCTTCCATTCTATTCTTTGTCTGATTGGCAAACTGCAGTAGGTTCAAGTGGACTTGCACAAGAGGACACCATCCAGGACCAGCCTCTTGAAAGTCTTCATGATGAGGGCCTTGGGTCTGTAGTAATTGTTTTATGATAATCAAACAATATTTACTGGTGGCACAAGAGATCAGAATTTTTCTATATTCACTATACAGAAACGTGCCGTGCGGATATGACTGTTCTGTCCAGCTTTTCAGAGCTTTTCAGTTAAAAGTTTTTGTTGGTGCTGGAAACTGTTTGCGATGGTCCTCTACAACTTGTAGGAGGTACTGTTTCTGTTCTTCTTGGTTTGTGATGGCCAAATTGAATGACTGAATCAGTGCCACCCCTCTCTCCAGTGCATCATTGACTACTTTCAGGTGTTTGGCATTGCACTGAGCTGAAATATATGCTTCATTACTGTCCCATGAATCAGGATCGTCCTCGAGGAAGTCCTGTGAAATCTCCATCCTGGACTGTTTTCTTCTCAACAGTATGCAAATGAAAAAATTAACTTCTAACTTGTCTGTTAGAAGGTAGCTTACAGCCAGTAATGGTCTCAGAGAGTCCTCCTATTAGCCATACACCGTGTTGTGATTGCCTTGACTTTTTATCTACAACTGATGTCATCTTGCATAAATCCTTCACCTATACCTGTTATGCAAATATAACAGTGTTGAGTAATTAGGACTCAGTAAGTTTATAATTTTGGTACAGCTTTGTAGCAATCTAAAGATGCAGATAGAAATATGAAATAATCCCATCCGGCTTATAGGACTACGCTGTGTAAACAACCTAACAACACTGTAACATTTTCTTCTTCTTGTCTCATACTTCCTCTATTATCACTCGCAAGGAGTATTGTATGCCTGTTACTGATAAAATACTAGAATCACACAAGTTATTAACCTTTAACTTTGGGAACTGTGAAGGAAATCTGTCTCTATGAGCATATAAAAATACCCGGTTTTTTCATTTATTGCATTATTTTACATTTCTTACACAAGTGTCACAGCAACAAAAGTAAACACTAGGCATAGAAAAACAAACTAGGCATAGATAAAACAATACAAATTTATTTTAAAAACTCAGTTATGCTGAATATTCCAAGTACAACACCTGTCAATAACCAGCATAATAGCTACGTGAAAAGGGGATTTCACAATAAATACTGATGACTTCAGAAGCATTTTGCCACCAGTGAATGTTGATATATTCATATCATTTTTATGAAAATGAACATTTTTGCACGGTAAGACTTCACAAAATAGATACGTCACTTTTTCGCATATTGTTCGTTGGCACCCTAGTCGGTAGCCATTAGATGAAGTGGCACCTGCCTTACAATGTAGGAGGATGCTTTCCACAGCAGCAGCACTTTCTGGAGCTTTGGTGACCAACTGAACAGCTAGCAGAGGTCACCACAAAGTTTGTAGGCATAGGCTGGAGCCTCGGTACTCAAGGGCTGACTAAATCGAGCGCTGTGGCTTATCCTGTGTGTAGCCTTGTCAGTTGTCTTCTCACCATGTTGTCCTCTTTCCTCAAAATGGAATAGGCTCTATTCAGCAGAAAGATGACTGCATGGTCCACTGCTGTGTGGCCCAAGTAGGGAAGCAGCAGAGGGTCCATAGTTGTTCTGACCAGGGCTTGCAAATGAGTCAGTATTAGCTTAAAAATGAATGTTTTTGTAAGTAATAAATGGTGTCTTACATATATATAAGTCCTTCACCCAGTGTGATATAACAATACTAATTAGGCCACAAAAGAAAAATATACTGTACGCAGCAGAGTGGTAATTGTTGGGCTACATAATAGGCACATCAGTAAATGGAGTTTGTGCTGGATCAGTGAGTACAAATGGCCATACTTGGCAACCGAGGCAAAATCCATGGAATTAGACATGTCTGTTTTGATAAATGTGATTTTGACTTTCAGCAAAGCACCAGTGTTTAACAGGTTTCTTGCTTATCATCACACTATTATACGGTTTAGAAAATGTAAGGACTAACCTTGAACTCAAAATATGTCTTCATGGTGTCAATGTATATATTCAGAATTGGCTTGTTGGGGTTCTTTGTCAATACCTTGGCTGGCAAGTCACACACCTTTGATTAAGCCCAACTTGCGTAAATTGCCTTGCTTTGTGTCCCAAGTCAGTTTGTTCTGATATAGCCCCTACTCCTTCTCCCTTTGTCAGTTTTCTTTTGCTTTCATAAAACTGTTGTGCTCCCTCGGAATATGTCGCAATGTGTCTAAACAGTGCAGTGTGGTGTGATGCATTGTTAATCCCCTCTAGAGAGGGGAGTCTCTGTTTGAAGGCGTCATTCATAACCAGAGGAGCAGAGCAGTGGAAACATCGTCCCACACATTTGGCTCCTTGTCCTGCTCAGAGTCGGTTGTCCTCCCCAGTTGAAGCTCTCTGGCAGAGGGAAGCGGTTTTTCCTCAATGATCAGAATGTATTGCGTAGCATTAATTTTCCCCACATTTCGAGTCTCTTTATCCCACAACATGACACTGCCACCCAGCGTATTTTACTCTGGGAGCAGTGTCGCCTAACTGACGTGCTATATTAGATTTAAACTACACATGCCAGTTAGGAGACCTTTTTCCACATTTTTTGCAGTATCTTCCAAGTGGTCTGCCAAGTTTTTCAGCCAGGGCTTTTATTTTGCCACTCTTCCATAAAGGCTGTTTTGGGCCATCCCTTGGAGATTGTTGAGGTATGCAAATCCTCTCCAGTCACAGCCACTGACTAGAGTGACATTTGTTGTTACGCTAGCTTCTCCGGCAAATGTCATTGTTGAGGGCGGCCTGCCCTGGCACTGTGGCCATAGTGTTTTTTTTTTTTTTTTTCATTTCTGTATGACAGACTGCACTGAGCGGTGAGGTCTGTTCAGTGCTTTGACCCCCTCTCCAGATCTGTGCTGCTTTATCATTCTTTCCCAGACTTGTTTTAAATTCTGTTTTGCTTTCATTTTGGTTTGTTTGTGGAAATTGTTGAGCCTAGTGTGGAAACTCAGTGACAGATGGAGCAGGTGTGAACACATTGTAAATGGATATTTGTAAACCTGCTAGTCCAGGTACGCTTTCTGGTATCTCCACTTTATGTATGGGGTGGAGGGTTACCTGCAACTTTCTACAGCAGTATTCATTTCTAGACTTTTTTAGAGTTTTGTTGTACACCAGCACATAACTCTTCTACCACAATAATAAACTTAGTTGGTATCTTGGAAGGGAATATTTTATCTTCTTCTTTGTTTTCTTTATCTTTTCCATTTCTATGTGGGGGTGATGTGCTTGATCAGCCTTCTCCCAACAGCTCAGTCCTGCACCTCCTTGCCAGTTGAGCCCCTTTTCCTTCAGATCTTATTTTATCCATCCACCTCCACTTTGGCCTACCTCACTATCACTCTTTTGCCCACATATTAATTGTGTCCATACCACTTCAGCCTCCTATCCTGTGCTTACTTGGGTATCTCTTCCACTTTTTTGCACCTCTGATTGTCTTATTTTATTCGGTCTTTTTTTTTTTTTTTGGTAACTCCACATGTCCATCTCAATATTCTCGTTTTTGCCACAGTCAGCTTCTTTTTCTGAACTCCCTTTATGGCCTATGTCATTCATACATCATTGCTGGTCGAAACATTACCTTTAATCTTCACCTTTATTCTTCGATCACTCAATACTCCTGAGACCTTCTTCCAATTGCTCCATCCACACTGCGCACTGTGGGTTATATCAGCATCTGGTGTTACATCTCGGGCCACCACTGATCCTAGATATTTAGACTTATACACTCTTTTCAATAGCTCTCCATGCAGGCTAACTACTGAATCTTGATATCATTAAACCTAATATTTTGTTGTCTTTTTATATTTATCTTCAATCCCTTATCTTCCAAAGCCCTTCTCTATACTTTCAACTTCCTCTCCATTTTCTCTTCTCTGGTGCTACACAACTCAATGTCATCAGCAAAAAGCCTCTACCAGGGGATTGGCTTTTTGTTTGGTTTATGGTTGTGTCGAGTAGTGGGATAAAAATGGTAAAGACTTAAAAAAGATCCTGGGTGCAGACCTACTTGAACTGGGGCTTTGTCTGTTACCATAACCCTGCTGCTAACCCAAGTTCTCACTCCCTCATACATATCCAAGACAATCCTCACATACTTCTCTGGTCCTTCTTTCTCTCTCATGTAACTCCAGACCTCTTGATGTGGCACTCCATCATAAGCCTTCTCCAAATCAATAACCGCCATATGCAAACCTTTGTTTTTCTCGATGCTTCTCTATGAGCTGTCTCAATGCAAAGACTACATCAGTTGTTCCTCAGATGATTTTTAAAGGATTATATCATGCTGATATTTGGTCTTTTTCCAATGTACACAAACATTTTATCAAAAATTAATTAAAAATATCGCATTAATATTCTCAAATTTAGTTTTCAGACCTAATTTAGGTCCCCACCAATTTAGTTTCTCTGTCAAAAATATCATCCATTTTGATTTCAGAGTTATTCTGAGGTGCAGCATGTGCTTTACATGGTCATATCCCTTTAATTTACTATAGTCTGTGATCTGTGAATATAGCAGCATTAAAAGTTGTCACTCTTGGACCATTAACAATGTCCTCATGTTAGTAAAGATGAGGTTTAGACCTGAAAAGGCATCTTCACCCTCGGTGCAGCATGTGCTTTACATGGTCATATCCCTTTAATTTACTATAGTCAGTGATCTGTGAATATAGCAGCATTAAAAGTTGTCACTCTTGGACCATTAACAGTGTCCTCATGTTAGTAAAGATGAGGTTTAGACCTGAAAAGGCATCTTCACCCTCATCAGTAATTGGATTTAGTAGTAAGCAGCATTTTCACAACCTCTAGTGTGCCTGTTTAAGAGATTCCTTTCTGTGACTGCATAAGGCAAGGTCTGTTTTTAATGGAGTACAAAACCCTTATGGCCATTTCCTATGGCTGAACACATGAAAATTTGTGAGAGGAGCAATGTTAGGAACATTCAGGCCATCACATGTGATCAGCAAGCTGCTGAATATTTCAGGTTATTTTCTCAGCTGTAGCAAGCCCTGTCCGTTGAAAAGAGTTAATTGCTGTATCAGTGGACATTTGTGTTTCCAAGTTGTACATTTCAAGAAATAACTCTGTAATGCATCCGCTTTTGTTAGATATTGCAGGCTGACTAGTAAACAGTCTGCTACTGTGCTTTCTTGCCATTTCAGTCCTAAAGTTAGCTTAGAGCATCCAAAACCACATATAAAAAGAGGTCCTTTTGTTTTTAGGCTATGTACTGTATACAGCACACAGTAAATCCTTTGACATAGTTGTGATGCTGTCCATTACCTTACGGTCAGTGCTACTTTGCAGAATATCCTCCGTATTTAATACATATAAAAAGTACAGTATGCGTTAATTACTTTATATTGTGTTAAATGACGAGAGGATGCAATTAAGTTTTGGCATTTTTACCATCACTGCCCCAGTTGATTTACAGCTAACACTATTGTTTTTCTTGCCTGCTTTATAGACCTGTTTCGCATGCATGCACCTTGACCAGACACACCAAATGTAGGGAGAGTATTATATGCTTGTGAGTGTGTCACGTATATGATGAAGAGATGAACTTCAAATATTTTTGCATGTCTTCTTGCACTTTGATGACCTGTTGCTTCATATTCAGCCCTTCCTTTGACATTCTAGAACCCACATAACCAACTTCTCTGCAGAATTTACCATTTGGGGCACATATCGCTGCACCTGCATCAAGGAAAAAAAATTCATAGCAGTAAAAACAGTGCATGTTACTGTTTCTGACAACATTGCTGTGCTGCTCTTGCTGCAAGCACAAGCATGTCAGGTACAGGGTGAGCCAAAAAGAAGTACTACATTTCAAACATTTATTCCACAAAAACGCTGCAAGTTTAAATAAATTTCATTACGACACAAAAAAGGGTATACAAAATGGATTTTTTTCACTGTGTTTTAAAAATGATCTCTTCAAGGTGGTAGCCATCATTAGCGATACACTCTTCAAGACGATTTCTGAACGCTCACATTGCTCATTTGGCCATTTAAGGGGGAATAATGATGATTTCGTGGCAAATGCTTTAAGGTTTTGAGGTCGGTGTATGTATACCTTTGACTTGAGGCAGCCCCCCCAAGAAGAAATCGCACGGAGTGAGATCAGGCAAACGTGAAGGCCACCTGACATCGCCACACAGGGAGATCGACTTTCCCAGAAACATCTCCCGCAAAACTTGCATGAATCTCCGCACCATATGAGCTGTTGCTCCTTCCACTTGAAACCAGGTATCCACCACATCCATTTCTTCCAGTTGGGGCCGCAAAAAGTTCTCTAGCGTTTCAATGTAATGTTCAGAGGTGACAGTGACCATTGCTCCCCCCTCCTCAAAAAAGTAAGGGCCTACAATGCCAAATTTTGCAACGGCGCACCAAGCTATAACACGCTCACTGTGCAGGGGTCTTTGAAGATCATGAGGGTTGGTTTCCACCCAGTAGCGAATGTTTTCTTTATTTATGCAACCATTCAATGGAAACATGCCTCATCGTTGTACATAACGATGGCATGTTGATGAACGGTTTGCAGAATGTTGGCGCACACAACACTCTACAGCTCTTCCAGTCTCTCTCGGTGAGTTCCCGCACTCCCATCATTTTGTATGGATGGAAATGAAGGTCCTCATGCAAAATCAAAGACGTGATGGAAATGCCAAAGGCAGAAGCACGCTGAGCGTCTAGGAGACTGCAAAATTGATGCCCTTACAGCTTGGTTGTTCTCAGATGTTCGTACAGTCAGAGGATGACCTGGAGATTTTCTGTTCAATGTTGTACCTGTCTGTCTAAATTTAGCCACCCACTGAAGTTTTGTTTTCCAATTTGGGATGTCACCATTAGGATGAATGCTGAAGTGCATTCAGAAGGCGCTTTGAGTAGTGAAGATGGATTTATTGTTTTTGAAGAACACTTTGACAGCGAAAGTATGGTGCTCACTGGACCAAGGGATGCTGCAGAATGAAAACTATAAGGGATCGCCTGTCAAAGGACCCCCACCCACCCGAACCCACTTGGCTGCCTCTACCTCACGCAATGACTTTGAGAAATGTGGTACTCCATTTTGGTTCATCCTGTATAAGCCGGGCTTTAGATAAGAGTTACAGAAGTCCGCCATGCTATATGCAGCTATCCTTAAAAGTGACACCGAAGTTAAGATTATAGATGAAGAACTGGGTCTTTTGTTTTTGTCAAATTGTTTGTGATTAAGAGAATATTTCATGGGCCAAAGAGCCAAAACAACTGGTTAGCCTGCCGTGCTTTGCGAGTTTGTAATTTGGTTGTATGGAATTAAAGGTTTGTCCACCCATGTGGAGAATCGATGAACAAACAGGTGGGCCAGCAGGTGCAGGCCATCATCAAATTGGGGCACTTAATCGCTCAGGTAATGCACGACACTAAGCAGAGTTATTCTTAGACTTGCAAAGGGGAGGAAGCCTTTTGAAATATCACAATTGCGGGGTTTCCTTTTCATCAAATTGTTGAAAGGGTTACAGTTTGTTCCTTTTGATTGATAGAAGTGTTACCAATCTGAAGGAAATTGCAAGATTACAGCATCAGACATAAAATGGCACAAATATACATATAACAAAAATCATAATAGTCTCAATGTATGTTAAGAAGGTGCAAATACATATAACAAGAATTATCTAAATCTTGTTCAACAAAGTAGATATGTAAATGTAAAGTGATTAGAATTGAACTTATCCGTTACAATTTCACAACATAGGATGGCAGTCACTGATTTAGCACGACATTTACTGTTATGTAGATCAGATGGAAAAATTACTTTAGTATATTGTAAGTCTAGAATCTGACATAATAAAATAGCTTTGGGAGGCTGAATACTTTTTCAATGCTCTGTATATTGCACATTTTACAGAAATTCATTTTTATGGTGTTTCATTTAACGTTGTACTTGTATTCTTCGGCGGTTAGATGTTTAAGGCTTTAACCTTTTGTGTAATTTCTTTTTTGGCAGAAACCACTTTTTAGCTTTAACTGTGTGTACTCGAGCACTCGCTCTGTACAACATACTACAAATGCCCACAGTACACCAAATACAGTACCTATAAAAAATACTGATGACCTTAGAAGTTTCCCATTTTATTATTACAGTTTGTAATATTGAATCACAGTAGATCTATTTTAGCATTTCAACAGAAAGAGATGCCTTAATGTCAGAGTGAAAACAGATCTCTGCAAAATGTTCTAAATGAATTGCAAATACCAAATAAATAATTATTAATCTCATTAATATTTGCCCCCTTTAATATGATGCACTTAATCATCAGTAGTACAGTCAATTAGTTTTAGTAGTGCCATCATTAATTCAATTGAGATCACCTGCCTGGGGCTTCAGTTGACTGTATCTGTCAGTATGGTAGCCTAATTTACTCAATAAAGACAAAGCGAACACAGCAAGCAACTTGATAAAAAGCACAAGTCAGGAGATGAAGACAAGAAAATATCCAAGTCACCCTTTTAAATCAATTATGAAGAAATGGAAAGGGGTATGGCACAGCTGGAAATCTGTTGGAGCTGGCAGTCCACAAAACTGAAGAAGATGAGTGACTGAGGCATCCAGGAGAACTCTGAAGGAGTCACAAGCTACAGCGGCTCTGATTGCAAGGACTGTGCAGACAACAGCTGTACCCAGGTGCTTCAACAGTCACAGCATTATGGGAGAGTGGTGAAAAGAAAAAAAAATGCACAGGTCATCTCGGCTCAACTGGATGAAGCTCATATGGTATATTGAGACCAAAATCAAGCTTTTTGTCCTTCAGGCTAAATGCTGTGTTACACTGCACTTTATTAAAAATGCAACCTCCTCCCTGTAAAGCATCTCGGTGGCAGCATCAGGCTGTGGAGATGCTTCTCTGCCACATGTCTTCAAAAACTTTTGAGGGTAAAACAAAAGCAGAAAAATATGGGGATATCCAGGGGGAATATCTGATGCAGTCTGTAAGAAACCTGCACCTTGGAAGATTGGTTTTCCAACAAGAAAATGACCCAAAGCTTAAAGGCGCCACTAGAAAACAACAATTTTGATGTGGCAGAGTCCGATTTGAGCTCTCAATCCAGTGGAGAATGTGTAGCTGGATTTGCAAGAGGCGATTCACAAATGTTCACCATGACACCTGACAGAACGTGAACAGGTTTAAAGAAGACAAGGAAAATGGCAGAGCTGATAGAGACCGACCTCAGACTTGAGGCTGTCATGTCTTCTGTCTACTAAAACTGACTTCTGAAAAGAGTGAAGAATACTCAATGTGATTTAATTATTTTGTGTTTTATAATTTTTATTAATTTAGGCCACTTTACAGATACTTGTTTTAACTTTGATTTTTTTCTGCTGACATTCAGTTTTGTATAACAATACTTTTTATAGGCACTGCACCTTAAAACCAGCAGTCTTGTTATGGCTGCCAGTGCAAACGCCAAGATTTATGACCATAACTGCCAGCTGTCAATGTGCATTTTAATATACCATGGAGAGACTAACCCACAGGATTACTTACCTTTTAGAATTCAAAAAGCACCACTTCTCCCTTACTAAGACAGATGTTGGGCTCTTTTCAATACATTGCCATGCTGTTAACAGTTTAGTGTAAGTTCAGATGCATTTGGTACTTGCTGGTGTTCTGTTTAAAAATAAAAAGAACAACATTTGGCCAAGCAGACATGCATGTTTTCCAAAGTGACACTGTAGAAATTTAATGTATAAAGTAACAACAGTGTGTTTGAAAGACCTCAATACTTGGTTAGAATTGTCACTTGACATTTGTTTTGTAATCTCGGGCGTTGATGGAAATTGCCAAATGAAATGAATTACAGCGTCGTGATGTGTGCCGACCAAGCTGACACACATTCAAGGACTGATGCTTTGTATTTTCAGCGTGTGCTTAGCAACAGTACATGAGAGTCGTGAGAGTGCTGGCGACCTCTGCTCAGCTACTGAGGCGTGTAGATGTGTGCTTTATCTCAACTTACAATAAAGACCTACACATAACACAAAATTGTACATGCTGGCCCACGTAGGCATCCATCACACAACAAGGCTTTTGCAGTGATTTTCAGTTGCAGCCTTCAATTACATAATAGCAAATAAGGTGCTGTCATAGTGGATGCCTGTGACCAGCGATTGTGTAGTGTGATATCTCCAATGATTCATCACGACAAAATCACACCTGCTTTGTATTCTTGTTAGTCATAGAGTTGGGTGTGTGTGTGCATGTACAGTACATGCATGTATGTGAACACCAGTCAGTGCTCAGTCAGAAACTCCAATTTAGGCAATTCAACCTTAAGGAAAGATGGAGAGCTGGTGTTTTGGACAACACCAACAGAGGAGAGGCTTGTCTGTCTGATGTCTCATATTTGTTGTACCATAATAGAATGAGTAAAGGAAGCAGTCGGGCTGCAATTGAGGATGTTTGCACATAGAACATCCCAATTTTTCTAGTTTTAATTGAAATTTGAGCTGTTCAGTTCCAGTGAATAACCTGAGATAGGTATTCACCTAACAACCTGTTTCAGTAAAAACTGGAAAAATGGGTGTGTTTTGGATTGCGCCGTACTCTGTACATATGCCAGTACCGACTCTCTTAAACCTAAAACGCATAAAAGCTGCATACAAGCAAGTATATGTCTGTACACACACAGAATAAATATCTTGGCCCTCTAGTACTTCTGTTTTAGACACTTGTTAACTGTGCTGTAGGACACACATGGTGGCCACCTTGAACCCTGCAAGATAAATTTGATATGCACATTCTGTACCAATGCAGATCTCTCTGTAATACACAGTCCTTCTCCCTCACACACGTACTGTATATCACAAAGCATTGTTGCATTAACTAAGCCTGGCTTTCAGGAGTGTACATAATAGATCTTCATAACCACAAAGGTCTTAACTGTAACTTCTATTTCATTTTCCACACCAGTTCATGCTCTGTGGTCACTTGTAAGCCAATCCATTAAGCCTGTCCTGTGTCTTTGTGCTGCTGGACTCAATGAAAACTTCATCCCCCATAATGTTGGCTGCTAGTCAGTTTCTGTCTTGGACATAATGCAGTGGTTATCACAATCCTTGGGAGTAAAACTGTCTACTCCTACTGTTGAGTGCCACAAAGCAAAGTTGCAAGTGGAATAATGATAGCAGAGTACCATTCTTTTTTTTTTTCTTTTTTTTTTTTTCTTTTTTTTTTTTATATATAATTCATTTTAATCATTCCATACAAATAGATCAGTTTTTACAAAAAATAGGATTGAAAACAGACCCCCCCACCCCTGAGAAAAAGAGCATGGCCAAAAAGCTTGTTGTACCTTAAAGCTTGTAAACATACCTAAATTGAGTTTAATAGGTCAGTAGAGATGAATGGAGAAGAGAAAAAAAATGCGGAGAGAATTGCTTCCTCTGTGCTTTAAGAGCTTATTCTAAAATATTATTGATTTGATCCTGCAAGGTTTTGAAAAAGTTATATACAGATCCTCTAACTGAGAATTTGATTTTTTTCCAATTTCAAATAATATAAAACATTGGTTTCCCACTGACTTAAAAGAGGAGAATTAGGATTCTTCCAGTTTAGCAAAATAAGTCTGCGTTCCAAAAGTGTAGTGAATGCAATCAGTTTTTGTCCTTCTCCACTTTGAACCCATCTGGAAGAACACCAAGCACAGCTGTTAATGGGTTAGGAGGAATTGTGACACCAAGGCTGTCTGATAGGCACTATCACTACCAAAATTTTGGTCCAAAATGGTGTTAATTTGGTGCAGGCCCAAAACATATGACCCAGTGAGGCTAGGACTTGATTGCAGCGTTTACAGGTTGGATCTTGCCCTGGAAACATTTTGGACAGTTTTAAGTGAGACAGATGTGCTTGATATATAATTTTGAATTGAATAATTGTATGCTTTGTGCATATGGAGGTCGAATGAATTCTCTGTATTGCTATTTTCTACTCCTTTTCTGATATATTGATTAAGAAATCTTTTTCCCATTGTCCTCTTGGATCTTTGAAAGGGAGGGACTGTAAAATAATTTTATATGTTGCAGAGATAGTGTTTAAGTCCTCGAAATTGACCAATATTTTTTCCGGAATGGAGGAGGGTGCAAGATGAGGAAAATCGGGCAGGTTCTGTTTAATAAAGTTCCTAATTTGAAGATAGTGAAAGAAATGCGTAGCTGGAAAGTTAAATTTGGAATGTAATTGTTCATAGGATGCAAAGATGTTGTGCATATAAAGATCTCTAAGCAATTTAATCCCAAATCTTTTCCAGAAATTAAAAACTGCATATGTTTGCGAGGGTTGAAAGAGGTGGTTCTCTTGCAGGGGTGCCACAGATAAAAGATTATCCATCTTAAAATGCTTTCTTTCTACATTTGTTCCATGTCCTGAGTGAGTGAAGCACAATTTGGTTATTAGTATATTGGTGATAACTTGCATTTATTGGGGCACAAAGCAGGGAATATAAAGAAGTACTGCAGGATTT
The DNA here is from genome assembly GCF_900747795.2 of Erpetoichthys calabaricus. Lineage (NCBI taxonomy): Eukaryota > Metazoa > Chordata > Cladistia > Polypteriformes > Polypteridae > Erpetoichthys > Erpetoichthys calabaricus. The sequence continues at coordinate 302,325,202 of NC_041396.2, forward strand.
TACTTCTATTGTGGACCAAGCCTGTGTATGTTCATCTATTTGTGTCCAGGTTTTCATAGCTTGTATGTTTGCTGCCCAGTAATAAAACGGAAAGTTGGGTAGAGCAGACTATCATTCTAGCTAGTGGTGTCTGAGAAGGTCTATTTTAAGAATGAGCCTTTCTGTCTATAGAGTTGACCCTCTTATAACATCATGTATCTCCTGTGTGTTTTTATGTTGACCCCCAGACCATTTTGTTGATTACTAGCATGCTGTCCTTCATTGTTGGTCAACAGCCTCTTGACCTGCTGATCAAATTTGATGCTAGAAACGTTGTCACTGGTGGGCAGCCTGAATTTGGAGTGACCTGTTCCTCAGCCATTCAACACAATTAGAGAGAGCCTGGAATGACAAGGTGCTCTGCCCTCAAGTTCATAGTAGGTCACACAACCTACTAAAAGTGGTAAATGTCACCACCCATGCACAAGTGTTGCCTGGTTGGTGAGGGTTGGCCCTTCCATAGCGGACATTCTGTACACATCTAGCATCTTTCAGATGTGTCTCATACTGTTCACTGGGGGTCCATTATCTCTAGATGTTGTCCATAATGCTGGTTGACAACATGTTTTGTCCCAATGATTGTGGTGTCTGTTCTAAGCATACTTTTTAATGATAAATCCAAATGTGAAATCAGATTTATTTTTTCAATCAGACTTAGTTTTCTTGTGACACCACCTTCATATTTGTATTGTGTAATGTCTCCATGGAGTAAAAATATGAAAACATTAACAGTTGAATTTGTTTTTCTCTTTATCATATTAAAAAATTCTTAATTCAGTTATGGAGGCTCTTGGTCATGAACACAACATGAATGAGTACCACTTGTTCATTGAACAAATCTGCTTGAAAGCTGTCCTTTCCAATAACAGAAATAAATTCCTTTCTGTGCCAAAAATAACATGCTACTAAATGTGAAAAAGTCATATGAGAACATGACATTAACTGAATGTTTTCTAAAGGTGTCGGCAACATAAGTAGAATATATCTTTAGATCTAAAAGTGATTGGTCTTTTGCTTGATTACAGAAAATTCTGTTTTATGTGAACAGCAAGTACAAGAAAAACTCCCATGTTCAGAAATAGTGGCCAAAGGAAGAAAAATGTGGTGAACAGTCCACTTGTTGACCCAGAGAAAGTTTACCTTACTCCTCGGCGCATTATGAAAAGCTTTTGTTAAAGGGTTTAGGAACTTGGGGAAATACATTTACATGGATCAGTGGTACTGAGATTAAATAAGGCACGTTTGTAAGTCCTCGGATTAGAGATACCTGAAGAAGAGTTAAATGAAGTTGAGAAAGCAGCTTAGCAGAGTTTCAGAAGCGTGTGCTCAAACTTTTTGGGGAATCGCCGGACTGGGAACTATCCTGAAACAGTGAGGGATCAAGCAATGGGGTGCGATATGGCATTTAAAAATCATTTATCACAAGCTATTTCATCAGAACATTTCCAACATGGAGAAGTATTACTAAGGCAAGTAGAGTCCCAGTGTTCTGGCTGACTACTGCTAGATTCGTAAGAGAGATGATCCTTAGGTGAAGTACTGCAGGATAAGGTATAATTTTGTTTGTTTTAGAAGGACCATTCAATGGCTACTCGTTTGATATTTAGTTCAGATCTAACAATTCCAACCAGAATGCTGCTCTGACCTGAGCTGCACCCCAATGCAAAATAAACAGACCATAGACAGTCACTTTATTTAGAGGAATGAAACTTTTTTAATTTTTTTTTTTTGTGTTCTCTATTAAGATTGCAGTGTGCAGTGAATCGTACCGTTGATGATCTGTGTGTTAAGCACTACAGTGTTAGATGAAGAAGGTTCAGTGATCCATTGCAGAAGTTGATTGCAACATAGAGCAGATCTGGTACATTACTTTAGGAGTGATAAATAAACCCTGAGTGGGACGGTGTACTTCAGAATTCAGAGTGCTTTTGAGCTCCGACGGGCAGCCTGGTGACTTTGTGATCCACTGTCAAAAAACATTTTGGGATACTGCAGCATTCAAAGTATCTTATAATTATTCCATTCTTATTATTTGCTTTTATTGGAGTGTTTTTAATATTGAAAGTTTCATCACAATAGTATTTCAGCATAGTGAGAAATCCAGTCCTTACTCGGGGAAATCTGTCAAGCACTGGTTCCGTAGGACAGAGTGGCACTGCAGAGAAAGAAAGGTTGAGCATAGGTGACTGCTGACTGTGACCCAGAGAGACTCCAGAGGAAGTGCAGACTGATGCTATTAGAGATTTTGAGCTGGTAAAATGTGTCCTAATACTATAAAATACACAAAGTAATTAACAGAGAAGGGCATGCTTCAGTATAAAGCTGGAATAATCCACACATGAGTGTGTTAGTTGGCGCTTTAAGTTGCCACGTGAAAGCTGGTGTCCGCATGGCTAGGGTAGCAATTCACTTGAATGTCCAGACAAAAAGAAAAAAAAAAATGAGTTGCACAAAAATCAAGTTGGCAGTGCTATTGAATAACTGAAAGAGTGCAGCAGCCTGGGCTAGAAGTATAAACAGATTACGCTGATAGTACAGCTTCAATGCTGTAGCTCCGGAAGTTTCAAATTCAGTTGAATACAAATCTGAAGTAAAATCCAAATTTCACAGTAAAAGAAAGTGAGACGCTGTGAAAAAGTGTAAAGGCTTATACAGTGAAGGGCACCAGTTCTTGAGGTCCTGCATGTTTTGACACATCTGTCATTAAATGAGCACCTTTTAAAATCGGATTCCTGGTTCGTTTATCATTCTGAAGGCTGACAAATTTACTTTCTTGGAGTAAAGTGGGCTTCAAATCCTTCTTTTCACATCCATAGATGTTTGTTGGACTCCCTGGTTCAGATCTGGTCATCTTACATACACACACAAAAGCGAGATAACGCGTGTAATCCGGCTGAGGCAGAAGCCTGGTTTTCTTAGAAAATGTTTATGTGTGCAAGTCCACTTGTGTTCCAATGTCATTTTAAAAAAAAAAAACTGCACAAAAAAGAGCAAATCTAATAACAAGCATGAAGTCTGCATCTCCAAAGGAATATGGGGAACGTTATTTTCAAATATAACTTAGTTACATTACTCATTGCTTTTAAAAAAAAAAAAAAAAAAAAAAAAAAAAAAAAAAGAAGGTACTGAATATGGTATATTGTTACTTATTATTATCTTATATATAAATGTCTACATGTGGAAGTGTGTGTGTCTGTCCGGCCTGGTAGTGAGAGATTGAGTTAGGGTAAAGGTTCCACCTCAGAGGAAACAGAAAATTTGCTTAGCCTCTAATACCAGAAGCGGGGCCAGCACGTCAGCAAAACGAAACCTCAGAAGAAAGAAAGTCGCTTAGCCACTAACATCGGCAAAACAGTATCCCTTTTTCTTTTCCTCCTGCCACTAATGCACAAGCGATGCGAGCACGTCGGTAAAATGAATCCTACTAGGAGAGAGATGCCCAGAGTAGTCAAGAGTAGTTCCTTTCAATTACCTGACATCTCTGCATTTCATTTTTTTTTCTGATGATTTCAATAGTTTCTAGGACTCTGGGCTTTTTACAGCACGGACTTACACAGCTAGTATAAAATATAATGCATTACAAGCAATGTGCGTGTTTTTTTTTTTTTTTGTATGAAAATCTACACGTTTGACTGAACCTTAATTAAAACTGACCACAAACACTGCCACATTTAACAATTTTCTGTTTTATAGGTACATTTAATCCTTTATATGCTGTTAAGTCAGTAATGAACATCCCAGACCTGAGGCTCCGAAGATTACCCTATTTCAACATATCAATAGTGAATAGCTGGATTAAAACTAAATAGACAGTTTATTGTTGATATGTTTCTGTTACCAGATTGCATGCAGCACACTATTTTCTGCTTGGCTGTTCTATTTAGCCCTGTAAAGGAGCAGCATACAGATACATTTGCTTCTTGCCTTCCACCCACTGCTTCTGGGATGGTAATAACGCAGCTATTTTTACTTCATTATGTCACTTGTTTCTTTAAAAAGTAATCAGACAACATAACGTGTTACTTTTAATGTGTTACCCCCCAACACTGCTTCCGAGATTGTGCTGTCGAGCTTAGCACTGTATGTTTAGCTTATCAACTTAATTTAACGATTTCTGAAGTGTTGAGAGAGATTGTTTCAACCAGTAGAAGGAATAATGCGATCACTCAAATATTTGCCTCTGCAAATGTATCTTGTGAACACTTTTGCCATTTTCTACCCTTGGCCGCAGGATCCGTGCGTGAAGATAACACATGCACCTGATAACAGAATGCAGGAGACATGCACAGACTACGAAAGCCTTAAGTGTAACCCTAGTTAAGGGTTTACATGGCCAGATAACTGGGTTACTCAGAGATATTTATGTGCATTAACCCATGTTTCCTTAGAGACCAATATCCTAGTTTCACTGACTAGAATAAGGGTGCATGTGGCATTTTTGAAACCGGGTTTCACTGAATTATTAAAGCATATGTTTAGGAAATTTGGGAAGTACACAAAAGCTGTTTATGTTTGAATTGTGGTTGCTTAAACTATTTTAGCATCCTGATGGGAGAACTCCACACATGTGAAATAAAGCTGTCAATAGAACTCAAAAAGTATGACAAGTGAGATAAGACCATTTAGTCCACGGGCCACTCGGTTAGTGAGTAGTTAAATTATCTTGGTATCTCATCCACATGCTTTTGAAAAGTTGTTGTCATATTCTGCTTCAGCTCCTTGACTCGGTTTGTTCCGGTCTCCCACAACATTTTAATGTGAAGAAGTGCTTCCATTTTAAATGCACTTCCTCTTAGTCTAGAGATGGATGCATTTAATAGTTTTGAAGACCTCAGTTAATCCTTGCGGCATCTTCTGCACTTAAAACTTAGAGGTTTAAACCCATGAGTCGGATACACTTTTTATTCAGGGATGCACTCGGTTAAAGACGTTTTATTCCATGAGTCAGACACACCCGTTATTCAGGGATGCACTAAGTTGCTCTTCTCTGCCTGGCTTCTAGAGCTGTTATCTCTCTCTGTCCTTATTAGAGCTGTAATTTCTCTGTTGTTAATGTTGATTCCTTTCCTTACCAGAAGAGGGTGCCATAGGCTGCTCTTTTCTCTAGATCACAAGTACAGTGCTAGCTGGGCATTATGGGAGACTGCAGGTGTGTCTCGAGAATAGTGGGCACCATGCTATGTCTGATTTGAGAGACAGAGTGGGTGAGGGCACTGTTTTCTCACATATTCCATTGTGATTGTGCAACCAACTTACTTGTTTCATTTCAACTATAGATAGGAAGTGGACAAAAGTAAAAATGTGTGTATATATATATATATATATATATATATATATATATATATATATATATATATATATATATATATATATATATATATATATATATATATAAATATATATATAAATATAAATATAGTGCCATGGGTACAGTTATTGGGCAGTTTGGGCTGTATATACAAAAGCGTTTCTAGAGTACTCTTTTGATATAAAATGCTGCTACAAGGAAGAGAGCGTATGCCTCAGACCCTGTCATTGTTTAAGTGGATTGGCCAACTATGCGCTTTGTGGTGTTACCAGCCAATTTACACGTCAGACCTTTCATAGTACATCCTCTCAGTCTTTGGTAGTGAGCACAGTCCACAGCTATAACAGCATTTTAGAGTCTCTTTCACAATGTGCTTTTTTCAGGAGACTTGCCTTTTTTTACATTTTTAATACTAATAAAATCTTTATAAATCCACATGATAACAGAAATAGTTTGCCTAAAATGTAAAATATTCCAATTATCAAGCTCCTCCTTAGTTTTTCATTATTTTTAGGTAAGGAGGTAGAGTTGTTCTTTTCACCAATCATGTTGTCAGTGTATCAATATTGTGTGCTGATTAGCACATGCAAGTTAGATATGACAAGAAAGCTACTCAAGCATCCATTCCAACCCTGCTGGCTCTCCCTCAGACGTCTTGCCCCACCCAGCTTTCCTCACTAACAACCCTTCTCCTCCTCATTGTTTATCTGTAATTTATGCTGCATGCATTTACAACAGATGCGTTCAGATTTTTTTTTAGGTAGGGGAGACAGACATTTTGAGAATAGGTAGAGCTCCTCACCAATTATGGCACCAGAGTGTGACGATGTGCTGTGTATTGATCATCAAAAATTCCATGGTACTCTGTACACAGAACAGTAAACTTCTAATGGGAGATGATTCTGCCTTTTCATAGGGACTTTTTAAAGCAGTCTTTATATTGAACCACTGAAAAACTGTCTTCCAAGAAGTCCTTAAGTTTATAAAGCAGCTTGAGCATATTATGTCGTGATGTTGACCTTATACGTTTTATTGAATAAAAAATGGAAAGCACAGTTGTCAGTGCTGCTTCCTCACAGTTCCAGAGTCCAGGGTTCAAATCTAGCTGTCTTTTTAGCATTTGTATTTCCTCCCCCATGACTGTATATAATCCACATACCCTCCATCACAAGATGCAATCATTGGGTTAATTGGCATTTCCAAAATCGGCTCAGCTCTGTAACAGACTGGCAGCTGAACCAGGGTTTAATAAACTGACTGATTTTATAGAGTGCTGCTTAACCCTGACTGGGAGAAAAGATGGAAGCACCTGTCATAAGTAATGCTTTCTCATTAATTTGTATTGTACAACTGCATAAACCTTGATTTTCATTTTCATACAAAGTACATCCCACAAAGGCTGCATAACAAGTAAATGAATTACAAAGAGAATAGTTAAACAGATACATACACTATACAAATAAAAAAAAGGTAATGTGCTAGTCCCTATGAATAGATTAAATTACTATTAACATGTTTTTCTAGGTCTGTGATGGTTATAACAGTAAGTCCAATGCTGCAGTCAATGGTCCTGGAAGGAGAGAAAAATAAAAACTCCATCCGGAGAGATGCTGGGGAAAATAAACCTGCAGGGGTTTAAAGGCCAGGCAACCAGCTAGACTCCCCTTGGCATTCTACCAAACATAACTGATAAAGTAATTCAGTAGTATTATGAACATTGAGTTATATGAAAAGCTGTATCATGTCTCCTTCCATGAATCCTTATTTTTTTTCATGTCTAGCTTCTATATTGCCCGCCAGTAAGGAGAAAAAAAATATTACATATTATCTTTCATGATAGGTAATGTCTTATGATGGAGTGTATGGTGTCCTGTAGTGGGAGGCATTATTTGCCAATGGCAGGGGGGTTGTGTGTGTGTGTGTGTGTGTGTGTGTGTGTGTGTGTGTGTGTGTGTGTATGGGTTATTAGGTTAGGGTCCCCTCTTACAGATGTGGTACAGTAAATAGATAGTAGGTAAAAATCCAATACACGATTTGAAAAATGTGTCTTTGCAATCGGAGAAGTGCTCAAAGTACAAATTACTGCAAGTTAACTTAAAAATGTAAACATGTTGATTACACAGTCTAAAATACCCTTATGATTTCTTATCAATGAAGGAAAAAAAAATCTTTTAAGAAATGTTATTTTCAATTATTACCTAAACTGGCAAGTCACATGATCACCAACACCCACATCTCTCTATTATAATAAAAAAAAAATCCTGGGACAACATTTATTTATATAGCACATTTTCATACAAATAATGTAGCTCAAAGTGCTTTACATGATGTAGAAAGAGGAAAAAAAAAAAGACGAAATAAGAATTAAAATAAACATAGAATAAAAGACAAAACATTTTTAGCCTGTGACAAGACATGACTTTTTCAGAGAGATACTTTCAAGTCCCGCAAGACGAGACTTTGTGCCACGAGATTTTACCATGCCCCAGGTCGGAAATAAAAGACAAAGAGTAGATGACAAAGTAGAACTTCGTAAAGAATTCAGAAACGTTGGTACAATACACATGCAGACCAGGTTAGAGAATGGAAGTACGAAAATTCGAAAGTCTCAAAACAATGATAGTAAAGATTGCATTAGCGCAATAAACAAGCAGAAATTATTACTCAATGAAATAACAGAACAGCGAAAAGAGATTGAATATATTGTTCAGATTTAAACTTTAAGTTGGAGACTTGTAGATCGTCTTATTCGTTTTGCCATCAGGGAAAGTAGTTTTTATTCCCAATGAGGAGGCGTATGTTGGCTGGTGTGTAGCTCAGGCCAGAGGGGTTGGCGAGCAAAGTGATATTATTATTAAAATAATATTGCCAAGTAACCAGTCACTCCACAAAGGGGACGTAATATGCTAATTACCTTGGTGTCTTAAGGAGAAAAGGCTGCTCCTGTGTTGTCGGGTGTGCTGTTGGTGTACCTGAATATCAAAGACATTTGTGCCTGAAGCCACTTAAATCTTTGGCACTTAAAGCATTGCTTTGTGAAGTCTTTATCTTTCTATGACATCAGGTAAATAGGTGGAATTTGCTAAAACTCTGCAATAGCTTTACAAAGTGGGGGGGGGTGGGGGCAAACTAGAGGAGCCCATTCCATCAATCAAGTCAGTTTGTATAGCCCATAGCTAAAATGTCCAAAAGAGCTAGCTATTCATTTTTGCCAACACAGATTACCCAAAACTGCTCAAACATTCTTGGCAATACACCCAAAAAATAAATAGCCCTCTGTCCAGTCATGTTTTCTCCCCAAATAGAAAATATTAAAAAAAAAAAAAAAAATCACCAGATTTGGCAACACTGGTGTTTAGCATTCTTTTATTATTACTATCGATGAAATTCATTTTTTTTTTTTTTTTTTGTAAACCTAAATGAACCAACCTTTTGTGACATCCAACCAAATTATGTCAATTGTACTTGAAACTAGGTTGCACTGTATACCACGACTGGGCAAGTACTGGGAGGGAAAAAAAAAACCATTTTAAAACAGTATCTTGCCAGCATTTTGGGATTTTTAGTATCAGAAGTAAACCCTGCACTGTCCTTTCATTCCTCAAACAACCCTCCCTCAAATGACAATTGCTATTGCATTTGTAGAAAAACATCTGTTTCATAGACTTGACAAAACAAAACTATATGCATTCGACATGATCAGGACTTTACAGGGGTATTATTGCTTTATTGCGATTAGGACTTCACCAGGGACACTCAAAACCCTTTATTGCTCCCACGTGATGGGGACTTTCTTCATGGCTATCAAGAAGGAAGAGGACCATAGTGCAATTCAATGGTTTCGCACCCCGGGGTAGGCCTAAGTAAGATGGAGAGTTTTCTGTTGTTTGCTGTTACCATTTTGGTACCAGTACTAAGGTATGAAATCTGGTATTGATACCAAAAGTCTACATTTTTTAGTACCGATCCAACACTACTGGAAACACATAAGGCCTACAAATCATGTTCATTTTTGGTTGAATCAAGTGAAAGAAGCCACATAAGAACAGATTTTAATGGTGATATACAATAGAATACATTTCTGTGATGCTGTTAATAAAGCAATCAAATCCTTTTGTATTGTTTCTGTGTCGTCCTAATGTGACACCCAAGAAATTTCAGTCAGTTTGTACTAGAAATTAAAATGTAAAGTCCTTAAACATACTTATTTTGTATAAAGTCCGTTTAAGTTAGCCAAGTAATAGTGACATACCCTGAAAGTTGTTTTGAGTGTGTTAATTAAGTCAGCACAGCATAAAGGAGACCAGGGTTCACATCCTGGATCCTCCATGCTCAGATATTTCAGGTTCTCCCTGTGTCTGTGGGAGTTTCCTCCCACAGTCCAAAGAAAGACATGCAGGTTAGATTGATTTGATGATGAGAAATTGAACCACGCACCGTGTGTGTGTGTGTGTGTGTGTGTGTGTGTGTGTGTGTGTGTGTGTGTGTGTGTGTGTGTGTGTGTTTGTGTTTCTCTTCATCCTGTCTTGCGCCCAATGCTTGCTGGGATAGGCACCAGCCCACCTCCAACCCTGCTCAAAGATTAAGCGGGATTAGAAATTGGTATGGCATGGCACTATTGAAATGGGGTAAGAATGGCAGGAATATAGTTGCTTTGGGGGTAACGGGAAGTGATCGTGTTCTTGCCCCAAGATTAACACGGAAGGCATGTTGGATTTAAGGACTGCAGTTGCTCAGATCTCGCAGTTCTCGGTCGCCTCAATGAATTGCAGTCTGTGACTAAATCCCAAGTTGCATAATTAGAGTAGCACAAGTTGAGGATTATTTTTGCAGCCAGTTGACATGAAGAACACAGGAGCACCACATGAAAGTAAGCAAATACCATAGACTCTGTTGCAGTGTGCCCCCTTTGGAAATTTAGATCGATAGATACTTTATTAATCCCCAAGGGGAAATTCACAAACTCCAGCAGCAGCATACTGATAAAAACAATATTAAATTTAAAGAGTGATAAAAATGCAGGTATAACAGACAGTAACTTTGTATAATGTTAACGTTTACTCCCCCGGGTGGAATTGAAGAGTCTCATAGTGTGGGGGAGGAATGATCCCCTCAGTCTGTCAGTGGAGCAGGACGGTGACAGCAGTCTGTCCCTGAAGCTGCTCCTCTGTCTGGAGATGATAATGTTCAGTGGATGCAGTGGATTCTCCATGATTGACAGGAGCCTGCTCGGTACCCGTTGCTCCACCACAGATGTCAAACTGTCCAGCTCCATGCCTACAATAGAGCACAATACAATTTATAGCTATTCACTACCTTTTATTTAATTTGTTTCAAGAATGGATGCCACAGTGCCTTCACCCCAAGGGCCTCCCATTCTGTAGAATGGGAGCGTACTGATTTTTGGGCCACCACTCACTAACGATCAATGGTAGGAAGCATGCTGAAGCAGTGACAATGCTTTTTAACAATGACAACAACTTTTATATAGCACATTTTCATTAAAGTAAGTATGTCAGAGTGCTCTGCAACAGTGTTTCTTAAACTATGGGTTGCAACATTTGTGGATTACAATTCTGGAAAGCTTTGGTTCACCGCTTGCAAAGTTAAAACAGACCCCTCAAAGGATGATTGATGGTGATTCTCCAGAGGTGACCAATTGAGATGACGATCAGTGACGATTCGCCAGAGAGGAATGTGATAATGATTGGCCGCTGTTCAGATCATGAAGACACACAGCAGGCAAAATTGGATTGTGAGAGAAAACAGTTTAACTGTCACTGCTCTACAGTATATTCAGTTATCTTTAGAACATTAGAACAATTTTAATGAGAACGAGCCATTTGGCCCAGCAAAGCTCACTAATCTTATTCACCTAATTTCTAAAAAATAATATCCAGTCAAGGTTTGAAGGCCCCTGATGTCCTGCTCTCTAACACTTTACTTGGTCACTTATTCCATATGTCTCTGGTTATTTTTGTCAAGAAACCTTCCAAACATTTGTGCCGAATTTACCCTTAAGAAGTTTCCAACTTTGCCCTTGTGTTTCAGTTGAACTCATTTTAAAATAACAGCTGGGATCAACTGCCCTAATTCCTTTCATAATTTTAAACACTTCAATCAGGTCACCTCATATCCTGTTTTTTTCCTTAAACTAAAAAAGTTCAGCTCTTCCAAGTCTTTTCTCTTTGCTCATACCTTGCAGTCCTTGTTACCAGCAAAATATCTTTTGCTCTCAATTAATTGATTTTATATAGTGCCTTTACACAAACAGTTAATTAGTTTTATGTATAGCATCTTCCACAGCAATAGGCAAGTATTCTAAAGAATGGCTGAAGGGCCTGTTTCAGTTACTGGTCTTCTAGTTGTTGTGTTTTAAAATGTTGCTTCACAAGTGCATTTAACACCATGCAGCCTTAATTGCTGGGGGAAAAGCTTTGGTCAATGCAGTGTCCTGGATAGTGGACTACCTAACTGGTATTTCACAGTTTGTGCGGCTCAGTGGCTGCATGTTGGACACCTTCATGAGTAGTGCAGGATGTCCACATGGAACTATACTGCCACCATTCCTGTTTACCCTGTAAGACCTTAGACTTTTACATACAATACTGAATCATGTCAATTGCTGAAATTTTCCAGTCATACATTACTTCATCAGCAGTGGGCAGGAGAATGAATTCCGGTTATTAGTGAAGGATTTTAAGTGGTATAAACTAAACCACCTGTTCCTTAACATTAATAAGACAATCTGTCAGTCCAGCTAAACCAAGCTGGCATTGATCCCACCATGTCACAAACAGATTTTTCTTTTTGTCGTCGCCTCATCTCTATTTTTTACTTTTTAAAAATTTTTAAGCAACATTTTGCTTGAGTGTATAAAAAGCAGTTAAAATGGATTGTTTCCATGTAACATTTTTACACACCTGTCACATTTATCTGATAAACGTTGACTCACATGGCCCCCCAGCGTGGTAATTCTCCGAAACATGAATGTGTTGACTGCGGGGAGTGAGGGGGCTTCACACCATCACTTGTTTGCATTTCCAGATGACTTGTCTCCCGGCTGAACTTTGTCTGTGTTCGCTCTTATTTGTTCTAAAAGCTTCAGAAATGATGATGAAACATCACCTGGCTCAGCAAGTTGACACCGGAGTGGGCGTTAGAGCAAGTGTGAGAGAGAGAGAGAGCAGGTGGGCAGCGAGGGAGCTTTCACTGCCAGTGAATCTGTCAGAAAGCTCAGTTTAGAAGAACCTCATCAGTTAATATTGATGGTTCAGATTAGAGGATTGTGCATTGTGAAAGGCATTCTATAAAGAGGCACAAGCTGTTTATTGGATATCACATTGTTATTAAATGCTGCCCTATTGTGCCATGGTGGCTTAAGGAGTTGAAGTTATGTACAAATGATCTCTGTTCAGCTCTCATCCCATAGTGGTCTGTTCAGTGTGTCTCCCAGTAGTAGATAATGTTAAACTCTGTTCTGAGATTTTTCAGGTAAGGAAGACAGAAGTAGTTGTACTCATTAGTCATGGTGACTGAGAGTGGTGACATGTGGCTTTTTCATTAGCATATGCAACTTAGAATTTCACTTAACCCTGTAAATCTGTTTAAACCTTCCAGTCAGCTGCCCACTCAAGCATCTAGTCCTGCCCTACAGGCTGCCAATCAAACATCTTGCCCAGTCCATCCTTCTTCATTACTGATAACTGTTCTCCTCCTCATAATTTAATTTTTGCATGCCTGAATTTAAAACAAATATGTTCTAATGTTCAGGTAAGGGAGACAGAAGTTTCAAGGGCTAATTTTAGTCACTAATAATCATGGCACTGGTGTGTGCCGATGTGTTGCATCTTAATTAGATATGTCCAGGTAAGACTCTTAAAAACTTACAAATTGCTTTCCAAGGTGCTATACAAAGGAGAGTCATCTGTCATGTAGGTTTTGCATGTGGCAAGTAGTTGCCATTCCCAAGCACTTTCCAAAACAGTTCAAGCTAGTAAATGGCTGAAGCGCAAATGAATGGCACTCTGTGCTAATCCTATTGCTGTCGCCAAATGTTTTCTTTACAAACCACAGATGATCTAAACGGTTCTTTAAAGGAAGTGTCTTGTTACATGCCTTAGTAAAAGCACTTCTGCATCATTTTATGGACCACTGTGGTGCTCACCTAATCTGTCTTTTGTTTCATTTTGCAGGGTCTTTTCTGCTGCCAGTGATACGCAATGGGCTATGACGTCAACAGGTTCCAGGGTGAAGTGGATGAAGATCTCCTGTGCCCTATTTGCAGTGGGGTTTTAGAAGAGCCGGTACAAGTAAGTAGTCCACTTTGGTTATACCAGGCAGGGAAATGGTGGCTGACTTGTTTAATCTCTTTCCAGTGACCGAGAATCTTACATGTTGGCTTAGTAAAGTAAAATTATCAGCAACAAAGTGGTGTCTAGGAAATCTTGAGCAATGGCTGTTTTTACCCAAACACTTTGGCTATTTATTGTTGGTCTAACGCCTTTTTGAAAGTACCCCTATTCACTTGTTGTTTTTTTTTTTTTTTTTTTGTATTTCCCACAAGTAGTGCTCTAGCATGTCAAGCAGGGGATGTACAGTATTACTTCATAAACACTTAAGGGGCACACTGAACATTGAAGTCTGCCTGCTTACTTGTCACTCTTGATTAGGTGCTACTCTTTTGCTTCTGTGAAAGCCAAACATTCAGATATCCGTACATCACAAGAGAAATGATGATGAAGCAGAAAGTAAAGGGATGCTGGGAGAATAGGAATTTCAAACCGGTGCCAACACTGAGTGTATGTGTGGGAGGTCAGTCACCAAAAGAGACAGCAACTTATAGAAAGTAGCTGCAAAGCCACTGCAGAGCCAGAGAAGAGAGCAGGCTGGCTGCACTGGAGGGAGGGTAGAGTGTGCAGGGTGATAAGATTGGCTGTTCTCGGCTGTTCTCTTATTAACGGGAGTTGGCAACCGGCACTGTCGGGTGAGTTTTGAGAAGATACAGGGGGCCAGAAGCATCGTCTCGTCTGCCTGGGCATGCAAGGTAGGGAGGGCCTCTAGATTTCTTCTGTGCAATAGAAAGAGGAGCTGCGGGAGGTGCCTTCGTGCCCCTGAACAGCGCACACACACAGCATGCCTGGGCTTTTCGCCATATTTGGTTTGCTGCTGCTCTTTCTGTGTGTGCAGTGAACTAGCGGTGGTTTTTGGTGAGAAGTGCTCTGGACACACAAGATGCATTTCCCTATTTAGCCATCTGTCATGTGTGGATATCGGAACAGTGCATGTCTGCTAGGTTTAGTGGGCTGGCAGGGCGTTTTCCTTTTCTCTGTTATTATCAGTCTTTGTCTGGACTGATGCCCAGGTGCTGCAGATGTAAAATCCCATGTATCTCAGGCTGGATTTTCTGTTCTATACTTTGAAACAGTTAATTTTTTTCTTTTATGATGGTTGTCTGCTGGAGTTGATGTGCATGCCTACACATAGTAGCCTTTGGCCCATTCTTATATAGCACCTTTCACAAGAAAAGGCAGTACAGTAATGTTCCACCTGCTGTCCAAACACCTGCTCATGCTGTCAGCTTTTAAAGTAAGCATTGAAGTACCCAGCAGTGGCGCCCTCTTCAGAGATGCTCTGCAGCCATTTTCAGCACACATTATCTCTGTACTGGAAAGAACTAAAGAGCTGGTTCAGTAAGTGGATGGCAATGTGTGATGTAAAACTGTGTTTTTTTTGTTTTTTTTTTGTAAAGGAGGTGGACCTTCTTTGTGTATTGGTGCTCGTTCCCACCCCCCAACCCACAGCCCCCCCCACCCCTCCAGACAACCTCATTTTTAAAATACTCTGCACACGCTGTGACATAGTACAGCACACACATAACCACTTGCTTGACAGACTGCACTCTATCCACCACCCTTTAGTTCTAACATGCACCATAAGAAAATGAAAGAAATGATGGAAGAGTTTTACTCAGTTAATTGTTATTAAATTTAGTAGAGTGCAGACATGGATGTCCTTAAAGAGTGGCTCATTCTTTAAATGTTTTGGCATCCAAGGCTGGCATGGCAAGGGGCTTGTGGGGTTTGCAGTGAGGGGTGGGGAGGTATGACTGTTTCATTGAGAAACCTGTCAGCATTTTTAGTTGTGCTTTTAAATTTGAGCCATAGGTTGTGCCACTCAGACCCTCCTTTGAAATATTTCCCATTCAGTTTAGTTTGTTCTTCATGGGGTAAAGTCATTCAATGTTCACACAAATTAAAACATGTAATTCCACGAAAAGCACAGCCTTACAACAGTAATTCAAATGAAACAAAAGAAGAAAACAGAAGTCAGCCTTATTGGTTAAATTTAACAAAAAAAAAAAAAAAAGTCTGCACAAACGCTCTGGTGTTTGGAGAAGAAGCAAAATTAGCTACATTTTTTTCCAATTGGGCAAATTTATCACTCGTAGGCTTTTGTTTCCAGTGAGATGGAGCCTGAAGTTTATAATTAACCCCTGTTTACATGACAGAGTTGCTGATTGAAGACATGGACAAAAGACTGACCACGTCAAGCATCGGAAATGCAGAGTGAGAAGAAAAATGGTTCAAACATGGAAACCATCTGCTTGCAAAGCCCTTTGTGCACTTAGATTCACTAGTACCATCTCACATATTATATTTGTCCATCCTCACCATCACATCCTCATGGTTGCACTATTGCTTAGCCATCCATATTTGTTTTCGAAATTTTTTACTGGAATGTGATCGGCTCAAGTGTGTCGGCAGTCCCAGCTCCAGCTTCCAAGGTAAATGGGGTGCAGCATTAATCATTCAAGACAAACTTTCTCAGTCATTAGGAAGCTCAGTTCACCTACAGAACAAAAAATACAACTCGATATAAAAATAAAATCGCCAGTAGTTCAGTTTTGCCCATAACAGATTCATGAACGTTGAAGAAAGCTTCCTTTATCATTTTTTTTTTCTTCTGTTTTTATTTCTGCTTGTAACTTTTCAGTAGTAGAGAGTGCGTGAAATGAATGGACGAGGGCTTCGCACTGCACGGAGGTCTCACTCCTTGTGTGATGTGAATTACTGGCTAGTGTGGCTATTTGCCTCTTGAAAAAGTACAAATATTTTATGGGCTCAAGTTGAGTAGGCAAAGTGTCCTTTGAAATATGGTAGTCAATGCAGTTTGCAAACCTCTTACCCTCTTTGCTTGTCTGCTCATATGCTATGCCTCAAAACAGCAAAGTTTTATAGGACTTTGCTTAGCATTGAACTGTTTTGACCAGGGATGTAGAAGAGCACATTACTGGCTCTGCACATGCCACTTTGGTCATGTTTTAACTGTAGATGTTATATTGCTTGAACTGTCATCCTGGGGAAATTCAACCATTTCGAAAACAGCAGCACTCACCCTACCTGTTGTAAACGCTTCCTCTTCCGATCTTTGCTTCATTTTTTTAATCATGCTTAACACCTCCAGGGTACATGAGCACAGTTGACATAGACACACTTACAGCACTGTAGATTGTGTGGATTTTATTTAATGTTTAGAAGAAGTTATGGGAAATTTAAGTAAAAGCGTTTAACGTCACGATCTTGAATTTTGCATATTTGATTTTTATTAAACAGCAAATCAAATCATAAATTTGGTAAATTGGTGTGCCACATAATACTGCAGCTTTTAAACAGACCATAGCCAAAAAAGCACTGCATAAAAAAATTGCTTACATTATGCATTAGTCAACATGCGTGTTCAAACCTGGGGGCATCGTATGCAAAGCAGGAGCAAGTCCATCATGGGGCCTCCTCATACATACAGCTGCACTCAAGAGACAATTTAGGTGTGTCAGACTGATTGGAATCCGTAATGTAAATACAAGTAATTGCAGTAGTTAGTGTTGCTGGCTCACAAACAGTTCGGTTACCATTTGTGTTGACTTGGCATAATTGGGGTTTGTGGGTGTAACTCTAGGTCCTCTGTGAATTTTTTTCTCACATTCATGTGTGATGTTAATTTGTGATTTGAATTTGACCCAGATACAATGCTGAGGTTTTGCCAGAGTGGACGCTGTAAAAAGGACTTTGTTCTTTCCTGTTGCTGAAGGAACAGACTCTCACCTTCTGTAACCTAGAATTGGATTATTTTGGTTACATATTATATTACGTATGTGTGTGTATGCTTGTGTGTGTACACACAGGAGGCATGGCAGCGCAATTATGTTCAAATCCTGCACTTCGTTGTTGATCTTTTTGGAGTCTGCACATTCTTCTTGTGTCTCCATTTGCTTTGCATCCACATTCCTAAAGAGCTGCAACTTTGGTGGACTTGTGACTCAAAATTGGCCATGTGTGGGTGTTTGTATGAATGAACCCAATGATGGAGCAGTGCACTGACCAAGACTGTATGGTACCTTGTGCCCAGTACTGCAGGGATAAACTCTGGATCCCTATAGCCCAGCAAATAAATTTATATATAGGGTAAAGGTGAGAGGGCAAATATTTATTTATATTTTGACCCTTCTGTCATTTCTGGCTGTCCCATGTGTCATCTCCACTAACTCTCTTCTCAATATGCCTGCTCTCATGTGTCGAGAATTTGTTCCT
The DNA here is from genome assembly GCF_900747795.2 of Erpetoichthys calabaricus. Classification (NCBI taxonomy): domain Eukaryota; kingdom Metazoa; phylum Chordata; class Cladistia; order Polypteriformes; family Polypteridae; genus Erpetoichthys; species Erpetoichthys calabaricus. The sequence continues at coordinate 302,343,139 of NC_041396.2, forward strand.
TTTGTGTCTGATTAAATTCTGTAATTGCTGTAACTCCTTGCTGGGTTGGTGCCATGAATGCTGCTTCTCTGTATTTTCTGGTTTACTGTGCTTTCATAAATAAATGTTTTATCCCCCATTAATAAACTGGATGGCTTGTTGAATAATTTAATCCATGGACCGCACAAAGCATCCACAGTAGGGGGGTGGCCAGGAGGACCTGGGGTTCACAGACATCACTGTAGTTCTCCATATTATTACAGGACAACGCACCAGTGGCATTATTCAATAATATTGTAAAAATAATTTTAAGTTTGTCTGATTGCCTGTCTAATCATATAATAGGCTATCAGACTGAATGTCACTATTCAAATGTAAATTAGCAGTTGTTTGTTTTCCTTGTAGTAATTTAGCATTATGTTGGTTGAGATTCTATGCAGTATTGCTGTATTTTACAGATTTTATTGCACATCACATCCAGAATACACCAATTTGTATTTTTGAATGGTTGGTTTGTATTGGCATTCCTAAAACGGAGAGTCACTTCCTGGCATAAATCTCTACAACCCAGCTGCTCTGCTTTTAGATTTACAGTTGTAGTAATAAAATATTTTTCAATGATTGTTCTTGTATCCTGCAAGTCATCCTTGAACCTCACAACCCTGATTTGTTGCTTTTTTCATGTTAGAGCAATTAAGCCTTCATCTCGGCAAACAGAAGCTGCCATCATTTTCTCATTAAAGACAATGAAAAATAATTGAGACATTTCTAATTTTTCCTTTTGTCATCATAACAAATCTCCTTTTCAAAGAGCTTTTTTAAATATGAGCATTGCTTCTTTTAGTTATCTGTGCCAAACCAGCCTTGTAATGGCTCCTGACTTGACACACAATGCCTGAAACAATGAAGCGCAACAGAAGAAAATTTTCAGGTCACCTGTGTTAGATTTTTTTATAAGGGAGAGAAAGAAAATCAGTTTATTTTAGTGCCATCCTATAAGTTACTCCTGGGATCAATTCCCCCGTCCTGCAGGACTGGACTGACGTCTCATGATGCAATGTATAAAGTTGAATCTTACACATTTGGTTTTGTTTATTTTTTTAATCTGACCATGGTATTTGTTCTTGTGCTTTACTTTAATATTTTGTTCTTTATTGTCTAACTTAGCTTGATAAACACCTGTAAAATGCGTCTGAGTATTTATTGTGAAACTACTATGTTGAAAAAGGGTACTTCCTAAATATCCACAAGTATATACAGTGTATAAGTTCTCCCACGGATAACTCGGAACTTGATTTTACCATATAATTTCTGGTATGTTATAATGTCGGTGGTATAAGTCGAATGAGGAAAACTCTCGCTATTGGTCCAAGACATTATGATATGCCAACGCTCCCTTGAGAGAGTAACCATGGAGCACACTTTTTATCTATGTATTATGTCTACATGACCACACGGTAATACCTGAACTATTCCGAAGCGGCGTTTGCACTGTTTTGTGTTTTTTTGTATCTCACACCCTCATACTCCTTTATCGTAAGAGCATCCCTTATCTATGATCAGAAGAAAATATGAAACTGGTTTTAAATAAAACATCGTTGAAGTAGCGAAAGAAATTGGTACTGTGCTGCTGCTACAAAATTCAATGCATCTAAAAAAACTAATGCGAGATTGGAGGAGGCAAGAAGTGTCGCATTTTTGAATGGGCATATAAATTGGGGTCTGATTTTTATGATCAATTTTTGGGTTTCAAGACCCAACTTATACACGAGTATATATGTTAAACATAATGAGACGAAAATGCTTAAAGTCATTACAATGCAACATTTAGTACATTCAGTTTAATTTTTAAACCAATTAAAGTGATCTTTAGGAGGAAAAAGAAACGTAGCTTGGGGGATTTGGGGTGTAGTGGTTTGAAGGATCGATGATTGTGTTCAACCTGTTTAAGCATTCACAAGTGATTTTTGTCCAAGTTTCTGATGTGTGTTATAGGTAAAGAAGCAGTAGTGTCCCCAGCTCCACTTTTTTGATTACATCACCATTCCTTCGCAGTGAATCCTGTTCTTGTAAATGGCTTTGCTTTCAAGTGTTGCCTTCTTTTGACAGCTACAGTTTCCAAGTGCATCTTTTAAAAATACAGTGTGAGTCGTAACCACTTCATGCTTTAAAAACGCAAAAATTAAGTATAAAAAAATTAAAAATGGCACATATGGTAGTTAACATGTATGTAGTACCCTGAATTGTTAACTTGCAAATGAATGTATTTGAATATACGCATTTTTTAATTGAGTATTCAAATCTACATTTTTGTCTATAGCTTAGATACAGATATATATAGCTAGATACAGATACAGTGCATCCGGAAAGCATTCACAGCGCATCACTTTTTCCACATTTTATGTTACAGCCTTATTCCAAAATGGATTAAGTTCATTTTTTCCTCACAATTCTACATACAACACCCCATAATGACAACGTGAAAAAAGTTTACTTGAGATTTTTGCAAATTTATTTTAACATAAAAAAAACTGAGAAAGCATATGTACATAAGTATTCACAGCCTTTGCTCAATACTTTGTTGATGCACCTTTGGCAGCAATTACAGGCTCAAGTCTTTTTGAATATGATCCCACAAACTTGACACACCTATCCTTGGCCAGTTTTGCCCATTCCTCTTTGCAGCACCTCTCAAGCTCCATCAGGTTGGATGGGAAGCGTCGGTGCACAGCCATTTTAAGATCTCTCCAGAGATGTTCAATCTGATTCAAGTCTGGGCTCTGGCTGGGCCACTCAAGGACATTCACAGAGTTGTCCTGAAGCCACTCCTTTGATATCTTGGCTGTGTGCTTAGGGTCGTTGTCCTGCTGAAAGATGAACCGTCGCCCCAGTCTGAGGTCAAGAGCTCTCTTGAGCAGGTTTTCATCCAGGATGTCTCTGTACATTGCTGCAGCCATCTTTCCCTTTATCCTGACTAGTCTCCCAGTCCCTGCCACTGAAAAACATCCCCACAGCATGATGCTGCCACCACCATGCTTCACTGTAGGGATGGTATTGCCCTGGTGATGAGCGGTGCCTGGTTTCCTCCAAACGTGACGCCTGGCATTCACACCAAAGAGTTCAATCTTTGTCTCATCAGACCAGAGAATTTTCTTTCTCATGGTCTGAGAGTCCTTCAGGTGCCTTTTGGCAAACTCCAGGCGAGCTGCCATGTCCCTTTTACTAAGGAGTAGCTTCCGTCTGGCCACTCTACCATATAGGCCTGATTGGTGGATTGCTGCAGAGATGGTTGTCCTTCTGGAAGGTTCTCCTCTCTCCACAGAGGACTTCTGGAGCTCTGACAGAGTGACCATTGGGTTCTTGGTCACCTCCCTGACTAAGGCCCTTCTCCCCCGATCGCTCAGTTTAGATGGCCGGCCAGCTCTAGGAAGAGTCCTGGTGGTTTCGAACTTCTTCCACTTACGGATGATGGAGGCCACTGTGCTCATTGGGACCTTCAAAGCAGCAGACATTTTTCTGTAACCTTCCCCAGATTTGTGCCACAAGACAATCCTGTCTTGGAGGTCTACAGACAATTCCTTTGACTTCATGCTTGGTTTGTGCTCTGACATGAGCTGTCAACTGTGGGACCTTAAATAGACAGGTGTGTGCCTTTTCAAATCATGTCCAATCAACTGAATTTATCACAGGTGGACTCCAATGAAGCTGCAGAAACATCTCAAGGATGATCAGGGGAAACAGGATGCACCTGACCTCAATTTTGAGCTTCATGGCAAAGGCTGTAAATACTTATGTACATATGCTTTCTCAATTTTTTTATTTTAAAATAAATTTGCAAAAATCTCAAGTAAACTTTTTTCACATTGTCATTATGGGGTGTTGTGTGTAGAATTGTGAGGAAAAAATGAACTTAATCCATTTTGGAATAAGGCTGTAACATAACAAAATGTTGAAAAAGTGATGCGCTGGGAATACTTTCTGGATGCACTGTACCTTTCTAAGCGATACCTAGTGAATTCAGATTGCCACAGGTGGACACATCACAAGAGGATGCACATGACCATACTTTGGAATGCCACGTCAAAGGATCTGAATACTTAAATTGAATGAAAGATTTCATTTTTTGTTTATTAATATATTTACAACCCTGTCTGAAAACATGTTCACTTGTTATTTGGCATTATTGCATGGAGTCTGATGAGCAAAAATGGCAAAGTTATCCATTTAAAATTATGTTGTAGATTTAAAGTGTGCAGAAAGTGAAGAGGTCCAAATACTCTGACTCCTCCACTGTGGATTTTATGTATGTGTGTGTGTGTGTGTATATGTATATATATATATATATATATATATATATATATAATATATATATATATATATATATAATATATATGTGTGTGTATATATGTGTGTGTATATATATATATGTGTGTGTATATACAGTGGTGTGAAAAACTATTTGCCCCCTTCCTGATTTCTTATTCTTTTGCATGTTGTCACACAAAATGTTTCTGATCATCAAACACATTTAACCATTAGTCAAATATAACACAATTAAACACAAAATGCAGTTTGTAAATGGTGGTTTTTATTATTTAGGGAGAAAAAAAAATCCAAACCTACATGGCCCTGTGTGAAAAAGTAATTGCCCCCTGAACCTAATAACTGGTTGGGCCACCCTTAGCAGCAATAACTGCAATCAAGCGTTTGCGATAACTTGCAATGAGTCTTTTACAGCACTCTGGAGGAATTTTGGCCCACTCATCTTTGCAAAATTGTTGTAATTCAGCTTTATTTGAGGGTTTTCTAGCATGAACCGCCATTTTAAGGTCATGCCATAGCATCTCAATTGGATTCAGGTCAGGACTTTGACTAGGCAACTCCAAAGTCTTCATTTTGTTTTTCTTCAGCCATTCAGAGGTGGATTTGCTGGTGTGTTTTGGGTCATTGTCCTGTTGCAGCACCCAAGATCGCTTCAGCTTGAGTTGATGAACAGATGGCCGGACATTCTCCTTCAGGATTTTTTGGTAGACAGTAGAATTCATGGTTCCATCTATCACAGCAAGCCTTCCAGGTCCTGAAGCAGCAAAACAACCCCAGACCATCACACTACCACCACCATATTTTACTGTTGGTATGATGTTCTTTTTCTGAAATGCTGTGTTCCTTTTACGCCAGATGTAACGGGACATTTGCCTTCCAAAAAGTTCAACTTTTGACTCATCAGTCCACAAGGTATTTTCCCAAAAGTCTTGGCAATCATTGAGATGTTTCTTAGCAAAATTGAGACGAGCCCTAATGTTCTTTTTGCTTAACAGTGGTTTGCGTCTTGGAAATCTGCCATGCAGGCCGTTTTTGCCCAGTCTCTTTCTTATGGTGGAGTCGTGAACACTGACCTTAATTGAGGCAAGTGAGGCCTGCAGTTCTTTAGATGTTGTCCTGGGGTCTTTTGTGACCTCTCGGATGAGTCGTCTCTGCGCTCTTGGGGTAATTTTGGTCGGCCGGCCACTCCTGGGAAGGTTCACCACTGTTCCATGTTTTTGCCATTTGTGGATAATGGCTCTCACTGTGGTTCGCTGGAGTCCCAAAGCTTTAGAAATGGCTTTATAACCTTTACCAGACTGATAGATCTCAATTACTTCTGTTCTCATTTGTTCCTGAATTTCTTTGGATCTTGGCATGATGTCTAGCTTTTGAGGTGCTTTTGGTCTACTTCTCTGTGTCAGGCAGCTCCTATTTAAGTGATTTCTTGATTGAAACAGGTGTGGCAGTAATCAGGCCTGGGGGTGGCTACGGAAATTGAACTCAGGTGTGATACACCACAGTTAGGTTATTTTTTAACAAGGGGGCAATTACTTTTTCACACAGGGCCATGTAGGTTTGGATTTTTTTTCTCCCTAAATAATAAAAACCATCATTTAAAAACTGCATTTTGTGTTTACTTGTGTTATATTTGACTAATGGTTAAATGTGTTTGATGATCAGAAACATTTTGTGTGACAAACATGCAAAAGAATAAGAAATCAGGAAGGGGGCAAATAGTTTTTCACACCACTGTATGTGTGTGTATATATATATATATATGTGTGTGTATATATAATAATGTGTGTGTGTGTCTATACATTTTAGTAGCTAGTAATCCACAAAGGGAGAACATTTGTATTATATACACATGCACACACAGTTGGGGGGGGGGTCGGTGTTGTCTTGTTTTTGACAAGATGATGCTACAGTTGGTATGTATAAGCATAGTAAGTTATTCTGTCATAAAAAAAAAATTAAATAACCAAGCTTTTACCATATGAGCAGAGACAGTGTTTTGTGGTGCCATATAAAGGAGTGCTTATGCTTTTAACTGCTTGCCTTTTTAAAGAATCTGAGTTTGTGTGTGGCTGGATTTATCAGCAGGGAATTTGGTTGACAGGGACTTCCCTGAAAGTGGAACTCCAGGTGTGATTTTTCACTTTGTTTACTTAAGTATATAAATGAAAAAGGAGGCTATACGGAGGAAGTTTTTCTGGTTTCGAATTAATCAAGGCAGATCTTTTTTTTTTTTTTTTTTTTAACACTTCAATCTTTTTTACACTAAAATTAACTTGCTGATAATGACATACAAACCGGGCCTTCTGGCAATGTGTATGTTTTTTCAAACACTTTATCAGTGAAACTGAAAGGAAAGAACAGTTGCAGCTTTCTGGGTGAGCTCATTTTAATTTTGGTATAGTGCTTTTCATTGATCTTTTTTCTCCATTCTTTTTACAATAATTGGAATTGGTTGCACCAGGTCAGACTGGTTCATTTTCCCAATTTGAAGGAGCTATGTTAACACAGAAGTGTGGACTTTGCCAGACATGCAACTCAAGCTGCCATTCCTTGCAAATTTAAATTTTCCTTTTAGGACTTCAGATGCTGTGAGACAGTTTTTTGCCATTTTTTTTTTTCCTGTTAATTTGGATAATGTTCAAGCAGTCTTGAAAGTGGAAGTAAGTGAATTTCAGTGCAATAGCAAACTTATTTTTAAGTTTACTAAAGTTTCTTTGCTTCGCTCTACAGATTGTACATGACTCAGGGTTTCTTCCCTAGGCTTTGCAAGCCTTCTGTGCTCATGGCATCATTATTTGGTAGCACATACAGTTGCCAGCAAGTCTTATCACAAATGAAAATTAGCAAAAGCAAGTATAGAAGCGAACCAACAGATACAAATCTTTGCAATAAATGAACTGTTGTAACAACCAGATTCTTAGTTGATATTAGCAGTTTGAGCAGCAGCAAGCAGTTCCATGTTCATGACCAGAAGAGTGTCCCAGTGAGATCACTTTACTTTAAACTTACTGTCAAACTGGTGCTTTGGCATTGCTTTTAGTAAACCGTTTTATTTTTAAAACATCTCTGAGAGCAATTTTAAAAAAAAAATGGAATGTTTGTCAGTAACACGTGCTGCATTGCCTGGGTTCAGAGGCACACCTAGACTTAATATAGTCCACTGTATGAGTCATTATTTACAAAAGAGTTTGCCCACCCCTGTTTAGACTAATATAATAATCAAAGGTACAGATGAACTGGAGAGTTCAGTTAAAGATGAGAATGAGAGTGTAGATCATAATAGAATGACATGCTTTTGAGTCCCTTCTTAACAGGTGACCTCTAGAGAAGTACTTCCCTTTTCACCTCTGCAGACTCTCTGCATACCACCTTAAAGTCATCTTCTTACTAGTACCAACAACTGGCATCTAGTGCATAGACTTTTCACAATAACAAAAATCATTACTTATTAATATATATTTTTAATATATTTGTTTCTGATTTTAACTTATTGTGTTGTCCTGCTTCATACTAATTTCCAACTTTAATGTAATGAGTGCGCTTGCTCTTTGTAGCACAGTTTCTGCAGGTTTGGTAAAATGCATGGCTGTTTTAATCTTAAGCTGTTCTCCATAGAAAGTCTCTGTCTGTACTTGGATTTTAGTACATTGAGTGCAGAAAAGTCGCTCTCATGGAGGTATGTGATTAGAAAATGCAACAGGAACTTCACAGCCACATATGAAAGCTCTGGATATTCAGTATGAAAAATGCAACCAAATGTCAGCTAGCAGTTTGTGTTGCTGTTCACTTTTCAAATCTCTGTTCACAGCAATCTCTCTTGCTGACTTGGGGAGGGGAGATGAGGAGTGGGGGTGCTTGTGCAACAGCTGATATAATTGTAAACCAATATTCAATTGCAGGAAGGTACACATGAAACTTCTCATCCAGATGTGTGAGATGGTCATTGATGTCTTGTTTGTTGCACTCTACCAGGCCAAGTTGGTTGGCAAAGACAAATTCGTTCTGGGAAGGAAAAACCTGGGTATTATTGTCCATCATAGATTGAGGAAAATGCAAGCTTTTTTTTTTTTTTTTTAATCATCGCCCAAATTCTCTCATGCACATTAAATATATTAGGCAGATATTTACATTATTTAAATGAGAGAAAAAATGTCAGTAAGGTAGTCTAACCACAAGATCCAATTGGTGTCATGAAAGTACGCTGGAAGGTGAAATGGATGAGAATAAAGGAACCTCATTTTGTAACTCAAAAAGCAAAAAAAAATTATTTGAACACTTTACCTCATGAAGACCAACGTACTTAGGTGTGAAGTAGCACAGCTGAAAATGTACTTGGATTCAGTGGACTTGCTTTAATGACATTTAACAATCTTACCAGCATTGTCCAAAACCCCTTTTAGACTGGTTAGCCTGGCCTTTGTAGCGAAAGCTTCCCTGTGTTTGCTAAAGTGGGTCCAAGTTGCATCAGGGGCAACTGCCTGAATACGGATTGCTACCCATTGATTTGGCACCGTCCACAGACCACAAACACTGGTAGTTGTAGGTAATTGTCACTGGGTACTGATAAAAGTGTAGCCCAGCTTGGTGAATTTGTCATCATTTTTATGCCACCTCGCCAGACTGTTTTTTCACTTGGTCACTTGTTTCTTCATTGTTGTTGCTGTGGAATGTCGACAAAAGCCGATTGGAAGCTCTCCTCTGTCCCATAAGAAACGATCGTTTCTGGTGCTGCTTTGGGTGTGTTGCAGGTAGCTGTGCTAGAAGATTTAGTCTTATTCAACTTTAACCACATGTTAATTCAGTTTCAGAATTAAGCTGCCTAGTTTTAGAGAAGATGTAACACAATTTGTCTGCCAGATGCAAATAATAAGCAATTGTGCTCTTTTCCCTCATTGGAACATTTGAATGAGACAATGGTTTTCAGCAATTGTAAATTAAGTTACATACTATATATACACTAGGGGGCATATGCACAGTGCAGATCAACAGAGAAAATGGATGTTCTGTTGTAAAATTCACCATTAAATTTACAATTGTTCCCATACCCCTTGGAGAGTCTTTATGTATCCATGGGAGGACACGTACCACACTTGGAGAACCACTGATCCAGAGCAAAGCACCACCTGTCTTGCACATATAGTTTCTTTCATTGTAAACACCAGCGCAATGTGGGAAATGAGTTTTCTGTAATGCATTTTATATCCGTTTCATCCCAGGTCTAAGCACAGTGTCCTAATTGGACAGTCTTAGCCTTGAGCGGAGGAAGTTTGGTTAGGACCTAATTCAGATTGTGAAAACTATTCAGAGGCATTGATAAAGTGGGTTCAATCGAATTCTTTTAGCTAAATGCTGAATTGGGTACTCGAGGACACTCATGGAAAGTAAGGGGAAGTGTATTTAAGACTGAAGACAGGAAGTACATTTTCATACAAAGAGTTGTGGGAACAAGCTATAGAAGCATGTAGTGGAGCAGGAAAACTCTTTAAACAATTTTTTAAAAACCATCTGGATGAGATATTGGGACAGCTTAGCTATTAGCTTACCAAATGAGCGACAAATTAACTGAATGGTCTCCTCTTGTTTTGTCAAACTTCTTTTGTTCTTATAGCAAGTACAAAATAGAGGGTGGGTTCTCATCATAGTAATAATGTGTCAGCATCTTTGCAATTGGCAGATTTATGAGCGACTTTATTTACAGTGCATCCGGAAAGTATTCACAGCGCATCACTTTTTCCACATTTTGTTATGTTACAGCCTTATTCCAAAATGGATTAAATTCATTTTTTTCCTCAGAATTCTACACACAACACCCCATAATGACAACGTGAAAAAAGTTTACTTGAGGTTTTTGCAAATTTATTAAAAATAAAAATACTGAGAAATTCCATGTACATAAGTATTCACAGCCTTTGCTCAATACTTTGTCGATGCACCTTTGGCAGCAATTACAGCCTCAAGTCTTTTTGAATATGATGCCACAAGCTTGGCACACCTATCCTTGGCCAGTTTCGCCCATTCCTCTTTGCAGCACCTCTCAAGCTCCATCAGGTTGGATGGGAAGCGTCGGTGCACAGCCATTTTAAGATCTCTCCAGAGATCTGGCTGGGCCACTCAAGGACATTCACAGAGTCGTCCTGAAGCCACTCCTTTGATATCTTGACTGTGTGCTTAGGGTCGTTGTCCTGCTGAAAGATGAACCGTCGCCCCAGTCTGAGGTCAAGAGCGCTCTGGAGCAGGTTTTCATCCAGGATGTCTCTGTACATTGCTGCAGTCATCTTTCCCTTCATCCTGACTAGTCTCCCAGTTCCTGCCACTGAAAAACATCCCCACAGCATGATGCTGCCACCACCATGCTTCAATGTAGGGATGGTGCCAGGTTTCCTCCAAACGTGACGCCTGGCATTCACACCAAAGAGTTCAATCTTTGTCTCATCAGACCAGACAATTTTCTTTCTCATGGTCTGAGAGTCCTTCAGGTGCCTTTTGGCAAACTCCAGGCGGGCTGCCATGTACCTTTTACTAAGGAGTGGCATCCATCTGGCCACTCTACCATACAGGCCTGATTGGTGGATTGCTGCAGAGATGGTTGTCCTTCTGGAAGGTTCTCCTCTCTCCACAGAGGACCTCTAGAGCTCTGACAGAGTGACCATCGGGTTCTTGGTCACCTCCGTGACTAAGGCCCTTCTCCCCCGATCGCTCAGTTTAGATGGCCAGCCAGCTCTAGAAAGAGTCCTGGTGGTTTCGAACTTCTTCCACTTGCGGATGATGGAGGCCACTGTGCTCATTGGGACCTTCAAAGCAGCAGAAATTTTTCTGTAACCTTCCCCAGATTTGTGCCTTGAGAAAATCCTGTCTCGGAGGTCTACAGACAATTCCTTTGACTTCATGCTTGGTTTGTGCTCTGACATGAACTGTCAACTGTGGGACCTTATATAGACAGGTATGTGCCTTCCCAAATCATGTCCAATCAACTGAATTTACCACAGGTGGACTCCAATTAAGCTGCAGAAACATCTCAAGGATGATCAGGGGAAACAGGATGCACCTGAGCTCAATTTTGAGCTTCATGACAAAGGCTGTGAATGCTTATGTACATGTGCTTTCTCAATTTTTTTATTTTTAATAAATTTGCAAAAATCTCAAGTAAATGTTTTTCACGTTGTCATTATGGGGTGTTGTGTGTAGAATTCTGAGGAAAAAAATGAATTTAATCCATTTTGGAATAAGGCTGTGAATACTTTCCGGATGCACTGTACATAGGTGTGACACCAGTGTATGGTGCAAGTGATCTCCTCATTTCAAAATCTTTCTAGAATGAGTTAGTTGTTGCCATTGACTTCTGCGTTCCTCCCTTAACATCCAAGGCCAGGGTGAAACTGGTCTTTTTTCTTGGGTCTGTTGCCTTCTTGTCTTCTGACGATTTTTTTTCTCTAACTTCTCAGGCTCCACACTGTGAACATGCATTCTGCAATGCCTGCATCACCCAGTGGTTCTCTCAGCAGCAGATCTGCCCAGTGGACCGAACAGTGGTCACTCTTGCGCACCTGCGGCCTGTACCAAGAATTATGCGCAACATGCTCTCCAAGCTCCAGATAACCTGTGACAACTCTGTGTTTGGCTGCAGTGCCATCCTGCGGCTTGACCAACTGCAGTCTCACCTCAAAGACTGTGAACACAATCCCAAGAGGCCAGTCATGTGTGAAGAGGGCTGTGGGTATGTATAAATGGGTCAGGTGCCCAGTTTTGGATCGGGTGGTCTTATGTTTAGTTTCCTGAGTCGGCACAGCTTGCAAAGCTGTTCCTGCTGTTAGGGTTTAGCTAGAACGAATGAGTTGTGTTATAGACTTGGACACACCTGTACTACTAAGCACTGGGCAGCATTAGTTATCCAGTGATGTTGATCAGCTGCAGCGGTTTCTGTTTCTTCCCACTTGAAGATGTTTTTATGTCTGCTGTAAATATCATACACCGGGTCTTAAGTGGCCTGCCTTTATTTATTTAGTTTTTTTTTCTGTTTTTGTGGGTGATATTCATCACATTGTGGTTTTAGAATGCAAATGGTATGGCAAATGCAGAGTTTGTCCGACTAAATTATCCTACACTCTGGCGTAATGCCCTGCTGTTGCTTCCTGTTTGTGGTGTTTGGAAATGAAAAATGAAGTCAATTGTTTTTTTGTTTTTTTTAATAATCAAGACTGCTTGGCATTTTGCAATATCCCTGGAGTCCTTAATTGTTACCGACATTAACATCCATCTACTCCCTTACAGGCTTGAGATGCCAAAGGATGAGCTACCAAACCACAAATGCATTAAGCACTTGCGCATAGTAGTGCAGCAGCAGCAGACCAAGATAGCCGAGCTGGAGAAGACGGCAGCTGAGCATAAGCACCAGCTGGCTGAGCAGGTATGGTGTGTGAGTGTATTTGGGGATGGGGTACTTACTTTTTTTTAAGGCACTGTATTTGCCCCTTCCTAATCTGCTGTTTTTATATATTTTTCACAATAAATGACTTAAGATCTTTAGAGTAAATTTGAAAATAGATAAAATGAACCAGAATGACCATATAGCACCACTTCTAAATTGCTACTTAATATGTTCAAGTTATAAAGTTATCCAGCAACTGTATTGCCCATTTGAAATTGTAAATTTCCCCTAACCAAAGTACATTGATAATTTAGACTCTACTGAACACAGCCATCCCTGTTAATCTAAACCTCACAGTGACTGTGATGTTGTCGCCACAAGGTGTCTAAAAGAACACTGGGCCTCAATCAAAGAAAATTCCTGAAGAGAAAAAAGATTCTTTAAACTTACTAATTAGGGAAGAGTTATGAAGCCATTTTTAAGGTTGTGGTACTCTTAATGCACCACAGTGAGAGCCATTATCTAAAAATGGAGAACATTCGAACAGGAAAGACCAGCCTGCCAAAATGACCCCAAGGGAAATTGCAACGACTTATTTAAAAAGTCACAGAAAATCCTATTCCCAGAAGAATATCCAAAGAATTTAAGGCTACTCAGGCCTCGGCTAAGGTTAGTGTTTGTCTCCAGACTGAGGAAAAATGTGATTGATTGGGAGAGTAGTAAAGTGAAAACATCTGCTATCCAAGAGCAACATAAGTGCTCACCTCACATTTACAAAGAAAACACCTGGATGATCTCCAGGCTTTTTGGAATAATGTTATGTGGAGAGATGAGTCTAAATTAGATCTCTTTGGATGACACGGGTCTCTCTATTCAGTTAAACAGTAAGAATAACAGACCTACAATAAAACATAGGGATGCTAGTGTGATGGTTGGCAGATTCTTTAAAAGTCTTGACATTATTGAAGGAATCATTAATTTTGCACTTTACCAAAAGTTCTTAAGAAGAATGTCCTGCCATCTGTTTGTGACCTGAAGCTGAAAGGCAATGACCCAAAACACAAAAGCAGGTCTATAAACAGAATGGCTTAGAAAGAAGTTTTACAATGGCCTATTCAGATTCCTGTATTGAACAAACTAGAGATGCTGTGGCAGGACCTGAAATGAGCAGTTCACACTCGCAAATCTACCAAGCAGATCTGCAAGGAAGAGTGGGTGAAAATTCCTCAAAAGCCATGTGAAAGACCAATATCAAACTATAGAAAGCATTTAGTTATGATTACTGCTGCTAAAGGTGCTGCAACCAAATATTGAGACTATGCGGGAAATTGCTTTTTCATGTGGGTGATAGGACTGTTGAATTATTAAAGTCCTGATTTAAAAACTGTTGTGTTCACTCAGGTTCAAATTTAATCAAATTTTGTATTTCACATACTGTATAATTTGTTTGTAGTGAAATGCTTAGTGGCTCAACTCCAATGATTGCCTTTAAAAATAATGTAAAGGGACAATAACAATAAATTACTTCATAAATATCAAATATCATTGACAGAATTTTAAATATGTGATCAATAATAACAAAATAAATAACTTAGTTGTGAGTTACCAATAGGGCATTGTGTAGATTTGGACACTTTCCTTATTTGTGATGCGTATTGACTCTGGAAAAAGCTTTTCCTCAGTCTCTCTGAAGTGGACTTTAGGTGGCAGTACTATTGACCTGACCACTATGTACTTACAAAGTACAGCAAAGAGGCCGTTATTGGGATTGCTGGTATTACTGGTATCTATCTTTGCCCTGGTCTGACATCATTTGGTGTAGATGTCCTTGAAATTGGAAAGTGAATACTCAGTGAGCGGTACACTCGCTTGTAGAGCCTTGCAGCCCTGTCCCATGTGGTGTCCAAACCAGACATTAATACTTCCTGTCGGGATACTTTCAGTGCTGGATGTGTACATGTTCTTTAGTAATTACGAGGGCAGCCTAAAATCCATGAAATCTCTGAGATGGTAAAGCTATCATCCTGCCCTTTTTCACCAAGTGTTGGTTTAATGTGGACACCAAGGTATCATAATTTGTCCACCCTCTCCACGTCAGTGTTAATACTTTTGGTAGTGCCTTGCTATGTGGTTGCGAGACATGGATGCTATCCAGTGACCTGAGATGAAGACTAGACTCCTTTGGTACTGTGTCACTTTGGAGAATCCTTGTGTACCACTGGTTTGACTTTGTGTCGAATGAGCAGTTGTTCATGGAGTCCTGAATGAGAAACATTGCTTGCATTGCGAGGGAACGTCGGTTACAACACTACGACCATGTGGTGCGATTCCCCCGAGGGTGATCCGGCTCACAGGATCCTCATTGTTGAGGACCTGAGCAGCTGAACCAGGTCAAGGGGATGCCCACTGGACCATGAGTCTGCCAGGGGGGGTTGCCAACCAGTATCGAAGGCTGTTTCGTCGTGTGGTGGGTGCGGCAGTGCGCTTTACCAGTGCATGCTCCCCAACCTGATCTGAGTGCCTCTGCTGTTTTCTCCCATGTCCACAATTGGCTTCTTTTTCTTTCTGACATTCAGGCGTAGACTATTTTCCTGACACCAGTATGACAGACTCCACACTTCATCCAGGTTAGGCTGTTCATTGTTTTTTTTTAGATATCATGACAACCACAGCTGTGTCATCAGCAAACTTGACAATGATTTTAGAGTCCTGTGCAGCCTTACAGTCATGTGTGGAGGAAGCACAGCCCTGTGGAGAGCGTGTGTTGAGCATGAGAGATGATGAAGAGTGGTCACCCACTCAAACCACTTTGGGTCTGCCCAGCTACACAATGAAGTGCTCAGACACGGGTCTTGAACTTTATGATGAGCGTAGAGGGGATTATTGTGTCAAATGGAGAATTGCATTCACATAGAATTTCCTCTCTTGTTGTCAAGGTGAGTCTGTATTGTATGATGGTATCCTCTGTGGATCTACTGGAGCATTATGCAAACTGTAACGGATCCAGTTTTTTTTTTTTTTTTTTTGGCAGAAAAGAGCATATGTTATTTATTTATTTATTTATGTTTGTGTAGACTTTTGTACTAGTCTTGTACTGTGTTAGCCATTATGTATGTAGTGAGAAGTCAAGCAAAATGACACCTTTTATAGCAGGGGTGGCGAACTCCAGGCCTTGAGTGCCGCAGTGGCTGCAGGTTTTCATTCTTACCATCTTCTTCATTAGTGACCAGTGTTTGCTGATGATTACTTCTTTTAATTAACTTGACTCAGGCCCCATAGTTGTTTCGTTTTTCTTTAATGAGCAGCCAAACAATAATGAGAGACAAAACAAACCACCACATGACCAGCTCCCCTGTGCCCATCACACAATATCTGAAATTAAAGAGAGGTGATGGTCTTGGTTGATCTCTCAGGTCACCAAAACATTTTGACGGTGCTCTTAGAAAGAACAGAAAAACAGTTTTCGAAATGTGTGCTATGGCAGAATGAGAGCAGCAACAAGCCATGGAATTAAAAAAAAAAAAAAAAAAAAGGGTGTAATTAACAGCAAGAATTGGCTTCTCATTAAGAAAGTGATTGGAGTGAAATTGGTTGGAGTTTGAAGCCCCAGATTAGCTGGTTATCTGTTAGCTTGTTTCACATCTCATTTCTGCTTGGCAGTCATTTAATGAAGAAAAGAATCAATTCAGAGGGCTGAACTCTTCTAACAGGGCTATTAAAGTGATGGGGGGAAAAAAGTTAATTAGCAGTGAAAACTGCTCACTGATTAGGAAAAGGGTTAGAATGAAAACCTGTAGCCACTGCGGCACTCCAGACCAGGAGTTCGCCGTCCCTGTTTTATTGGCTAACTAAAAAGATTACAATATGCAAGCTTTTGAGGCATCTTGCCTGAAAAAGGGGTCCTAAGTTGCCTTGAAAGCTTGCATATTGTAATCATTTTAGTTAGCCAATAAAAGGTGGCATTTTACTTGACCTCTGTGTAGCCTTTCGAAACAATCCATTGCTTATAGCATTAGTGCTCATTCTCTAATATGTTTCACCTGTAGGTCTGAGGCCATTCATTGTGTAAAACTTGTAAAAACAGGATACAAGGAAAGGGCAAATACTTTTTCACAGCACTGCGGTGCCAGGATGCAGGGTCTTCTAAAAACTACACTTCATTTCTTTTCTAGAAACGTGATATTCAACTATTGAAAGCTTACATGCGAGCAATTCGAAGCGCCAACCCCAACCTACAGAACCTTGAGGAGACCATTGAGTATAATGAGATTTTAGAGTAAGTTGGTGTTTTTGTGCCTCTCACCTGATTTTTGTGTGCGCTGGTCAGCCATGGTCACCTTCTTCAATTTTATTTTTTTTTATTTATTTTTTTACCAGATGGGTGAACTCCTTGCAGCCTGCAAGAGTGACTCGCTGGGGTGGAATGATCTCAACACCAGATGCTGTACTGCAGGCAGTGATTAAGCGTTCTCTCATCGACAGTGGCTGCCCCTTGTCTATCGTCAATGACTTGATTGAAAATGCCCATGAGCGCAACTGGCCCCAGGGCCTGGCCACCCTGGAGACACGGCAGATGAATCGGCGCTACTATGAAAATTATGTTGCTAAGCGTATCCCCGGCAAGCAGGCAGTAGTGGTGATGGCATGTGAGAATCAGCACATGGGAGAGGACATGATACTCGAACCTGGACTTGTTATGATATTTGCACATGGAGTGGAGGAGATCCTATAATCCACGGGAGCTGGAGGGTGAGGGTTTTCGGGTTGTTCAGCACAGCTGATTGGAGGAAGAGGAGCAGCGTTCAGTCATGTTATGTGTGAATGGCTTTACCCAAAAAAGAAACGAAAGGCACTATGGCACATGGCAGGCAAATAAGTTGCCCCTTCTCTCCTTAACGCCCCATCTCATGTGTCTGAGCTCGTTTCCATTTCCCAGGAGAAGCTTTAAGAATCTTCAGGGTGGCTGCACTGAAATTAACCAACTGAATGCTGTGTGCTTGGTATGCATAACCTCTCTGCTCCTGGCATAGGCCCCTGCCATCCATTGGACCACTTGGCTGTCTCACTGGGTTCTCTTAAGGACACCCACCCGAGTGTCAAAATTTTCTGGCTTATTATTAGAGCAAGAAGATTTGTGAATGTTCCAGAAGTCTGCATTTCATGTACCTGCACCTTGGTGCAGGGCTGAGAGCTCACATCACAGCTGTGTCAACTATTCAGAGAGATGAGTTAGGGGCCTATAGTCAGATATCAGATTTAAAGCCCAGCCCATGCCAACACTCTTGGCTGGCACTCTGTGTTGCCATCCTGTCCAGTTGGGCTTGCCATTTCTAGGATAAGGGCATATGAGGTTTGAAAACTGGGGAGTGCAATCTGTCATATTAAAGTGGAGGCATTCCTCCACATCATCCCAGAAAATCTAGAAGGACCATTCCTGTGTGAATATTACCCACTCTTCCACTCCAGCTTGGGTTCCACAACATGATGATTAATGTAAGACGATATATACTACATCCCAGGAGGTTCCAGTTCAAAGAAGGGGACAACATAGAGTAAACTGTGGAGTCCCGAGGAAGAACTTTGCAAATAAGTGTACCTCACAGAAGAACCCGTACCCACCCATGTCTCTGGTATTCCATCTTCTAACCCTCCTTGTGATGATGGGCCTGTCCCTTAGTAGCTGCTGTGTTTTCTGTTTTGTTTTTTTTTTTTTTTGTTTTTTAAGCGGTCCCCACTTTCTCGCCTACCATGCTCTTGTTTCTGTTCCTTTCTGCTCTCTCACTTGACCTTTTCTTTTACTTCCCTTCTCTATAAGTATCTTTGCCACAATTTTTGGGTTTCTCTTTCCATTCATCCCTTTGTGAGTGTTGGCTCCACCCCTTTCCACTTGTTTTACTGCTGGCGCCACCCCTTTCCATTTGTTTTTTTCTTGGTCCTTACATTCTTTGGCTGTCAGCCAGTTGACGGTTGCCAGGATTTTTTTTGTGTGTTTTTGTTTTTGTGGTTGGTTATTTTTTGTATTTTATATATATATATATATATATATATAAAAATACATACCCGTTTGTCGGCACCACTAAAGGGTCCAGGATATATTTTTTCCACTACCCCCCACCACGTTCCCACGTATGGACTTGTTTCTGTGACAAGTGGGCACCTTATGTTCCACATGTTGTTCTTGTGTGTCCTCTCAACATTTTTTTTTTTGACCTCCCGAAGGACTTTTAAGACATTCTGATTTCAAAAGTAGTGGGGATTATGATTGAAGTACCACCTTCATCCATGGGATGCAGCAAGACTGACCATTTTGAGCCCCAGCTTTCCACACCCCACTACCAGTGGGCAGTTAACCCCCCCCCCCCAAGTGCTTGTGCATCTTGTGTTAATCCTGCCATGACATGCTTCAAGCTGTACATCCTTGTCTTCTCACTGACCGATTGTCCCTGATGTATGATAACCTGATTTATTAAAATGAAAAAATAAAAAATAAAAAGAAAGCTGAAACAGTGTCCTTCAGTTGTGTTTGCTTTGTTTGGGTGGGCACCGGTGCCCAGGTTGGCTGCACTGCTGTTTTTCCAGTTTGTTGGTAGCTTCTCCTGTGGTCTTGAGGTGAGACTCTCTTGCTCTTACAGTGAGGACCTCTATTGCGTCAGCTGCTGTGGCTTACACCCCAGCTTCTTGGTTTTGTAAGCCATGTTGGCCGAGTGTTTGTTTTATACAGTAGTCAAAATCACCTTATCTGAGCTTTGGCTGTGACATGCGTTTGTTTCTCTTCTGTGGTTACATATCATCATCTCTGTGGTTGACCAAGTGACCACGAGCAGCCTCAGAAAATAATGAAGATTTGGCTTCTGACTTCCTTGAATTTGTGTAGCTAGCAGCTGCCTTTTTGTTTCTGGCTTGGAAAGCTCTTTCCTTCCTGCTGCCTAATATTTTTAGCTTGGAAAGGAGGGCTGGCCATCAGTTTGTTACCACAGAAGGGCAACATGCCCATTCCATAATTTGGTTCTCCTGTTGGGACCCTCTGACCCTGACATGAGTCTCCATGTACCCCAACAAGTTGACTTGTTCCTAATACTGGTGACCCACCCAACCTCTGACTTGTTCACACGTCCATTCTCTCTGCACCAGATTGCATTTGAGCCGTCCTTTTGAATTTGTGTCACGCCGCTCAACAACATCCTGGCACTTGTGCTCTCGTTTCTGAAGGCGAGTGACAGCATGTCTGCAGCCGGAGACACAAAAGCTGCCGCGCAAGCACCTGAACCCGCCTCCGCTGCCTTGTTTTGGTTTCCTGTGTGGGCAGGGGGAGCCTGGAGCAGGAATGGGTGCAGCAAGCCCAAGTGTGTGTATGTGTGTGTGTGTGTGTGTGTGTGTGTGTGTGTGTGTGTGTGTGTGTGTGTGTATGTGTGTGTTTGTGTGTCTGTCTGTGTCTCTAGAGAATGCTCTGCTGGTGGTCTCATTTACGGTTAATGGGTATGGTGGCACTAAAGTGGCTTTTTGAACTTGGGTCTGTCTCTGTAACCATAGTGCATGCCGTGGTGGGCATCTCCTTTGTTAGCTTTTGACTAGAATGACGGGTGTGACCTTTGACCTTTTGTTCAATCCACTGATAAACCTCCATATGTGCTGCTTTTGTGCCATCACATGTCACACAAACCACCTGTGCCATTTGGCCACCCACTCAGACTTCTCCAGGCATTAGTGATTACCAGTGCTGACCTGTGGATGATGTGTCTTTTGATTTGGGGTGCTGTGGGGGTGAAGGTGCAGGCCTGCTCACCGCACCTTGTGGTTTGACTTACCATTTGTTTCTTGCTTCTTTTTTTTTTTTTTTTTTTTTTTTTTCCCCTTCTGTGAAGCGGATGTGCGTCGCAATTTCCACCATAAGGCATGCCCTGCACGTCTCGTGCCTTGGCGGTTTTGTGCAGCTCTTGCTGAGCTCACAATTCACTGAAGAGCAATGATGGCAGGTGGGATCTGCATGGGGGCTGACCTGGAGAAAGAGCAGCCTGGCTGGGCCTTACCCTGATCATCCAGCCTGGGCTTTTGGTACTTCATCCTGAGTGTGATGGCCACAGGCTAAATATCTTGATGGCCTGTTGCCAAAAGAACAGGAAAGTCCAAGATGAAGCTGCGAGTGGCTTGAACCTGTGTATGGGGAGGGAGGGGGTGGGCGGGTGCTGCTGGTCAAGTCTTGAGAGGGTCAATTCCAGTAACCGTGAATGGCCTGATCAAGACTGGAATGCTTGGAAGCAGTAGGTTAGGTTAGGTTAGGTTTCTTTATTTAGTCATGTTTACACAGGAAAACATGAAATGCCCATTCCATAACATGAAATACCCATTCCCACTAGCCAGGGTCATTTTTCTTTTAGTCAAGTGAGGAGGTGCTACTGACGGTGGCAGCACCCAGGTGAAATTCTTATACTGCTGGATCAGTTGAGTGGCAGAAAGACATAGGATAGGCACTATATAATCGATGGATGAATAGATGAAAAGGCACTATGTAATATAGAGAGTGTAATGAGGCTGAAATGAAGAGAACCCACTGAGATAGATAGATAGATGTGAAAGGCACTATATAATAGATAGATACTTTATTAATCCCAAGGGGAAATTCACATACTCCAGCAGCAGCATACTGATAAAAAACAATATTAAAGAGTGATAAAATGCAGGTATAACAGACAACTGTATAATAACGTTTACCCCCCAGAGTGGAATTGAAGAGTCGCATAGTGTGGGGTGTGGGGGAGGAATGATCTCCTCAGTCGGTCAGTGGAGCAGGACGGTGACAGCAGTCTGTTGCAGAAGCTGCTCCTGATAAGGGCCTCACAGTCCTAAACCCGACTGGTCACTAGTGATTGGGTCAGTTCTCCTTTAGCTGGCCAAGATGGTTGGACTTTGCACTGCACATCCAGCAGGTCCGAGACAGGCCATGTATGTGAGAGGGGCATTGCCCAAGTCAGTGTTTTTTTTTTTTTTTTTTAAGCTGGTGCCAGCTCGATGGATTGAAGTGAAGGGCACTATATGCTCGATAGATGGATGTGTTCATCAGTACCAAGTGGGCACATGCAACTGACAGAGGCACCCCCAATTTAATTTCTTGTCTATGTCAGGTAGTTGGTTGTGAAAGGCACTATATATTTGACTGCTATGAAAGGGAATGTATAATTGACAGGCAGGCAGATGGATAAATGGGAAAGGCACTAACTAGGGGGTAGTGTAGCATGACTGAAATGGGAAGAGCTTGCTGCAAAACGAAGGAAGATGGTCTAAGGCAGGGGTCGCCAACTCCGGTCCTGGAGGACCACCGTGGCTGCAGGTTTTCATTCTAACCCTTTTTTTTAATGAGTGTGTTGTTTGTGCTAATTCACTTCTTTTGAATTCATTTCAATTGATCTACTCTTGAAGACTCGATCCCCTTAATTGTTTCATCCATTTTCCAACCCGCTGAATCCGAACACAGGGTCACGGGGGGTCTGCTGGAGCCAATCCCAGCCAACACAGGGAACAAGGCAGGATCCAATCCTGGGCAGGGCGCCAACCCACCACAGGACACTCACACACACACACACACACCCAGCACACACAATAGGGACATTTTTTAGAATCCACCTAACCTGCATGTCTTTGGACTGTGGGCGGAAACCCACACAGATACGGGGAGAACGCGGGAAGTGAACCCGGGTCTCCTTACTGCGAGGCAGCAGAGCTACCATTGCGCCACCATGCCGCCCTTAATTGTTTCTTTTTTACTTAATTGGCAGCCAAACAATAATGAGATGGAAAACGAGCCAAAACAACTGGTGTCCATCACACAATATCTGAAAATAAAGAAAGGTGAAGGTCTCAGGAATGTCGGTCTGCTCAGGTCCCCAAAACATTTCACCAGAGCTCTTAGAAAAGAGAAAATCAACAGAATCGGTGCCTAATTAAGCAGCTGGTTGGAGTGAAATTGGTTGGCGTTTGAGGCCCCGAGTTGGTCTTCTGTTGGCTCCCTCGCTTCACATTTCTCTTTGGGTGCCATTTAAGGAAAGGAATGAAGCAATTCAGAGGAACAAATCTATAAAGGAGAAGCCAATTAAAATGATTTCACAAAAAGTTAATTAGCACAAATGGGACACTCAGAAAAGGGTTAGAATGAAAACCTGCAGCCACGGTGGTCCTCCATGACAGGAGTTGGTAACCCCTGGTCTTAGGCACTATAAAGAATGGAAAAGCACCATATAATTTGACAGCTTGACCGTATTCCTTTCTGAGGCACCATATAATGGATAGTAGAACTTCACCAAAGTGGAGAGAGCTTTCTGCAAAAAGACAAACTGCTCACTTTCAGAGTTCCAATTGATCACAAGAGAGGGGGTCAGGACTCCGTACTTCACATACAGCAGCCCAGAGTGGGGGGGGTACACAACCGTGAGGGGTATTGCCCAACTAAATTCCCCACCCATGCCTGATACAGGGGCATCTCAATAAATTAGAATATCATTAAAGTTCATTTATTTCAGTAATTCAATTCAAAAAGTGAAACTCCTATATAATATAGATTCATTACACACAAAGTGATATATTTCAAGTGTTTTATTTCTTTTCATTTTGCCGATTATGGCTTACAGGTAATGAAAACCCAAAAGAAAATTTGAATATTGTGACAAAGTTCCATATTGTAGATTCCTGATGTCCCACTCCACTCACCTGCAAAGGGTTCCTGAGCCTTGAAATGGTCTCTCAGTCTGCTTCAGTAGGCCACACAATCAGACTGCTGACTTGACGGTTGTCCAGAAGACAGTCACTGAGACCCTCACTCCACAAAGAGGGGACGTCACAAAAGGTCACTGCTGAAGAAGCTGGCTGTTCACAGAGTGATGTATCCAAGCAGATTAGTGGAAAGTGGAATGGAAGGAAAAAATGTGACACAAGCAACAGGGCTAAGCACAGCCTTGAGAGGATTGTGAAGAATTTGGGGGGGGGGGGGTTGACAAGGAGTGGACTGTGGCTGGAGTCAGTGCTTCAAGAGTCACCACACACTGACGTGTGTATCTGGGACATGGGCTACAACTATAACAGCATTCCTGGTGTCAACCAGAGACAACGTCAGAAGTGTCTTACCTGGGCTAAGAAAACGGACTGGACTGTTAACAGCTCAGTGGTCCAGAGTCCTCTCTTCAGATCCATTTGGAAATCAGAGTTGGACCCAGAGTCTGGAGGAAGAGTGGAGAGGCACAGAATCCAAGTTGCTTGAGGTCCAGTGTGAAGTTTCCACAGTCGTTGAAGATTTGGGGAGCCATGTCACCTGCTGGTGTTGCTCCGCTGCGTTTTATTTATCAAGTCCAAAGTCAGCGCAGCCAGCCGTCTACCAGGACATTTTTAGAGCACTTCATGGGCACCTGTGCTGACGAGCTTTATGGAAATGCGGATTTCGTTTACCAGCAGGACTTGGCACCTGCCCACCCTGCCAAAAGTACCAACACCTGGTTTAATGACCATTGGCCAGCAAACTCGCCTGACCTAAACCCCACAGAGAATCTGTCAAGAGGAAGATGAGAGACAGCAGAGCCAACAATGCAGACGAGCTGAAGGCCACAATCAAAGCATCCTGGGCTTCCATAACACCTCAGCAGTGCCATACGCTGATCGCCTCCATGCCAGTCATTCATGCCAAAGGAGCCTCGACCAAGTATTGAGTGCCTACATGGACAGACTCTTCAGTAGGCTAACATTTCTGGATTAAAAATATATATATATTTTTTTTTATTGGTCTTATGTAATATTCAAATTTTCAGAGATACTGAATGTTGAGTTTTCTTTACCTGTAAGCCATAATCAGCAAAATCAAAAGAAATAAGCGCTTGAAATATATCACTGTGCATAATGAATCTACAGAATAAAGGAGTTTCACTTTTTGAATTGAATTATTGAAATAACTTGATGATATTCAAATTTATTGAGATGCACCTGTAGATGGGTGTGAAAGGCACTGTTGTTTCGGACTGATAGATATGAAATGCACTACATTCATAATAATTTTTTTTTAATAATTTTTTTGCATTTATATAGCGCTTTTCTCACTTGCAACTGCAGGTTAAGGGCCCAACAGAGCAGAGTTCCTATTGGCATTTTACGGGATTCAAACCGGCAACCTTCCGATTGCCAGTGCAGATCCCTAGCCTCAGAGCCACCACTCCGCCTAGTGACATTATCTGTACATTAGTGACGACAAATGGTTAAAGGTGCTATATAGTAGATGGATATACAATTAGATATGAAAGGTGCTATATTAGTGAAAGGTTGATGGTCAAAGGCACTGGTGCAACAAGGTTGAAATAATAAGAAACTCCACTGCAAAAAGCTGATGCCCTTGCTGGGTCCCAGCTACTCACTAATGGTGTGGTGGATGGCTTGTGGGGGGGGCTTGCAGTTCTTCCCCTTTGGCTCAACTGGCAGAGATGGCTGTACTTTCCACTCTGTATCCCCCCCCCCCCCCAATTTAACTCAAACTTCTTGCCAGCGACTGTGCTGCCTTGACACGAGAGTGAATCAATGTGATGACAATGACCAAACTTGTGAAGCGACAGAGATATGCCCACTGAGATGAGTCAACCTCGACACATGAGGATGAAGGTGGTCTGCGGGGGTTACACCCCTTTAAAGGGTCATCTTGATCAAGGAGATCATAAAAACTTTGGTTAATGCTGGTGGAGAAAGATGGCTGCCCTGACCCCATACTTGTCTTCAGTAGAGAGGCTGGACCTGTGGTTGACTTAAGCCCATCATTAAATAGACATGCTGTATAACATCAGAGCCCAGGATGAACTTGTCCCACTGGGGCAAAATGACAATGCAATGACCTGGAGAAGAGCTAAGAAAGATCAAATGTGAAAGTGACACGGGTGAACCCCAATGTGCAGCTGATCCTGATAATGTCACAAATAGAAATGGGCATCCAGCATGGACTGACCTTGACAGATGACCTACCAGTCATGGCCACCATGGCTGAAGCCTGATAGAATAAGATGACTTCCACAGTTGAACTAATTACCATGACTCGTTACTCCGCGAACTTTTTCTTATTGGGTTAATTTCTGCAGGAAATGGGGTAGTACCCCTTAAATTATGGGATTAGGGCAACCAAAACCAGTCTGACATTTGCAGTTAGGTTACTGCATTTGTTTCTAGTAGTGGCTGACCTTACTAAATGGGTGGATGGAGACCAATTTGGACTTCATCTGATGCCTTACAGCACCCACACACCCACCCAAAGCCAGGGTTAGCTAACCCCTTTAAAAACTTCAGTCAAGGCTGGGCTAACAGTGAGAAGAAGCTGAGGTGGGCAAACCTGACGAGTGGCATGGAGAACCTGGGTCAACCACAATGAAGGCTCACCTTGATTTTGGAATCCCCTGCTCCATGGTGGACAACGCCAATAACAGGTTTGATGCGGAGAACTAAAGCCTATTGTGGGTTGTTTGATAAAGAATGTGGTGGAGAGCGACTAGGAGTGGGCTGACCCTGATAACAAATTTAATGGTCATTGGCCCGTGAAGCTAAGGTGACCAAAGACCACAGAAGAGATCATCAGAGAGGGACCCCCCCCCCCAAAACCGTGATGTACAGTACATGGACGTACTTGAGGGTACACAGCTCTGGTGCCAACCAGAATCCAAATATGGAAGGAGCTAATCTGAAGGAGACCAAGTCTAGGGTGGGCTAATCCTCATGAGGATAGATAGATAGATAGATAGATACTTTATTAATCCCAAGGGGAAATTCCCATACTCCAGCAGCAGCATACTGATACAAAAAACAATATTAAATTAAAGAGTGATAACAATGCAGGTATACAGACAGACAATATCTTTGTATAATGTTAATGTTTACCCCCCCGGGTGGAATTGAAGAGTCGCATAGTGTGGGGGAGGAGTGATCTCCTCAGTGTGTCAGTGGAGCAGGACGGTGACAGCAGTCTGTCGCTGAAGCTGCTCCTCTGTCTGGAGATGACACTGTTTAGTGGATGCAGTGGATTCTCCATGATTGACAGGAGTCTGCTCAGTGCCCGTCGCTCTGCCACAGATGTCAAACTGTCCAGCTCCATGCCTACAATAGAGCCTGCCTTCCTCACCAGTTTGTCCAGGTGTGAGGTGTCCCTCTTCTTAATGCTGCCTTCCCAGCACACCACGACGTAGAAGAGGGCGCTCTCCACAACTGTCTCATAGAACATCTGTAGCATCTTATTGCAGATGTTGAAGGACGCCAGCCTTCTATGGAAGTATAGTCAGCTCTGTCCTCTCCTGCACAGAGCATTAGTATTGGCAGTCCAGTCCAATTTATCATCCAGCTGCACTCCCAGGTGTTTATAGGTCTGCACCCTCTGCACACAGTCACCTCTGATGATCACGGGGTCCATGAGGGGTCTGGGCCTCCTAAAATCCACCACCAGCTCCTTGGTTTTGCTGGTGTTCAGGTGTAGGTGGTTTGAGTCGCACCATTTAACAAAGTCCTTGATGAGGTCCCTATACTCCTCCTCCTGCCCACTCCTGATGCAGCCCACGATAGCAGTGTCATCAGTGAACATTGGCAGCGTAACTGAAAGCGAAGTGAGTGGTGCCAAGGTGGGCTAGCCCTGAAAGAGATAATGGCCTACAAATTGAAGGACTTGATATACTGAAGCCAAGCTCAGGGTTTACCTATTTAAATAGTAGCCAGACTGAGGTGGGGGAACATGATGGGCAGACACAAAACCTTGGTGGGTCAACCCTCGTGAAGTACATGGCAAAATGTGGCATAACCCATGGCCAACAAACACTGCAAGAGAATATTTGTGATCCTGAATTAGGTCAAAGTAGGCTAACCCTGATGGAGTCGCACAAAGCCCTCCAGGTGAGCCAAGGGTGGGCTTAACCCTGTTGTAGAATGTGATATATAAAGGCTGGGGCTGCGCTTTAACTAATTAAAGAGCTGCTAGATGGAGGTGAACTCAAGAGTGGGCTAACCCTGATAGAAAACAAAGCACACAAAGAGAGAGACCTCAAGGGAGCATTCACTGACTGGATAATGCTGAGGTTGGCTAACTGATTAGAGAACATGACAAGTAAATGCTATGCCCATGATAGACTGACCCTCCTGCCCTCCCCGAAAACATGGCATACTGAGGCTGAGCCCAGGGAAGACTAACCCGGAAAGAATATATAATTGATCTTCAGTGATGCCAATTGTAGTAGAGGGCATTACAGACCGTGACAAAACCCATCGTCAAGCACATGGCAAAAGGAGATAGACCCCAAGAACAACTAACCCCGGCAGAGAATATTACTGATACTGAATGAGGTCAAGGCTGGCACACCCTGACAAAGTTCAGCTAGACTGAGTTGAAACCAAGGTGGTTGGCTAATCCCGATAGAAAATGAAATACACAAAGACAGACATCTAACCCTGAGTGGCAGAATTTTACTGACAATAGATAACGGTAGAGGAGGGAGGACTAACCCTAAAAGGCAAAAATATTGATATTGAACAATGCCAAGGGATGCTGATCCTGATAACGATCCTCACCAGCAGAAACCAAACCCATGGTTGGTTAACCTTCATGAGAAATGTGGCACATGGAGGCTGAGCCCAAGAACATTAAGCCTAAAAGAGAATACTGAAACACAATGAGTGATGCCAAGGTAGGCTAACCCTGACAGGACTCCAGAGTCTAGACCAAGCTGAAGCCAATAATCGGAAAATCTCGACAGAAACCGAGGTACACACAGAGGGACTTCCAACCCTGAGAGGCAAAATGTTGCTGAAGTTCATAAGCCCTGCTTAGGAAAAATGACAAATGGAAACCCAGGATGAGCTAATATGACCGTGAAGAACATTGCCGAGGCCATGGAGGACTAATCCTGAAGGAGAATGTTATTAATATTAAATGACGCCAAGGAGAATGACCCTGACAGAAACACATGATAAGCAGAAATGAACCCTCATGAGAAATGTGGAGCATGGAGACTGAGCCCAGGAACAGTACCCCTAAAAAGGAATAATGAGGTATAGTGAGTGATGTGGCCAATGTAGGCTAACCCTGACAGACCCAGCTAGATCATGCTGAAGTTAAGCGTTGGTCAACCCATTAAAACAAAGAGAGACCTCCAACCCTGAGACACAGAATTTGACTGCCTATGGACTGGGTGGGCTTAACCCTCGTGAAGAACAGAGGACAAGGACACCGAGCCCTGAAAAAGAATATTGAGATTAAGATAGACTAGCCCTGAGATGGGGCCCAGGGTGGGCTAACTCAATTGTAGGAGAAGCTACACTGAGGGGAAGTCAAGAGTGGGCTAACCCTGATAGAAAACAAGGTACAGAAAGAAAGAAAGAACCTTAAGGGGCAGAATTGTAGTACCTGTGGATCATGCTGTGGCAGGCAGAGGCAGCCCCCATGGTGGGCGAATCCCTGACAAAAGGAGACCAAGCATAAGGACAACTAACCCTGGGAGAGAATGTGACTGACACTCTGCGATCAAAGTGTCAAAGAGATAGAGGCCAAGGTGGGCTAGAGGAAGACTAACCCTGCAAGAGTACCCGACAGCATGGAGAGTCACCCTTGGTGCAGAGGCGGACAGACCAGTACCGAGTGCTATCATTCCAGTGCACACCCCAGCCCTAAGCTCTTTGTGACGTATTAAAGCAGGGCGGTGGTCCTCTCGCCTCGGCTGCCTGAGGTTTTTTTTTTTTTTTTTTGCATGCCCACCACTCGGTGTCCTGTTGTTCGTCTCACACGTCACAAGGGCTTTGTTGTGTCCGTGTGGCTCATCCCCGCCTCCAGGACAGATCTTTCCGCGCGGTCACCTGCACGTGCTCTTCGTGCTCCTCCTCCTCCTCTTCCTCCGAGGGATTCCCTTCCCCCGCCCCTTTTCTGTGGTCTTCCCTGTGTGGAGCTCCCCGGGACTCCGGTCGAGCGCTTCTCGCAGCGGGGTGTGGTGGTCTCGGGGGGGCGGCCCGCTGATGTCAGGCTCGGAAGGCTGGGTCGGGGCGGAGATCGGCGTCGCGCTCTCTCAACTTGGGAAGTTTCAGTTCCTGCCTTCAGTTGGCTGAGCAGCGCGCCTGACAGCGGGTTGTAGAGAAGTTCGCAGTGCCTCGAGGTAAATGTCCGCTCGTTTTATGTAACAGTGGACCATGGCGGACGATCGGGGGAGCCGGCTGAGTCTCTCGGGCCGTCGTCCGGCTGTGTGTCCAGCGTACCAAGGCAGTCGGTGGCCGCCGTGGGTAGGGGTTGAGGGGGGACGGGACAGTTGTGCGCGATCGACGCACTGGGGGGCGCTGCCGAGACTGTTGCTCCCGACTCTTTTCGCGTCTATCTGCCGCCGAGTGCCGGGGGGCTGCAGCTCACCGCGGCCGTCCGTTTCATTTGTTAGATTTCGGTGCGGCCGCTGTTGGCTGCGCGTGCAGGTGGACGGTGCGGGTGCGCGCTTTGCGGGTCCGTGTGCTAAGTCCGCGAGCGACGAGTGGGCGTTACGAGCAGCCGCGTGTCACGTCCTGGATTTGCAGAGTGGGTGTTACGCGTGTATGCGGTAAGATCCTGCTTCGACATGTATATAGCGCCTTTAATGGCAAGTGTCTGACCGTGTGTGTGACAGGGACCACCTCTGTGGAGTGCACTTCGAATGTTCGCAGGGGTAGTGGTGCCCATTATTGATCGAGAGTGCTAATATCTTCTGCCATATGTCTTGATCGGTGTTAGAATGCCTATATAGTGTCTTTGGGGGCCACTACAGCATATCCATATTTTGGTTATCATTTGAAATATGCCTATATAGCGCACGTCTGCGTCACTTTGATGGCGTTTCTGTCGGTTGACACTCGGCTGGCCCGCCGGTATTCGGACTTTTTTGTTTCGTCGTTGAGCGGTGCTCCGAGTTATTTGCATAATGAACGGCCGCTGAGAGGTGCTTGATCGCTTGGTCGGGATACACATCGCTGACTGGGGTCTTCAATCCCAGATTTAGACGCCCCCCGCCCCCCATCCTTTTAAACTTTAATAAAATGCAAATTAAAAGATCGAAATGATGAGAGCAGAGGCCCACGTCGTCCCATTTTTTTTAGCCGAGTCTCCTGACGATTTTAAGTGTCGTAAGCCCGAGCAAAGAACCTATGACGGGGATACCAGAAGTTTATTTCACCCCCCAAATACACACACTCACTTCTTCGCTTCATCCTGTCGTTGTTTAGTGCCTTGTCGTTGTTGTCACATTAGTCACTCAGTGACATGCTGCGTTGGCACTCTAGACATCCCCCCCTCCCCCCCTCTTTTTTTGTAAATCTCTGTTTGATTAAGTTCGGTGGAAAAGAGTCGATAGTAGAGAGTGACCGATTACTTAATAAAAGAGGGGCTGCAGTTGACTCGTGCCACCTGTCTGGGCAATGGGATGGGATGGCAGAAAACAACCGCGGGCGCAGGCGCGGCGCTGCAAATCAAGGCAGGCAGTCAGGCAGGGATGGGACGAAACGAGGCGAGGAGAGCAGCGAGAGGAGCGGAGAGATTGTGTACGAGCGGCTTCAAATAACAGGAAGCGGATTTCATCGATGGCGCTGGAGTTCGGCATGGGCCCGAGCTTGACATGGCACGGGAGAGGCGACGGTGCGCGGGCGGCTTGAGCAATCGGCTTCAGATTGTGTTCAGATCTATGCGGTAATTTATCAGAGCTGGTATCTGAGTCGGGACCCACCACCGTGTGCAAAGATCAAAGCGCCACTGACAATCTAACCGCGCACAGCGAGGTGATCACGACAAGGATCTGCTGAAATCCAAAGTGGCTTTCAACATTTATACATTAGAACAACTGTGACGACAGCGGGCCATTCAGCGCAACGAGCTCGTCCGCCCTACTAGCCGAGATGCAAAGGTCCACGGTGTCCTGCGCTCCACTACTTGGTCATTTATTACACCTGTCTATTAGAACATTTGAAGCATTAGACACGGTGAGGGGTTTGACAGGCCAAACGAGGACCCTGAATGTCAGCGTCGTCGTCATCCGTTCGCCCGCCTTTTTATCCCGTTTGGCATTGCTGGGCGCAGGAGTCTGGAAGGTGGGAACTAACCGTGGACTGATGATCGCAGGGCAGACTCGTGCAACCACCCCCAACCCCCGGGGGGTCGATTTATAATCAAAGTGGCGTGGCGGAGGTGAGATGTGCAAGAGAGAGAACGAGTGTGAAGACCACCTTTTGATTGTGAGGAAGAAAATAATAATAATGCAAGTCTATGTCAACTTGTGGCCAGATGTCACGAAAACTACAAATTATAATTATAATAATAATCCAGCCATCCATTTTCTAAACCCATTTTATCCAGCTGTCACAGGGAAGGTGGAGCCCATCCCAGCAAGGCAGGAACAATCCATGGACGGGGCACCAGTCCATCTTAGGCTGAACACTCAGACACGCAAGTCCACCTAACAGTCCTGTCTTTGGGCTGTGGGGGGAAACTCAGGCAAACTCGGGGGGGGGAGGGGGGGGAGCATGCAAACGCCACACAGGAACCGCTGGTCTCCTTATTCTGACGACTGCGCCACTGTGCCATCCTACCTTCCTCCTCCTTCTTCTTCTTCTTACTATTATTATTATTATTATTAATAATATAACCCATTTTTCAAAGCCACCCAGGAGGCATCAACGCTACCCCTGTACCATCTTCCACCCTACTGTCTTCTCCTATTTCTTCTTCTAATTATTATTATTATTATTAGAATAACCCATTTTCCAAAGTCAGTCCAACTGGGAGGCAGCAGCGCTACCACTGCGCCATCGTGACACCCGCTAATAATAAAAATTCTGATGATAATAAAGTAAATCTCAGTCACCTGGTGGACAGATATACCATTAAATAATAAGAACTGTAAAAATAATAATAATCCATCCATCCATTTTCCAACCCACTGAATCCGAACACAGGGTCACGGGGGTCTGCTGGAGCCAATCCCAGCCAACACAGGGCACAAGGCAGGAACCAATCCTGGGCAGGGTGCCAACCCACCGCAGAATAATAATAATGCTGACCATTAAAGTCACCAGGTGGACAGAGATCATAATAATAACAATGAGCATTCTGTCAAGGTGTCGTTCCTGCCTCGCACCCAATGCTTGCTAGGTTAGTCTCCAGCTTCCCCACTGCCCTCCTCATGATAAGCGGGTTTAGAAAATGGATGGATGGCTGAATGGCTTATTATTGTCTCCGTTATTGCCCACAACCCACTCAGACTGGCATGATTGTTATTTTTCTCGCTGTGCCAGTCCGCAAGGTGGCTGTTTTTTTGTTCCCCTGTCACTCGAGTCCTACCCAAGGGAACAGGAATCTCCGATTCATGTCTGCAGCTTATTCGCTCTTCCCAAGCGCGTTGCCTTTTCAATCTCACTCATGGTATAGGATTTCCTCTCGTCCATCCAGGGTTTCATTTACAGCTGGTACTACTGAGGCTGTCGTCTCCCACCGTTTTTCACTTCTATCTTGATGTCTTGGTATTCCATGATCTTGTCCAATTCCTTCTGTGGTATCCCGGCTATCCATTTATTTTCCTGTTTTCCACAGTCGCGGAGATGCTGGAGCCTATCACAGCAAACATTGGGCACAGCCCAGGAACAATACCTGGCCGGGACTCCAGCACATCAGAGGGTGGACACACAGACACACACATCACGGGATAACAGCATCACCAGTCTACCAAAGCCGCTAGTTTTTGGAATGTGGGAGGAAAGCCACGTGTACATGGGAAGAACATGCAGGGAGAACCGGGGACGTGAGCAACGGTGCCCTTTCAACTACTGCGCCACCGTGCGGCCGTTTTTCTTCTTCTTCACATCAGAACACAATCGATTTTTCCACACGCGGTCCATTACAGCGTCACGGCGAGTCGACATCGGGAATATTTGGTTCAGAAGGTGCGCAGCCGCAGTACCTCGGAGCTGAACCATACCCAGAGCCCCCGCCCCATCTAGTCCTCCTCTTCTTCTTCCTCCTCCTCCTCCTCACTGGAGCTCAGACGCAGCGGCACTGGCCAAGGTGCTGCCCAATCAGTGATGGCGATGCACTCCGAGGGTCGGGCGTAGCTCACTTAATGCTCAGTTTCTCTTTCCTAAGGCATTTATCGGTTTGTAGTGATGGGAAGTTCGGATCATTTTACCGACTCGGACCTTTGAGTCTCGTTCAGCAAAATGAACGAATCTTTGTTCGAGTCATTTCGTTCATTTTAGCAAAATATAATTAACATGTGGGCGGCACGGTGGCGCAGTGGGTAGCGCTGCTGCCTCGCAGTTGGGAGATCTGGGGACCTGGGTTCGATTCCCGGGTCCTCCCTGCGTGGAGTTTGCATGTTCTCCCCGTGTTTGCGTGGGTTTCCTCCGGGCACTCCGGTTTCCTCCCACATTCCAAAGACATGCAGGTTAGGTGGATTGGCGATTCTAAATTGGCCCTAGTGTGTGCTTGGTGTGTGGGTGTGTTTGTGTGTGTCCTGCGGTGGGTTGGCACCCTGCCCAGGATTGTTTCCTGCCTTGTGCCCTGTGTTGGCTGGGATTGGCTCCAGCAGACCCCCGTGACCCTGTGTTCGGATTCAGCGGGTTGGAAAATGGATGGATAATTAACATGTTACCTGTTACCTCCCTGACCCTAACACATCTACTGCTTACACAAATGTTGATCACACTACAAACAAGACAAAACTATAATGCTATAAGAAACATCCATCCATCCAATTTCCAACCCGCTGAATCCGAACACAGGGTCACGGGGGTCTGCTGGAGCCAATCCCAGCGAACACAGGGCACAAGGCAGGAAACAATCCTGGGCAGGGTGCCAACCCACCGCAGGACGCTATAAGAAACAGAAAATATTAATTCATTGTTTACCTGGGTCTTTAGTCTATGATTCGCTACTACTGAGCCGGTAAGTGGTCACGTGACAAAAGAACGAACGACTCGAAAGACTCGAGGAATGAACTAATCAAATTCTCTTTCCGGCTCAGACTGAGTTGGTTAAGCTTATGGGGCTGTCACGTGATGAACGAACGACTCGAAACACCCGAAGACTCAAAAAAACTATAGAAAGTTACGCAAATGCGCATGCGCGACTGAACGAATCACTCCCACGAGACGACTCGTTCTTCCCGAATCACATTAAAGAACGAATCGTTCAAGAACGACCCATCGCCGACGGTTTGGTGAAAAGCTAATCGATGCAGCTCGAACCCCCGACCCCAAATAAAACACAAAAAGGATATCCCAGCACGTACGCCTTCGCACCTTTAGGGAAAAAAAATGAGTAGATAGATAGATAGATAGATAGATAGATAGATAGTAAGAGTCGCAATGGACTGAAGGTCTAACTTGGAGCTCCGGACTCTCGTGGTAAGCGGCCCTCCGCATCCAGCAGCAGCAGTGGATGCAAAGTGGGAGCCAACCCTGGACAGGGTGCCCGGCCATCACCCCCTCGAGCTGGGCCGATGATCTCCAGAATTACTGTAATTTATTTCTAGTGGACTGACAGGAAGCGGGTTAGGAAGATGGGTGGGTGGGCTTATTTCTGCTTACTTTAACTACAATTCTGATGAGTCCTCATCCCTCACGTTCTGCGCTGGAGTTTTTTTTTGAAAGACTTTAGAGAGCGCAGTCCGCAGCCGTTGAGCTGTTCGCGGACAGCCGCAAAATCGGGAAAGAAGAAGAGCGTCGAGCTCAAAATGAACGGAACACTCGTCAAACGTGCCTAATCCAATAACAATCCTCCTCATCATCATCACCATAGCAATAATAAATAAATGCCGCCAGTGACACTGTGACCCTCACCAAGTCACTTCACCCGCCTGTGCTCCAATTGGAAAAACAAAAGAGAAGAAACCGATTGTATGTCTAATATTGTAAGTCGCCTTGGATAAAAGCGTCAGCTAAATAAGTTCATAATAATTCATATACTGCGGTGGGCTGGCGCCCTGCCCGGGGTTTGTTTCCTGCCTTGCGCCCTGTGTTGGCTGGGATTGGCTCCAGCAGACCCCCGTAACCCTGTAGTTAGGATATAGCGGGTTGGATAATGGATGGATGGATGGATAATTAATATAGCGCCTTTCCCATTCTCAAAGCGCTTAACACAATGTACCAAAATGCAAAAAATAAAGGACACAAACTTACTGCCACGGGGTGGCGCTGGAACTCGCCAAGACCATCGTGGGGGGCACTCACTCACTGACGCCCACCCCCTTATGCGCCAATTAACCCAAACAGGAGAGAGAGAAACACCTACACAAGCACTGGGAGATTTCACACACACACAACGGGAAGACGGTGCTGCAGCTCCTACGGAGTCTCTCGTTAATTCGAATTAGCGTCCGGTAAACGGGAGCGAACCGCTGCTCTTTATCACGTTTATTGTGCCAGTCCACCAGGCGGCTGGCATCTTTTTAACCTCGTCACTCGAGTCTAAGTCACCTGATAAAAATATGTGTTATAATAATGACAAAATAAGAATTGTATTGTTGTTATTATTATTATTATTATTATACATCCTGATATATCCTAAGGGTCTGCTGGGGCCAACCCTAGCCAACACTGGGCGCAAAGCAGGAAACAAACCCCGGGCAGGGCGCCAGCCCACCACAGTGCTATTATTATTATTATTATTATTATCTTGGTAATCGTCCACCACATGACTGTTATTATTATTACTAGCTGTGCCACCCCCTCTAAGGCAGCTTGAACTGTAAATAACGTAGACCTCAGCATTGAAATTTGCAGTGCACCATCTATTGGAATGTATTTTGTAATGCTTTTAGTAATAAAATTCATTGCATTTGTCATTCCAACGATCTTAGGTGGGTAGCACAGATAGTCCACCTTAATAAAAGGATAGTGTTTGTGTATCTTTTTGCCTGTCCGGTTGCCATGCCCCTGTCATTCCAACAGATGGTGCATCACAAACATTTGTGGTAATAAAATGCATTGCATTTTTTTCATGCAACCCACAAATGTTTGTGATGCACCATCTGTTGGAATGACAGGGGCATGGCAACCGGACAGGCAAAAAGATACATAAAAACTTATCCTTTTATTATGGTGGACTATCTGTGCTACCCACCTAAGATGGGTTTAAATCTAAGAAATCAATATGGGCCTCAGCATTAATGTCTGCAGCGCACCATCTATTGGAATGCATTTTGTAATGTGTAATAAAATTAATTGTATTTGTGACAAATGCAATGGGTATGTCTCTGTTATATGTCATTTGGTATGGGATTCATTAAAGCAGTGTTAATGTTTGTGATCCGCCATCTGTTGGAATGACAAATGCAATGCAAATGTCTCTGTTATATACCATTTGTTATGGGATTCATAAAAATAGTGTTAATGTTTGTGATGCGCCATCTGTTGAAATAACTGAGAGATGTGAACACATCGATACACAGACATCCATCCATCCATTTTCCAACCCGCTGAATCCGAACACAGGGTCACAGGGGTCTGCTGGAGCCAATCCCAGCCAACACAGGGCACAAGGCAGGAACCAATCCTGGGCAGGGTGCCAACCCACCGCAGTACACAGACATTTGTCCTTTTATTATTAATATGGATTATTATCATCATGAATGTTATGGCTCATTTTGCAAACTCGGCCCTACTGGGTGGCAGCAGTACTATCAGTGTGCCACCGTGACACCCCAGCAACAACAATGAAATAATAATAATAATCATTAATATTGCAGGTCTAAGTCAACTGGCAGACTGGGTGGGGGGGGCATGCAATGATACAGCAGGCTTCCACATCCACCACACGACAAACCACCCCAGGTGGACAGAGATTATAATATTTATTAATAAGAAGTGTGATTATTATTACTATTATTATGTTCTCGGTAATCGCCCACCAAATGATTCCTGCTTTGTGCCCAATGCTTGGTAGGGTAGGCTCCAGCTTCCCCACAACTCTCCTCATGATAAGCAGGTTTGGAAAATGGATGGAGGGACAGACGGACAATTATCGTGGTAATCATCCCTCAGGTGACTCAGCCTGGCATCATTGTTATTTTCTCATTGTGCCAATCCACCAGCTGGCTGGTATTTTTTGAACCCCTGTCACTTGAGTCCTACCCAAGGGAACAGGAATCTCAGATTCACGTCTGTAGGTTCCGCACTCTTCCCAAGTGCCTCGTCTTCTCTGTCTGACTTGGTGGGATTTCCTCTCATCCAGGTGCTTCTCATGGTCGCTGAGGTTTTCACTGGGGCTTTGACTGCAGCTGGCACAACCAAGGCTGTTTTCTGCCATGGTTTCCCACGCTCCTGGTATTCCGCGGTCTTCTCTAATTCCCACAATAGACATTAACAACTAAATTGGAATCTCCATCCTATTCAGTGTGAGTTGGTTGACCTTTCCTGGCACAGACACATCACACCCATTCCCGAATGGCACTCCTGTTTTCTGAATGCCCCTACCATGCCAAGTTGTTTTGGGGTCTGCCCTCGTAAATCTCCTTCTTCTCGAACTTTCCTCTCTACTTTCATTCTCGTGTCTTCTCAGTGCAGTCGCTTCCCCTCGGGTGCCATGGCTGCCAAGTTGCCAAGCTCCCTCGAGTCTTTATTATTTCTGCCAGCCTTCTTGCTGTCCATCTTGCACCCTAACCCATCTTGGAATTGGTGGCTGGTGGTCAGATTTTATTTTCTGGCGGCTGCTCCACAACAAGGCAGGCAGGCAGGGGCGCGCGGGTGAGCCGACGGTGGGATTTCCCTTTTTATCTCTAGTTGTAATTATTCATTTCCTGCATTTGTTTAATATGATAAGATTTGATAACAAAAAAAGGAAATCCGTGCGATGTGGTCGCGTTGCATCGGTGCGTGTAAACGACAAAAGGAAAGGAGCCGAGAAGGGCCACGCGTTTAGTGACAAGGCCATCTGGAGGAGCTCGAGGTGGGCTCTTCGTCACCTCCTCGTGTCATCTTAAAGCGGGGTGGCGCAGTGGCTAGCTGATTATCAAGTCGTCTTTGTCGAACTTTTAAAGTCAGACTTCACGCCCAGAGGTAGTGGGTTCAAATCCCGCTTACTTACACGGTGTGACCAGCAAGTGTGATTAGCAAGACACTTCACCTGCCCGTTGGACAAACAAAATGAACAATGCTGTAAGACACCTTGGATAAAGAGAAAGGCGTCATACTACTAATAATAGACGTTCCGCTAAATAAATACCGACGAAACCAAAGGAGATCGGCAGGCGTCCCGTCCAGGGTTGCTGCCCCGAGAACTAACACGGGGCTCAGATATTAAAAATGAATGATGAAAAGCTGCCCTGCTAACAGATCATTTTCATGATATATAGCGCCTTTCTCTTAGTGACACCATCCCTTACTGCGCCATCGGAATAAACGGCTACTGTTAAGCTCGAAGGGTGCGCTGTTGCTATGACGCCAGTCGTCAAAGAGACCCACGGGCTGAAGTGCAGACAATGGCTGATTGTCACTTACTAATTTGACTGAAACTTTTATTCAAGGCGATTGATTGGTTACATTTCTTTGCTAATTGGGGCACAAGCCGGTGAAGTGACTTGCTCAGGGTCACACAGTGTTAGTAGCGGGATCTGAACCCACGGTCTCAAGGTCTGAAGATCACACTTCCAGTTCCAGTGAGCGACGCCCCCACGGGTATGAAACAAATGTTTGCCTTTTGTTTTGCACAGTTGCCCCCCAAAGGGCACGTAAAGTGATGACGACTTGAATTCGAGTTAAAAGTTTGTCGCTCTCAGGCCCCGCCCTGGCCGGCCCCGCCCTCGTTCTGTATACGGATGCCAAGCCCCGCCCTCTTCAAACCGCTCTTTTTCCTAACTGCTGGCCGTCTGACTTCTAAATCTTGGGTTTTTATAAAGGTGAGCTTCAACGCGAAAGGCGCTATATGAGATTTTTTTTTATTTTGCAGTGGTTGCCCCTCCTTGTTACACAGATATCTGTTAGACGAGGGGCTCAGAGGACTTGGAGTCTGAGTCACCACTCTGCGGTATTATAGCGCCTTTGACACTCGGTCTCACGATATTTGAGAAGGT
Organism: Erpetoichthys calabaricus; assembly: GCF_900747795.2. NCBI lineage: Eukaryota > Metazoa > Chordata > Cladistia > Polypteriformes > Polypteridae > Erpetoichthys > Erpetoichthys calabaricus. Next base: position 302,382,850 of record NC_041396.2, read on the forward strand.
GCGCTGCAGGACGCTCCGATTTCGGTTCATCTTAACTTTGGTAAAATGTGTCCTTTATATTTTAGTTGTAAACTTCTGACGGCGCTGTGAAGGGCGCTATATACAATCGAATGGACGTGTCTGCCGCTCAGCTCGACTAAACGATAATATAATAATAATAATTTTCTCAGTACTCAAAGCGCTAATATAGCGCCATGCTGAGTTTTGTTCGTTGCCGTTTCTTTGATTTTTATTTTTAGCCGCCCGCAGAAGCCCTCTGTTTCGGTTTCGCGTCACCTCGGGGCACCGCCACGTCTGATGGGAAATGTCATCTGGTCCTTCTGGATGTTCAACTTCTTTTCCCGCACGGCTTCATTTTTGCTATTTTTATTTTATGTCAATCTGGAAAGAATTTGTGAAACGTTTCTTGCCCGAGGCACACACTTGACCCCGGTGGCTAAGCGGGTTGGCTGCCTGGAGCGTTTCAGTCTCCGCCGTCACACTGGCAAGGTGGTAACCCCCGGCTGGCACGGTGCCCACCCCTGGTCGGAGTCCACGTCTAAAGTTCCCATCTTTTTCTTTTATTAGTAAATTATTGAAACAGAATGCTGCGTTTGAGTCTTTGGCACAAACCAGGGGGCATATCTCTAATCCACGTTCCGGCATGCCAGTCTTAGTTGGGTGGTACCCGAGGCCCTCGTGCTTCTTCAGCTGCTGATGCCCAGCATTGTTAAGGGCAGTACTTCGCTAAAGGGTATCAAGTCAGAGGTGCCAGTACGCGTGGGTAGGTGGGCAGTGCCACCCCCGACACCACTTGTCTTCTTTACTTGGTTGGGATGCTTGGTGTTCGCTGGACCGGGTCACGTAAAGCTCGCCTCCTACTGGCACCACCTGCTCATTTATGTGTTGCGTGATGCCAGCTGACCACCCGCGTTCCTGTGGTTTCAGATAAGGCCATTCGGGTGGGGTGGCAAGTCGAGGCCCGCCGCGGTTGCCATGAGGCCGTGGCCGCCGTTGACGTCTGCGCGCTGCGCCTGATGAATGGCCTGCTGCGGGTCACTCGGCTCGCCGGTCAGCTCAGCACCTTTCCCTGCTGACTCAGCCGGCCGCTCACCCCTCCGTTCTCTCCGCTCTCTCCGCTCCAGTGACTTGCTGTGCGGCGGCCGGCCGAGGAGCTCCAGGCGGACAGACGAGCAGCATGACCTCCGCTGAGCCCGAGAGCAAAGACTTTGGGATCCTGAGTCCCACGAACTTCATCCAACTGCAGCAGTACATCGACTGTGAGTGACCCGGGGGGGCTTGGGGGGGGGGGGGGGCAGTGAGGAATAAAGACGTGAAGGGGGGGGGGGGACAGATAGAAAAAAGGAGTGAAAAAAAACAAGGCGAATTAGAAAATGGAGGAATAGAAAGTGGGGGGGTGTGAAGAGAACTGTAGGGGGGGGCACAAAGAGAAGGGCAAACAGACGAGTGGGCAGTGGGGGAGTTCAGAAATGGGGGCTGAAAACTGAGGGGTACAAACAATGAAGAAAATGGGGGTCCGCTGGTTAAAGTACTCAGTGGGTGTAAATAGAAATGGGGGGGGGGGGGTTTGAATAGACAAGGGGATTAGAAAATGAGTTTGATGGGATTCAGAAAAGGGGGGGGCAGAATTAGGAGTTAGAGAATGGGGGGGGTGAGGAGCGAGACGCAGACTGACAAGGGGGTTTAGAGGGGCCTGGTGGGGGAGGCAAGACATTAATGAAGTGGGGGGGGGCAGATAGACCGGGGTAATTAGATGAACAATGACGGGAAGAAAAGGGGATCATTAAAATGGGCGCTATGACTGGGGGGGGGGCAGGTAGAGATGGGGGATCAAAATGGCAGATACAGAAGCACGGTGGGGGGGGGGGGAAGAATGAAAGCAGATTGGCATGCAGAAAGAAAATGGGGGCTCAGGTGATGGCGGGGTTAAAGACCCCATAGAGAATGGAAATGGGGGGGGTGTTGAACAGTCAGGTAGGCAAAGGGGGGGCAATTAGAAATGGGGGCAGACAATGAAAGGAAGACAGGCACAGGGGTACGTAGAGGTGGGGGTCCTAACTAGGCGGTGGGGGGATTGGAAATGAGAGCAGATTGGCATGGGGTGGCATTAGGGGGTCAAGTGATGATGAAGCTGAAGAACTCAGGGTTTAGAGAATGGGGGGGGGCTTGAACAATAAATGGGGATTCAAAAATGGGGGGCAGGAGGAGCTGGGGGGGCAGATAAGCATAGAGGGTTAAAAAAGAAAACACAGACAAGGAAAGAAAAGGAGAAAAGAAATGGGAGGGAGACTGGCAAGGGGCTTAGAGAGTCGGGGGGGGCAGGTTAGAGATGGGGGGGCAGAGAGACCTGAGAGTGAAGAAATGGGGGCGAGCGATGAGAGGAAGATAAACAAGGGGATGAAGAAAAAGGGAAGCTAAAGGTGTGTGATGGAGACTGGGGGGGGGGCTCAAAGAAGGTGGGCATAGAGGCAGATTGGCATGGGCACTAGGAAATGACGGGGTAAAGAACAGAAATGAAGGGTTAGAAAAAGGGGGTCCGACAATCTGGGCAGAGAGACAAGGAAATTAGAAAATGATGGGATTTTAAAAAAAAATGGTGGCAGACGGAGGGGGGGGGCAGTTGGTGTTCTGTGGCTGAAGAACTGGGGGCAGAAAGACGAGGTGGGGGGGATAGAAATGAGTTGTGGAATGAGAGGCAGATAGGCATGGAAGTTAGAGAATGGGGGGGCAAAGAGAGAGGGGTGGAGGGGCAGATTGAGATTGGGGGGGTTTGAAAATGGGGGGCTGAAGAGTGAGAGGGGCAAGTTAAAGATGGGTGGTTCAGGCATACAGGTAGGGGGGGGGCGTTGAAAACAATGAGGGCAGAAAATGGGGGGGCATGTAGATCAGTGGAAAGCTAAGCCTGGGAATTAGAGTTGGGAGTTTAGGTTGTGGAGTTGGGTGGGCAGAGAGACAGGGGGGTTTGGGAATTAGTGAATGGGGGGGGGGCAGATAGACATGGGGTGGAAGAATGAGGGCAAATAATCATGAGAATGGGGTCAAGTGGAGATGCTGGGGGCAGGTTGGCAGATGCCCTGGAGACTAAGGGGTGATGGATTCAGCAGAAAAAAAAAGGGTGGACAGGCGTGGGTTCAAGTGGGGCTGGGGGGGGCACAGAGATTACAAGAACAGCCCTATGTGACCTATGAGGTCCTGCCCAGGTTCCCCTCATGTTATCTTCAGCCACCCCCACACCTGCCCCCGTCCCCAATGATGTCCTCCTCTTCCTCCTCCTCCTCTTCCTCCTTCTCACGCCCCCCCGTGTTTTTCTTTTTAGACTCCAGTCAGAAGGTGAAGGACGTCCTGAAGGATTTCGACGAGAGCGGCACCTTATCCACCTACCGGAGAGGAGAGGTGAGGTTCAAATCCAGTTTACGAGGCTGTGGACCGCCACGCTGGGTCGAGGGTCGTCATCTGGGTCTCCGCCTCCTTGGTGCATCACTCACCTCCGTCTGACCGTATCCCGTGTCCCTACCGCCTGCTGGCACTTTGAGGGCAGGTGGGCTGTACCAGCGTACACAACACGTCTGTCCCTCCATCTGCTTGTCCTTCGCATACACTGAGCGACCGAGTAGTTCTGCCTGGTGGCAGCGGTCCAGTTGGTGTGAAGAACTGCAATGGAAGACCAGTGTGGCCACATATAGAGATGGTGAGGTGTATTCATAGGTGCCACTAGTGGGCGCTGTAGCCGCTCCTCTACAAAAAGGACCACACATGGTCTCGATGACATCAGGACACTTGGTGCCATGCACACTTGTAGGTTGTGGTGCAATTGAGGGAATTTGAGTGTGTGGTCAGTGGTCTGCTGGAAGGAATGGTCTGGAAGGCACAGAGGAACAGTAGCACAGGGGGACTCTAAAGAGTTTATGGTGCCTTACATTGATTTGCTGGGTAATGTTTTAGATCCTGGGCCACTGAGTTGTAAAAATGAAGCTCCATTTAGAGGATCTTGTGATTGCTGGGCTCTGTGAACCTTAAAAAAGGCTTTATCTAAAAAAGCTTCACCTCCCAATTCTCATGAAGCCTTGAAACAGAAAGAGAAGGCAGCAGACTGATTTGGAAAACATCATGAGATGAAGGTCTATGGCCACCTGGGCCAAAGTCAAACCAGCAGATAATGCCAACCAAAATGTCTAAACAAAACCTGGAGCTACACAGAGTCTTGAGCATTCAGTGCCACACACAATGCCAATATGCAATGCATATGTCTCTGTTATGTGCCATTTGGTATGGAATTTGCAAAAGCAATGTAATTGCCGTGATGCGCCATCTGTTGGAATGACAAATGCAATGCATTTTATTGCTACATGATGTGCTCTTTGTTGGAATGGCAAATGCAATGATTATCTATCCATCCATTATCCAACCAGCTATATCCTAACTACAGGGTCACGGAGGTCTGCTGGAGCCAATCCCAGCCAACACAGGGCGCAAGGCAGGAAACAAACCCCGGGCAGGGCGCCAGCCCACCACATGTAATAAATATGACTCCCTTATATGGCATTTGCTGTAGGATTCATAAAAGCAGGGCTAATGTTTGCAATACGCTATCTGTTGGAATTACAAATGCAATGCATTTTATTACTACAAATATTTGTGCTGCACCGTCTGTTGGAATGGCAAATGTAATGTTTATGACTCTTTGATATGCCATTTGCTGTAGGATTCATAAAAGCATGGTTAATGTTTGTGATGCGCCGTCTGTGGGAATGACAAATGCAATACATTTTACGATGCACCATCTGTTGGAATGAAAAATTCAATGCATTTTATTGCTACAAGTGTTTGAGATGCGCCATCTGTTGGAATGAGAAATGTAATGTGTATGATGTGCATACTCTGTTTTACAGTTCATCTTTTTGTGGATGTAGCTGCCATTTCTTAAGTTCACATTGACTGCAGCAATACTGTTGTAAATGAGGCTAACTGACGTATAGCAGTGCATCATTCATTTTTACCACTGGCCCTATGATGTCTTTGTATGCCAAAGTGATCGCCTGCTTTTACTGAAAGGTTACGTTTATTTTTAATGTGTGTGACGCATTTTCCGCGCACACAACACACATTTATATGTTTAATTGGGTCTTTTCCCTTTCTGTTAGCCCAGGTTAATGACAGAATCTTTGATCTTTGCTGTTTTAATCTCCGCCCCTACTTTGAGCTCCGCCTTCATGATGCACTGGATTGGTACAGAAATTTGACACTCAGTGAGTCGTCTAATTGTTCCCACCCACTTTTAAGCCCAATTCAGTCTTGTTTTGCCTCCAGATGTACGTATTAAACATTTTAGCTTTGTGAATCTACTTTGTGATTGGTGAAAGTTGATCAGCAGGAGGGCCGAGACCCCTAATTAGTTAATTGCCAACATTAAGCTTGGTGGTCCAGTTTCGGTGCCACTGACCCCGTCTCATGCTCGTCTTTTCCTGTCAGGTTTTGCTGGTTTCTGACCCTTCTGATCCCCAGTTTTGTGTGTGCTGTCTCAGATTGTTTGCGTAGTATGCCAAGGCATTTTTTTGAGTTGTGGTCTTTTGTTTGCTTCTTTATATTTTGACTACCTTGTAATTTGAATTTATTTTTGTATTAGCTCTGCTACCGGTGTAGGATAGGTTGAAATGCAAGCAATCAATGTAGACTTCAGCATATTCAGCCATAACATTTGCAGAACACCATCTGTAGTGCATGTAATAATAAAATGTACAGTATTGCATTTATCATTCCAACAGATGGTGCGTCACAAACATATGTCATAATAAAAGGCAATATTACAATTGTTTGTGACGCACCATCTGTTTGAAAAACAATTATAGTATGCATTTTATTATGACACATGTTTGTGACGCACCATCTGTTGGAATGACAAATACAATGCATATGTCTCTGTTATATGCCATTTGGTATGGGATCATAAAAACTGTGTTAATGTTTGTGATGCGCCTTCTGTCGAAATGACAAATGCAATGCATTTTATTAGTGATATGCCACACATCGTGAGTGTTCAGCCTGAGACCAAAGAGACATCTCTAATATTAGTAGGCAGATCATTAAACGGTTTCAGGGTCCTGTAACTCAAAGCTTGATCTCCCACAGTTATTCAATTAATCTTATTCATCTTAAGTAGGCCGCCATCTGGAGATCACAATGTGTGCTCTGGTTTGTAACTAATGAGAAGTTCAGATAAGTAAGGCAGGGCTTCGGCCATTTAAGGCTTGATATGTGAAAAGGAGGATTTTGAAATCTTCCCTAAACGTAACTGGCAGCCAATGTAAGGACTCTAGCGCAGGGGTTATGTGTTCAGACTTTCTTGTTCTTGTAATGATTTTTCTAGCGGCATTTTGAATTAACTGAAAGCTGCATAACGGAGAATTTGAACAGCTAGTGAACACCGCATTGCAGCAGTCAGTCCTACTTGAAACAGATGCAGGAATGAATTTTTCAATATCCTTTATATTTAGAAAACATTTTTATTCTCCATCATCTTTAAATTGAAAAATCAGGTTTTAGGCCATTTTGTAATGTGCTTTAAATCGATGCTTGTCAACTACCAGACCAAGTGTAAAAGTAAAACATAAATAAACAGTTGTTTTAGCGGCCGCAGCTCACACACCTCTCCCCCCACACCCCATACTATACGTTAAGCATTTTTAGACTAAGCCCCAACCCCCCCCCCCCTTTGATTGTGTGTTGCTATTTCTGTTTATTCAACGTTTTTCATTTTGAAAATCTTGCCTGGGGGTCACCATTGACTACATGCGGACAAAACTGGGACCTGAGGCTATAAAGGTTGACAAGCACCATGAATGACATGCTAGTGAGGACGATAAGGCCTAAAGTGTGCACTCCGTCAGGAAAACTAATGGGGATTCCAGCCCGGTTCAAAAGTGACACAATGTTGTGGTGGCCTCATCATTTCCCCCAATAAACAACATTTCTATTGTCCTGTGAGGCAAGTCGTTCTCATCTGTCCGCTCCTTTGACTCACTGACGCAATTAATTAAGGAGAGCATCGGAGAAACGATAGATAGATAGATAGATAGATAGATAGATAGATAGATAGATAGATAGATAGATAGATAGATAGATAGATAGGAGTGAAAGGCACTATATAATAGATACAAAGATAGATAGATACAAGTGAAAGGCACTATATAATAAATAGATATGAAAGATACTATATAATAGATAGATAGATACATAGATAGATAGGAGTGAAAGGCACTATATAATAGATAGATAACTAGATATATAGATATGAAAGGCACTATATAATAGATAGATAGATATGAAAGGCACTATATAATAGATAGATAACTAGATATATAGATATGAAAGGCACTATATAATAGATAGATAGATACATAGATAGATAGATATGAGTGAAAGGCACTATATAATAAATAGATATGAAAGGCACTATATAATAGATAGATAGGAGTGAAAGGCACTATATAATAGATAGATAACTAGATATATAGATATGAAAGGCACTATATAATAGATAGATAGATATGAAAGGCACTATATAATAAATAGATATGAAAGGCACTATATAATAGATAGATAGATACATAGATAGATAGGAGTGAAAGGCACTATATAATAAATAGATATGAAAGGCACTATATAATAGATAGATAGGAGTGAAAGGCACTATATAATAGATAGATAACTAGATATATAGATATGAAAGGCACTATATAATAGATAGATAGATATGAAAGGCACTATATAATAAATAGATATGAAAGGCACTATATAATAGATAGATAGATACATAGATAGATAGGAGTGAAAGGCACTATATAATAGATATATATGAAAGGCACTATATAATAGATAGATAGATATATAGATATGAAAGGCACTATATAATAGATAGATAGATAGATAGATAGATAGATAGATAGATAGATAGATAGATAGATAGATAGGAGTGAAAGGCACTATATAATAGATAGATACATAGATTGATAGGAGTGAAAGGCACTATATAATAGATATATATGAAAGGCACTATATAATAGATAGATAGATATATAGATATGAAAGGCACTATATAATAGATAGATAGATAGATAGATAGATAGATAGATAGATAGATAGATAGATAGATACTTTATTAATCCCAAGGGGAAATTCACAAAATTTAGCCTGAAAGTAGGGTCGAGGTGGGTGTCGTCTGCACACGAGTGACTGTTAGGTTTATACTTCACGTGACCCGACACGTGCTCCAGCGGACGCTCCTGCTACGTAAGCGTTGTACTGTTTATACTTGCGCGCGTACTTTACGTAAATCTGGAAGAATCCAGCAGGTGGCAGTGCGAGATATCATCACGGGGAGAACTGGTTCGGCTTCGCTGTGTTGTGAATTGCCTGAAACACCCATTAAATTCCGATGACACCTTACCGCAATATCTCTAAAAAGGATATTTAATGATTAAATCCATCAATCCAGGATGTGTCCATTCCAGCTAGCATTTGGCACGAGGAACAAACAATCTCAACACGGGGCATCAGCTCATCGCAAGGTGAGTACAAGCACACACATACACTGGCGTCATTTTAGTGTCACCAAATCTGTATATCTTTGGTAGGAGCACACTGTGGAAATCCAGCAAGAAAATACGTAAACTCCAGGCAGGGAATACCAGCGTCGTGACTCCCTGCGAGACACCACTCCACCACCGTGTCACCCCCATGTGTGTAATTATTAAGAGTATTCATTATTTATATATGGTGGCGCAGTGGGTAGTGCTGCTGCCTCTCAGTTAGTAGACCTGTGGTTCGCTTCCCGGGTCCTCCCTGCGTGGAGTATGCATGTTCTCCCCGTGTCTGCGTGGGTTTCCTCCCACAGTCCAAAGACATGCAGGTGAGGTGCATCGGCGATTCTGAATTGAGCTTGGTGTGTGTGTGTGTGTGCCCTGCGGTGGGCTGCCGCCCTGCCTGTTTGTTTCCTGCCTTGCGCTTTGTGTTGGCTGCGATTGGCTCTAGCAGACCCCCGTGACCCTGTAGTTAGCATATAGCGGGTTGAATAATGGATGGATTATTTATATGAAATTAACGACTTATCTGTAAAATGTAGCATACATACTTTAATGCATTTCATCATGAAAGTGATATCAAGTATAAATCTAAAGATTCTAAATGTGCAGAGAGCTGGAATATCAGAAATGTAACGTGTTGTGTGTGGTGATCTATTGCTGTTTGCCGCTGCTGTCAGGTCAGAAAAAAAGACGCCACATAAGACGGTATGTGAGACTTTTAAAATGTATCGCGTCATTACGATCGGGAATATGCGACGCTTGAATATAAAAGCACCACGAATGCATCTGTATGTCGGCATTTTGCTTCAGCACATCGAACCATTCATCAAACATCGCAGCGCGCACATCCGCATAACGGCTTTCTGTCACAGGAGACTCTGACGTCACGTTCCGACTTTTATCACACTGCGCCCCCCGACTTTTTTCTCGTGGCAGCCGTGGTGCGGGCGCGTGCGCGTTCTGAGCGCGACGTATAAACGAGCACTAAGTGTGACGTTTTCTAACGGGAGATCCCAGTGGAAGTGTGCACACAGTGTATGACACCGGTGATCCCAGTGCTAAGCTCTGTGGGACACCATATTTAACTTCTGTGGATGATGATGATGATGATGATGGAGTCCTGTCAGCACATTTCTGTACGCAATTATTGACAATTTGATAAATCAACTAAACCAGGGAAGCGCAGTGCCCGGGAGCCCAACGTCATAAAATAAAATCGAGTGGTCAATGGTGTCAAACGCCAACACCATTACAGTGGACTTTCCGTTTACCGCACGGGTTGTCGTGCTTAATGACCGCACTGATAGAAAATGAAAAGTCTGACATAAGAGATAGGCAGACATGAAAGACGCTATATAATTGATGGACGTCCATGGGGGTGCCGATCAACACCCAACATACCAGCCACTCCTCAGCGCCAAGACCTGCCTGATCTTGAAAGTTCTGCCTTCCTTATCTGGACGATAACAGTATTGATCACAGCACACTTTAACAGTAATGGCCACAGCATAAAGGATCTGAGGGTCACTGTGCTTATGGGTAATTTCGAGACCTAACAGGAGCGGAGAGAACGGGAATACGAACTTATGCTTAAATTCCATCCATCCATCCATTGTCCAACCCGCTGAATCCGAACACAGGGTCACGGGGGTCTGCCGGAGCCAATCCCAGCCAACACAGGGCACAAGGCAGGAACCAATCCTGGGCAGGGTGCCAACCCACCGCAGATGCTTAAATTCAATACTCTTATAAAATGGTCTGAATAGAGACAAGAGTTTAATAATAACCACCCCTGCTCGCCTACCCCCGGCGTTTTGAACCCGTGCCCGCTGGGTAGCCACGTGTGAGGATGACGCACGTTTAATACTGAGAGCTTGCCCGTGTCACTCCGGGGCTCTCCACTGTTAATTAATTATATCCAGGCAAGCGCGTGTTTGTATCTCGGTAACTCGAGGTGTGTCGTGTTGAACCCGTGCCTGCTTGGCTTATGCAGTTTGAGACGCGCGTTGTAGGAGTTCACGTTCATTAGATCTACACAGTAGTGCCACTCACAATATGGCGGCAAAGCCTGCGCATTCCGTATTATGTCGGTTCTTACCATGCTGTGTAGGAGCATTTGCCTTTTGTAATTTACTGGGCTTTGTGACGCCCGATGTAGGCGCCTGAACCTTCAGGGTCCGTATCCACTGTGTGGTGTGGACGTTAAACTGTCGATGGTTCTGCCTTTATATTGTATATGTCGGTGTGCTGATAGGGTTACCACTTTTAATACAAAAAAATAAGGGACGCATACTGCAGCGGGTGCCACATCCCAGCGCCAACACTTTGCAGACTCTACTTAAAAGACCCGCCCTCCTCACTGGACAGTTAAAAAGACCAATCAAACTAACGATGACATCAAGTATTACCCAATCAAAAGTAGGAAAGGAGGCATCTTCATAAAATGCGTGTGGGATGATTTGCATGAGACGCTGCTTTAAAAAAAAATGATAAAAAAAATACGGGATAAATCCCGTCCCGTATTGATTCAAAACGGGACGCGCAATTTCATTCTCAAATACGGGACGATTCCGTATTTTAAAGGACGGGTGGCAACCCTAGGTGTGCATGTGTTTAGTGGCTAGGTTTTTTTGTAGCTGTTGCATTCCAGGTTTCATCATCTGTAACCCGCTCTCCATGTGTTTGTCCCCGTTCTTTAATCCCTTTATGAAGTTTTACTTTGCTTTCTATTCTGTGTTTTATTTTTGACTTCGCTTTATCCTGCTTGCGGCATGTCAGACCGTTCGTAGTGTCTGTCGTTCTTATGACGTTTTAGTTTGTTTCCTACTTTGACGGTTCGTAGTCTGTCCCGTTTTGCTCTGGTGCGTGGGGGGCTTTGTGTGTTGTCTGCGCACGTGGGTAGTCTCTCCCGTTTTACTCGGGGGGGTGGTGTGTGTGCGTTGTTTCTTTAATCCCTTTATGAAGTTTTACTTTGTTTCCTACTTTGTGTTTTATTTCTGACCTCGCTTTATCCTGCTTGCGGCATATAGGGGCGCGTGGACTGATTTCTTATTTCTGTTAGTGGAGGAGAGCTTTGTGTGGCGGTCGTGCGTCTGAATCCTCTGTTTTGTGTGCCATGCTTTTGCGCTTGCGTCTGAATCCTTTTTTTCTTTAGCGTCCTCATGGCGCCTGCGCAGTACGTCTTTTGCGTCCACGGGCAGGCAGGTCCCTGCGTCCATATCCGTTTTACCATTCTCGGTTAGTAATATGGATAATAATAATAATTCATTACATTTATATGACCAGATATGTGGACTAACAGACTGACTGACCAGCTGACCACATCACAGGCCTCTCTTACAGACAATGCACTTCACAAAAATACCTTACAGGACTTTCTCTAGTGATGGTGATCTCACCTCTACATTTTATTAGTTCATTGTTCTCTTCTTTCAGGGTTAATTCACCTAACGTGTATTCATTTTGCTAAAAAGGTTACAATTTGGGCGGCACGGTGGCGCAGTGGGTAGCGCTGCTGCCTCACAGTTGGGAGACCTGGGGACCTGGGTTCGATTCCCGGGTCCTCCCTGCGTGGAGTTTGCATGTTCTCCCCGTGTCTGCGTGGGTTTCCTCCCACAGACATGCAGGTGAGGTGGATTGGCGATTCTAAATTGGCCCTGGTGTGTGCTTGGTGTGTTTGTGTGTGTCCTGTGGTGGGTTGGCACCCTGCCCGGGATTGGTTCCCTGCCTTGTGCCCTGTGTTGGCTGGGATTGGCTCCAGCGGACCCCCGTGACCCTGTGTTCGGATTCAGCGGGTTGGAAAATGGATGGATGGAGGTTACAATTTGCCCGATGAAGGGGCCTTAGCTGCCTTGAAAGCTTGCATTTGTAATCTATTTATTTAGCCAATAAAAGCGGTCATTTCACCCGACTTTCTCCGTTATCTGGAAGAGCTCAGAGGGGCCGTGGGTAAGGCTGGTGTACGTTGGGGTCAGAGATGTTCATGAGGGTCTTATTGTCCCGTGAACTCCTGACTTGCGATTTGCAGCGCCGTCATTACCGCGTAGACCTACCTGACCTCAGAGCGTCGCTGTCATAAATAATTGCAGCACAGGTGACAGGTAAGTTACGGTGACGAGAAGAGTCATTAGCCGTGAAGGTGGCTGGGCAGGGCGGCCCGCCTGAGTGGCAGCCAGTAGGGTGGGACTGAATGTTTGAGTGGCAGCTGACTGGACGGGTTTCAAAGAGGCTCATCGGTGTCACGTGAGCAGACCCCCCGGTGATCTCGTGTGCTTGTCAGCACATTCGGAGCGAGTTGAACTGCCTGACCTAGAAATGTCCGACTTCCTTACCTGAATATTTCTGCTCTTCCTGTAATCGCTTCCCTCTCGAAGAACTCAGATGGTTTTTCAAATAATAAAAACAAAAAGAGACGTTACAGTGCTGTCTGTGTCACTGTGTGCTGCGGTGACACGAATGCCGTCCCGTTTTCTCACTCCTGGTTCCCCTTTTTCTCATCACCACAACCGTGACCATGCGTGTTTGGTCTTTTTATTTCATTTCTAAATTATAGAGTTTAAGATGTCCTTATTGTTCCACATGCACTGCTGGGCTCCACAACTCTCACCACCCGGGCACAGACAAGCCTGGTAATGAAAAACGACGCTGGACCCAACTTAAGAAGCCAACCTGAGACGACCCCCTAAAACAGGAATGAATGGTTTAACAGGTGGAGGGAGGCCACTGACATTGTCCCCTCCTCATCTGTTTTGTCACTCGTTTTGCATTTGGCTGCGGTCAGTGTCACAACTGGTAGCATGAGGCCATACCTGGACCCTACAGAGGTGGCACAGGTGGTCCAACTTCTCCAGGATGGCAGGCACTTCAATACGTGGCATTGCCAGAAGGTCTGCTGTGTCTCCCAGCGCAGTCTCAAAGGGCATGGAGGAGATTCCAGGAGACGGGCAGTTACTCGAGGAGAGCTGGACAGGGCCCATCGTAGAAGGTCCTTAACCCATCAGCAGGACCCACCGCTGTCTGCTCCTTTGGGTGTGGAGGGACAGGATGGGCACTGCCAGAGCCTACAAAATGACCTCCAGCAGGCAGGCAGGCAGGCCACTGGTGTGAATGTCTCTGAGCAAACAATCAGAAACAGACTTCATGAGGGTGGTCTGAGGGCGCAACATCATCTAGTGGGCACCGTGGAGCTCGATTGGCATTTGCCATAGAATACCAGAATTGGCAGGTCCCAATGGCGGGTGCTCTGTGCTTTTCACAGATGAGAGCAGGTTCATGAGCACATGTGACAGACGTGAAAGGGTCAGAAGAAGTCGTGGAGAACGTTATGCTGCCTGGAACATCGTTCAGCAGGACCGGTTTGGTGGTGGGTCAGTGATGGTATATCTGGGGAGGCATATCCATGGAGGGACACACACACCTCTATAGGTGAGACAGCGGCGGGTACCGTGACTGCCATTAGGTATCGGGATGAAATCCATGGACCCATTGTCAGACCCTACACTGGTGCAGTGGCTCCTGGGTTCCTCCTGGCGCACGACAATGCCCGGCCTCATGTGGCGAGAGGATAAAGGAATTGATATCATTGACTGCACCCCCTCGGCTCACTCGCCTGACCCCAATCCAATAGAACACCTCTGGGTGGGACATTATGTTTCAGTGCATCTGACGCCTCAGCCTGTCCAGGAGCTCAGTGATGCCCTGGTCCAGATCTGGGAGGAGATCCCTCAGGACACCATCTGTCGTCTCATTAGGACGTTGTCAGTGGCATACAAACTACTGAGTACGATTTGGAGTTGCTGCAATGACATTTCAGCCAAATGGACTCGCCTGCTGTCCTGCCCCATCATTTTTTCCCCCCTTTGATTTTTGGGGTGTCCCCCTGTAGATTCATCATTTTCATTTCCATCCTTTTGTTCCTCACACATCACCATATCAGTCCATAGCAGTAGAGAGAGCCAGCATTGAGATCAGATGGGTTTTCAAAGTGGTCCTTTCATTTTTTTCAGCACTTTATATACATATGGATAAAAAATGTCAGTAATCCAAACAGCGATCATAAGAACGGTCATTGATCTGAAAAACAGAAGGCCAGAAAAAGACATTCCATACTTTCAGTGCACATACAGAGTTCTGCTGCCGTCTCCTCCACACCATCTTCTGAAGTGCTGCTTGGATGGCTGCTGACAGACACATTTCTATGCAGTGTAACTAGTGATATGTTCACTAAAATGGCCCTTTTTTTTCCTAAAGTTGCTTCTGTTTCTCCCTAAGGGCTCCTTTACACTTCACACTCATGGCCGCCACGCTTTCATTTGACGCCGAGTCCTCTGAGCAGGTCCGCAGTATTTACAAAAACTTGTGATCGAGTCGGGACGTGACGTCAGAGTCTCTGTTTACTATCAACATGTGACAGATAGATAGATAGATGTGAAAGGCACTATATGATAGATCGATAGATAGATAGGAAAGGCACTATATGATAGATAGATAGATAGATGTGAAAGGCACTATATGATAGATAGATAGATATGAAAGGCACTATATGATAGATAGATAGATAGATGTGAAAGGCACTATATGATAGATAGATAGATATGAAAGGCACTATATGATAGGTAGATAGATAGACATAAAAGGCACTATATGATAGATAGATAAATAGATAGATATGAAAGGCACTATATGATAGATAGATAGACATGAAAGGCACTATATGATGATAGATAGATATGAAAGGCACTATATGATAGATAGATAGGTAGATAGACATGAAAGGCACTATATGATAGATCGATAGATAGTTAGATATGAAAGGCACTATATGATAGATCGATAGATAGATATGAAAGGCACTATATGATAGATCGATAGATATGAAAGGCACTATATAATAGATAGATAGATAGACATGAAAGGCACTATATGATAGATAGATAGATAGATCTGAAAGGCACTATATGATAGGTAGATAGATAGACATAAAAGGCACTATATGGTCTGGAGGAGGCGTAAGCCCTCCTTCGGTTCTCTATGGGCGTCCCAGCTGGGTGCCACCCCCAGCCGCGTGCCACACTATTTACAGTGTACCACACGACCCAGTGGTTCATCACCAAGCACCCTCAGTCCAGGCCTTTCACAAGGCCTCTCTTCACCACCTCCATTCCTCTCCTCCGAGCGATGTCCACTTCCACCCTACTCCAGCTGATGAATGGAGGTTGGCGGCCAGGTGCCCCCATGATGAACTTCCGCCGGCACTTCCTGGTGTGGCAGAAGTGCCAGCTGAGCACCCGGAAGCACTCCGGGTGTCCCTGGTTTTCCTTCCACCAGCACCTCTGGGTGTGGCGGAAGTGCTGACGTCCAGGGGTTCATAGGCATCTGGGCGACCCCCTGGCGGTGACCACGGGCCCCTGTAGGGTTGAGCTTCCATGCTCTGTTCCCGTGGTCCCCATACCAACCAGGGCGGCTGCCCTCTCCTGGTCTGGAGGAGGTTGTAGTCCCTTTTCCAGTCCTTTCAGGTGTCTCGGCTGGGCACAGCCCCCAGCTGTTCGTCACAACTGTTAATAATTACACATGTGGGGGCGACACCGTAGCGCAGGGAGTCGCGTCCTTTGTGTTCCCTGCCTGGAGTTTGCATGTTTTCCTGCTGGGTTTCCGCCGTGTGCTGCGGTTTCCTTCCAAAGACTTGAAGGTTTGGAGATTTGCTGACGCTAAAATGACGCCAGCATATGTGTTTACCTCGCACCCAATGCTTGCTGGAATGGGCGCATCCCCAGATTGATGGATTTAATCATTAAATATCCATCCTTTTCAGAGATATCATGGCAAGGTGTCCTCAGGCAATTCACAACACGGAGAAGGCAAAACCTGTTCTCGCCGTGATGATATCTCACACTGCCACCTGGTGGAATCTTCCAGATTTAAGTAAAGTATGCGTGCGAGTATGAACAGTACGACACTTGTGTAGCAGTAGCGTCCGCTGGAGCTCACGTCACGTCGCGTGAAGTATAAACCCAGCCTAAGGCCGTCTGCTCTTCCACGGCCTCAGCTCCCCACTGTCTGACTGGACACTCGTGCCACCGTCTTCTCCATGCACGTCTCATTTGGGGTCCAACACCACCTCTGCTCACTTTCCTAAACTCCATATGCTGATCCAAGTCAGGATCCTTCTGGAGGCCTGCTGGCTGACACACACCCAGGCTGAGGAGGTGATGAGGTAAGGGACATCTGGGCATCTTTGTCATCTGCAGGTCAGTGTCCACGTCACGATTTAGTGTACCCTCCCTATAGTGTGCCCTCAACATATGAGACACCGCTCACGGACACACACTTTTTGTGAGGACCGCTCATAGCCAGCACCCATCCTGACACTCGCCGTGTACTTTCCATCCTCATCTTCTTTTAAACACGTGTGCTTGTGGGTTGCATGATGTAGATGCCTTGTTGCACCCGCGTCTCACTCCCCGCTTCCCACTTGACTCTCCTGCTTTTCTTCTCACACAGTGGATTGATGAAGATGGCTTCAAGGCCTTCATGAAGACCTACTTGGACGTCCGGGATGTCCCAGGTGGCCTCTGCCATCAGCTCTTCATGTCTTTTCAGACCTCCTCAGAGACGGACAGCGCTTCTGATGGTGAGTTGGCGAGCAAGGGGGCAGTCGATGGGGTCTGGGCACTTTAGAAATCTGTGATGTGGAGCGCAGGCGACATGGGAGGGCGGGTGGGGTTTGTGACAAAGTCGATGATGTGAGAGTCAAGGGTGACTGCTCCACAAGGTGGGCCGTCTTAACAGCATTATAGGCCCCTGGGCAAAGCAGGGCACTGGGACCCCTACCTGCACAACCACTCAGCAAGTCACAACATACATAGATTAGCATGGGACCCCTATGCTCGTGGGGGCAACTGCCCAGCGTGCCCATGCGTTAAGACGGCCCTGTCCACACCGGAGGAGAAGTGGAGGTGGCCATGTGGGCGTCTGATTGGTGCTCTGAGTACTCGCTGCCACCTGCTGACGTGGACGCTCTGTTTGACCCGCAGGTCCCAGACGGGTGTGCCTGAAGGACGTGTCCTGCTACCTGTCCCTGCTGGAGGGTGGCCGGCCCCGGGACAAGCTGGAGTGTGAGTGACCCTCTTCATTCGTCTTGGGGGGGAATCTCCTGTGAAGGAGTGGGACAGCATTTGGGGAGCAGTGGAAGGAGGGGTGGGGGGCTTAAGTCAAAGCCACTGCAGAGCCCCCCATCATTAAAAGATATTTTTCACTCATTTCAATTCAAAATTAGTTCAGTTTAGTATCAGTGTAGCGAATATTTAATTTAAAAATGAAAGAGACCCCCCCCATAACTCTTGTCAAAACCTTCTGATGCCACCCCTGGTCGGGTACAAAGATTCAGGAGATTATGGGACACTCAGACTGGCACAGAGCTCTGACCCTACCAGCATATGGGGTTAAGGTGGGCAGAGCGGTGCCACCTTGAGGACTTGCCACCTTCTCTCTGTCTCTTGCAGTCACCTTCAAGCTGTATGACAAAGATGGCAACGGCCTCCTGGACAGCTCCGTGAGTCACCTGTTTCTTCTCATAAAGGCATGTAAGGCGCTATAGTCGGTTTCCTGTGCCAGTCTTTGACCGCCACCTCTATCTCCTCAGGAAGTGGAGCGGATCATCGCGCAGATGATGCACGTTGCCGACTACCTCGGCTGGGACGTCACGGAGCTCAAACCGGTACGTCTTGGGTGGTGTGGCCACCGTCCTGGAGCACTGGCCATGTGCCCCTGCTGCCTGTTCCGCCGTCACAAGGACCTGACACCCACCCAGCGCTCCAACGGGTGGCTGTTGGTGGGGCGAGTGGGATGACATCTGCTGTCTCTAACCCGCAGATCCTCAAAGACATGATGAAGGAGATTGACTATGATGGCAACGGCACGGTGTCCCTGGACGAGTGGATTCGTGGAGGAATGACCAGCATCCCTCTGCTGGTGCTGCTTGGCTTAGAGGGGGTGAGTGCCCGACGGGTCATTTTATATAGCGCCATGCACGATGTCGTTAAGCAAACTGGAGAAAAAGAAATCGGGGTCCACCAGACATAGGCAAGTGAGAAGTCTTTAATGTCCTTGACATGGCTGGCCATTCATTTTTACTTGTCGCTTTTCATCATCTTATGATTCAGTGCCGTTGTTGTGAATGACTTTGTGTTTTCTTGAAACTTTATGGGAGTGATAACAAGATGAGGAGTGGGAGTGAGAGGATTAGAGAGAAGAGCAGGGAGGGAGTGACGGGGATAAACAGAAGAGCCGAGGGGGAGTGTGGCTATTACTGAGAACAGCAGTGAGGGAGGGTGGGAACTACAGAGAAGAGCAGGAGGTGGGAGTATGCAAGAGAAAAGCACAGTGGGGGTGAGAGTACGAGAGAGAAGAGCACAGAGGGAGTGGGAATACTAGAGAGAAGAGCAGAGTGGGAGTGAGGGGGTTACAGAGATGAGACAGTGTGAGTGGGAGGGAGTATTCAAGGAAAGAGCAGAGTGGGAGTTTGAGTGCTAGGGAGAACAGCAGGGAGGGAGTTGAGAGTTTTGCACAGAACACCAGAGTGGGAATGAGGAGAGAAAAGCAGGGAGGGGGATGATTACAGAGAAGAGCACAGTAGGAGTGGGAGCACAAGGGAGAAGAGCAGTGGTAGTGGGAAGATTATGGAGAAGAGCAGAGTGGGAGTGAGGAGATTTGAGAGAAGAGCTGGGAGGTTGTGTGAGGACAGCAAGTGAGACAGACAGGGGGCGACAGCAATCGAGGGAAGAGCAGGGAGGACAGGGTGACATGCAGCCAATCACAGCATCAGAGCAGGTTTTATGCCCCGCCCCTCTCTCCCCAGGCCGTCAAAGACGACGGGCAGCATTTATGGCGTATGAAGCACTTTAACCGACCGGCGTACTGCAACGTGTGCCAGAGTCTGCTGGTGGGCCTGAGGAAGCAGGGTCTCTGCTGTATCTGTGAGTGTGGGGCTGGGGGGGTGGGGGGGGATTGGGGGGTGGTGTCAATGGAGCAGGGTGGAGGTATCCTGACACTCTGATGTGTTTGCAGGCTGCAAGTTCACCATCCATGAGCGCTGTGCCTCCAAAGCTGTGGCACAGTGCATTGCCACCTATGCCAAATCCAAGAAGGACACCAATGTAAGTGGCCTCCACTAGTGGGAAGGGGGGCAGCAGAAACTCAGCATGGGTGAAGTGAGTGGCACTTACCATCGCTGTGTCACCATTCTTAGATTCAGAACCACGTCTGGCTGGATGGGTACTGTGAGGCCAGTAAGTGCGGGCACTGCCAAAAGAAGATCAAGAGCTACCAGGGGCTGACGGGCAAGCGCTGTGTCTGGTGCCACATCAAGGTAATTTTACCGTCCACTACACCAAACCAGCAGTGCGGCCAAAAAGAGACAGAGAGCAGCACAGCCTGGGGTTAACACCCCAATGCAGCCGCAGTGAGCACAAAGACACGTGGGCACATGCCAGGGAACACACATGGGGAAAACACACACGAGGCAAACTCAAAACCAATCTGAAAGTGCACACACACAGCCGTAAATTATCACAAAAGTATTACACACAACACCAAACCCACCATCACACTACTGGACAAAATCACAAGCTGCCCACGTCACTCTGACACACACTTGTCATCCATGCACAGAGCCCACCTGCTGCCAGCCACATGTTTACACTGTCTCTCGCACACACACTCACACACACTCACACACACACAGCCTGCCTACTGTCCATGTGACACTGACAAATCCCGCCCACTATCACTTTGGCACACCCAGACAAACACAGTGGCACAAACACTCACGTGTACAGCTGGCCTACTGTCAACCATATTTTCACAGGGCCCACCCACTGTCACTCATACAGACCCTGCCCACTGCCAATCTGACACAGGCAGAGCCCCCACCCAGCCCACTTTTTCATACGTCCTGTCTACTGTCATTCTGATACACAATCACAGTTAGTCTGATATACACATCCACAATGCCCACCCACTGTAAATCTCTCATGCTCATACAGTCCAGTCCACTGTCACCAGTTACATGCACTCAAAGGTCCATCCACTGTCAATCATACACACAGAGCCCGCCCACTGTCACTGACTCGTATGCACATTCAGATCTGACAGCTGTCAATCATTAACACAGGGCCCGCCTGTGTTGCTCATTCACATGCACACCCAGTTCTGCTCACTGTCAATCATTCACACAGTATCCGCCCACTGTCCCTCAGTGATATGCACATTCAGATATGACAGCTGTCAATCATTAACACAGGGCCCGCCCACTCACTCAAACACACACAAATCTGTCCAGTGTTAATCATTCACACAGAGCCCGCCCACTGTCACTGACTCGTATGCACATTCAGATCTGACATCTGTCAATCATTAAAACAGGGCCCGCCTCTGTTGCTCATTTACATGCACACCCTGTTCTGTCCAGTGTCAATCATTCACACAGAGCCCGCCCACTGTCACTTACTCGAATGCACATTCAGATCTGGCAGCTGTCAATCATTAACACAGGGCCCGCCTGTGTTGTTCATTCACATGCACACCCAGTTCTGCTCACTGTCAATCATTCACACAGTATCCGCCGACTGTCCCTCAGTGATATGCACATTCAGATATGACAGCTGTCAATCATTAACACAGGGCCCGCCCACTGTCACTCAAACACACACCCAGATCTGTCCAGTGTTAATCATTCTCACAGAGCCCGCCCACAGTCCCTGACTCGTATGCACATTCGGATCTGACATCTGTCAATCATTAACACAGGGCCCGCCTCTGTTGCTCATTTACATGTACACCCTGTTCTGTCCAGTGTCAATCATTCACACAGAGCCCGCCCACTGTCCCTCAGTCATATGCACATTCAGATCTGACAGCTGTCAATCATTAGCACAGGGCCCGCCCACTGTCACTCAAACACACACCCAGATCTGTCCAGTGTTAATCATTCTCACAGAGCCCGCCCACTGTCCCTGACTCGTATGCACATTCGGATCTGACATCTGTCAATCATTAACACAGGGCCTGCCTCTGTTGCTCATTTACATGCACACCCTGTTCTGTCCAGTGTTAATCATTAACACAGGGCCCGCCCACTCACTCAAACACACCCAGATCTGTCCAGTGTCAATCATTCACACAAAGCCCGCCCACTGTCGCTCAGTCGTATGCACATTCGGATCTGACAACTGTCAATCATTAACACAGGGCCTGCCTCTGTTCCTCATTCACATGCATGTAAAGGTCCATCCACTGTCAATCATTAACACAGGGCCCGCCCACTCACTCAAACACACACAAATCTGTCCAGTGTTAATCATTCACACAGAGCCCGCCCACTGTCACTGACTCGTATGCACATTCAGATCTGACATCTGTCAATCATTAAAACAGGGCCCGCCTCTGTTGCTCATTTACATGCACACCCTGTTCTGTCCAGTGTCAATCATTCACACAGAGCCCGCCCACTGTCACTTACTCGAATGCACATTCAGATCTGACAGCTGTCAATCATTAACACAGGGCCCGCCTGTGTTGCTCATTCACATGCACACCCAGTTCTGCTCACTGTCAATCATTCACACAGTATCCGCCCACTGTCCCTCAGTGATATGCACATTCAGATATGACAGCTGTCAATCATTAACACAGGGCCCGCCCACTGTCACTCAAACACACACCCAGATCTGTCCAGTGTTAATCATTCTCACAGAGCCCGCCCACAGTCCCTGACTCGTATGCACATTCGGATCTGACATCTGTCAATCATTAACACAGGGCCCGCCTCTGTTGCTCATTTACATGCACACCCTGTTCTGTCCAGTGTCAATCATTCACACAGAGCCCGCCCACTGTCCCTCAGTCATATGCACATTCAGATCTGACAGCTGTCAATCATTAGCACAGGGCCCGCCCACTGTCACTCAAACACACACCCAGATCTGTCCAGTGTTAATCATTCTCACAGAGCCCGCCCACTGTCCCTGACTCGTATGCACATTCGGATCTGACATCTGTCAATCATTAACACAGGGCCTGCCTCTGTTGCTCATTTACATGCACACCCTGTTCTGTCCAGTGTTAATCATTAACACAGGGCCCGCCCACTCACTCAAACACACCCAGATCTGTCCAGTGTCAATCATTCACACAAAGCCCGCCCACTGTCGCTCAGTCGTATGCACATTCGGATCTGACAACTGTCAATCATTAACACAGGGCCTGCCTCTGTTCCTCATTCACATGCATGTAAAGGTCCATCCACTGTCAATCATTCACACAGAGCCCGCCCACTGTCACTCAGTCGTATGCACATTCAGATCTGACAACTGTCAATCATTAGCACAGGGCCCGCCCACTGTCTCTCTTTCACATGCACATTACTGATGCGATTGGCCATCCCAAGAGTGCTTTTGTCTCCCTCTGCTGGCCACACATCCACACCCAACATGATGTTCTTCTTCTTTTTCAGCTCCACGATGACTGTGTTTCTCAGGTGCCTGTGGAGTGCAAGTTAGGAGTCTTCAGGGATCATATTTTGCCACCCTGTGCCATCTACCCAATCATCCTAGTAAGCAATTAGCCCACTCAATGGTTGGTTGGTGGGGGGGGGGGGGGGGGGTTGCTGCAGGAGGTTGCAGCTTTTCTTTCAACCTGCACCGTTTATATGCCCATCAGGAGAGGAGGAACAGCAGCTCGCAGCCAGATGAGACATTGCAGGTTTTCACCACGGCGGACGGGCAGATCCTGCGGGTATGGAGGAGTGTGACCATTTCTATCTGAAGGAGGCAGCACTGGTCTGCTGGACTTGATTTTCTTCTCATTTATATTTCTTGACAGATCACACCAGTGGCCAACACACACCCCCTGCTAGTGTTTGTGAATCCCAAGAGTGGCGGCAAACAAGGGAAGAGGTGAGAAGCCAGGCGTGATGCCCTTCAGTGGACAAAATGACCCCAGCTGGGCACACTTACCTGGTCCTGCATCCTTCATCTCTGGCTCTTCATGGAGTGACCTGTGACTTTTCTCCTTGCATCCCCAGGGTGCTTCGGAAGTTCCAGTACCTCCTGAACCCCAGACAAGTGTACAACCTCTCGGAGGGAGGCCCAGGACCCGGGTAAGAGCACCACTTCATCTTGGCTGACCAGTTGGGGGACGGAGGGTGGGCGTACTTACTGAAATCCTACTGAAAGGCAAGGTACAGTCCACTGTGGAATGACCACTCAGTGTCCGCTTTATAAAGTGAGGTCAGCATCCTCATGGGGCGAATGGACAGTCCACTCTGGAGTGACCTTTATGCATCACTGTGGCTTTATAAAGAATATCCCATGTTTGTAATGGCCGGTTATGCTCATTGTGTAATGGGGGTCAAAGTAGATATTTGGGGGGTTTACCACTCAAGAGTGACCAAATGGCATCTCTGTATCTTATTCATGACACGCTGCCACCTTCAAGGCTTGATGGTCAGTGCGTCCCAAGGATGACCGCTTGCTGTCCCTGCTTTGTTTCAGGTTGAGTTTCTTCCGAGAGCTGCAGGAGTTTCGAGTTCTGGTGTGTGGGGGGGACGGGACCGTCGGCTGGATCCTAGATGCCATTGGTGAGTGTTAATGAGGGCCAGTCAAGATGGACGACACCCTAGGGCCCCACAGCCCACTTCACACTGTCTCCTGCTGTCACCTTACAGACAAAGCCAACCTGCCAGTGAGACCTCCGGTTGCGGTGCTGCCACTCGGAACGGGGAACGACTTGGCCCGCTGCTTGCGGTGGGGTGGAGGTGAGACCCTTAAATCGCAGTACCCGTGGACACCATCTCTACGTGGGGTCTGCAGGTGACCACTGGTGACACGCTGCTCATGTCCATCCACAGGCTATGATGGCGAGGGCCTGGACCGCATCCTCACAGACATCGAGAAAGGCTGCACGGTGCTGATGGACCGCTGGAGTGTGCAAGTCCTGCCCGACAATCCCGAGGAGGAGGGAGACCCTGTCCCATACGAGATCATCAATAACTACTTCTCCATCGGTGTGGTGAGCGGGGGCGGGGGAGGTGGTGTGGTCTGTGGACGGTGGTCCACACAACGTCCAACCTAACTGCAGCTCTCCTCGTTCCCAGGATGCCTCCATTGCCCACCGTTTTCACCAGATGCGTGAGAAGTTTCCCGAAAAGTTCAACAGCAGGTGAGGTGGGAAGGGAAATGAAGGATTTGACATGTTATGGTGGGGGGCAAATGATAGACCTTTAGATGTCTCATAAACGGAGGGCACAGGGGACTAATATATCGGGGTCTCATATGAGAGGATGCTTATTGCTTAATGGGGGAGGTCAAAGTAGATATTTGGGGGGTTTACCATATCTAATGAGAGGGAGGTCCTCTGCATCAGACATGGAGGGTCTTTGTCATCTTCACCAAGTGGAGCTCAAAGTGGACAACTCACTCACTCACTCACTCACAAGGACAGGGGGTCCTCCAGAACTAATTTGGTTTGGTCAAAGTGGTCCCTTTTTAACTAGTATATGGATATAAGGGTCCTCTGTGGCTAATGGTGGTCTTTATCAAGCATGGGTCTGATTAACTAATAAATGAGACCCTCCATATCCAGGGCAAATGAGAGGGTCAGGGGGGTCACTCGTAACCTTGTATGTGAGGGCTCTCTGCGGCTAACTGCTGGAGGTCTTCTGTATCTTCACCAAGTGGGGGTTGAAGTGGACACTCATTGGCGAAGATATGGGGGTCTGCCATAACTGATTTTGTGCTGGGCCCTTTTTAACTAGTATTCAGGGTCCTGAAACACGTATTCTCTTATTCATGGGGTCCTCTGTGTCTAATGGGGTCTTCATCAAGCAGGGGTTGAATTGCACCCTTATTAACTATTGTTTAGAGTCCTTCATATCTCAGGCAAATTGGGGTAGAGGGGGGGCGTCAAAGGGACACTCGTGTTCTTGTAGATGGGGGTCCTTTATGTCTAATAGGTTTCCAGCAGGTGTCAAGATGGATCCCAAATAATTAGTATATAGGGGTCCTCCATATTTAATGCAGCAAAGAGTCAAAGCTGCACTAATTCTCTTATTTATATGGGGTCCTCTGTGTCTAGTGAGGGAGATCTTCTACGTCAGATATGGGGGGGCAATCTTAGTGAAGATGACAAAGTAGAAATCCAAGTGGACCTTTAATTCACAAGGAAGTGGGGGTCTGTTATAGCTGATTTTTGAGGGCTGCATCTTCGGTGAGTGGGTTCAAAGTAGACCCTCGTTCACTGCTCTTCAGGGTTCATCTGTAGCTAATGTGGAGGGGTGGTGTATAGGGGTCTTCAGAACGTGGGGTCTTTTTAACTAGTATATTGGGGTTGTCCCTATCTAAGTTGAGAATGATATGTGGATAGTAGTTTTGAAGTATATGGGGTCCTCTGTATCTAATGGTGGTCTTTATTAAGCAGAAGTCAAAATGGACCCTTATTAATTAGTACAAGGGATCCTCCATAACTAAGGCAAACTCAAATAGACACTTAATTCCATTCTCCCTATGTCCTGTACGTTGGCATGGGCATCCAGCTGGCATCCCCGGAGCCTCCCGAAACAAGCAGAGGACACCCTAATAACTCCAAGCTGGTTGCCATTGTATATGGTGGTCCTCTGTGTCCAATTGCGGGGGTCTTCAACCGGCAGGAGTCAAAGTGAACCCTTGTTAACACGTATTTGTGGTCTTCCATATCTAATGTGAAGGTGGCACGCTGGCACATTGGGAGCTCTGCTGCCTCAAAACAAGGCTCCCATAGTTCACGTCCTGTGGAGTTTGTATGTTCTCCCCAAGTCCGTATGGGTTTCCTCAGATTGCTCCACTGTGTATGTGTGTGTGTTTAGGGTGGTCTGGCACCCCGTCCAGGTGTTGTTCCTGCCTTGTGCCCAATAATTCCTGGGACAGGCTCCCACTCAGGATATAGCAGGTTTGGAAGATGAATGGTTGAGACATATCTACTGCGAGTTGGGGTCAAAGCAACACGTCTTCTGTTATATATGGGGTTCTGTGTGTCTAATGGGGGGGCCACTATTTTGTACGGGGTCCTTAATATGTAATGCAGGTGAGAGTGTATGGTGCCCCCTTGTGTCTAATGGAGGTCTCCTGCCATCAGGAGTCAAAGCAACAGCCATTCTCCAGCATATGGCTACACCTCCAAGGTAGAGGGGGGCAGCCCAACACTGCAGGGTTTTGGGGGGGACTGACCATGTGACCAATGTCTCACACCTCTGACCCCTCGCCACAGGGTGAAGAACAAGCTGTGGTATTTTGAGTTTGCCACATCAGAGACCATCTCTGCCTCCTGCAAGAAGCTGAAGGAGTGCATTACCATTGAGGTGAGCAGCGCACGGCTCATATAGCGCCTTGCACCAGCGGCCAGCGTGCTTGGGTGGGTGAGTGTCTCTGAAGTCGGAGGAAACTCATTAAAACTTCTCTCTCTGTGCCCACTTAGTGCCATGGGAAAACCCTCGATCTGACCAGCCTCTCCCTCGAGGGCATCGCCGTGCTCAACATTCCCAGCATGCACGGCGGCTCCAACCTATGGGGCGAATCGAAAAAGTTGGAGCACAGAGGCTCACAGCAGGAGCTGCCTGAAGTCATCATTGACGCTGACGTTCTCCGAAAAAGTGGTCAAGGTGAGCCCACCCGTCTTCACTTGATGCTCACTGGTGCCCTCCTGTGGCAAGAGGGTAGCTAAACATACAAAAAAAAATACAAAGTAAAAAATGCCAAGTGTCCACTTCATCGAGGTCCACCGCCCTCATGTCACGTTAGCCCCTCCAATTCATCAGTTCACGGACTCGGGGAGGACCTGAAAGGGTCACCAGCATGTGAGTCGAGGTGTCCCTCATTCACCGTCGCCTCACTGATGTTTGTTCAAAAAATGCTTTAGTTGCCTCCCATTTTTATGCAATCGTTTTGTTCACCCCACTGAATTAAAGCTGAAAGTCTGCACTTCAACTGCATCGGAGTTGTTTCATTTAAAATTCATTGCGGTAATGTACAGAAACAAAATTAGAAAAAAGTTGTCTCTGTCCAAATATTTATGGACCTAACTGTAGCACAAAAGTGCCCCGCTGACACGGGGGTGGGAGCGTGGAAAGTGGGTGGAGTCTAAAGAGATGCAGCTGATAGGTCGCTTAAAACTGTCCTGACTGCTGCTAAACTCTTTTTTGGAAACCTGTGGGACATCGAGGTGCAAAGCCCCGGTCACTGACCCATGTTGAGAACTTGTGATGATGCGGGTCCGCTCCACGCTCCCAACATCCTTACGGGAGCCTTGAACCCGACACCGTCGGTAATGTCACCAAGATGAGTTGACATATGAGGACAATTCTCAAGTGAAGCCAGGGGATATTTCCAAAAAGTGCCAATGTGCTTTTATTAAAACAAAAAGTTTTTATACCGAAAAGTGCAGTGCATCTGGTGTCAAGAAATAATCCATAAAAACAAGTGTTCAGTGGGGATTAAAACAATAAATAAATCCTTTAATTTCCGAGGTTAGAAATGCAGTCTCACTCTTCACGATGTTCTTGCTCACCTCCTTCTCTCTTTCTTCCCGGCTCACCCATAACTCCCGCAACCGGCGGAGACCCCCACAGTCACGAGCTCCTTTCCACTGTCCTCCGTCTTTGACTTCCTTATGGACGTCACTACCAGACCGCCTGAGGTCGGCTCTCCTCCTTTCATCCTTTGCGCTCATGTAGTCGCTCCTCAGATCCCTCGGGAGGACACCTGCCTTGCTCACCCCACTCCAATAGAACATTCAGTGGGGCGAACGAGCCCCTAGAGTGTTAACAAGAAATGTTCCTTCGCGGGGGTCCCAGCTCGTGCTGTCTCCACCTTACAGGTGGCCAGATTGTAGCCGCTAAGATGGCTCTTTCATGTCCTTTAACCTCCTTTTTCCTTCCTCGATCCATCTATCTCTGATTTCACGATCCATCTGTATCCCCTTTCCTGCTGCCGACCCGTATATATACACACACCCCCGTGCCTCCGTGGAAGCCAATGAAGCAATTGAGAACGATCGCACCCACACGTGCAGGTGCGACTCGCTCCGACTACTTCATTAGCTTCCCGAGGTCGTGCAATTGCGCCCATGGAGAACGACACGGCTATACGGATAAGCCGTGGACCCTCTATACCACATACCTCCCCTCTTAAAGCCCCAGTTGCATGCCATCACTAACCCAGTGCAACTGGCAACCCAGGTCCACGGCTCGGCCACCCTACCACTGCACTAAAACCGATAAATAAAAGCACTAAAAACAATCCCATAATACAACCAACCCAAGCCCCCTTCGTAAAACCAGGACATTAAAAGAATAAGAACCTTTTTCAAAGACAGTAAAGCCAGGAATAAATAAAGGTCCATAAAAAAGCTCAGTCCTTTAAAAACGTCCACCTCTGGCTTGGGTCCGTGGGTTCTTTAAATTCCAATCAGGCATCAATCCCGCTGGCTCATTGTCTCCTGTTCTTCAGTCCCCACTGCCAGCTCATCCCACCGCTGCCACCAAAATGTGATGATGCAGGTCCGCTCCACGCTCCCAACGTCCTTACGGGAGCCTTCAACCCGACACTGTTGGTAATGTCTCCGAGACCCGACACTGTTGGTAATGTCACCGAGATGAGCTTCATTTGAGATTTGTCAGCTCATCTCGGTGACATTACCGACGGTGTCGGGTTCAAGGCTCCTGTAAGGACGTTGGGAGCGTGGAGCGGACCTGCATCGTCACAGAACTTGAAAACGAAAATGCAAAGTGAAAAATGAAAACTCAGTGACCAGCAGGTGGCGCCAGTGCTTAGTTGCGTTTTGCTTTTCAGTTCTGCAGCTTCATTGCGGTTCAGGCTGAAAATGAAATTGCAAATGGGGGCATTTCGTTGTCATTTTAACGTTGGCAGCATTTTTGTGTGCAGACTTTGAAAATGTCATTGTGAAAGAGAGATTGCATTTCTTTTGATGGGCGGCACGGTGGCTGCCATGCAGTTAGGAGGCCTGTGGTTTGCTTTCCCAGGTCCTCCCTGCGTGGAGTTTGCTTGTTCTCCCCGTGTCTGCGTGGGTTTCCTCCCACAGTCCAAAGACATGCAGGTTAGGTGCATTGGCGATCCTACATTGTCCCTAGTATGTGCTTGGTGTGTGTGTGTGTGGGTGTGTGTGCCCTGCGGTGGGCTGGCGCCCTGCCCAGGGTTTGTTTCCTGCCTTGTGCCCTGTGCTGGCTGGGATTGGTTCCAGCACACCCCTGTGACCCTGTAGTTAGGATATAGCGGGTTGGATAATGGATGGATAATATAATATAAAAGCAATTTTAACTAATCATTAAATTAGATCCAAAATAAAGAGAAATCCTGGGTTCACTTCCCAGGTCCTCCATGTGTAGAGTCTGCATGTTCTCCCCGTGTCTGTGTGAGTTTCCTCCCACAGTCCAAAGACATGCAGGTGAGGTGCATTGGCAATCCAAAATTGTCCCTGGTGTGTGCTTGGTGTGTGTGTGTCCTGCGGTGGGCTGGCGCCCTGCCTGTGGTTTGTTTCCTGCCTTGTGCCCTGTGTTGGCTGGGATTGGCTCCAGCAGACCCCCGTGACCCTGT
Organism: Erpetoichthys calabaricus; assembly: GCF_900747795.2. Lineage (NCBI taxonomy): Eukaryota > Metazoa > Chordata > Cladistia > Polypteriformes > Polypteridae > Erpetoichthys > Erpetoichthys calabaricus. The sequence continues at coordinate 302,413,067 of NC_041396.2, forward strand.
AGTTAGGATATAGCGGGTTGGATAATGGATGGATGGATTTCCTCCCATATAGCTCTGGCCATTGTGCGTGCATAAGATAGTTTGACTGAACCGGCAAATGGCAGGTGGCCTAAGCAAAGTGGACCCTCGGTGTAGAAGGAGGAGGAGACCCCACCATCTGTGGTTGTGACCCCTCAGAGTCAGGAGGTCTCATTTTCATTGACCTGCTTATCTTTCAGATATGAGTGACAAGCGGCTGGAGGTGGTCGGGCTGGAAGGGGCCATAGAGATGGGCCAGATCTACACGGGCCTGAAGAGCAAAGGCAGGCGGCTGGCCAAGAGCTCCGAGATCATCATCAGGTCTGACTGGCGGCGGTTTTTGCTTTTTTTGGGTTTTTTTCTTCCCATTTTGGGCCCCAGGCCTCCTAACTCACCGGAACTTTCTGTCAATGCAGGACCAAGAAGCCCCTGCCCATGCAGATTGACGGGGAGCCGTGGATGCAGCCGCCATGTACGGTACGTGTTCAGCCACCCTGTACTCCTCCCTCGCCAGGCTATTGTTCATATGTAGTGACACACGATCATGTGTGTGTGTGTGTGTGTGTGCATAAAGCTATCCGTCATATTGTATGTCAAAGGCCACCTGAAATGTGGGCAGATGGCTTTGTGACAAGGCACGGGGGGCTGTTTGTGAAATGTTTTATAGGAAACAACGTGTTATGCTATGAAAGGCGCTATATAAATTCAGGTCACCTCTTTGAATCCTGCACCTGGTCACCGTTGCCATGGAGCTGCACACTGTCCCTGTGTCTGTGTGTTTGGATTATCTGGGAATTCTACAAAGACCCCTTTGTAGGTCAGGGGTGTGCAGGAGGGTCTGCCGGGCCTGTCCAGGGTGGGTTCCAGGCCTGGCACTCAATGCTGCCTGGATAGACACCAGTCATGAACTGGATTTCAGAAAATGCTGTCTTGGCTGGCAGGCGGGCAGTGAATCATAGCGTCTAAGGACCACAAGGCTACAGGGTCCACCTCAGATCACACCTGTGACCCGCTGTGTGACTCTGAGCAAACCAGTTCACCTGTCTGGCCCCCATTGTAAATGCATGGAAGCAGCTGTGCAATGCAGCGTAAAGTGCCGTGGTATGGGGGCACAAAGAAATGCACTGGCAATCGGAAGGTTGCCAGTTCGAATCCCGTAAAATGCCAATAGGGACTCTGCTCTGTTGGGCCCTTAACCTGCAATTGCTGAGTGCTTTGAGTAGTGAGATAAGCGCTATATAAATGCAAAGAATTATTATTATTATTAAAGAAAGGCAGTCTGTTCCAGTACTTGTGGCACTGCTGTATGCGTACTCTCAAAGGGGGGCTATGTCTCATCCAGTTTGTTATGAAAAGTCCAGCCGGCGATTGTCGAACCTGCGTAACCCAAATCAGACGAGTGGGGAGCTGCCAGCCGCCCCAGCAGCTTTGGGCACAGGGCTGAGATCAGCAGTGGACAGGTGCCAGGCCATGCCAGTTTCACTAACGCTGTGTGGTGGCATGAAAAACACACACAGAGGACACCTGAACTCCGCCCTGACAGTGACATGGCCAGTAGACCACCTGTGCTGCCTCCTCTATGAAAGGCATTATATAAAATGCAGATATCCTGCTTTGGACAGCCACTTGTCACCGTTTTGGCCATAAAAGTGCCCTGTGCAGACCAACAAGAGTCTTACTAAGAAAGACACTATATGTACATTTTAACGCTCTTTGTGACAGACACCACACCATAAACACCGACTGCTTTGTTGCGGAGTACGTTGTGAAAGGCGCTATAAACAATAAAGACGCAATGCTGACTGCTGGTCCTCATCATGAAAAGACGATAAAAGAACAGGACTCCGTTGGACTCTTAGCACCATCTAGTGGTCAGTGAACTGTAAAGCGCTGCAGCGCAAAATTCAGGACCTTTGTTTCCATTCGTCAGTTGTGGTCACATGACGCACAGTTCCGCCCTCCAGTTTGACGGCACTGCATTAGAGAAGGCTGCTTATGCACATCCGGTCTGCGCCTTCTGTGCTTCTGATTTCGCTTTCAGGCGCAGCGTCTTCTGGCAGTGGAAACTGAAGATATATATTTTTTTTTCAGATCGTTAGTGCATTTGCATACTAATTTAATATTCTGCCATATCATTTTCTCAATGGATGGATGGAGGGATATTTTTCTGTTTTGAACATTTGCAATTGTGTGTGTGTCGTTCTGTTCGTGCTTTCCGTCTTTGGTTTCTGCTGCAATGTGTGAGTTAAGCTGATGTCACCTCATGCGAGTCCCGTGTGTCAGACTTGCTGGCCTCATCGCTGGACTGTGTCAATTTACACTTGCCGGGATTGTCACACTTCATTGTTACCTCTTTTTTCTGACAGCCAATAGCGTGCTGCCGCACGGAGCCACATGTCACCAGTATGGTGTGTCCAGCCACAATCTGGGGCCCTTTTTCTTTACTTCCATTCTATCCTGGTGCGTAAAACACAAGACATCGGACAGATGAACTTCTCTTCTGTGTGTGTGGGGGGGTCCAAAGCCCCTGAACCCCCCTCCCCCCAACCCTTATTACTTGCCACTGCATTGTATGTATTGGACTTCTGGCTGAGTGCTCATTGGTTGTTAGCCCTCATGTATTCAGAGGCGCCCACCAATGACTAAAGACGAAATCAAAGTCGGGGCGAGTCGTTGTCTAAGTGGAGTGTGTCGCTGGGGGTGTCAGACTACGTGACCGGCCATCACAAAAACACACCACTAGCTGCCCCCGGAGATGAAGAATCCTTTTTGCGCTCCTTTCGTTAATCATTCGCTTTGTTTTCTATGCCGGTGTTATGTGTCTTTGTGTTTTGTGGGCGGGGCAACCTGCCTATCACCGTCAGGGACTGCCCTCAGCTCCGTGAAGGCGGGGTCAACCCACAATTCCTTGCAGTGGTGCAGTGAGTTCCCTCTTGACTTAGTGCTGTGATTTTCGGTGCTTTGTGATTACTTGAATGTTTTAACCTTTGCCTTGGATTTTGTACTGGAACTTCGCTTTGGATTGCCTTCCCTTTTTCGTCTTTTGTTCCCCACTGTTATTACAGAGCATTTTTAGTCAGTCATTCTCCAATCCGCTATGTCCTAACACAGGGTCACGGGGGTCTGCTGGAGCCAATCCCAGCCGGCACAGGGTGCAAGGCAGGAACAAATCCCGGGCAGGGCGCCAACCCACCGCAGGGCACACACTGGGGACAATTTAGGATCGCCAATGCACCTAACCTGCAACTGGAGCACCCGGAGGAAACCCACCAGACATGGCGAGAACATGCAAACTCCACCCAGGGAGAACCCGGGAAGCAAACTCAGGTTTCCTTACTGCGAGGCAGCAGCGCTACCCACTGTGCCGCCCACAGAGCATTTTTGTATTAGTAAATCTTTTATTTTATAAACGATTTGTGGTGGCTCTGAGGCGAGGAATCTGCTCCAGCAATGGGAAGGTTGCCGGTTTGAATCTCGTAAAACAGCAGAAGTGACTCTGGTCTGTTGGGCCCCTGAGCGAGGGCTTTAACCTGCAACTCCTCCATCTTGGTATGACGGTAATCTGCAAGCAGGTCCTCTGACTTACAGGGAAAACTTGGAGGTTGGTGGCACTCCAGCCACCATAAAAAAAAAAAACCTCACAGTATTCCAGTGTGGTGCTGAGGTGTCACCCGCTGCACTCGGGTCCCAATCCAGGCGGTTTGTCGTGTAGTGGGTGTGATAAGGTGTTATAAACAGCAGATACTCCCAACCTCTCTCATTGTTTGCCCTTACTAGCTGGGGTTTAATGGTGATATCCCCCTCTAGTGGGTATTTTTGGAAGTTTTGGGGACTTAACCTGCTTTGGAACTCTTGGGCATATTCGCTAGCTAAACAGAGTTAAGGACCACGCGCCGAAGCTGGCGAGTGAGCGAGTGAGGAAGGCCCCGCCCCTCGGCCCGCTGCGTCTTTCCTGGATTCGTGCAAATTAATCGTTACTCTGATACATAGCTAAGTGAGAGAAAGTCGCAAAATCAACCGGAATGTTCAAGCAGATTGTAGAAAAAAACCCGATCCTATTCCGTTAAGTAGTTCTCTTGTGAAAGGCGGACATACAGACCGATATTGGATTGTATATATTATATACAGTATTAGTAAACCTTCAAAATAATGTGCAGTTAAAGTCTCCACAGCATTTCTGGAGCTTAGCAGAGCCAGATAACGATAAGAATCTTCACCAAGCTGAAATGTGAAAATGTCTACTTTGTTTGGGTCTCCATACCTCTGTGAGTCTGACATGAATGTCATGAAGTCAAAGTTCAGAACAAGACTAACAGACGGACATTGAAATGACTCCATCAGAGTGAACCTCAGTGGCTCCACTCCACCAGACACCTCAGTGCCAGTCACCTGACTAACTAAACAACACGTCACATGTGACATGTGACAAAATGACAAGTGAATAAGTCAGATCTGTGGATTTGGAATTGCATTGTTTTGTTTTGACAGCATTCGTGTTTTAATTCAATGGTGTGAGATACACTAGGAAATGCATACAGACTTACACTGTAGGTGAACTCAATATTTTTCGTGATGTTTTAATGCAAAACGTGAGTTGTGGACACCAACATTTTGTAAATGTTCAGGCAAAACAAGCTTATTCAGTGTGTTTGAGTTGAAATAAACTATGAGAATAGACGTTAGAAAACATGAAGAGCTCTCGGCCATTTTCATTTTGTAAAAGTAGCTCTCGGGAAAAAAGGTTGGAGACCCCTGATCTAGACTGTGAGAGAAAATTAACAGAGACACGCCGAGAACATGAAAACTGCTAACTGGGAAGACCTGAGAGGAGATCCCTGGGCTCCTTGGTGTGTCGCAGCCGCGCAATAAGAATAAGAATAATAATAGATAGATAGATAGATACTTTATTAATCCCAAGGGGAAATTCATATACTCCAGCAGCACCTTACTGATACAAAAAACAATATTAAATTAAAGATTGATAATAATGCAGGTAAAAACAGACGATCAGCTCATCAACATGGCACTGAAATTGCTGCTGGCTTCGGTGTTGTCAGCATTTGGATAAAATAAGTGAGCAAACTGCAGAGAAAAGGATAAAACGCTAGAGGAAACTTTTTTAAATATTCTGGAATGTTCCAGAAAGAGACGGAAGAAAGGACAACTCAGTAAACCACGACAACAATTAAAGGTTACAATGAAGCACTGATTGTCAAGCTGCTGACAAAATAAAACACCTCAGCCTCAGGGTGTAGGAAATGAGTGGGGGATCAGAGTTTATTGGCCCACCCAGGAACACCACATAAATGTAGGAAATTGTGGAGTATGATAAGGGAAGAAGAAATGATTGATTGATGTTAATCAATTAGTTAATTAGTTATCAGTGTTGATGTCAGCAATGCCAGTAACCCACCTTAATAAAAGGATACGTGTCTGTTTATCTGTGTGTCCATTTGGATGCTACAGTATGTTTGTCATTCCAACAGATGGCGCATCACAAACATTAAACACTGCTTTTCCACAACACATTGCGGCTCACAGTACTGCAGGTCAGCGACGTTTTCCCCAACATCACGTATCGCCCACAACATCGGTCACAAAACGAAAGGGTTGGGGCACCCGAAGGCAAACCCCGTATAACTGAATTAAAAAAAAAAACGCATTGTACACACGACATTGCAAAAATACGTCTTTCACACGGGAGTCTTCACAGAGACTGGTCAAAGATGGCAACGCCTTCACTTTTGAGTACTTGTGGGAGGAACAGGCAGGTGGCGGTGGACAGACAGCAGAAGTGACGTCGTTGGTGTTAAAGCCATCGATCTTCCTGTCTGCAGAGGAGGAAGAAAAAGAACGTTAGTACACAGCGCCATCCTGTGGAATGGCGGGGAATTACCATTACTAGAACTGTTAAGCCATCCCCGATGCGCACACGCATGACAGCAGTTACTCGGTTGTTAAAATTAGGATTGTGGGAGGGCTACGTGACTCAGGGGGCCATTTCCTGATTGACATTGTGGGTGTTTTGTGACCTGTGTCATTGCAGACTGCAGTTAGATCCATCTCCTTTTTGGAATCCCATATCAAATGGTATATAACAAAGACATATGCATTGCATTTGTCATTCCAACAGATGGGACATCACAAACATTTACACATTGCATTTTATTACTACATGCAATGCAAATTACATCCCAATAGATGGTGAAATGCAAACGTTAACGCTGAGGTCTATGCCGATTGCCTAGATTTCAACCCATCTTAGATGGGTAGCACTGGTAGTCCACCAAAATAAAAGGATAAGTATCTCTGTATCTGTGTGTATATCTGGTTTCTGTGTCTCTGCCATTCCAACAGATGGCATGTGACAAACATCTATGGTAATAAAATTAATTGCATTTTCCATTCCAACAGACGGCACATCATAAACATGAACATTACTTTTATGAAATACCATACCAAATGACATATAATAGATGTACAGATTGCATTTGTCATTCCAACAGATGGTGCATCACAAGCATTTGTAGTATTGCATTTTATTACTACAAATGCTTGTGAAGAGCCATCTGTTGGAATGACAAGTGCCATGCATTTTATTACTGCATGCAATACAAAATACATCCCAATAGATGGTGCACTCCAAAAGTTAATGCTGAGGTCTACGTTGACTACTTAGAATTCAAAGCATCTTAGATGGGTAGCACTGGTAGTCCACCAAAATAAAAGGATAAGTATCTCTGTATCTGTGTGTATATCTGGTTTCTGTGTCTCTGCCATTCCAACAGATGGCATGTGACAAACATCTATGGTAATAAAATTAATTGCATTTTCCATTCCAACAGATGGCACATCAAAAACATGAACATTGCTTTTATGAAATACCATACCAAATGGCATATAATGGATTTACAGATTGCATTTGTCATTCCAACAGGTGGTGCATCACAAGTATTTGTAGTACTGTATTGCATTTTATTACCACAAATGCTTGTGAAAAGCCATCGGTTGGAATGAGAAGTGTCATGCATTTTATTACTACATGCAATCCAAAATACATCCCAATAGATGGTGCACTGCAAATGTTAACGCTGAAGTCTATGCTGATTGCCTAGATTTCAATCCATCTTAGATGGGTAGCACAGGCAGTCCACCTTAATTAAAGGATAAGTATCTCTGTATCTGTGCGTCCATCTGGTGTCTATGTCTCTGTCATTCCAACAGATGGCACATCACAAACATATGGCAATAAAATTCATTGTATTTTAATATTCCAACAGATGGCACACCATAAACATGAACACTGCTTTTATGAATCCCGTACCAAATGGCATATAATGGATTTACAGATTGCATTTGTCATTCCAACAGATGGTGCATCATACATATTTACACATTGCATTTTATTACTACACGCAATACAAATTACATCCCAGTAGATGGAGCACTGCAAACATTAACGCTGAGGTCTATGCTGATTGCCTAGATTTCAACCCATCTTAGATGGGTAGCACTGGTAGTCCACCATAATAAATGGATAAGTATCTCTGTATCTGTGTGTATATCTGGTTTCTGTGTCTCTGCCATTCCAACAGATGGCATGTGACAAACATCTATGGTAATAAAATTAATTGCATTTTCCATTCCAACAGATGGCACATCATAAACATGAACATTGCTTTTATGAAATACCATACCAAATGGCATATAATGGATTTACAGATTGCATTTGTCATTCCAACAGATGGTGCATCACAAGCATTTGTAGTATTGCATTTTATTACCACAAATGCTTGTGAAGAGCCATCGGTTGGAATGACAAGTGCCATGCATTTTATTACTACATGCAATACAAAATACATCCCAATAGATGGTGCACTGCAAACATTAACGCTGAAGTCTATTTTGATTTGAACTCATCTCAGATGGGTAGCACAGCTAATTAAATTATTTGGTTAGGCTCCGACTTTATTTTCCTTACCTTTCTCTGTTGATAGACGTATATCAAGCAAACAGAAGCCCACCGTTTTAAGAAACAGAAAAATAGAATTTACTAGTTGTGTGACAGTCTCCAAGAATTATCATGAGAGACGTAAAAGACCCGGGGATGAGAAACGTAAGGCAAAACTGTTGTCGAGGACAGGCAAGGTCAAAACCAGAACATCGTAAAGTTACGTAAGCAAGTGAAGAATGCACAGGGGCAAAGCAAAAATCAAAGTCAAAAACAGAAAACAGAACCAAGCGCCAGGCCTGCTCGTGGTAAAGCTAATGGACACTTAAGGTTTTTCTTGGTTGATTATGCAGCTGAGGGATAACTTACACCAGGACCACCGTCGTTTTTGAACCTTCACCTATTAAATGTGATGGTCCGTGCCATATGACCAGTGTCCCGTGTCAAGTCAGTGATATAAAGAGAATTAAAATGAAAACATAACGAACATGTTCAGATACGCCATGCCAGTCAGGTGTTTGTCAGTCATTTCCTAATATTCGTTGACACCACAGTACTGCCACCTCCAGCCTGCACAGTTAAAACCAGAATTCTGTTTGCTTGCAGTAAATTTTGATCCTGCCACCTGAATGATGCCAAAGGAACTCGGGTTTGTCTGTCCAAGCAGCTTTTTTTTTCCCCACTTGTCAACAGTCTGTGCCCACTGTAGATGTTCTTTCACACTTTTGAGTGATGTGTCCTGAGAGGACATCCTGCAAACCAAAGTTGAATTTGGATGGCATTTGCCCAGTGTTGAGCCTTCTGGGTGATGCCTCATATTCTCTTCTGGCCTTTCTGATCCACAGGCTGTTGTCTATCACTGGAAGTTCTTTACTTTTTTTTTTTTGTACCTTTCTTTGAAACGGTTGAATGTGAAAAGTCATTTGGGCGATTCTAGAAGTGACACACCTAGTGCCAACTATCATATCCCAGTTACAAGCAATGCTAACAGTGCTGGTGTGCCCGATTTGTGCCACACACAGCAATCAGGCGACTGAAGGGACAATTTGTGTGAAGGTGGGGGGGGGTGTACCTAACAAACTGGCCACTGGGCATATTTAAAATACCAATTAGGTAGCCACGAATGTGTTTGTTGTTAAATGTGTTTTTAAAGTTTTCTTTGAAAGGTGCTATATGAAACAACAATACTTATGCTCTTCATTTTTTTTCCTTTCCTGCAGATCCACATCACTCACAAGAACCAGGCCTGCATGCTGATGGCCCCTCCGCCTCGCTCATCAAGTTTTTTCAACCTGAAGTAGTCACAGTATGGGGCCCCCCCCCCCCCACTCCCCCCTAAAACCCCCCAACTCTTCTGGAAATCAGAGGCCAGTACACCATTTGGTACTCTGGAGGAATACAGGGGTCCCGTCTGGCTCGGACGGAGCTTGCATGTCCAGCATGGAGTGAGACGTACTATGAGGAGAGCCTGGGAAGTGGGTGGCATGGGACACTGTGACATGCCAGGCTGTGCCTTTTTGGCTGCCATTCTTGTACATAATAATATTTAAAGAACGGGAATAATATTTTTTTAGCTTGTGGTGAATGAATACAAAAAGAGGGCGATGTGCGTCTATTGATTTGCTTGCTTGTTGTGTATGATCCTTCTGGGCCTTTGTGCCCATATAGTGTCCCTCTCTGGAATCGGTGGCTCCTGTGATTATTCAACAAGAGGCAAGCAATGTTTATTTTATGTAGCGTCTTTCAATGCTTCACCTGGATCTAAAAGCCAGGCATCCGAGGAGTAAGTCGCTAGTGGGCATCACAGAGAGGAAAGGGCCATCTGATGATAAGTTGCCATGGCAACAACCGGACACCACAGGTCTCAGCAGCCTGCCACTAAACTACATGAAGAAGAGAGCAATGCCCAGCTTACCCGCTGCATCTAGCACAGGGCACACACTACAGCCCACATGTATCAACCAAAGAAGCTCAGCAGTTAGCTCTGATCCTGCCAACTACTCCAATTGTACCCAGCATGTGAATGATGAGTTCTTTTTGAAGAGAAGCCACAATTATGACCAAAACGCATATCAATCTCCAGTAAGCGTGATACGGTACAAAGGATAGGAGGGATTTACCCTTTTTTAAAATGTGGTTTTCAACCTCCAATAATAGTATACGGTATAAATATAAATGTTTGGTTGTCTGGTAAGCAAATCCACACTGTTAACCCTCTCTCTGCCAAATCTTGCACAGATTCCCCTTTGCACAGGTGAAGACCATACATTCTGAACAAAGGTCCCCTGTGACCGCAGCAGGGTTTTATTAGGGAAATGTTGAGTGTCTGCCCGTTTTCGTTATATGGAATTTTCTTTACCTCCCCACCCCGGGAGGATGTTTCTAATATTTACAATTCATTTTGATTATTAGTTTTGAGGGCAGCACGGTGGCGCAGTGGGTAGCACTGCTGCCTCGCAGTTAGGAGACCCGGGTTCGCTTCCCTGGTCCTCCCTATGTGGAGTTTGCATGTTCTCCCCGTGTCTGCGTGGGTTTCCTCCCACAGTCCAAAGACATGCAGGTGAGGTGCATTGGCGATCCTAACTTGTCCCTAATGTGTGTGATTGGTGCGTGTGTGTGCCCTGCCCGGGATTTGTTCCTGCCTTGCACCCTGTGCTGGCTGGGATTGGCTCCAGCAGACCCCCGTGACCCCTGTAGTTAGGATATAGCCGGTTGGATAATGGATGGATGGATATTAGTTTTGAGACTTGGATTCATTTCGACTCTTGTCAATTTACTTTACCGCTGTTCTGCGACGCCATTTTGGAAGTATCACGTGACCACAGTCGCCCACTTCGGTGACATCACTGGCCTCCCGGCAGCAGTCGAATGACTCAGGATCCAGCAGTTTATAAAAGCTTTCCTTACGTCATCGGTTAGAAGGCCTAGCGTCGGGTTCCTTCTTCTGCTTTTGATGTTCACGTTTGCTTTGCCTCTTGAACGGCTTGGTTTGATTTTTCTTGATTTCGACCTTAGCTCAGCCCTCTGTTTTTGTAATCCTCTCCTGGTTATTTTCTCCCACCTCTCAGTAATTATGGGGTACGTACCTTAACATACTGAGAGAGATCCAGAATCATTTCATCTTTGCCATATTAATAATCGGAAAGGCAGCGACGTCCCCAAATGTGATCATGTGATACTCACCAGAATGCATAAAAAGGAGCGGCATTCAAAATGGCGTCACAAAACGATGGTAACAGAAGTCCATCCAAAGCTGTAGCCCACTTCTGAGCTGCTTGTTTGATGCTGGTAATGGAGGGATACACAGAGGCTTCAGTACGGCTGCAATTCTAGAAGAAGACCCTTACTGTAACCCCAGCTGGATACTCGCACCACACTTATAACAAAAATAGTAAGAACGGCCAGGAAGAGGCAGCTTGGAGACTGGCGGTGTGGACGGAAGTGGGTGGCATCAGAGGATGACGGTGCCCTCACGGGGCCTCCTAGTGGAGCAAATGACCTGGATGCATGGCCTGAAACACACTAAAAACAGCCAATGGTGCACATCACTGGGATGGTGGAGAAGAACCCCCAGGTACCCGAGGAACAGCCCATTCCGACGCAGCGAGGACATGCAAACTCCACACAAGCTGGTCCCGCTCATCTCCCAGAATTGCTGCTCCCCTTCTCTCAGCTCTCGATTCCCACAAACCCGTCATCTCCAAGGCCAGGTCCCCATGTTAGAAGAAGCTTGGAGCAGAGCTGATCAAGATGCATGTCAACTGTCAGGACCGCAGGGATGTCTGCAGCCCTGTGCTCATCCAGTCCGTCCCCTGTCGAGACAAGCAAAAGAGCAGCGGATGAAGAGGGGCATTGTGGGAGACAGCGGCTGGGGGTCAAGGCAGCCAATCCAACCTCTAGCACAAGCCAGGTCTCCTTGTGTTCTTCAGGGGAGTGCAAGTGACCACCTAATGGGATGACAAAAAAAAAACCCAAAAACAAAAAAGGTAGCAGGCTCGTGTGCCCATCATGGGTCTCTAAATGGATACACGGAGTTTGGGCCGTCTTGTATTTCTTCAGGCAGGGTCACCTGCCCCCTTCATGTCCTTTCATGATGTCTAAGCGGGCTGATGAGAAAAGATTAGAAAGCTGCAGCTCCAGCTGAATTGAGATGGCACCCTGTCCAGCATGCGGTCATAGGGTCAAGCCCTACAACCAAGACATTACCTGAACTGTCCGTCGAGGGCATCTACAGATGGCACTCATGACAGGAGATGAAATTACACACAAAACGCTTTAAAGACTTGGGGTGTGCCAATCCATTAGTGAGTCTGTGTGAAGATCAGGCTCCCTCAGTACAATGCGATTATTATTACTGGCATGTCTCCTCAAACTAGTCAGCCCTAAAACAATACCAACAAAAAAACAAAACAAAAATATACAGCTTGCAAATATTATATATGCACACACACACACACGGATATACCAGCTGTGCTACCCATCCCAGACCTGTGGAAATCCACAACATAGACCTCAGAGTTAGCAATAAGTAGGTCTCTGTTATATGCCATTTGGTATGACTTTTATGAAAGCACTGCTAATGTTTATGATGTGCCATCTGTTGGAATGACAAATGCAATGCCTTGTTTTACTACAAAACCTTGTGATGTGCCATCTGTTGGAATGACAAATATAATATAATACCCAAGTCTCTGCTATATGCCATTTGGTAATGGATTTGTAAAAGCAGCGTTAATGTTTGTGATGCGCCCTCTGTTGGAATGACAAAAGCAATGCATTTTGCTACTACAAAAGTTTGTGATGCACCATTTGTTGGATTGACAGAAACATGGCAACCAGACAGAACTTTTGTTAAGGTGGACTAGCTGTGCAAATTAGCATTTGCAGCGTCTCTTATATGCCATTTAGTATGGCATTCATAAAAGCAGTGCTAATGTCTGTGATGCTCCACCTGTTGAAATGACAAATGACATGCTTTTTGTCACTACAAAAGTTTGTGATGTGCCATCTACTGGAATGACAAATGCAAAGCATGCCTCTCTGTTATATGTCATTTAGTAATGGATTTGTAAAAGAATTGTTAAATGTTTGTGATGCACCATCTGTTGGAATGACAAAAGCAACGCATTTTGCTACAAGAAAAGTCTGTGATGTGCCGTTTGTTGGAATGACAGAGACATAGCAATGGGATAGACACAGACACTTATCCTTTTGTTAAGGTGGACTAACTGTGCTACCCGTGTAAAATGGGTTATAATCTAAGCATTCACAGTAGACCTTAGCGTTAATGTTTACAGTACACCATGCCCTGCATACGTCTCTCTTATATGCCATCTGGCATGGGATTTGTAATAACATTGTTAATGCATGTTGTGTACCATCTGTCGGAATGACAGAGACACATCAACCAAAGGGATGCACACACACTTATTCCTTTATTAAGGTGGATTTATATACAATCATATTGAGTACATCTTCTAATATATAAAGCTGAGTTGATGTATGTATGTATGTATGTATGTTTGTTTGTCCGCCATACAAATCCGCACCGGGCGTCCGATCGCCACCAAACTGGGCATGGGGCTCCTTTGTGACCAGGAGGAGGTCATGGGGTATGTTTGGTTGGGAAAAATGTTCGTGGTGAAGCGCAGGGCACCTTTTTCACCGACAGTTCGGCACACATCCCCGTACTTATCATCGACAAGATGGCCGCACGTTGCAACAGACGTTAACGGCGGCGCCATCTAGCGGCACGTTTGGTCCCTGTGCATCCCTCTTTACCAATGTTTCTTTAAATTGCCAACAGATTGCGGAAGTGTCCAAGTATCAGAAGGCTGACTGCTTTCATCGCGTGAAAGGGAACTGCCGTGTGGATGTAAAACGTGAACGACTTTCCGTATCTGTGGTGCTATTTGCTCGCATTCCGACTCACAGTACGATTTCAGTCTTGGTCTTTCTGACTGAATGGTACTATTTGTTCACTTTCAGACGTTTTTAGAATAACGTACATTCATCTCATTCGAGTGCTTATTCCGTATGTATTACCATGTACCACATTATAATTGTCCTGCTTTTCGCCAATATACCCATGCCAACGAAAACAACACGTACCATTAGCAACTCCACTTCCGATGCCACAAAAAAGTCTAAATAAACATTGTGCAAAACATCAAAACGTTTTCAGACCAACAATTCCGCTGATTCCGAATGATTTACACTTTGATTTCAAACGGCTACACTTTCCTGTTCGTTTCGGTTTTGCTATGTGAATTAATAAAGCTCAAGGGCAATCACTCCAAGTTAAAGGCATCGTTTTGGAAAATCCATGCTTTTCACACAGACAACTCTACGTGCCATGTTCTACAGTGGGCAATCCTCCGAATTTGTTCATTTTCACACCACAAGAAAAAAAAAAACAAATATAGTGTATCCAAACGCTCTGGAATGATTACAATAAAATGTCAATCAGAAAACTGTTTGTTCTATTTCTATGTTCTGTTTCTTTCATTTGGGAATTTCACCAGTTATAGATTCCCGGGCAACACCGGGTACTCCTGCTAGTACTCTATATTTGTAAGTATACTGTACATACAGTTGGGTCCATAAATATTTGGACAAAGACAACTTTTTTCTCATTTTGGTTCTGTACATTACCACAATGAATTTTAAATGAAACAACTCCGATGCAGTTGAAGTGCAGACTTTCAGCTTTAATTCAGTGGGGTGAACAAAACAATTGGATAAAAAGGTGAGGCAACTAAAGCATTTTATGAACACAATCCCTTCATTTTAGGGGCTCAAAAGTAATTGGACAATTAAAATAACTGGAAATCAAATGTTCATTTCTAATATTTGGTTGAAAACCCTTTGCTGGCAATGACAGCCTGAAGTCTTGAACTCCTGGACATCACCAGATGTTGGGTTTCCTCCTTTTTAATGCTCTGCCAGGCCTTTACTGCAATGACTTTCAGTTGCTGTTTGTTTGTGGGCCTTTCTGTCTGAAGTTTAGTCTTCAACAAGTGAAATGTCTGCTCAGTTGGGTTAAGATCAGGTGACTGACTTGGCCATTCAAGAATTTTCCACTTCTTTGCTTTAATAAACTCCTGGGTTGCTTTGGCTGTATGTTTTGGGTCATTGTCCATCTGTGTCATGAATCAATTTGACTGCATTGAGCTGGATTTGAGCAGACAGTATGTCTCTGAACACCTCAGAATTCATTCGTCTGCTTCTGTCCTCTGTCACATCATCAATAAACACGAGTGTCCCAGTGCCACTGGCAGCCATCACACTGCCTCCCTCCACCGTGTTTTACAGATGATGTGGTATGCTTTGGATAATGAGCTGTTCCACACCTTCTCCATACTTTTTTCTTGCCATCATTCTGGTAGAGGTTGATCTTGGTCTCATCTGTCCAAAGAATGTTTTTCTAGAACTGTGCTGGCTTTTTTAGATGTTCTTTAGCAAAGTCCAATCTCGCCTTTCTATTCTTGAGGCTTATGAGTGGCTTGCACCTTGCAGTGCACCCTCTGTATTTACTATCATGCAGTCTTCTCTTTATGGTAGACTTGGATATCGATACGCCGACCCCCTGGAGAGTGTTGTTCACTTGGTTGGCTGTTGTGAAGGGGTTTCTGTTCACCATGGAAATGATTCTGCGATCATCCACCACTGTTGTCTTCCGTGGACGTCCAGGTCTTTTTGCGTTGCTGAGTTCACCAGTGCTTGCTTTCTTTCTCAGGATGGACCAAACTGTAGATTTTGCCACTCGTAATATTGGAGCAATTTCTCAGATGGGTTTTTTCTGTTTTCGCAGCTTAAGGATGTCTTCTGTCACCTGCATGGAGAGCTCCTTTAACCGCATGTTGTCTGTTCACAGCAAAATCTTCCACATGCAAGCAGCACACCTCAAATCAACTCCAGGCCTTTTATCTGCTTAATTGATAATGACATAATGACGGACTTGCACACACCTGCCCATGAAATAGCCAAAGAGTCAATTGTCCAATTACTTTTGAGTCCCTAAAATGAAGGGATTGTGTTCATAAAATGCTTTAGTTGCCTCACATTTTTATGCAATCGTTTTGTTCTCCCCACTGAATTAAAGCTGTAAGTCTGCACTTCAACTGCATCGGAGTTGTTTCATTTAAAATTCATTGTGGTAATGTACAGAACCAAAATGAGAAAAAAGTTGTGTGTGTCCAAATATTTATGGACCTAACTGTATCTATCTATCTATTTAGTGATGCAGGTCACGATTGCTTGCCAATTCCAGAAGATCACTTGAAATTGGAAAAGGCTTTGCAGTCCACACTTTCATCTACTCCTTGCGGGCCGGGAGCATCGGCTGTAATAGGGCTCGCCGCTTGACCTACGGTAAACAAAAGCAGAAATGATATTTCTGAACTAAAGGTAATGATCGTTGAGCTCAAGCAAGAGATGAAGAAATAAATAAATGGTATGCTCAAGACAAGCGAGAAGCTGCGGCGGAAGCTGCGGGAGGATAATAAAGACTTGGAGAAACGCGCATATAATCTCTTTGAGGGGGTCTGTATCAAAGGAGTGACACTTCATAGGAGTGACATAACAAAGGAATGACATAAATAGCGTATTAAAGGAGTGACATTTTACTGGAGTGACATAACGATGGTGTGACAAATTAAGATTAAAATTTTATTAAATAATTTGTTATCTTGCTTCAACAAAGAGCTGGAACACAACTGAAAGTACGCTTGCCAAAAAAATCTTTGTCGCCTCACCTACCACTTGGATGGTAGGTTGGATGGTTGTCACTCCTTTGAAATTTGTATCTGAGGTTTCACTCCTTTGTTATGTCACTCCTTTGAATTGCTCCCCTTTGGGTCGGACTTTAAAGGTATGCTGGAAAAAATTGAGGAGCACATTGAAGAAAATCCGTCTAAACTGAGAGCACTTGCCGATCAGCTGGAAGACATTAAGCAGACATTCATGACTCGAATTGAAACAGCCAAACATTTAGCATCCATCGCTGATGGAAAAGCAACAGCTGCAAATTCCAAATGCAAAAAACCTGGAGACAGACTTGCTGCTCTGGAAGATGGATGCAAAAGGAATAATATTAGAATCGAATGTCTACCTGAAAATTGTGAAAGTCCAAACCCAGTGAAATTCGCAGCTGAACTATTCTCCAAAATAACTGGAGAGGACTTTAAATCAGACACCGAGATAGCAGCAGCTTACTGCATACGGGGATCCAACACCTCTAAACCTAGGACTTTTGTTGTGCGCTTTGAGAAATTGCAATCTAAATTAAATGTAATGTCACTTCTCAGACAGAAACAAGAGGTTATATTTGAAAATGACCTCATTCGTATTTTCCATGACTTCTCACCCTCAACGGCTGCTAAACGTGCCTCTTTTTATAATACTATATTTACTCGTGTACCACGCACCCTCGTGTAAGACGCACCCCCTAATTTTTACAAAGAAAATCATGAATAAAATTTGCCCCGTGTACGACGTGTGTTGTGATTGTATAGGAAGAGTTTAGGGCACGTTTTCTGCAAAATTTCTGCAAGTGAGTGAGTGAGCGAGACAGAGAGAGAAAGAGAGCGAGTGAAAGAGAAAGAGAGAGTGAGCGAGAAAGAAAGAGAGAGTGAGCGAGAGAGAAAAAGAGTGAGTGAGCGAAAGAGAGAAAGAGAGTGAGTGAGCGAGAGAGAGAGAGAAAGAGAGCGAGTGAGAGAGAAAGAGAGAGTGAGCGAGAGAGAGAGAAAAAGAGTGAGTGAGCGAAAGAGAGAAAGAGAGCGAGAGAGAGAGAAAGAAAGAGAGTGAGCGAGCGAGAGAGAGAAAGAGAGTGCACGCGAGTGAGTGAGTGAGCGAGAGAGAGCGAGCAAGAGAGAGAGAGAGAGTGAGTGAGCGCGAGCGAGCGAAAGAGAAAGAGCAAGCGAGTGAGCCCAAGCAGAAGAAGTAAACATTACAGAAAAAAATTTCCTCATGTATGACGCGCACCTGATTTTCTAATGCTAATTTTCTGGAAAAAATGTGCACATGGTACACAGGTTAATACGGTATTTAACGGTGCTTATGGAAAGACGATATGAGATACAGCCTCTTGTATCCTGCCAAACTGAAAGTGGATATTCAAGGCAAACATTACATCTTTACCACTATGGAGGAAGCAGATAAAGAGTTAAGAAAGCTGATTCCGACACTTTCCTGAAATACGATCGCGAGTCGCACCCTGTCATGGCATCATAAAGAAGATATCACCGGCTGTCTGATCTGCTTGCAATGACACTGGTACCATAATTATACATCATTCTTCATGCACCCAATGTGAATGATAGGGATTTCATCCAAAATGTATTTGCATCTATTCCCAATGTGAATACTCATAAAATTATAATGGCTGGGGGACTTTAATTGTGTTTTAAATCCAGACCTAGATAGGTCTCCTGCCACAGGGGTGATGACATCTAAAACTGCAAAGACAATCAGACACTTTGTAACTGACCACAACTTATCAGACCCCTGGAGATCTCTAAACCCAAACTCAAGAGCATATTCCTTCTACTCACCAGTGCATCATTGCTACTCAAGAACTGATTATTTCTTTCTAGATAACCATTTCTTGCCTACGATTAAAAACAGATCAACTGAGGATGCCATCTGTGTGGCTCTACATGCTGCCCTATCGCACCTGGAAAAGCCCAACACCTATGTTATGATGCTCTTCATTGACTACAGCTCTGCATTTAATACCATCATACCTAACCAGCTGATCCAAAAACTCTATGCACTAGGACTTGCTCCGTCCATATGCAACTGGTTACTGGATTTTCTCACCAACCGCCCCCAGTCTGTCAGGATGGGCAAACACACATCCTCCACCCTTAACCTGAGCACTGGTGTGTAGTAAGTCCCCTTCTCTATGCACTCTTCACCCATGACTGTCAACCCATCCACCAATCAAACATTACTGTTAAATTTGCGGATGATACGACTGTCATTAGGATTGTAACAGACAACAATGAAGCTGCATATAGGGAAGAGGTTCAGAATCTGACAGCATGGTGCAACACCAACAACCTGGGCTTAAATACCAAAAAAACCAAAGTAGTTATTCCGGACTTTAGGACCACTAAAAAGACCTAATCACAGTCCGAGAACAATCAATGAGATGCTGTGGAGAGAGTTTCCAGCATTAAGTTTCTAGGAGTCACCATCTCAGAGGACCTGTCCTGGGCTGACAACAACTTGGCTATAAAAGGCAAAGCACACCAACGCCTCTATTTTCTCAGGAAGCTAAGGAGAGCTGACCTCCCCCAGAAGCTGCTGGTTAATTTCTATAGATGCACTATAGAGAGCATCTTAACTAACTGCATGAATGCCTGCAGGTGCAACAGCTGCACCAAGGCTGCTAAAGAAGCCCTGCAGCGGGTTGTAAAAACAGCAGAGGCCATTATTAGGACTGAACTGCCATCACTCAGACTCTCGTATAAGACTCGCTGTGTGAGAAGGGCCAAAAACATTCTCAAGGACAAAACTGGAAATTCTTTGTTTGAGCTCCTCCCGTCAGGCAGACGCTTTAGGTCAATCCGTGGACGCACAAACAGACTAAAAAATAGCTTTTTCCCATCTGCCATAAACTTTCTGAATTCTGAATCTCCTCAGTCTGAGATCATTTTTAATCGAACATGTGCAATAAGCTATATTGGTAATGTGCAATATACTAATGTAATACAATATATAATATGTAATGTACTATTCATTAACAGGTGCGATAACAATTTATGCTGCTGTACTTTGAGCAATAATAATTTGCTCTGGTTACTTGATCACTTAACACTGTATACAACATATTTGGAATTACTTGACTTTTCTTTAAATGCACCTTGGGGCTTCCACAATAAGTAATTTCGTTGTGTTACACAATGAGAATAAAGTACTTGAACTTGAACTTGAAGCAAGAAGTTCGCAATGCAATCCCAGCAATCACCAACACAAATGGAGACAAAATCATTGACCATAAAAATATAATGCACACATTTAGAGACTACTATAAATCCTTATATTCTACTGAGTTTATAGAAGACAAGACACAATCTAATAATAATAATTCATTACATTTATATAGCACTTTTCTCAGTACTCAAAGCACTATCCACATAGGGAGGAACTGGGAAGCAAACCTACAATCTTCCACAGTCTTCATACTGCAAAGCAGTAGCACTACCACTGCGCCACCTGTGAGGGTTATAATCTAATGCATTTCTGGATGCATTACAGATACCACAAATAGATACTCTTAGTGCAGAGGAATTGGATAAGCCGTTGGCACTATCAGAATTACTGGATGCTATAAAGTCACTTCAGAGTTGGAGAGCAGCAAGCCCCGATGGCTAACCTTCCAAATTTTATAAGAAGTTCTCCACTCAGCTAGCTCCCCTTTTTTTAGCAACATTTACAGAAGCTAGAGACAATAAAATTCTACCTCAAACTTTTTGCCAAGCATTAATCACCGTCTTTCCTAAACAGAATAAGGATGTATTACAATGTGGATCATACAGACCAATTTCACTTCTGAATAATGATGTTAAGATACTCTCCATAGTCCTAGCTAGAAGGATGGACAAAGTGCTGCCTTCGGTAATATTACAAGATCAAACTGGATTTATTAAAGGTTGCCACTTAGCATCCACTCTTCTTTGCAGGTGAATGTAATAAATTCACCTGCAAAGTCAAACATCCCAGACATATTATTATCCTTGGATGCAGAAAAAGCATTTGATATGATTGAATGGAACTACCTTTTCACTACATTGGAGAAATTTGAGTTTGGCCTGAACATTTGTGCATGGATCAAACTACTGTATACCAATTCAGAAGCTTCAGTTTGTATTAACAACATTTGTTAAGACTACTTTAAACTAGAACGTGGTACCACACAAGGATGCCCCCTGTCACCACTGCTTTTCACAATCACCATTGAACCACTGGCAGTTCACTGTCGAAATGCTTATCAGATAAAGGGGATTATCAGAGAAGGACTTGAACAGAAAATTTCTCTATATGCAGATGATATGGTACTGTATATATCAGACCCACAAAATACTGTGCCTGCAGTCTTAACAGCACTTACAGAATTTCAAAAGATCTCTGGTCTCAGAATTAATTTGAATAAAAGTGTACTCTTTCCAGTGAATTCTCAAGCATACAATATTAGATTGGACATCTTCCCTTTAATCATCACAGATCAGTTTAAATACCTAGGGGTAAATATCACAAGTATACATAAAGCTCTTTATCAACAAAATTTCGCCATCTTTATGGAAAAAATTAAGCAAGACTTGCATAGATGGTCAACCCTTCATCTCACTTTAGCTGGAAGAATTAACGTCATTAAGATGAATATCCTTCCTAAGCTTCTCTTTTTATTTCAAAACATTCCAATATACATCAATATATCATTTTTTAAGAAATTTGATTCAACCATAACCTCATTTATTTGTAATTCAAAACATCCACGTATCCAAAGAGCGACCCTACAAAGACTTAAGGCAGAAGGTGGCATGGCTATACCTAACTTTCAGCTTTAGTACTGGGCAGCAAACATACAAACTATATAAAAACCTGGACATGGACACAAATTGATGAACATACACAGGCTTGGTCCGCAATAGAAATAAAATCCTGCAGTACTTTACATTCTTTGCTTTGTGCCCCAATAAGTACAAGTTATCGCCAATATACTAACAACCCAATTGTGCTTCACTCACTCAGAATAAGGAACCAATGTAGGAAGCATCTTAAGACAGAGAATCTTTTATCTGTGGCACCTCTGCACGAGTACCACCTTTTTCAACCCTCGCAAACATATGCAGTTTTTAATGTCTGGAAAACATTTGGGATTAAATCACTTGGAGATCTGTACATAGACAACACTTTGCAACCTACGAACAATTACACCCCAAATTTTACTTTCCAGAAACACATTTCTTTCACAACCTTCAAATAACAAACTGTTAAACAGAACCTGCCCAATTTTCCTCACCTCCCACCTCCCTCTATACTGGGAAAAATATTGCTCAGTCTCGAGGACTCAGACAGCATTTCTGCAATATATAAAACCATTTTACAGTCCCTCCATTTCAAAGACCCAAGAGGACAATGGGAAAGGATCTCTCACTCAACATATCAGAAAAGGAGTGGAAGGTAGCCATGCACAGAATTCACTCGAGCTCCATATGCACAAAGCATACAATTATCCATCCATCCATCCATTGTCTCCCGCTTATCCGAGGTCGGGTCGCGGGGGGCAGCAGCTTGAGCAGAGATGCCCAGACTTCCCTCTCCCCGGCCACTTCTTCTAGCTCTTCCGGGAGAATCCCAAGGCGTTCCCAGGCCAGTCGAGAGACATAGTCCCTCCAGCGTGTCCTGGGTCTTCCCCGGGGCCTCCTCCCGGTTGGACGTGCCTGGAACACCTCACCAGGGAGGCGTCCAGGAGGCATCCTGATCAGATGCCCAAGCCACCTCATCTGACTCCTCTCGATGCGGAGGAGCAGCGGCTCTACTCTGAGCCCCTCCTGGATGACTGAGCTTCTCACCCTATCTTTAAGGGAAAGCCCAGACACCCTGCGGAGGAAACTCATTTCAGCCGCTTGTATTCGCGATCTCGTTCTTTCGGTCACTACCCATAGCTCATGACCATAGGTGAGGGTAGGAACATAGATCGACTGGTAAATTGAGAGCTTCGCCTTGCAGCTCAGCTCCTTTTTCACCACGACAGACCGATGCAGAGCCCGCATTACTGCGGATGCCGCACCGATCCGCCTGTCGATCTCACGCTCCATTCTTCCCTCACTCGTGAACAAGACCCCGAGATACTTGAACTCCTCCACTTGGGGCAGGATCTCGCTACCAACCCTGAGAGGGCACTCCACCCTTTTCCGGTTGAGGACCATGGTCTCGGATTTGGAGGTGCTGATTCTCATCCCAGCCGCTTCACACTCGGCTGCGAACCGATCCAGAGAGAGCTGAAGATCACGGCCTGATGAACCAAACAGGACAACATCATCTGCAAAAAGCAGTGCCCCAATCCTGAGCCCACCAAACCGGACCCCCTCAACACCCTGGCTGCGCCTAGAAATTCTGTCCATAAAAGTTATGAACAGAATCGGTGACAAAGGGCAGCCCTGGCGGAGTCCAACTCTCACTGGAAACGGGTTCGACTTACTGCCGGCAATGCGGACCAAGCTCAGGGACCGAACAGCCCTTACCAGGGGGGCCGGTACCCCATACTCTCGGAGTACCCCCCCACAGGATTCCCCGAGGGACCCGGTCGAATGCCTTTTCTAAGTCCACAAAACACATGTAGACTGGTTGGGCAAACTCCCATGCACCCTCCAGGACCCTGCTAAGGGTATGGAGCTGGTCCACTGTTCCGCGACCAGGACGAAAACCACACTGTTCCTCCTGAATCCGAGGCTCGACTATCCGACGGACCCTCCTCTCCAGGACCCCTGAATAGACTTTTCCAGGGAGGCTGAGGAGTGTGATCCCTCTGTAGTTGGAACACACCCTCCGATCCCCCTTCTTAAAGAGGGGGACCACCACCCCGGTCTGCCAATCCAGAGGCACTGTCCCTGATGTCCATGCGATGTTGCAGAGGCGTGTCAGCCAAGACAGTCCTACAACATCCAGAGCCTTGAGGAACTCCGGGCGTATCTCATCCACCCCCGGGGCCCTGCCACCAAGGAGTTTTTTGACCACCTCGGTGACCTCAGTCCCAGAGATGGGGGAGCCCACCTCTGAGTCCCCAGGCTCTGCTTCCTCATTGGAAGGTATGTTAATGGGATTGAGGAGGTCTTCAAAGTATTCCCCCCACCGACCCACAACGTCCCGAGTCGAGGTCAGCAGCACACCATCCCCACCATATACAGTGTTGACACTGCACTGCTTCCCCTTCCTGAGACGCCGGATGGTGGACCAGAATCTCCTCGAAGCCGTCCGAAAGTCATTCTCCATGGCCTCCCCAAACTCCTCCCACGCCCGAGTTTTTGCCTCAGCAACCACCAAAGCCGCATTCCGCTTGGCCTGCCGGTACCTATCAGCTGCCTCCGGGGTCCCACAGGACAAAAGGGTCCTGTAGGACTCCTTCTTCAGCTTGACGGCATCCTTCACCGCCGGTGTCCACCAACGGGTCGGGGATTGCCGCCACGACAGGCACCGACCACCTTACGGCCACAGCTCCGGTCAGCTGCCTCAACAATAGAGGCACGGAACATGGCCCATTCGGACTCAATGTCCCCCACCTCCCTCGGGATGTGGTCGAAGTTCTGCCGGAGGTGGGAGTTGAAGCTACTTCTGACACGGGGCTCTGCCAGACGTTCCCAGCAGACCCTCACAACACGTTTGGGCCTACCAGGCCTGACCGGCATCCTCCCCCACCATCGAAGCCAACTCACCACCAGGTGGTGATCAGTTGACAGCTCCGCCCCTCTCTTCACCCGAGTGTCCAAGACATATGGCCGCAAGTCCGACGACACGACCACAAAGTCGATCATCGAACTGAGACCTAGGGTGTCCTGGTGCCAAGTGCACATATGAACACCCCTATGCTTGAACATGGTGTTCGTTATGGACAATCCGTGACAAGCACAGAAGTCCAATAACAAAACACCGCTCGGGTTCAGATCAGGGGGGCCATTCCTCCCAATCACGCCCTTCCAGGTCTCACTGTCATTGCCCACGTGAGCATTGAAGTCTCCCAGCAGAACGAGGGAGTCCCCAGAAGGTATCCCCTCCTTTAACCGTCACCTTATCGTGGTGGAGGGGTTTGCGTGTCCCAATGATCCTAGGAGCTCTGTTGTCCAGGGCCTTATGCCCCTGGTAGGGCCACCCAAGGCAAACTGGTCCTAGGTGAGGGATGAGACAAAGAGCGGTTAAACAAACCTCCTATGAAGAAAAACCATTTTGGACGGCGTTTTCCCTTGCCCGGACGCGGGTCACCGGGGCCCCACTCTGGAGCCAGGCCTGGAGGTGGGGCTCGATGGCGAGCGCCTGGTGGCCGGGCCTGCACCCATGGGGCTCGGCCGGGCACAGCCCGAAGAGGCAACGTGGGTCCCCCTTCCCATGGGCTCACCACCTATGGGAGGGGCCAAGGAGGTCGGGTGCAGTGTGAGTTGGGTGGTGGCCGAAGGCGGGGACCTTGGTGGTCCGATCCTCGGCTACAGAAACTGGCTCTTGGGACGTGGAATGTCACCTCTCTGAAGGGGAAGGAGCCTGAGCTAGTGCGCGAAGTTGAGAGGTTCCGGCTAGATATAGTCGGGCTCACCTCAACGCACAGCTTGGACTCTGGAACCAATCTCCTTGAGAGGGGCTGGACTCTCTACCACTCTGGAGTTGCCCCCGGTGAGAGGCGCCGAGCAGGTGTGGGTATACTTATTGCCCCCCAACTTGGAGCCTGTACATTGGGGTTTACCCCGGTGGACGAGAGGGTAGCCTCCCTTCGCCTTCGGGTGGGGGGACGGGTCCTAACTGTTGTTTGTGCGTATGCACCGAACAGCAGTTCGGAGTACCCACCCTTTTTGGAGTCCCTGGAGGGGGTGCTAGAGCATACAATTATTCAACTCAAAATTATATATTGAGCACATCTGTCTTCTTTAAAATTGTCCAAAATTTTTCCAGGGCAAGATCCAACCTGCGAACGCTGCAATCAAGTTCCAGCCTCACTGGGCCACATGTTTTGGGCCTGCGCCAAATTAACATCATTTTGGACCAAGATCTTTAAATGCCTGTCAGACAGCCTAGGTGTCACAATCTCTCCTAATCCACTAACAGCTGTGTGTGGTGGGCTCACGGAGGGGCTTAAAGTGGAGAAAGACAAACAAACTGTCATTGCCTTCACTACACTATTGGCACGCAGACTTATCTCGCTCAACTGGAAGAATCTCCTCTTTGAAGTCAGTGGGCAACTGATGTTTTGTATTATTTGAAATTGGAAAAAATCAAATTCTCACTTGGAGGATCTGTGCAGAATTTTTTCAAAACCTCGCGGGTGACTTAGAATGAACATTTTTTTTTTTTTTGTCCAAGTGCCCCATGATGACTTCATAGAGCTGTAGCAGCCACACGCACAGAACTTTAACGCATGCTTACTGCAATGCCGGACATACACAGCACGGTTTTTAGACATTTTGCACTGCTTGATAGAGTCACCAGTCGTCGTAGGTGTGTGAGCGTATTTATTCTGCCCAGAGTACACCTGCACAGGATGGCCAGTATCACCCATTCCAAAAAAAAATGATGGACACCGGCTTCGACAAATATTAATAAAAGAAATGGAGGTGCGTTTGTTTCTATTGCCATTCTGTGCCCGCATTTTACAAAAAACTGGCCATGTGCATATTATGGTCTGTCTGTTTGCAGAGAGAAGGGGAGCCTTGTAATCTATGGAATTTACCCTTGTGTGTGTTTATTTCGGGTTCTACCAGTAAAGGATTCCAAAGATGCTGTTTTTGTCATTGGCCACTGAGTTCTATGTGCCTTGCTATATAAAATTTAGTTTTTTGAAATCAAAATTGTGAAATGAGCATGACAGCGGCAGTACCCAGTGTGCAATTTACTAAGATCGATGCACAATGAAATTTTATAGCAAGTTCAGAACAGTGGCTGTCACGGGGTCACAAGCACACGAGATTGAAAAAAAATATATAAAACTGGCATTTTAGCTGCTGAGATGTGTTGAAACCACCTCATGTCCGAACGCACCCCAGCCCCGTCCAATGAAGCTCCAGTGGGCGCTCCTGCTACGCAACTGTTTTACTGTTCATACTTGCGCGTGCACTTTTTACGTAAATCTGGAAGATTCCACCAGGTGGCAGTGCGAGATATCATCACGGTGAGAACAGGTTCGGCTTCACTGTGCTGTGAATTGCCTGAAACACCCATTAAATTCCGAGGATACCTTGACACAATATCTCTGAAAAGGATGAATGTTTAATAATTAAATCCATCAATCCAGGGATGCACCCATTCCAGCTAGCACTGTGGGCATGAGGCAGAAACAATCCCTGGACGGGGTATCTGCTCATCACAAGGTGAATACAAGCACTTGCATACACTGACGTCATTTTAGCATCACCAAATCCCCAAACCTGCATGTCTTTGGAAGGAAATCGGAGCTCACTGAGAAAACCCGCCAGGAAAACATGAAAACTTCTGGCAGGGAACACAAAGAATACGACTCACTGCAAGATAGCAGCACTACCACTCTGCCACCATGTCACCCCCATGTGTGTAATTATTAACAGTATTCATTATTTAAGCAAAATTAACGATTTATCTTTAAAATGTAGCATACATACTTTAATGCATTTCATCATGAAAGTGATATCAAGTATAAATGTAAGGATTCTAAATGTGCAGAGACTTGGAATATCATAACTGTAATGTGTTCTGTGTGGTGATCTATTGCTGCTTGCTGCTGCTGTCAGGTCAGGAGGAAGCCCCAGAAGCACATAGTGTTTAACAACTGGGTCAGTTTTAAGATGACGTGTATGATGTGTGTGTGTGTGTTTATATACAGTGAGGAACAGAAGTATTTGAACACCCTGCGATTTTGCAACTTCTCCCACTTAGAAATCATGGCGGGGTCTGAAATTCCCATTGTAGGTTCATTCCCACTGTGAGAGACAGAATGTAAAAAAAAAATTCAGGAAATCCCATTGTATGATTTGTACAGAATTTATTTGTATTGCACTGCTGCACATAAATATTTGAACACCTGAGAAAATCACTGTTAATATTTGGTACAGAAGCCTTTGTTTGCAATTAACGTTTCCCGTAGTTCTTGACCAGGTTTGCACACACACTGCAACAGGGATTTTGGCCCACTCCTCCACACAGATCTCCTTTATATCTATCAGGTTCCGGGGCTGGCGCTGAGCAACACGGAGTTTCAGCTCCCTCCAAAGATTTTCGATTGGATTTAGGTCTGGAGACTGGCTAGGCCACTCCAGAACCTTGATATGCTTCTTACGGAGCCACTCCTTGGTTATCCTGGCTGTGTGCTTCAGGTCATTGTCATGTTGGAAGACCCAGCCACGACCCATCTTCAGTGCTCTGACTGAGGGAAGGAGGTTGTTGCTCAAAATCTCACAATACCTGGCCCCATTCATCCTCTCCTTAATACAGTGCAGTCGTCCTGTCCCCTTTGCAGAAAAGCACCCCCAAAGCATGATGTTTCCACCCCCATGCTTCACAGTAGGGATGGTGTTCTTGGGATGCAACTCCTCCTCCTTTTTCCTCCAAACACGGCGAGTGAAGTTTAGACCAAAAAGTTCTATTTTCGTGTCATCTAACCACATGACTTTCTCCCATGCCTCCTCTGGATCATCCAGATGGTCATTGGCAAACTTCAGACGGGCCTGGACATGGGATGACTTGAGCAGGGGAACCTTCCATGCAATGCGTGATTTGAAACCATGACGGCATAGTGTTCTACCGACAGTGACCTTTGAAACTGTGGTCCCAACTCTCTTCATGTCATTGACCAGCTCCTCCCGTGTAGTTCTGGGCTGATTCCTCACCTTTCTTATCATCTGTGATACCCCACGAGGCGAAATCTTGCATGGAGCCCCAGTCCGAGGGAGACAGACAGTCGTCTTTACCCTCTTCCATTTTCTGACAATTGCTCCAACAGTTGATCTGTTTTCACCAAGCTGCTTGGCAATTGCCCCGTAGACCTTTCTGAGCCTTGTGGAGGTCCACAATTTTGTCTCTGGTGTCTTTTGACAGCTCTGTGGTCTTGCCCATGGTAGTAGTTGGAGTCTGACTGACTGTGGGGTGGACAGGTGTCTTTAAAGAGCTCAGACAGGTGCTACTAATTAAGACTACTAAGTGGAGTAGAGGTGGACTTCTTAAAGGCAGAGTAACAGGTCTTTGAGAGCCAGAATTCTTGCTGATTGCCAGGTGTTCAAATACTTATGTACAGCAGTGCAATACAAATAAATTCTGTACAAATCATACAATGGGATTTCCTGAATTTTTTTTTTCCATTCTGTCTCTCACAGTGGGAATGCACCTACAATGGGAATCTCAGACCCCTCCATGATTTCTAAGTGGGAGAACTTGCAAAGTCCCAGTGTGTTCAAATACTTATGTTCCTCACTGTATGTCTGTGTGTGTGTGTGATGTGTATAAGTATGTATGTGTATATGTATATATATATCGATTATAAAAAAAAATCCTGGGAGAGAAAGAGATTAGGGAGACAAGACGTGCTTTTCACGTGAAGATCACGGAAGACACTTAAAAGACCCACGAGACGAAAGATATTGGCCACGGAGCGTCTAGTGGGGACCTTAAACATGAGACTTTGTGCCAAGAGATTGACCCAGGACCATCTTGCTGAGACGTAGAACATGAGATTCTTGCAAGACACACCCTACTTACAACCAAATAAGACCATGGGCAGCAAAACACTCAGTCGTGTCAAGGCTTTGAGCACACACAGATCTAGGGCTCTCAGCGCATATAAAGCGTATAAGGATAATACGTTATAGATGAAATGTCAACGACTAAGCGAAGAAGAAAGAGCAGCGCGGAGAAAAGAGACTCAATAGCGTTGGAGAGAAAAAAATACAAAAAAGAAAAAGAATAATCGAGGTGCAAATTCAGAAAATAAGGAAAGTAATAATCAGCCCGGAACAAGTGGAATTGAAAAAAAAAGCACGTCCAATCAGGCTCAGAATTAAAAGACAAAGTATAACTTCATAAAGACGTTCAAAAATGTTGGCGCTATACACATGCAGAGCAGGTTAGAGATTACAAAAGCAGTGGAATTCGAAAGGCTCAAAAAAAAAAAAAACGATGGTGTGATACACGTGCAGAGAAAGGTAAAGAATATGAAAGCAGCGAAATTCGAAAGTATTGTAGCGTCCCTTCCAGGTTGAAGCCTTTTTTTTTTTTTGGAGTGACTGTTCGATTGAGGGAGGGCAGAGTACAGCATGGAAGACTGACAGCAGGTTATGGATTGATGCGGTAATCCCCGGGACAGGAGGAGGGAGTTGGAGAAGGTGCTAGAAGGTTGTGTTTGGGGTTACAAAGTCGGCGTTCTTTTTCTTGATTGTTCAAGTAAAACTTTTGTGAGACTTTACAACATCTGTCTATTTTTTTTTACTTCTCTTTTCGAGCCGGACACAGAGGCGTGACCACGTTGGGCTGGGGTGGGCACTGCCCCCCCCACCCCCAGAGACAAGCCGTGCCCCCCCTGCGAAATGCTCTGTCTGTCCAATGAAAACTCTGGAGAAGAATAACATTTGATTTTCAAAACTGAGTTGCTTTCCAATCGGCCCGTTTGAATTTGTGGCGTATCCGTCAGTGTCTCCTCCACTAGACAGGCACCTTGAGGCTCACAGTTCACTTCGTCGCACATTTTGCAGCACGTTTTGAACCTGTTGACCGCATTCTTTAATTAAAACAGCGTATACGTTCCATTCTTCTTTTATTTTCTGGTTGGTAACACCAAAGGCTATGCATAGGTGGCTTATTTAAAAGCAGACATCTTCAACATCTGTCCCTCCGCAAGCTGCTGGCTCCACGGTTGAGCCCAGCACCGCTGCTACCAACACGGAGCACAGCGCACCCACGTCGGGAACTGAAACTCCAAAAGATGTAGATAAGCCTACACAATCCTCCAGCTCTACGCCCGTGTCAGGTACTCCAAACCTCTGCCTTCAACAAAATATACAGTCCGGTCTGCCTGACTTAAATATGGATAGCCCATCCCAGCCCGTTTTAATTAATTATCCCAAGCGCGCATTCGGAAAGACACTCAGATGTTTTAGTGCAAGCTGGTATCAGTCTCGACCATGGCTTGAATATTCTGTTGTCCGTGATGGCAGCTTTTGCTTTGCCTGCCACATATTTAATGTTTCCAATTCGGACCGCGAGGACATATTCACCAAACACGGCTACACTAATTGGAAAAAAGCTCTAGATAAAGATGGTGGCGGCTTCCACAAACACGCGTCTAGTATCCCGCACGTCAGAGCCATGTCTGCATCACAGCACTCATCACTGGTGTGTCTTCAGCTGCATGTGAAAGCTCTTTTTCTACTTTGAACCGCATTCTCACTCCACTCTGCCGAACAATACTGCATTCAAGGAAGAGAAATTTAGTAATTCTGGCATATGAGAAAAACATCACAGAAAATCTAGACATGAATGAATTTATTTCAGAATTTGCCAAGAGTAACCGCAGACTGGTCCTGTAGATAATATCCAGGTTAAACACTGGAAACTGATGTCCTATAGCCTCCTATGACTACAATAAGCCACGTTTCTGTTCTTGCTCTCATATGTTGTATACATTTGACTTTACTGATATTTATCTTGTAGATGTAGTTCTATATTTGTTCACAAAAAATAATAATACAAGTTCCATTGCCTCTGTTAATTTTATTGAACAACTAGACAAAGAGCCCGTTTAGACAATGTAAGATGAAATGGGCACGAGTGGAATAGTATAATATATAGCACCACAAACCTGATATAGGTGTATTGAATGAATGCGTAATTAGTCCTTGACCTGTAGTCGAAATCGCCTTTCAGGCCTCTAGAGCTTCAATCGAAGTCGCCTTTCTCTTTGAATTTTCGAGACCGTAAATCCGCCGCTTGCCGCGATGTCGGTCTCGTAAGGTTTTTCGGGCAGCTGTGCAGAAGGCGACTGCGCATTCCGCACCACAAACCTGATATAGGTGTATTGAATGAATGTGTAATTAGGCCTCGAGCTGTAGTCGAAATCGCCTTTCAGGCCTCTAGAGCTTTAATCGAAGTCGCCTTTCTCTTTGAATTTTTGCGGCCGTAAATCCGTCGCCTCCCGCAATGTTGGGGTTGGATGTCGGTCAAAGTCGCCTTTCTCTTTGAATTTTCACGGCCGTAGTCGCCTTTCTCTTTGAATTTTTGCAGCCGTAAATCCGCCACCTGCTGCAATGTCGGTCTCGTAAGGTTTTTCGGGCAGCTGCGCAGAAGGCGACTGCGCATTTGGCTTCGGACGGACGTGAGTGAGTGAGTGAGGAGACTGGCGAATTATGTATTAAGATAGGTTATGATTTATGCCACAATTTTTGCTTTTATATGTTATATAAAACTATGTTGTTATTATTATCTAACCCCCCTACAAAAATGGGGATGGATGGATGGATGGATGGATATTTTTTGCCCCCCCAGTCAAGCCAAATGCCCACCCACACATGATGTTCTGGTCACACCTCTGGCCGGACACGGAGGTCACTACAGAATCAAATGAAGATAGTAAAGATCGCATTAGCACAAACAAAAGGAAATTATTACTCAAAAAAAGGGAAAATAATCATCACGGACAAGGTGTAATTAAAAAAAATTGCAGGACAAAGCGAGGTCAGAAATAGAAGACAAAGAGTAGAAAACAAAGTAAAATGTCATAAAGTGGTTAAAAAACAAGGGGGCCAAACACATGGAGAGCAGGTTAAAGATAATGAAAACTGGAATTCAAAAGACTCAAAAAAAGCGTAGGCGCGAAATACATGCAGAGCAAGATACAGAATATGAAAGCAGAAAAAAATGAAAGTGTCAAAAGAAAGTAAACATCGCATTACTGCAAACAAAGAAATTATTACTCTGAGAAATAACGAAAAGGCAAATAGAGATCGAATATATGGACATAGGTGAAATGTCTTAAGTATGTAAATATTGTAAGGCGCTGAAGTTTAAGTCAGAGAATTTCAAAAATGTGTTTTACCTCACATGCATTTATTGTTTACTTCGCAAAAAAAATTATTAACTGCTGATGATGTCGATCGCTTTGTCTGTGCTGAAATTCCAAACAGAGAAACCTGTCCTGAATTATGGTACTGTGATGGATTGCCGGCTTCCTATTCCGGCCCTCACCCCCAGGCCGCCAGGAGGAGCTCTCCCAACAGCATGGACAGGCCCCGAATTCCAGCAGGGCCTCATGGACTATGTAGTTTTTATACACAGCCCTGCTGGTTACCTTGGGGACCACTGGGAGTCGCTGTCGGGAGGCCCGTGGACTCATAAATGCCCTATAACCCGGAAGTGTGTCATAATCCCGGGACAGGAAGAAACGACGTGCTTCAGGGGTGAAGATAAGGACTGTTTACCCTGACCCGGAAGGAATAAGGAATTGTGGACTGTTGGGCAGGAACACCTCTGGGTCAGGGTGTAAAAAGGACTCTGGGAAAGCCCAGTACGCTGAGCTGAGCTGGGAGGTAGGGTGGCGAAGTGTCTGGGAGTGGAGGATTTGTGTTTGATTAGTAGTTATATGAGTAGTGTGGAGTGGAGGGTGCTTGGTGCACTGTACTATAACAAAATAGTGGTACCTGAGGGTTCAAGAGGTGGATCGAGACCTCTACTGCTACAGTACAAAGTCATTAAACACGTCTCACTGACCTCATTTAAAAAGATTCAGCACATTGGGACTCGAAAGATTCCAAATATTGTTTTTGCATAAGTTCTGAAATAAAAGTGAAACTAATGAAATAGCAAGAATTCAAAGAAAAAAAAATCTGAAAAGTGTGTATCCGGAAAACCAAACACGGGGGTTGGCGAGCGAAGCGAGCAGGGGGTGAAGCCCCTACTGTGTATATATATATATATATATATATATATATATATATATATATATATATATATATATAAAATGGTATCCAGAAGGTTGCTGGTTTGAATCCCCGTCACTGCCAAAAGAGGTCCTACTCTGCTGGGCCCTTGAGCAAGACCCTTAACCTTCAATTGCCCCTGGCTGACCCTGCGTTCTGAACCCAAGGGGTATGCGAAAACGAACAATTTCCTAATACAAGAAATTGTATAAGGCGAAATAAAGAACAAAAAAAAAAATGCCAGTGCGGGCAACATTTAGAGTATATAAAAAAAAAACAAACAAAAGCGCTGGACTTTGGGACACTTTATCACAAGGTAAACGCATATATACCATGTCTGAGAAGAAAATAACTTTGACTTGGAAAATGTCCAACGTATCCTTTATTGTCAGCCAAACTTAGGAGCTCATTAGGGAAGTAGAAGGCCATGGCCATTGGACAGGATTGCTGTTGAGAGGCTGAGCAGCCGATCATCACTGATGAACTGAAGTGGGCACAACACACCACCCCTCTGATCAGTAGGGTTCACCAGCACCTTCATCTGCTTCTTCAGCCATCCGATGAAAGCTCGCATTTCTCCATGTGTTCTCACAACCACTTGGAGGGATGAACAATGGAATCCATCCTCACCAGCCTGGTATGGCTCCTACTCTGCTCAAGATGGGTATAGCCCCATAGTGTGGGCTGAACGTGGCACAGCCACGTGGCTGAATGTGGCACAGCCTATGACTGCTTTACTGTGATCTGTGAGTGTGGTTTTCATTTAATGTTCGCAGACATACAGACTTGCATTTCAGCAGTACGCTGTGTAAGATTTGCTAAGTCGGGCCAAGCAGACAGTCTTTGCAGGCAGCTGTGACCATCTCTAAGAAGACACCTTAAAGAAGGTCAGTCATTAGAGCAGTCAGACTCCCTCAGTTTAGACAAAGACACCGCTCAGAAGAACATAAAGTGAAAGTGCTAAACTTGTAGAAGTGCCTCGTCCTGATAATGAGCCTCCCTGAGACCCAAGCCTGGCAGGTACTTCCATCAAGTGTGTGCCAAAGAGAAATGCCATGGAAGATGGACATGCAATTCCCAAAGAGCCCACTGAGGGACCGTAAGATATTTGAACCGTTTCATGGAGTCTCTCTCTCTCTAGATGTGCACAGAAGAGCTCATCCACGTGAAGCTCCGCACATTCAGGCCCGGCCAACACTTGGATGGGAGATCAACCAGGAAAAAGCTGGGGTTGGTGTTGGTGAGTGCAGCAGTTGGGCGCTCACCTGGTGGTCTGAATGTGGATGCCAAAGGCCCAGTGCAGTGAAGGGAACACTGTACTGTAAAAATGACACCATCCTTCAAACAAGACATGAAACCAAAGTCCTGACTCTCTGTGGTCACTAAAGAGCAGGGTCTGTCCTGAGGTCCTGGCTAAATTGACCACCACAACCAAGTCATTGTCACTCCCCTAATCACCCCCTTGTCTGTGATTGGCTGTCTGTTTCACCACCTAATGGCTCATGTGTGGTGAGAGTACTGGTGCAAAAATGGCGGCCGTCACATCGTTCAGGTGGATGCTGTACATTGGTGGTTGTTGAAGTGGCTCCCTGCTCAATATGTAAAGCACTATATAATTGTAAAAAATTATTATAATTATTAGAGTTGATATTCTATGCTGTAATAAAGTACATATTAGGAGCGAAAGTGGTAATTTTTTTAAAGAAAGTTCAGTCTCTCCTTTCTGTTGTCCCACCTTTCTCTTCCCTTCCTATCTCTACTGTGGTTACTGGGAGGGGAGATGCACAGGTTCAGGTATCGGCTGCGTTTGTAAATGAACACATTCACGGTGAGCATGTGCCCAAAACCTGGGGCACCTCCAGAAGGCAAACGGGACATTTAAGGAGCTCCGCCGTCCTGCACAGCCCCTTTTCCCACACCAGTTAATAAATTGCCAATCATAAGAACTCCGATATTGTGACATACAGTGCAATAAACATTTGGACAGAGACAACTCTTTTCTCATTTTGGTTCTGTACATTACCACAATGAATTTTAAATGAATCAATTCCGATGCAGTTGAAGTGCAGACTTTCAGCTTTAATTCAGTGGGGTGAACAAAACGATTGCATAAAAATGGGAGGCAACTAAAGCATTTTTTGAACACAATCCCTTCATTTCAGGGGCTCAAAAGTAATCGGACAATTGACTCAAAGGCTATTTCATGGGCAGGTGTGTGCAAGTCCGTTGTTATGTCCTTATCAATTAAACAGATAAATGGCCTGGAGTTGATTTGAGGTGTGCTGCTTGCATGTGGAAGATTTTGCTGTGAACAGACAACATGCGGTCAAAGGAGCTCTCCATGCAGGTGAAAGAAGCCATCCTTAAGCTGAGAAAACAGAAAAAATCCATCTGAGAAATTGCTACAATATTACGAGTGGCAAAATCTACAGTTTGGTACAACCTGAGAAAGAAAGCAAGCACTGGTGAACTCAGCAACACAAAAAGACCTGGACGTCCACGGAAGACAACAGTGGTGGATGATCACAGAATCATTTCCATGGTGAAGAGAAACCCCTTCACAACAGCCAACCAAGTGAACAACACTCTCCAGGGGGTCGGCGTATCGATATCCAAGTCTACTATAAAGAGAAGACTGCATGAAAGTAAATACAGAGGGTGCACTGCAAGGTGCAAGCCACTCATAAGCCTCAAGAATAGAAAGGTGAGATTGGACTTGCTAAAGAACATCTAAAAAAGCCAGCACAGTTCTGGAAAAACATTCTTTGGACAGATGAGACCAAGATCAACCTCTACCAGAATGATGGCAAGAAAAAAGTATGGAGAAGGCGTGGAACAGCTCATTATCCAAAGCATAGCACATCATCTGTAAAACACGGTGGAGGGAGGCAGTGTGATGGCTGCCAGTGGCACTGGGACACTCGTGTTTATTGATGATGTGACACAGGACAGAAGCAGCCGAATGAATTCTGAGGTGTTCAGAGACATACTGTCTGCTCAAATCAGGCTAAATACAGCAGTCAAAGTGATTCATGATACAGATGGACAATGACCCAAAACATATAGCCAAAGCAACCCAGGAGTTTATTAAAGCAAAGAAGTGGAAAATTCTTGAATGGCCAAGTCAGTCACCTGATCTTAACCCAACTGAGCAGACATTTCACTTGTTGAAGACTAAACTTCAGACAGAAAGGCCCACAAACAAACAGCAACTGAAAGCCGCTGCAGTAAAGGCCTGGCAGAGCATTAAAAAGGAGGAAACCCAACATCTGGTGATGTCCAGGAGTTCAAGACTTCAGGCTGTCATTGCCAGCAAAGGGTTTTCAACCAAGTATTAGAAATGAACATTTGATTTCCAGTTATTTCATTTGTCCAATTACTTTTGAGCCCCTGAAATGAAGGGATTGTGTTCACAAAATGCTTTAGTTGCCTCACCTTTTTATCCAATCGTTTTGTTCACCCCACTGAATTTAAGCTGAAAGTCTGCACTTCAACTGCATCGGAGTTGTTTCATTTAAAATTCATTGTGGTGATGTACAGAACCAAAATGAGAAAAGAGTTGTCTCTGTGCAAATATTTATGGACCTAACTGTAGATAGATAGATACTTTATTAATCCCAAGGGGAAATTCCCATACTCCAGCAGCAGCATACTGATACAAAAACAATATTAAATTAAAGAGTGATAACAATGCAGGTATACAGACAGACAATAACTTTATATAATGTTAACGTTTACCCCCCCCCAGGTGGAATTGAAGAGTCGCATAGTGTGGGGGAGGAACGATCTCTTCAGTCTGTCAGTGGAGCAGGACGGTGACAGCAGTCTGTCGCTGAAGCTGCTCCTCTGTCTGGAGATGATACTGTTCAGTGGATTCTCCATAATTGATAGGAGCCTGCTCAGCGCCCATCGCTCTGCCACAGATGTCAGACTGTCCAGCTCCGTGCCTACAATAGAGCCTGCCTTCCTCACCTGTTTGTCCAGGCATGAGGTGTCCCTCTTCTTTATGCTGCCTCCCCAGCATACCACAGTGTAGAAGAGGGCGCTCATCACAACCGTCTGATAGAACATCTACAGCATCTTATTACAGATGTTGAAGGATGCCAGCCTTCTAAGGAAGTATAACCTGCTCTGTCCTCTCTTGCACAGATCATCAGTATTGCCAGTCCAGTCTAATTTATCATCCAGCTGCACTCCCAGGTATTTATAGGTCTGCACCCTCTGCACACAGTCACCTCTGATGATCACGGGATCCGTGAGGGGCCTGGTCCTCCTAAAATCCACCACCAGCTCTTTGGTTTTGCTGGTGTTCAGGTGTAGGTGGTTTGAGTTGCACCATTTAACAAAGTCCTTGATGAGGTCCCTATACTCCTCCTCCTGCCCACTCCTGATGCAGCCCACGATAGCAGTGTTGTCAGCGAACTTTTGCACGTGGCAGGACTCCGAGTTGTATTGGACGTCCGATGTATATAGGCTGAACAGGATCGGAGAAAGTACAGTCCCCTGTGGCGCTCCTGTGCTGCTGACCACAATGTCAGACCTGCAGTTCCCGAGACGCACATACTGAGGTCTGTCTGTAAGAAAGTCCATGATCCATGCCACCAGGTATGAATCTACTCCCATCTCTGTCAGCTTGTCCCTAAGGAGCAGAGGCTGGATGGTGTTGAAGGCGCTAGAGAAGTCCAGACACTTGCACATTTGCCCCCATTTTCGCTCTCAACTGGAGACGATGCAGCGGACTGTGGTTCCGAGAAGTCTAGGGTTTCACTGGTCTGTTCCAGGTCAGTCTCTGAAAGGCCGTACCTTGAATTTGGACTTGCCTGTCTAGGCTTGGATGTAGCTTTAGGTTTCTTTAGGAGCCCCTTTCTTACCGCCCATGTTTATATATGCTTACATATACTGTAAAAGAACCTCCTTGGGTTGGGTAAATACAGGATACCTTGGGATTATAAGAAATAATAGAAAAAATAACACTGCTGCTAACGGAGCTCCGCTTCAGACGTCCATCTATTTATTTGTATTTATTTACTTATTTCCCCCCAAAAAATTTGTTTCAAACCTAGTTATGTAAAACTTGACTTGCTTGTATGATATGTTATTTGATTTTAATAAATTCAATAAAATGTTTAAAAACTGCGGTGGGTTGGCACCCTGCTCGGGATTGTTTCCTGCCTTGTGCCCTGTGTTGGCTGGGATTGGCTCCAGCAGACCCCCGTAACCCTGTGTTCGGATTCAGCGGATTGGTAAATGGATGGATGGATGGAAGGAAAATGTTTAAAAAAAAAAAAATTGTGAAAATGAGGGTGGCTTCACGCCATTTACCCCTTTATTGTGCCCATTAAACATTGCAGTAAATCCTATTCATTGCATATAGGAATGTGCCAACTTTGTCCAGATCCAGGTGTCCAAATTGGTTCTGGCAAAACTCAAATGCACCTCAACAGCAGCATCTGCCATCACTCAGAACTGTGAAAATTAAGCCCCCATTGGAATTTAACCCTTTACAGTGCCAATCAATTATCACAGTTATCTCCTCTTAATTACATATGACAGTAAGCCAACTTTGCCAGTCAGTTTTACCCAGGTGCCCACATTGGGCCCGGCAAAACCCAAGTGTTATTTATCAGTGGCATCTGTCATTCTGTTCACGTTGCACAAGTAATTGGTTTGCATAAGATATGTGAATTAGTAGTGGGCTGAAAGCGAATAACCAGCCA
The DNA here is from genome assembly GCF_900747795.2 of Erpetoichthys calabaricus. NCBI lineage: Eukaryota > Metazoa > Chordata > Cladistia > Polypteriformes > Polypteridae > Erpetoichthys > Erpetoichthys calabaricus. The sequence goes on from NC_041396.2 coordinate 302,452,393, forward strand.
ACTTCAGTCTTGTCGGTAACACAAGGCTAGCAAGCCAAGGAATGTTATTTAGACATTTCTATGATTAGCCTGCTAAGCTTCTTTTTTTATTGGTGGACACGTTAAAGCGCCTTTCTAGGACCCTTTCATGAAAACATTAGTGGGACCACAGAAGAACAAGCATGCAGTGAAAAGGCTTGGGAAAAGCCACAACACAAGAAGAGCAAGTAGACTAAGTGCAGAGTGTGGGAGCAATGAAGAAGGACTGGAGAGCCACATAAACCACAGCGACTACTTATGACATGAGGAGCAAAACATAAATAGAGAGAGAGGATGTAATGTCAACGCGTAAAAACGTTACCTGATAGCCACTAGAGCACAGCATAAGAAGAGCAAGTGAGCCCTGAGCAGCAAAAATGTGACATTGATAAACAGAGAAAGTGCGAATCTTCAACCATCTGTTTGAGAGTACAAAGGACCTGGAAGGAAAACACAAACACATCATGCTGGCAGCAAATGATGAGCAACACATCAAGCATTTCCAGATAGGAGCGTAAAACAAAGGAAACATTAAAAATCTTCTTTCGGCTGCTCCCGTTAGGGGTTGCCACAGCGGATCATCTTCTTCCATATCTTTCTGTCCTCTGCATCTTGCTCTGTCACACCCATCACCTGCATGTCCTCTCTCACCACCTTCTCTTAGGCCTTCCTCTTCTCCTCTTGCCTGGCAGCTCTATCTTTAGCACCCTTCTCCCAATATACCCAGCATCTCTCCTCTGCACATGTCCAAACCAACGCAATCTCGCCTCTCTGACTGTCTCCTCACCGTCCCACCTGAGCTGACCCTCTAATGTCCTCATTTCTAATCCCATCCATCCTCGTCACACCATTAGCATCGTCCTCGTTAGCATCTTTAACTCTGCCACCTCCAGCTCTGTCTCCTGCTTTCTGGTCAGTGCCACCGTCTCCAGCCCATATAACATAGCTGGTCTCACTACCATCCTGTAGACCAGGGGTCCTCAACTCCTGGTCCGCGGCCCACTACCGGGCCGCCGTCATCTGATGGCCGGGCCGCGAGAGAACTGCTGGCAACGGAGACTCACTCAGACTTTTCAGAACGCTTGGCGGGCAGGGCTTTGCAGAGGCGCAGAGAGAGGAGAGAGACGGAGGTGAGTGACTATTACAACAAAGTATTTTGATGGTCCCGACAGTTTCCCCATATGACACGAGTCTATAGAAATCGCGTTACTACGAAGTACATTCAGCAGATGCTTTCATTACAATGAAGTGACCTTGAAATGCCCGAATGAATCATCCACAGAGCAGTTAGATCTTTGGTTGCAGCTCAGCTGTGCACATTTGCACAGAAACATTGTAAAAAAAAAATCTCTTTCTTTGAACTTTCCTCATACTGTTCTGTTTTTTTTGTTTTTTGCTGTTTTTGTTTTCTGTGGTTTTCAGTGATACCTTTTGCTTATTGCTTGTCAACATTTCAAAAACATTCATTGGAATTTAACTCATTGTCACCCTCCTATAGAAACAGCAGACACGAAAAAAAGATAGCAGTGTTAATATTTGTGACGTGCAGTCTGTTGGAATGGCAAATGTAAAGCATTTGCAAAAAAATGAAGAAAAATCTCGGGTTGCAAACGTATGCGACCTGCGCCACCACCACCTAATCAAATCATCGTGATGTTCCTACATTGATGGATTAAAAGCCAGAAGTCTACATGACCATCATCATCAAGTCCTTCCATGAGAACCCTAAATACAAAGAGGACTGTTCATTTATGTGAGGTAGAATGCCCAGAGGGGGCTGGGGGGTCTCATGGTCTGGAACCCCTGCAGATTTTATTTTTTCTCTCCAGCTGTCTGGAGTTTTTTTTTTTTTCTGTCCTCCCTGGCCATCGGACCTTACTCTTATTCTATGTTAATTAATGTTGTCTTATTTAAATTCTTACTTTGTCTTTTATTTCTCTTTTCTTCGTTATGTAAAGCACTTTGAGCTACATTATTTGTATGAAAATGTGCTATATAAATAAATGTTGTTGTTATTGTTGTACATATCCTGTACAACTCTTACGTACTTCTCTGCCACTCCTGACTTCCTCATACAATACCACAGCTCCTCTCAGTCACCCTGTCAGATGCTTTCTCCAGGTCCACAAAGTCACAATGCAATTCCTTCTGGCCTTCTCTAAACTTCTCCATCAACACCCTCAGAGCAAACATCACATCTGTGGTGCTCTTTCTTGGCATGAAACCATCCTGCTGCTCACTAATCATCACCTCACTTCTTATCTGAGCTTCCACTACTCTTTCCCATAACTTCATGCTGTCGCTCATCAATTTTATCCCCCTGTAGTTACTGCAGTCCTGCACATCCCTCTTATTCTTAAATATCGGCACCAGTACACTTCTTCTCCACTCCTCAGGCATCCTCTCACTTTCCAAGATTCCATTAAACAATCTGGTTAAAAACTCCACTGCCATCTCTCCTAAACACCTCCACAGGTATGTCATCTGGACCAACGGCTTTTCCATTCTTCATCCTCTTCATCGCTGTCCTTACTTCCTCCTTGCTAATCCGTTGCACTTCCTGATTCACTATCTCCACATCATCCAACCTCTTCTCTCTCTCATTCTTTTCATTCATCAGCCTCTCAAAGTACTCTTTCCATCTTCTCATCACACTCTCCTCGCTTGTGAGTATGTTTCCATCTTTATCCTTTACTACCCTAACCTGTTGCTCATCTTTCCCAGCTCGGCCCCTCTGTAGCCCACCGGTCCTTTTCTCCCTCCTTAGTGTCCAACCTCTCATACAACTCATCATACGCTTTTTCTTTAGCCTTCACCACCTCTCTCTTCACCTTGCGCCTTATCTCCTTGTACTCTTGTCTACTTTCTGCATCTCTCCAACTATCCCACTTCCTCTTTGTCATCCTCTTCCTCTGTATACTCTCCTGTACCTCCCCATTCCACCACCAGGTTTCGTTTTCCTCCCTCCTCAGATGTCACACCAAGCCCCCTTCTTGCTCTCACCCTTACTACATCTGCTGTAGTTTCCCAACTGTCTGCTGACTCTTCACTACCACCCAGTGTCTGTCTCACCTCCTCTCTAAACTCAACCTTGCAGTCTTCCTTTTTCAACTTCCACCATTTGCTCCTTGGCTCTGCCCTCATTCTCTTCCTCTTCTTGATCTCCAACGTCATCCTACAGACCACCATCCTATGCTGCTTAACTACACTTTCCCCTGCCACCACTTTGCAGTCTTCAATCTCCTTTAGATCGACTCTTCTGCATAGGATGTAATCTACCTGTGTGCATCTACCTCCACTCTTGTATGTCACCCTATGTTCCTCCCTCTTCTTAAAATATGTATTCACCACAGCCATGTCCATCTTTTTGGCAAAATCCACTGTCCTCTTACCTTCATTCCTCTCTTAGACACCATAACTACCCATCACCAACATGTCTATTGAAATCTGCTCCAATCACCACCTCTCTCCATCACTTCATCCAACTCACTCCAGAAATCTTCTCTTTCTCACCCATTGCACACCCAACTTGCGGTGTATATGTACTAACAACATTCATCATCACACCTCCAATTTCCAGCTTCATAATCATCACTCTGTCTGACACTCTTTTCACCTCTAAAACACTCTTGACATACTGTTCCTTCAGAATAACCCCTACCCCATTCCTCCTCCCATCAACACCATGACAGAACAATTTGAATTCCCCTCCGATCCACCGGGCCTTACTCCCCTTCCATTAGTCTCTTGCACGTACAATATATCAACCTTCCTTCTCTCCATCGTATCGACTAATTCTCTCCCCTGACCAGTCATACTGCCAACATTCAAAGTTTCTACCTTCAGTTCCACTCTCTTTACTTACCTCCTCTCCTCCTGCATCCGGACTCGTCTCACCCTTCTTCTTCAGCCAACAGTAGCCCAGTTTCCGCCAGCACCCTGTTGACTAACAGTACTGGTGGTGGTTGTTGTTAACCCGAGGCTCAACCGATCTGGTATGGAAATTTGTATTGTTGTCCGCATATTGATTTGGCAAACTTTTACAGTGGATGCCCGTCCTGACGTAACCCTCCCCATTTATCTGGGCTTGGGACCGGCACGAAGAAACACACTAGTTTGTGCATCCCCTGTGGCTGCATATTAAATTTGATTTGAAATAATCTGAAATATTGATATTGCTACAATGGACTCACTCATTTTCCTCTTTTCAGCTTCCTACTTTCTCAGAAATCTCAGATCTTGTCCCTAAGTCTAATCCATCCACCTGTCAACTGGACCCCCTCCCTACAGTTCTGGTCAAAGCCTGCCTCCCCTCTCTGGTCTCCCTTATCTCTGCTATAATCCACTCTTCTCTCACTACTGGTTATGTTCCTTCATCTTTTAAAACTGCTGCAATAACCCCAATACTGAAAAAACCTGGTGCCGATCTGACTAATTTCAGTAATTTTCATCCTATTTCTAATCTACCCTTCATTTCCAAAATTCCTGAAAAAATAATGGCTATTCAACTTCATTCTCATTTATCTCACAATAATCTGTATTAACAGTTCCAGTCTGGTTTTCGTCACGTCCACAGTACAGAAACGGCACTTATCAAAATGACTAATGGCCTCCTTATGGCAGCTGATTCTGGTTTAATTCCTATTCTCATCCTCCTTGATCCGAGTGCAGCCATTGACACTATTTGTCACACTGCTCTTCTCAATAGATGATCTTCGATTGGCATTACCCACACTCCACTAGATTGGTTCAGATCCTACCTCTCAGGCCACACTCAGTTTGTTCAGCTTCAAACTTTCACATCCCAACCCACCGCTGTTACTTCAGGTGGGCTCTGTCCTGGGGTCCCTCCTTTTCATTATTTACCTCCTTCCCCTTGGTAATATCTTTTATAAATATAACATTAGCTTCCACTGTTATGCTGATGACCCCCAGCTCTATCTCACCAGCAAACCTACTGTTTCCTATCCATCCTCCTCACTTATTGATTGCATAGCAGAAATCAAATCCTGGTTTTCTTCAAATTTTCTTAAATTAAATAACAAGTGACAAAACTGAGGTTCTCCTCATTGGTACAAAATCAACATTATCCAAAACAGATCATTTTTCATTTGTTATTGATAATTCCTCTGTCTCCCCTTCCCCACAGGTGTCATCCTTGACAGTACTTTATCCTTTCAGTCCCATATCAATAACATCTCCTTGTCTTCATATTTCCACTTGTGTAACATTAATCATATTCGCCCCACACCACTGCTATCCTTGTTCACAGCCTTGTCACTTCTTGTCTGGATTATTGCAATTCCCTTTTTCTTTGGTTTTTCTCGCAAATCTCTTTAGAAGCTTCAACTGGTCCAGAATTCAGAACCCCCCTCTGTTCGCCATATCACTCCCGTTTTGCAGCAGCTTTCAATTCAAAATTCTCCTACTAACTTTTAAGGCTCTCCACAACCTCGCCCCTCCATATCTGTCTGACCTCCTCCATGTTGCCATCCCCCCCCCCCCCTACCCTTAGATCCTCTTCCTCTATCCACTTGACTGTCCCCTTTGCCTGTCTTACCACTATGGGGAGCAGAGCATTCAGTTGCTGTGGAACTCACTACCATCTGAGCTTAGAAATATTGAATCATTTTCACTTTTCAAATCTAAACTTAAAACTCATTTGTTTAAGAGTGCTTTTTCTCTTTGATTACAATTGCTCTGTCTGATTTTAATTTTGTTTATAATCTGTGTTTTATCTATTGTTCGGTGTCCTCGAGTGTTTAGAAAGGCGCCTACAAATAAATAAAATGTATTATTATTATTAATACTGTTGAGCGTCATTGAAGCGGTTTAGATGCCTCCTTTTATTTTTGTGATGTAGCTTTCATCCTTGGGAAGACGACGACCCCCAGTGGACTGCAGTGGGGCATCAGCGTCGGTTTCTCTGGATTTCTGCCGGCCGGAGGAGCTGGCTAAAGACTGACTGTGGGGTAAGTTGCTGGTCACAATTAATGAAATCCGCTCTTTAGGTCAACCAGGAAAACAGCAGCTGCAGGATCACAGACTTCCAGAAGTTTAACATACAAACCGTTGTTCGCTTGTTGCACTTTTAGCGTTTCTCACTACAAGATTTGCGAAAGGTACGAGACCTTCATAAATTTAATGTTTTTGGGTCATTTAACTTCCGTTTCACTGAATGAATTTGTGTTTGGGATTATGGGTGAATGTCCGAATGAAAATAGCGGATAATTGTGTTGAAAATAAGTTATTTGACGTAAAATATGTTTTATTGTTGCACTAGAAACACTTGAATATTTCACATACATGGTGCTACTTATTTGTTCTCGTTCCAAATTGTTCTCTGTTCATTTATCAGCTTGTACCAAACTGTCCCGCATGTTCTCTCCACGTTTGCGTGAGTTTCCACCCACAGTCCAAACACAAGCATGTTCAGTGAGTTGATGGTGCTAAATTCGCACAAATGGGTGTACAAGTTCGCCCTGTCCAGCCTTGCGCCTCCATGCTAGCTGGGATAGGCTCCGCTACCCCCAGACAGTGGTCTGGATTAAGAAAGCGAGAGAGAGAGAGGCGAGGTTGGGCGCATGCGTGATTTACACATGCACCACATAACGAACCACCTGGATTAGGACTGGAGTGCAGCGAGTGACTCCTCAGCACCACACTGGAACAACTTGAGGTTTTCTACGGTGGTTGGAGTGCCAATCCTGACACAATTTCCCACGTTTTCCCTGCAATTTGTAAAAGCTGGAAGCAGATTAACGTCATACCCAGGACGAAGCAATTGCAGATTAAAGGCCCAATGGAGTGGAGTCACTTCTGCCATTTTCGGGATTCGAACCGATAACCGGCGCAGATCCCTCGCATCAGAGTCTGGATTAAGTTGGTTAGAAAATGACATGATGGCCACTTGTCCAATTGGTCAAATTTAGTGTTGTCAGATCGCACACGTTACTTTAACAATCCAATCAGATTTAATCCAGTTGGTCGGAAACCACACCAAACTAGCAGCACTCCCGCCAACATCCAACATCCCCTAGCATTGGTTTAGCCGCGCGCGCATGTGTTTGTTGCCCAGTCATATTCTATCTTTTACGAAGATGACAGATGTAGCGAAGACGAAAAAAATAAAAGATGTAAAATATTAGGAAATTTTCCCCATTATCACACGTGTACATTCAGCAAAAAAGTGTAGGTATGCTATTAACCTTCCATCGATATAACTGCCGATTACACACCTGCGCTGCTGTCGCCTCCACTAGGGGTGCTGCTGCAGGCGACGCCGTGCCTATGGGGAACGTGAGAGGCTAGTTGCAAGGGCGACCCGCAAACTGCAAGCGGTTCAAAAAATAAAACATAATAAGGGCGCAAAGTTAGTAAAATAATATTTAGACTTTAATAAAATATACAAATTAAATAAGTAAATGAAAAAAAAATACATAAACGATTGTCCCAGAATTATTCCGAAACACAATCAAAAACACAATAGAAAGCTTTCAGCGAGACTTTCGTGATCTGCAATACAGTACTCCATAAATTGCAATTTAGGCCTAAATGTCCACTCCATTGGGTGGTAAAGCGTCGAGGACACCATCGTCTATCATCTGCTAGTATTTTGCTGATTAACTTCAGTTCTCTGCCGTTGTGACTATGTCAGTTGATAAAATTTGGTTGCGATTCCTCGGATTATTAGACCGATAATCTCGATTGTCAAGAGCATAAGGGACGCCATTTGTACTAAAACGAAATAAATGAAAAGAAACGAGATACGTAATCACGCGAAAAAGTGCAATGACATTCAATATTGAAAACCAGCAACAATGACACAGTTAAATACCCACTGATTGATTTGATAGACGACAAAATCAGATTAAAAGAGACCTTTTAAAAAATATAATAAACTATTTTGAGATGTGCCGTCAGGAAAAGTCCAACTGTGAAATACAAACACTCCTTCAAAAAAATAAGGTAATTTTAAAATAAAACCAGTAGACGTCAATTTCAAAGTACTGTATATTAATTGAAATGGATAAAACAATGATGTGCAATAACAAGAGAAGTATTAGTATTACGTGCAGTATGATAAAATATTCTGTTCTGTTTTAGTTATTTTTTACAAGATTCATTTATTTATGCATTTCACTTATAAACAAACCGTGGCAGCATTTTGCTTAGAAAATAACACTACTGTAATTTGATCCTGTTCTAAAAATTAGAATGAGAGACGGAGCTATAATACAAAATAAATCTCACTGGTCCAATAGGTCGATTTATGTATCTAGATTTATTTTAACTTTTCACAAGAAATGTTTAGGTCAGTAAAATATATAACAAATTGAAAATGAACAAAATGGTAAGCTAATTTTAAATGTCCATTTTTTTGTTTTGTTTTTTTGGGGGGGGGGGGGTAATGCAACATTTTTTCATTGTCTTTAATCCATGTTCTAATTGCATTTTTACATCACACGTTATCTCACGGAGGTTTGTAAATAATACCGAAGTAATTAAGACTTGCGAACGGAGACCCTGCCTTCTAGTTCCCACCGCGCCGAATTCCCACCTGCTTTTCACAGGCACTCTTATACCACATAAAGAAAAGTAAAGCCTAAGAGAGGGCGGTACCAACTTTACTCCAATCACAGAAGAGCACAGGCTGACTAATACAGTGAATGGACTTTCAGTTTTCAATCTCTAAAGCTACCGAAACGCATAGTAATAAAGGTCCCAAATAATAATAGCACTAAGACAGACAATCATTACTTCAATATATTACATAAACATTAAGAAATATATATATAATATATAATATATATATATATAATATATATATATATATATATATATATATATATATATATATATATATATATATATATATATATAAAAACTTAAGCGAACTCTACCAGTAAAAATCAGCAAATGACTTTAGAAGGTAGCACGTTGAAGTTTATTTCCGGATCCTCGTGATTGACTCTCATTTCGTCCAATTGCATGAGACATGCTTTCCAAATTTACGCCTCTATGGGAAATGCCTCATAAGGTGTATTCTGATTGGCTGAGGTCAGCGTCACGTTCCGTAGAGGGACCCTCAGAGCGGCAAAATGGCGGAGGTTGTGGAGCTGCACAAACTCAAGGTAAGAAGCCGGTAGTCTGGTAGCCTGTTTGCGAGGAGTTGGTTGTTTAAGCTCTTTATTAATTTGGAATTGGAAGGCTTGTTTAGAGGGTTAATGGGAATGTGGCAGATCTATCAGCGTGTGCTTTAACCCACTTTAAAATGAGCAGGAGACTGTAGGGAGAGGGTGGTTATAGTGTTGGGTTCAGTTTTGGAACGAGGAGTCGCGTGCTTTTAGTTTTCCCTTTTCTAATAAATCAAGTTAACTTCATCTTTGCTGAGTGTTTCTTCCTTAATTGGTTTTAAAGAGGCGAAGGCGTGAGCGTCACATAAGACTTGGAGGTGTTTGGTACTTAAGCTGTATGGTTATGTTAGGTGCACTGAAATGTTAAAAGAAAATAAGCAGAGTGACGGTGAGTCGACGCCGCATACTTCAGAACGCCCCCCACACCACCGGCTCTTCTAAGAGGGGTGCGGTTAAGTGTTGAGAGTTTTTTAGTCTTGATTCTTTTTGATGCCCAGAAGATCGAATTTGAGTCTGCAGCGGGCGCGTGTGTGTGGTAGAAGCTCGTTCTCCGAGTGCGTTACTGAATCCTTCTTTTCTCAACAGCTTGCTGAGCTGAAGCAGGAGTGCATCGCCCGGGGTTTGGAAGTAAAAGGAAACAAACAGGACCTGATCAACCGTCTGCAAGCATACCTGGACACACATGGTAGGCAAGACTGTGTCTGTTACTCGTTACAATCTGCTCTTCTTGTCCGTACCAAAACCCATTGCTATGACTTCACTTCAGCTGTGTCAGATAATGACTTGAACTAATTAACCACACGAGCAAAATAAAGAGCTCTTTGCAAAAACTATCGTAGATACATTAACAGAGACCGATCAGACTACTGTACTTCTGGGTGGTAACAGGGTGACACCTGCTGTGGCCTCCAGAGCCTGTATGACCAGGGAGGAAGACGGAGAGGGAGAGAGAGACATACATGTGCAGTTCAGTTTAACTGGTGCCTGTTTGTGGATGGGCGGCACGGTGGCACAGTGGGTAGCGCTGCTGCCTCGCAGTTGGGAGACCTGGGTTCACTTCCCGGGTCCTCTCTGCGTGGAGTTTGCATGTTCTCCCCGTGTCTGCGTGGGTTTCCTCCGGGCGCTCCGGTTTCCTCCCACAGTCCAAAGACATGCAGGTTAGGTGGATTGGCGATTCTAAATTGGCCCTAGTGTGTGCTTGGTGTGTTTATGTGTGTCTTGCGGTGGGTTGGCACCCTTCCTGGGATTGGTTCCTGCCTTGTGCCCTGTGTTGGCTGGGATTGGCTCCAGCAGACCCCCGTGACCCTGTGTTCGGATTCAGCGGGTTGGAAAATGGATGGATGGATGGATGTTTGTGGATTGCAGACTACTTTATTCTAGGTTTACCAGAAGAAAATATCTTCCTAATTCCTCCTGCTTTCATGGTGCTAGCTATAAATCAAAAGTACCACACTAGCAGCTTGGTATTTCACACCATGTCAAAATGCTAGGGATGCAAACCCTTCTAGAGCAGGGGGCTCTTAAACTTTTAAATCCGAGGACCGAAATGATAAAATCAGAATTGTACTGGGACCCAGGGAGCGGATTCGGAAGGTTGCCCTTGAGCAAGACCTTTAACCTGAAAATTGCTCCAGGGGTGCTGTACAATGGCTGACCCTCCACTCTGACCTCCAGAGGTCAAGCAAAAAGACAACTTCCCCTTGGGGACTAAAACAGTGTACCAAATACCAAAAAATATATATATAAGGACAGCAGCATCATAAAGAGATGAAGAGTATTATGGATATAATAAAAAAATGATTTTTTTTTTCTTTCAAACATATTTCTCACATGAATAATACTAAAAGAGTAAAGTGAAAAGCAAATCAGTTTTTAAAACAATACTCTGTCAATCCATTTTCCTGAACAGCATTGTGGGTCAACTGGAGGCTGTTCCAGCAAGCACAGGGTGCCAGTCCATCACAGGATGAACAGACACCAGTGGGCCAAATTAACATCACCAATCCCTCTGTCCTGCATGTGTTTAAAACTTTGGGAGAAAACCCATGTGTGCACACAGGGAAGCACCTGGGGCTTTAACCCAAAGCAGTTCTCATTCAAAACAGGAATGCATTCCTGATGTATTTGAGTGTAAAATGTATTGAAGTGGAGAGAAAAATTATTAAGGGTGCAGTGTGAGAATGTAGTGATTTTTGAAATGATAGCATGAAAGGTCACTTGACTCATGGTGCTAGGTAAGGCATAAAGTAGTTCAAAAATTAATTGCAGCTTATTTACGTTTTCATAGATAACTTTTACTCTCCCCCCCCCCCCCCCCCCCCCCCGAGTGTTTTAATTGAGGTTCACCATTAACAATACGGCTTTCTAAATTACTTTGAAAATAGTTTAAAATACCCCAGATTTCATTTATCAACTCGATTAACAGAGGTTAAAAAGGCTAAATTTGTTCTTTAAAAATATATACAGTATTTGTATTTTAGACGGGTAATAGGAAACTTTTTTTTTTTTTTTTAATAATTCTGGGGACAGTCTAGTTTGAAATGTTGAACTCTACTGACTGACGGGGTTCAATGTCTACTGCTTGTCTCAGCCATTTTCTAGTTCTGGTGTTCTTATGGTTCTCACTCATTGGTCTAACAAACACATCCTTCACACTCCGGTTGACCGATATTTATCAAACTAATTTAATGTGACAAGAAAGGAATTCTTCACCAAGACTTGTTAAACGTAATACAAAAATCTGTGCCTCTGTTACAGATTTAGTTTCAATGCATGCAATAATGGTGAAACCAATATAAAATATTTATGTAAAATATAAAACAATGTGACAAACTGATACTCCAATTCACTTGCCTTTCGTAACACGTTGAAGATCATCTTACACCAGTTTTCATTTCAGCATTTCAATTTAGGGCAGCATGGTGGCATAGTGGTAGTGCTGCTGCGTTGCAGTAAGGAGGACCAGGGTTTGCGTCCTGGGTCCTCCCTTCCTGGAGTTTACATGTTCTCCCTGAGTCTGCGTTGGTTTCCTTCCATTGTCTAAAGACATGCAGGTTAGGTGAATTGGCAATGCTAAATTGTGGAAGTGCGTGTTTGCCTGCCCTGTGATGGACTGGTGACTTGTGCCATATGCTAGCTTGGGTAGACTCCAGTACCCAACCCCAACCCTGCTCTGTATTAAGCAGCTTTGAAAATGATGTGACTTTACTATCTTGTGCTGCTGTGTTTTCACCCAATGACTATGTCTTAGACAGTCATTTCATTCTCTGTCCCCCTTTCTTATATGTGTCTACTGTCCGTCTTCTCAGACTTATTTTTATTACTAACATTTGCCACAGAAACACTCCCCTTGATATACCAATGGCATTGCTTAATGCACAACTGCAATGAATTATTTGCTAAATAGCTGGTGGCGCAGCATTCGATACAGAATTCAGAATACAGAATGGATGATTTGGCAATTTTTTTCTACCTTTTGACCTAATTTGGGTCACAATCCATAGTTTTATGAAAAACCAATTTAGAGTAACAAATTTATTGCCAAACAGCAGGAGTACCTGCTGTTGCATTTTTAAATATCTATTTGTGTAATGGATAAAGGTAACAAAGCAGATCTGTCTTTTAAAAATGTTGACTCTTTTGTCATTGCTGGCTGCATTGCTAGTGTCCCATCCAACAAATTTCAGTTGTTGCTATCTGGCAGCAGATTTAGACTTTAAAGGGTAAAGAGCAACAGATGTAAGAACAGTTTCATATTATACTCGGAGATACAAACATTTTTAATTTTATAAGTAAAGCATGCAGACCTAATTAAAATAGTTTCTCTATAAGCATCACATATAACTCTTCCATTTTAGCAACCTATTCTTCTGTTTTCACCTTGAAAAAAATCCAGCATCCCATAATCGCATTGGTGATGTAACTGTCCTAAGTAGTGTTCATTTGTCTGCACACATTTCTCTCTTGTTCTCGTTCTTGAACTCTGTATCCTGGATTTTGTGTTGCATGCCTATGAGCTTTCATGTCTGCCAGCTGCTCAGTTGCTTGATCTTATGTGCTTTCTGTGATGTCCTTGAAGCTCAGCAGATGTCACAGCTTTTCTTTTTCCTCCTTCCAGTTATGTGATCTGCTTGTCATGGTCGATGATCAATAAACACAATATTTGCACTTGATTCTGCACATGTGTACCATGTTCTGTGGGATTATCAATAGATGGGCTTGCGTTGACCATGCTTTTATTACGATAAACATATCTGCCCACCAGTAAAGTGGCAACTAGATTGTCGTAACCCAGACTTTTTTGAATTTCCAGGACATATGGGGATATATTCTGGATCACTTCTTGCTAGTCTATTAGTATTGTTTCTTCTTTCTTGGTCTTCATTACTTAATCGGTATCTATGATGTGCTTGGCAGATGACACTGTTCTTCTTCATCTACTTATTATGTTGTCCTTTGTAGCATAAGTGTCTTTTGTGATTTGCTTGATGCTCAGCAGATGTTTAATCTCGATCAACTTGCGTTAAACACAAGCAGAGGTCACTTTACCACGGTTGCCTCTACTTCAGTTTTTGAATTTCCCAAACGTATCACTGAGCAACAAGTCTAGAGAATTTTAATTTTGTTAATTAAACATGAACAGTTGACACATGTGGTCTATAGTTTGATTATAAAAATACACTTTAATACAGGAAGTAAGGCTTCTATGCTTCTGGTTATGCAGGAGCTTAGTGTAAAAAAGGTGTTAAAAAAAAAAAAAAGGATAAAGATGAACAAAATTTAAATCAGCTGATCAAGTAACATGAAATTGGTGATCACTATCAGCCTTAAAACCTGATTAGAGCATCCCTACTGTTGGCTGAATGGCTTTGGTGTGACTACACAGTGTTGGTTTTGTGCAAGTCCTCCTAACCTCAGTTTTATCCTCCTTACTTGAATGTTTGAAAAAGCATTAAAGTCTAGATTTTCAGTTGTACAAACAGTAATGCACTTGCAAATTCCTTGAACTTTGCCTTTTGGTGTGATCCTCTTTTGTTACACAACCCGATGTAATTTTTTTAAACTCCATGTATTGTGGGTGTTAAGATAGCACAGTTTTATTATATATATATATTGTATAAATTAGCCATCTCCTGCAGCTTTGCCTGCGTAGTAGTAAAACAGGCAGTGAGGAGGTCCCTGTCCAGATCCCCACTCCTGACGTCACTCTTCCCCCTCCCCTCAGCCCGTCTCAGATTAGTGTGAGTATACCAGCCCTGCAAGCGAATTATAATATTTAGCGTAATGAGAGAAGTCGCAAAATCAATCGGAATGTTCAAGCAAATTATAGAATAAAAAGATCTAAAACTGTTACTTAGTTCTCTCGTTAGCTAAGTAAGCAGGGTCTAAAAAAACTATAAAAAATTTTGTGCTTGGACCATGAAATTTTTAAAAACGTTTCTTAGCGAGCACCTATGGGCCAAGGGTAACCTACATTCCAAATTTCAGGTCCCAAGTCCTCAAGGTTGATGGTTTGGGAGATTTCGTGATGAGTGAGTCAGTGGTAGTTGGCATAATATTAAAATGTGGCACGCGGCTGGCGTCTGTGCCCAGCCGGGTTGTCCCTGCACTGTATCCTCAGGGGGAGCAGCCCTGGACGGTGCAATACCTCCCCCTGGACGCTAGATGGCCGTCCCTCTGGGTTGGAGAGGTGCCTCGGGCACCTGCAGGGCTCCACGGGAGTTGGATGCAGCCCTGTTGGCTCCCGCAGGCACCGCCAGGGGGTGCTGTAGCTGGGACTCCTGCGGCCCTGTGGGCCACGTAGGCACCATACCCGGAAGTGCAGCCGGAACAAGCCAATCAAGCACCTGGAGCACTTCCAGGTGAATTATAAAAGGGAACAGCAGCCACCACTCGAGGGCCAGAATTGGGAGGAAGAGGACAAGGTTGCCTGGGAGGAGTGGTGGTGCCAGACGAAGAGTTGGTTGTTTTGATTAAGTGCTTGGGACTGTGTATTGCCTGTGGGGTTCACGGGGAAGACGTGCCCCACAGGTGAAGAAAAATAAGTCTTTGTGCTTTTACACATGCCTCAGTGTGAGTCTGTGTTGGGTCGGGCGCCTGTATAGCGTCCATATCACTATAAGAGAGAGAGATAGATAGATGTGTGTGTGTGTATATATGTGTAGATATATAGATATATTGCAATTAAAATTGACTCGGAATGTTTTGTTTTCCTTAAATTGGCACAATGCATGCTCCTAACCTATTTTGGGACAATGCATTTTTCGTGTTGCACCAGCAAACCACCTGTCCGATTTATACTTTTGTCACACCATGTAGCCCATAATTGGTGGACCTTAGTGCTGGGCGGTATACCGGTTCATACCGAAAACCGTTTTTAATTTTTTTTATGATATGGATTTTTCTTATACCGCAACACCAGTTTAAATTGCCTAAACAACGTTCGGAACATGGCGCAGCAGGAAACTGTTCAAGTGGGGACCTTTTTCACTGCTACACCACCAAATAGTGGGCGGTAGCATAGGTATATGGAGGACTATTTTGGACAAAATTAAATAAATAAATAAACGCGCAAATAAATTAAAGTTCTGTGAAATGTGAAAAATGGACAGAGAGCATTCCAAAACTGAAGCCGACGATAAAGTTGAACATGAACAACAGAAGAACTTTTGCCAAAAAAAAGGAGTCACGTCCGTCGCCTGGAGACACTTTAGTTTTAAAAGGTCAGATGTGTAAATACTGTTTCTATACTACTGGATAACACTGCAAGCCAAGTTGTACTTGTTTTTGTACTTGCTAGTGTATGTTTTGCTTGCATTCATCCTGTGATGTGCTGGCGACTTGTTCAGAGATGGGCGCAACTCTGAATGGATGGCATAATTAAACATGTATAACGAAGATATTTTTAAAGTTCTGAACACTCCGTCGGCTAAGTTAATAACTAGTTTTAATTTCACAAAGACGTTTATCGTGTGGTGATTGGTAATGTGGAGAAAGAAAAAGGAAAGATAGGAACTGGGGTTTTGGTAGAGAGCAGGAATATCATGAAGTGAATGGATTCTGTACGGTGATTGCTGCAGGCGCCTGCTCTTAGTGCGGAGGAAGTCAGTGAGTAACGACTGGGTCGGGGAACACTTAACACAAAGTATTTGATGTGCTGCATTAACTTATGACGGGGTTTGTGAAAATCTAGTAAATTAAGCATTGATTTTAGGATGAAGTTTAGTTTACAACATTCTACTTTAATTATAAAATAAACTATGAGAATAAAGTGGAAATGTCGACTTTAATCTTGACATAAGCGTCAACATTAAAGTGGAAATGTCAAGAATAAAGTCAACATAGTTTGTTTGTTTTTTTCTTCCGTGTCCATATTTTTTTTTTCTTCACAGTGGCCCTAATGCGTTTCCATAGGGCTATACCACAAACAGCATTATAAATGCAAGTTGCAGTTTTATTATTTATTTATATAGCTTAGCTTGAAGCAAGGTCCATATTAATGCAGTTTGCCTAAATGATGGTACAGTTGGTAAGATGTCATCACCAAGTTGCACTTATTTTATTTTAATTTGGTGAATACTGTGTAATGCACCTGGGCTTGAAGCCTTGAAGTAATGGTGCAACTATCAGTAATACTATTATGTATTTTATTGTTATTATTTATTAGTTTAAATATTATGCAGTTTAATGATGGTAAAATTGTTTAAAAAGTCACTTTAACGTGTCAGTGGACAGAGATTGTTAACATTAACAAAGTGTAGTTGGTTTACAAAAAATATTTACTATTTATTCCTTTTCTAAGACGTGTTCAGTGCAATCCAACTTTAGACAAACACCTCTGGATATTTTACTAAGTCTAAATGCCTCTTTGGATGGTTGAAAATATGTTGTCAAAATCATAGTTTTAAGCTTTTGCAAAAATTTGTTCAATTGAAAGGTTCTATATTTTGACTGCATCTGTCATGCAATGTGATGCCTTCTCTTTAGTGCCACCCCTTTGAAAACTATCACTTTATGGGGCCATGCAAACCTGGATTAATACTTGTGTGCACATTAAAATGTCTTTTTGTACGATGTACAATTCTCAGAACAGTCGAATAGGTTATTCTTAGCCAGTCTACTGCAGTAATTGTAGTGGAAAATGTGGTTAACATCCACTCATGCATGGGGAAAAAAATACCGTGAAACTGGCAGAATTTAGAAAAATACCGTGATATAGAATTTTGGTCATACCGCCCACCTCTAGTGGACCTCCATGCAAAATTTTGTGAAAATCAGTTCAGCTGTTTTTGCACGGCTGGTGAAGAGAAGAGTTAACTGTGGAGATGCGATCTGAGGATTAAAATGAGGTCCTTTAGTGAGCTGAACGGATAAACGAAGTGAAACGAAACCAAGCTGACAAAATGAAGAGACACTCTGAGGTGGTTTCAATTTTATTTATACAATAGAATAGTTTATTTTTGATAGCCCAAAATCACACAAGAAGTGCTACATTGGGCTTTAACAGGCCCTGCCTCTTGACAGCCCCCCAGCCTTGACTCTCTAAGAAGACAAGGGAAAAACTCCAAAAAAAAAAAAAAAAAAAAAAAAACCTTGTAGGGAAAAATGGAAGAAACCTCCGGAAAGGCAGCTCAAGAACAGACCCCTCCCAGGTAGGTTGTGAAGAAGGGGGTTCATACAAAGAAGTAATGTATGTAATTTATGTAACTTTTTGTAATTTTCCTGGCTTGAAAATCTGTTGGAGAAACTAATGGGTTCGCTTCCCGGTTCCTCTTTGTGTGGATAGTGCTTTGAGTACTGAGAAAAGTGCTATATAAATGTAATGAATTATTATTATTATTATTATTATTATTATTAATGTCATGCACTGCCAAAAAAACTTGCTTGATTGAAAGAGTCTAACTGTGGTATTTGAGGTTTTTGCAGATTTCTTTTCTGAAACTTCACAATTTCTTCTTAACAGCTGAAGAGGAGGTCAATGAAGAGGAAGTCTTGGGAGATGACACAGAGGTAAGACTGGTTAGTTACGGTCACTTGTATGTGTGCTCCAGTGATCTGCAGGCAGCAGTGCTCTCGCTTTGTGTGTATGCATACAGTAGGTGTGAGTTTGTGCTGGACTGGAGTCCTGGGTTGTCATTTCAAACTTTGATACGATACTAAAAAAAGTAATAAAATCTGATGCAGTTTTTGATACCCAATAGAGTATATAATGAAACTCATTTAAAAATGTATTATAATTCTGTATGCATTCAAATATTTACATTGATGAAATCAAATAATTGAAATTGTACTCATTAAATCATAGGAATAATTAGCTATAGTAGCAGTTAATCACCTTGGTGTTAACCTTCATGCACGTTAGAACTTTGTTTTGGTGGGACATAATCTTATATAGGCAGATTTGAAAAAAAAATACAACCGCACAATCAGGGCTATGCTGATGAGCATTTTATGTGATGCACTCTGAAAGGAAAATGCACCATGCTGCAGCATTCACGCAGACACCATCCATGAAGCTGCCAAAGCCAGTCAAGTTTCAATTCAGTTTCTACTGTAACACATCAAGTATATGAACAAATGGAGGACTAGTGCCATTGTTTATACATTTGAGCAAAGTTATACTGCCTCATACAGTAAATGTGAAGAAATAAAATATGAAAATTGCACTAATAAAGTAATGCACTACAGCAGCGAGATTTTAAAAATCAATGGAGCCCTAGTGCTAAAATGTGTTGTCCCCTGAATGAACAGCACAGAATCAAAATGACCTGCTGGTACAAAAAATAATTTTAGACCCTTGTCTTATCTTAGGGTGCCTAGTCATTCTGGCCTCTTTTCACTCTCTCTCTCTCTCTCCTTTCCCAACAAATTGCTAATGTGTGGTGGGTGTACTGGCACAAAATGGCTGTCATCACAGCACACATTGGTGGTTGAGTTGGTTACCCACTTTCCATGTAAAAGTGCTTTGAATAGTGAGAAAAATGCTATATAAAATGCAATCTCGACATCGTCTTAATAAAACATTTCACTATGTAATAAAGTATTTAACCTGTAGAGCCATGGAGACAAAAAAACAAAACAAACAAATGCCACATCCCTGCTTTAAGTGGAATTGTTTTGAGATGCTTTGTTCCTCCCCAAAGAGAAATTGTCTTTTGCATGACCTTAGGCCAACTGTGTCCAGCTCCGGTCCTGGTGTGGGTCTCAGTGGCTGCAGGTTTTCATTCTAACCCTTCTCCTAATCGCCGAGCAGTTTTCACTGCTAATTAACTCCTTTTCTCTTCATTTTAATAGCCCTGTTTTTAAGGATTCAGTGCTTCATTAAATGAAATTATTCATTTCTTCATTAAATGGCAGGAGTATCTGTCATTCATTGATTGTGCCCGTGGGCACACAGCCAATCTGTGGGAGCCAGAAGTCTGCCTGGGTTGTAGGGGTTCAAACCCTTACTGTATTTCTCTCAATGACATGCAAATCAATTTATAACTTATGTGGACATCAAACTCCAGCCAATTTCACTCCAACCAGTTTCTTAATGAGAAGCCAATTCTTGCTGTTAATTAAAGCCGTTTATTGAATATCAGGACTTGTTGCTGCTCTCCTTCTGCCACAGCAGACTGTTGAATTTGTTTTTTTTTTCTAAGAGGTTTTGGTGACCTGAGCAGACCAACATGACTAAGACCCTTCACCTTTCTTTATTTTCATGTTAATGGGTAACATGGCGGCTTGTTTTGTGTCTCATTATTGCTTGGCTGCTCATTAAGGAAAAAGAAACCACTAAGGGGTCGGAGATACGTCAATTAAAACGAAGGCCAAAGAAGTTAATCAGTAGCAACAATGGCGCACTAATTAAAAAGATGGTTAGAATGAAAACCTGTAGCCACTGTGGCCCACCATGACCGGAGTTGGATTCCTCTGCCTTAGGGAGTCAAAGTGCAGGGTGTGCAGGCTTATACTGATTCATGTTTATGTCATTTAGAAATAAGAAAAGGAATTACAAGCCAGGGCAGCACAGTGGCACAATGGTAGTGGGTTCGCTTCCTGGGTCCTCCCTGCGTGGAGTTTGCATGTTCTCCCCGTGTCTGTTTGGGTCTCCTCCCACAGTCCAAAGACATGCAGGTTAGGTGCATTGGCCATCCTGAAATTGTCCATAGTGTGTGCTTGGAGCGTGTGTGCTTCCTGCAGTGGGGTGGTGTCCTGCCCGGGGATTTGTTCCTGCCTTGTGACCTGTGCTGGCTGGGATTGGCTCCAGCAGACCCCCCCAGGACCCTGTTTTATGATATAGTGGGTTGGAAAATGACTGACCACAAGGCTCTACTGTCAAAAGCTGAAACGAAGAGGGAAGCGCTCTAGGCTGTAGAACTGAGAACACGAAAAATGAGCATTGAAACAATTGCGTTACAATCGATACCTATTGATGTTTAGATCCTGGCTTGCTTTCTACATTTCACTTGTTGCTGCAGGGAAAGGCTTTGTCCAGCAAGATGTCTTAGGAAACTGGGGACAAGTTCAAGAAGAGTGTGCTGGTAAATGTTAGCTGGCTGTCAGTAGCACACTAACGGCTCGTTGGCACTGCACCTCTCACCAGAGATGTTCTATATTTTCTGGTTATTGGTCTCGCACTCCTATTGCTTGTTCTTTATGCTACCAGTCTACAGTGTGACCCTCAGCAAGTTGTTTCACCTGCCAAAACTCTTGAAAGTTGACTGCAGAGTATGAATGCAGTGTTGTGCTGAAGTGCATGTGTGAAGTACTTGGGGGAATTAAAATGAAGTCTAAGTAATGACTGTCGATGGGGATTGGATTTGGAATCCCCCCAACCCAACCTTGGGCAACTTGTAGTGACCACTGCTGCAGCTTGTTAGGGACGTGCCTCAGTAGAGAGATTTCTTTGGGACTTTGCAGAGATATGTAAAGATGCATCCCCCGGTGGGTTTAATCATTCAAATTTTGGTTTAGTGCTCTTCAGTGTTTCATCCTGGTGGTCTGTAGAGCAGCACATGTTGCAATCATCTGAGCATACAGGGCCCTCATAACTATGTCGGCTTGTTATGAAGACATTTTTTGAATAAACAAGTAACAGTTTATGTAGTGCCTTGCTACATGGATATGTCAAAATTATCCACACTTTTGTGATGATTGTGTTCGGCTTGGCTGTGCAGCTTTCCCCGCGCACATATGTATGAAAACCTCTTGTGTCTGCAGTCACTGTGGCAAAGTTTCTAGGAGTAAACATGGCTGCTCTGCTCACTCTTTACGCCATAGAAGGGCATTGAGCAGTGATACATTTTTTTATTTTAATTTTGTTTTTTATATGCTGAAGGTGTACATTGGGGGGAAATAAGTGTTTGAACCTCTGCCGAATTTGTACATTTGCTCTTTTACAAAGAAATGAACAGTCTGTTAATTTTTATGGTAGTTTCATTTTAATGGAGAGAGACAGAATATCAACCAAAAATAAAAAAAAAAACAAAAAAACACATGACATAAGTTATAAATTGATTTGCATGTCATTGAGAGAAATACAATAAGGGTTTGAACCCCTACAACCCAGGCAGACTTCTGGCTCCCACAGATTGGCTGTGTGCCCACGGGCACAATCAATGAATGACAGATACTCCTGATCTCGACTCATGATGTGTATAAAGCACACCTGTCCACAGAACCAATTTCTTCTATTCCAACCTCAGCACCACCATAGGCAAAGACCAAAGAGCTGTCAAAGGTCGTTGGGGACAAGGCTGGGATGGGCTACAAGACCACCAGCAAGAAGCTTGGTGAGAAGGTGACAACTTTTGGTGCGATTTTATTCAGAAATGGAAGATAAATATAAAATGATCATCGGTCACCCTCGGTCTTGCAAGATCTTGCCTGCATGGGAGCAGCTTTTTGATGATCTGAAGGCAGTTATGATCACCACAGTCACCAAGAACTTCTTTGGTGTAACACACTATGCCGTAATGGATTGAAATGTTTCTGCGCCCACAAGGGTCCCCCAGCTCAAGAAGGCACATGTACAGGTCCGAATGTTCACTGGCAAACTTAAGATAGAAGAATGCATTTCAATGGAAACCAACAAGTGTTTCAGCCTCTGGTCCTTTAAATGGGGAGAGTAGCAGCCATGTTTACTTATTTATAAAAAGAGTTGTGGGACTCTGTAACAAACTACCAAGACGTTGAGTTGAAGCAGAAGCCTTGATAACCTTTAAGAAGTATCTGGACGGGATGTTGGGACAGCTTAGCTATGAGTTAAACCAATGGGCTGAATGAGCTTTGTTTGTTAAATTTCTAGAATGTTCTCTTCATGATTTTGACTAATTTAATTTACAATCTGAATAGCCAGTCTTTGTATCAGTTTGCAGCTGATGTTTTGATAGTAATTTTAACTTGTGTTGCTTTGCTTTGCATTGCATGTATGTTGGTTTTGTTAAACATCTTGTGATAATTGATTACTCCCTGCTAGAGGCACTTTATGAAACTAATTTGTTTCCTTCCATGTCCCAAAGATGTCCATGATAAGTTAACTGCAGATGTAAGTGAACTTCCTGGACTTCTTCCATAGATAGACAGAAGTTTATTTGTCTCCAGGGGAAAAAAGCCTATTAAATATACACACATACTATAGTCAGAACACAATAGAATAATTAAAAAGAAAGAAAAGTTCTGACTTGTCAGTCCCTGTCTCAGTGAGGTGTTATTCAGGTGTATTGTCGTTGGAATAATGGAACCCCTGTTGCGTTTCTTGACGCACTTCTGCTGAATAATTCAGTGTGTGTTACAGAGGGTGCGTGCAGCATTGTTCATAATGGCACTCAGTTTTGATTGAACTTTTGTCCTCCTCTGCTACCTTCAGGGTGTCCAGAATGTGTCCCCTAATTGAGCCTGCCCTTTTTAATTAGCTTGTTGATTTGGTGGGCCTCTCTTGAAGTGATGGTACCAGCCCAACACACCACACTGGCCATCACAGAGCTGTTGAACATTTGAAAGATGTCCGTTCCCTCATTAAAGGCACAAAGCTTCTTAAGAAAAAAGCATCTGCTTTGCCCTTTCCTATGTAGTTTCTCTGTGTTACAAGACCTGTCTAAATGGTCATTGATGTGGACCCCCAAGTACTTGTAGGACTAGACCACCTCTACATCCACCTCCTGAGCAGTGACTGCATACAGAGGCTCCTTGGTGTGGCAAAAGTCAACAAGCAGTTCCTTGGTCCTGCTGTTTAGTTGCAGACAATTCTTTGTGCTCCAAGAAACGCTAAGTCCTTTATCCAAGACACCACTGGCTCATCTAGCTGCTTATCTTTGAGTTGACCCCTTAACAGGGGTGGCTGGATGTATTGAAGGCACTGGAGAAATCAAACAACATCATCGCAGTGCTGCCAGCTTTGTCCTGCCTTGTGGAGCAGAGGAATGACTGTATCCTCCGCTCCAGCCTTTGTCTGATAGGCAAACTGTAGTGGGTCCAAGTGGTCTACCGCAAGAGGACTCGTATAGTCTAAGACCAGCCCCTCAAAGGTCTTCATAATGAGATACATAAGTGCTACTGCACTGTAGGCATTAGGTGAAGAGCTGCCTTTCTGCTTTGGACCAGGAGCAATGCAGGCTGTTCTCCACAGCAAGTGGCATTTTCCAGAGCCTTGGGGACAAACTGAACAAGTGACAGAGGACACCATAGAGCTGGTCAACACAGGCCTTCTGAACTTGAGGGCTGCATCTATGCTTCTGTTCTGGGGACAGCTCTGCTGTGAATGACTTGATTTCTTTGGGGGGGGGTGGTGAGAATTAAGAATGTGTTTTTAAATCTGTGTTTGTGTGTCGATTTGTAAAAATATTGCATTTATAGTTCCTTTGATTAATAATAATAATAATAAATATGACTGGGTGGATGCATGATGATCACTTTTTTTTTTTCTTTGTCCCCAATAGGAGGAACCAAAAGAAGTAGAAGCGGAGCAGCCACAGTTGGAAGAAGTTGTTGCTATTGAGAAGGAGGAGTGAGTGTTCTTTGCTAGTGCAAGCCTCGCACTTCTTGAGGAGTGTGCTTGTTAGAAGGGCAGGTCTGATACGGGTAACCTGATAGTCACGCTAGCACTTCAGTTTGGGTTAATGTGGCTTAGCGTCACTCCATTTTCCTATGTGGCTTACTTCAGGTATGCAGTCCCATGCAAAGGTTTGGGTTCCCTGGTCAAATTACTTTTTTTGGAAAAATAGCCATTTCAACTTCAAAATAAGACATTGGCATCTTTATGAAAATATTCATCTACAGTTACAGGCATAAAACAGTACACCTCTACAAACATGCAATTCATCCATCCATCCATCCATCCATTATCCAACCTGCTTAATCCTAACACAGGGTCACAGGAGTCTGCAGGAGCCAATCCCAGCCAACACAGGGCACAAGGCAGGAACCAATCCCGGGCAGGGTGCCAACCCACTGGAGGCCACACACACACACCAAGCACACACTAGGGCCAATTTAGAATCGCCAATCCACCTAACCTGCATGTCTTTGGACTGTGGGTGGGAAACCCATGCAGACACTGGGAGAACATGCAAACTCCACAAACCCAGGTCCCCTGACTGTGAGGCAGTGGTGCTACCACTGTGCCACCCCCATACAATTCATATTGAGATTAAAGCTTTGCAGTATGAAATCTCCATAAATTATTTGTTCTGTATGTTTAATATTGCCTACTATTGGACACCAGTAATGGCACACTGCATGATAATGTGCAATGAATACACTTGACTTATAGTTTTCCTCTTCTTCCTCTGTACGTTTAGCATTTATTTGCTCAGAAGTTGATGCCCTTGCTGCTTCCTGAGAAGCTCTTTTCTCCACCCCATCGGCCCGCTTCTTCTCTTCTTTTGCCAGCATGTTTTGGTGTTAAAACTGATTAAGTCAGTGTTTGTGTTGCAATTACTTCGTATGTTTTCTTTAGTTTTTCACTTAAGCTGACACTTAAGTCTTCAATCTGCCAAATGAATGATTTAAGATTTGAAGAGGTAGGGGAAGTGACGCCGAAGGTAATAGGGAATGAGAACGGTGCCCGTACACATGCGCCACCCTGCTGCCGAGAGTGGATTGTACAATTAAATAAAAATTAAAAAGAGGAATAACCTGGGAGGTCAATCATCACCCCAAATGCGGATAGTAGACGTTCACATAGTATATGTGTACCAAATTTCAGGTCAATGGGTCAAACGGTTTGTGAGCAACAGGTGATTTAAAATCCTGGATAGACAAACGAACAGCCACAGTAGCATATTATATATAAAGATTCATAAATCAAAACATTGTAAAATCAAATCAGTGTACATATACACAAGTTTTAGTTTGCTTGTAAACTTATTCTTTTGTATTTAAATATTGTAATGAACAATGAGATGGAAAGACTGAGGCACAAACCAAAAAACAGTTGAGCCCAAGAATGGTTGCGTTTGTTTCAACACTGAAAGATCGCACCTTACAGCTGTTATGACCACAGGAGATGCTTCATTAAACAGCAGACAGCACCTGACTGCTAGCCACAGCTATTCTCATTCCAGTCCCTGTTAGTCACCCAGCATCCCCAGTCACGCAACCCACTAAGAGCCACTTATCTTCTAGTCCGGTTTCTATTCATCCTTTGCTCAGTCTCCACCTGCATTCTAGAATCTTCTCTGGCATGTAAAGTGTGTTGCGAATAATCCCAGGGTTTATAAAATGTAGAGAGCTCAGTGTACCTGTGCGACAGGTTGATGTCAATCATGTATCCGGCCCCTCCTATCTCAAGGGTAATCTTGTACTACAATATTATCATAAAATACTTGCCTGCAGTGTCATTAGACAGGTTGCATGTTAGAACATGCCAGTAAGAATTTCACTGTACTCCTTGACAATTACCCGACAAAATTAGGATTTGCAGTTACTAAAGTGCGAAACCATCCAAATTTAAATTTCCTTTTATTTATTGAGTGAACATCTAACTTTGATTCCATCAGCGGCTGTCCTGTTATTTTCTGCTTGAATGAGTTATCTGCTGGCCCGACTGGCTATATTTCAGTGGCTCCCAAAATCGGTCCTGGGGACCCACTGTGGCTGCAGGTTTTTGTTCCAACCAACTTCTGTTTTTCATTGGACTCGGCCTAATTTAAGTGAATCATTATTTCCCAGATTCTTTGTTTTTGAGACAATGTAGAAATTACCAACTACGTTTGGTAAATTTTTTTTAAAATGTAATAAGCAGTTATATGGGGAATATATAATTTTTTTTTAAGTCATTAACAGCATTTTCAACCTAATTTTCATTCTGCTTTTCCAGATGTTCTGGTTATTTAATTGATTATTTACTAATTAGTGGCTCTGACACTGAAGTCGTTGCTGCTTTCATCATCCCAGGTGTCTGCTATGCTGGTTAATTGTCACTTCTTCTTCTTTCGGCTGCTCCCGTTAGGGGTTTGCCACAGCTGATCATCTTCTTCCATGTCTTTCTTTCCTCTGCATCTTGCTCTGTCACCCCCATCACCTGCATGTCTTCTCTCACCACATCCATAAACCTTCCCTTAGGCCTTCCTCTTATCTGGCAGCTCTATCCTTAAAGTCGTCTACCCAGCATCTCTCCTCTGCACATGTCCAAACTAACACAATTTCGCCTCTCTGACTTTGTCTCTCACTCGTCCCACCTGAGCTGACCCTCTAATGTCCTCATTTCTAATCCTGTCCATCCTCGTCACACCCAATGCAAATCTTAGCATCTTTAACTCTGCCATCTCCAGCTCTGTCTCCTGCTTTCTGGTCAGTCCCACCGTCTCCAGCCCATATAACATAGCTGGTCTCACTACCACTATTAGGGTTAAATGAAGGGAGCAAACTACACAGGAAAATAATAGAAAAACAACAAAAGTTATTTCTACTTAAATCACATAGAAATATTTCTAAATGTCTTATAAATGTAAAAACCATACTGTTGTGTGTTTCTGACTGCAGAATAAGAGTAAAAAGACCTGCTAATTAAGTAATAATAATTGATAACTGATCTCCTTGATTGTAAATCTGGTTGGAACAAAAACCTGCAGCCACAGTGGGTCCCCAGGATTGAGTTTGGGAACTGCTGCTATGTTTCCTTTTAATGAAAATGCCAACACTGAACATGAAGCAGAGACCACTCCACTGTGCCGTTATCCCCCTGCTGTTGAAAACCTTCACTGGGTAAAGACATAAGCGGAACAGGCTATGATTAGATGAGAAAAGCAAGCATTAGGTGATCGTCTGCTTTCTCTTTCTGCCATGCAAGAGGAGGACTGCTGTTGAAGGAGGTGCAAAGTCCATTCCTTTAATACACTGATTCTGATTTAGAAATGATAATGTCTCGAGTATTTATTACACAGTTGTAGTTGCTGGCAGTAGTATTTAATTATATCATGTGAACTGTTGTAATATGATGAAGTTTGTTCTTCACCGGTCCCAATAGAATTTAATATGAAAACAGCTGTGAATGCAAGGATGAATTTATGAAATTTGCTGTACTGTCCCTGTGTGCCTGTACTAAAAAAGCACCTTGAGCATGGGAAAGGCGCTATATATCCATCCATCCATCCATCCATTTTCCAACCCGCTGAATCCAAACAGGGTCACGGGGGTCTGCTGGAGCCAATCCCAGCCAACACAGGGCACAAGGCAGGGAACCAATCCTGGGCAGGGTGCCAACCCACCGCAGGGCGCTATATATATAATATATAAAAAAAAGTAGTAGTAATATTATTGGAACACCTTCAGTCCCAGTGTACTTCCATGTGCAGTGATGTCTTTGCTGTGAGATGACATTTTGAATCTTCACATCATTATGCAGGCAGCGAGTAACAGTTCTGCCGAAGTGCAGTCAGTGCATCTCATGTTATACATTTTGATTTACTTTTTCAATCGGAAGTTTAAATTTCCAAAATTTGACGAAATATGTTTTCATTTGCCTTTTTTTTTTTTTTTTTTTTTCCATTTCCGTCATGTGGTAATGTCATACAAAAAATAAAGACCACAGTTTGTATTGCCGGTCTTTTCTATCGCAAAATTTGACAAAGTAAAATTTTGCCTCATGCTTATACAGTTATGATTCTTTTTGAAATGAAAAACTTTTTGGCACCCTTTCCAAATTAACGTTTCCAGACTCGTTAGCTTATTAGTCTGGTCTGACGTGGCTCATTAGTCTGGCCAAGAATTATTAGGATATGTACGATGGTGACACTTCCAGAGCCTGAAAGAATCTTTGACGCTCTTATACATTATACGGCACTTAACGACCATGTGCTTTTCTAAACAATTGGCTGAAAATGAAACTAAAGCCCACAAAATAGGGGAAGACCACAGTCTGAAATGACGGCTAAGAGAAATCATGGCGTTCAAGACAAAATCTGGAGGACTAAGCAGACTGAGAGAACAGCTCATATACTGTAGGAGGGCAAAGCAAAACCCTGCACAGGGCCCTGCTGAGAAAAGCCATGGTGGTACACAGCCCTACTGGGTAGCATTACTTCCATGGATGTGACCTTCATGGAAGAGCCATCAGGAAAAACTTTACCTGCAATTTTGTCACAAGAAACATGTTTTAAGTATGCAAAATAACATCTGTATAAGGCCACTGTAGTTTGGAACCGTGCCACAGATGTGAAACTAAACGTTTTGGCTACAACCTGCCTAAAGGGGCCTGAGTTGCCTCAAAAATTTGCATATTGTAATATTTTTAGTTAGCCAATAAAAGATGTAATTTTGCTTGACTTTTCACTACTGGCCATAGCCATAAATGGTTGCTTTGGAGCAACAAATGAGCAGCCTTTGTAGGAAAGAACACCTTGTCAACCTTTGTTTATGTTTGTGACATAGGAAACATTGCATAATTACAGGAAAGAATTAAATATCAAGAATTCCTTGAGGAGAATTTTAGACAGTCACTGATACAAGAATGGCTTGTGTAATGAGATGATATTTAAAAACGCACTTCAAAATCTGCTATAAAGTACCTCAAGAAACTCCAGGTGAAGGTAATAAATGGCCCGCTCAGTCTCTGGGATGGAGTCCAAAACAAGAATTCAGAGACTACTAGCCAGGTACAAATAACATTTGCAAGCTGTGTTTTTTGCCGAAGGGGGGTGTAACTAAGTACTGACTTGATAGGGTCCCCAAACCTTTGTGAATTTCCCCTTGGGATTAATAAAGCGTCTATCTATCTAAATGCATTATGCACTCTTACATATATATACAGTTGTGCTTGAAAGTTTGTGAACCCTTTAGAATTTTCTATATTTCTGTATAAATATGACCTAAAACATCATCAGATTTTCACTCAAGTCTTAAAAGTAGATAGAGAAACCAGTTAAACAAATGAGACAAAAATATTATACTTGGTCATTTATTTATTGAGGAAAATGATCGAATATTACATATTTGTGAGTGGCAAAAGTATGTGAACCTTTGCTTTCAGTATCTGGTGTGACTCCCCCTTTGCAGCAATAACTGCAACTAAACGTTTCCGGTAACAGTTGATCAGTCCTGCACACCGGCTTGGAGGAATTTGAGCCCATTCCTCCATACAGAACAGCTTCAACTCTGGGATGTTGGTGGGTTTCCTCACATGAACTGCTCGCTTCAGGTCCTTCCACAACATTTCGATTTGGATTAAGGTCAGGACTTTGACTTGCCCATTCCAAAACATTCACTTTATTTTTCTTCAACCATTCTTTGGTAGAACGACTTGTGTGCTTAGGATTGTTGTCTTGCTGCATGACCCACCTTCTCTTGAGATTCAGTTCATGGACAGATGTCCTGACATTTTCCTTTAGAATTCTCTGATATAATTCAGAATTCATTGTTCCATCAATGAAGACAAGCCGTCCTGACCCAGATGCAGCAAAACAGGCCTAAACCATGATACCACCACAACCATGTTTCACAGATGGGATAAGGTTCTTATGCTGGAATGCAGTGTTTTCCTTTCTCCAAACAACACTTTTCATTTAAACCATAAAGTTCTGTTTTGGTCTCATCCATCCACAAAACCTTCTTCCAATAGCCTTCTTGTTTGTCCACGTGATCTTTAGCAAACTGTAGACGAGCAGCAATGTTTTTTTTGGAGAGCAGTGGCTTTTTCCTTGCCACCCTGCCATGCACACCATTGTTGTTCAGTGTTCTCCTGATGGTGGACATACAGTGGTGTGAAAAACTATTTGCCCCCTTCCTGATTTCTTATTCTTTTGCATGTTTGTCACACAAAATGTATCTGATCATCAAACACATTTAACCATTAGTCAAATATAACACAAGTAAACACAAAATGCAGTTTTTAAATGATGGTTTTTATTATTTAGGGAGAAAAAAAATCCAAACCTACATGGCCCTGTGTGAAAAAGTAATTGCCCCCTTGTTAAAAAATAACCTAACTGTGGTGTATCACACCTGAGTTCAATTTCTGTAGCCACCCCCCAGGCCTGATTACTGCCACACCTGTTTCAATCAAGAAATCACTTAAATAGGAGCCGCCTGACACAGAGAAGTAGACCAAAAGCACCTCAAAAGCTAGACATCATGCCAAGATCCAAAGAAATTCAGGAACAAATGAGAACAGAAGTAATTGAGATCTATCAGTCTGGTAAAGGTTATAAAGCCATTTCTAAAGCTTTGGGACTCCAGCGAACCACAGTGAGAGCCATTATCCACAAATGGCAAAAACATGGAACAGTGGTGAACCTTCCCAGGAGTGGCCGGCTGACCAAAATTACCCCAAGAGCGCAGAGACGACTCATCCGAGAGGTCACAAAAGACCCCAGGACAACGTCTAAAGAACTGCAGGCCTCACTTGCCTCAATTAAGGTCAGTGTTCACGACTCCACCATAAGAAAGAGACTGGGCAAAAACGGCCTGCATGGCAGATTTCCAAGACGCAAACCACTGTTAAGCAAAAAGAACATTAGGGCTCGTCTCAATTTTGCTAAGAAACATCTCAATGATTGCCAAGACTTTTGGGAAAATACCTTGTGGACTGATGAGACAAAAGTTGAACTTTTTGGAAGGCAAATGTCCCGTTACATCTGGCGTAAAAGGAACACAGCATTTCAGAAAAAGAACATCATACCAACAGTAAAATATGGTGGTGGTAGTGTGATGGTCTGGGGTTGTTTTGCTGCTTCAGGACCTGGAAGGCTTGCTGTGATAGATGGAACCATGAATTCTACTGTCTACCAAAAAATCCTGAAGGAGAATGTCCGGCCATCTGTTTCGTCAACTCAAGCTGAAGCGATCTTGGGTGCTGCAACAGGACAATGACCCAAAACACACCAGCAAATCCACCTCTGAATGGCTGAAGATAAACAAAATGAAGACTTTGGAGTGGCCTAGTCAAAGTCCTGACCTGAATCCAATTGAGATGCTATGGCATGACCTTAAAAAGGCGGTTCATGCTAGAAAACCCTCAAATAAAGCTGAATTACAACAATTTTGCAAAGATGAGTGGGCCAAAATTCCTCCAGAGCGCTGTAAAAGACTCATTGCAAGTTATCGCAAACGCTTGATTGCAGTTATTGCTGCTAAGGGTGGCCCAACCAGTTATTAGGTTCAGGGGACAATTACTTTTTCACACAGGGCCATGTAGGTTTGGATTTTTTTTTCTCCCTAAATAATAAAAACCATCATTTAAAAACTGCATTTTGTGTTTACTTGTGTTATATTTGACTAATGGTTAAATGTGTTTGATGATCAGAAACATTTTGTGTGACAAACATGCAAAAGAATAAGAAATCAGGAAGGGGGCAAATAGTTTTTCACACCACTGTATTAACATGAACATTAGCCAATGTGAGAGAGACCTTCAGTTGCTTAGAAGTCACCCTGGGGTCCTTTGTGACCTCGCCGACTATTCCATACCTTGCTCTTGGAGTGATCTTTGTCGGTCGACCACTCCTGGGGAGGGTAACAATGGTCTTGAATTTCCTCCATTTGTACACAATCTGTCTGACTGTGGATTGGTGGAGTCCAAACTCTTTAGAGATGGTTTTGTAACCTTTTCCAGCCT
Organism: Erpetoichthys calabaricus; assembly: GCF_900747795.2. NCBI lineage: Eukaryota > Metazoa > Chordata > Cladistia > Polypteriformes > Polypteridae > Erpetoichthys > Erpetoichthys calabaricus. The sequence goes on from NC_041396.2 coordinate 302,484,583, forward strand.
GATGAGCATCAACAACTCTTTTTGTGAGGTCCTCAGAAATCTCCTTTGTTCGTGCCATGATACACTTCCACAAACATGTGTTGTGAAGAGCAGACTTTGATAGATCAAAACTCAGGGTGCCCACTCACACCTGATTGTCATCCCATTGACTCAAATTTCACCTTCAAACTAACTGCTAATCCTAGAGGTTCACATACTTTTCCCACTCACAAATATGTAATATTTGATAATTTTCCTCAATAAATAAATGACCAAGTATGATATTTGTCTCATTTGTTTAACTGGTTTCTCTTTTCTACTTTTAGGACTTGAGTGAAAATTTGATGATGTTTTAGGTCATATTTATGCAGAAATATAGAAAATCCTAAAGGGTTCATAATCTTTCAAGCACAACTGTATATTGTCTGTGTGTGTGTGTGTGTGTGTTCTTCAGGACAAATAACCCAAAGACTCCTTGGCAATTTTACTGTTTAGTTGAACTTGCAGAGATGTCCCCTAAGTGGGCCAGGACAGACGTGTAGTCGAGTGTAGCTGGTAAACGTATGGTAGCTCGTTGTGTGAACGTACAACGTACATGTACCACAAAGCTGAGTTTGTCTGCATGGCTTGAATGAGAAGTAAGGTGCATGCAAGCGCCACCTAGTGGTTGTGGTTGTCAGCAGAGCAGACTGCTCCACACACTCGCATGTCTTTTTATAATTTATGTGTTTAGTTTATTAAATTAATTGTACCCTGTAACGGTACATTAACATTTTCATAAAAATGCTGTTGATTTAGACAGCACTTTTATTTATCCATGGGGAAAGTTGCTTTTTAAATAAACAGTGACACCTTTCTCAAATACACTCCAAATTGACCTAAAAAGGTGAAAACTTCTGACTTGGCTAAAGATCAGAGGGGCAGCAACGGTCATGGTGAGGCACTATAAAGGCATCTTGCTGTTGGTATAGAAGAGCTCCAGTAGCATTTCTTATCACATTTCTACGTAAATGCTTAGTGTGTTTGATGCCGAAATTATATATATATATATATATATATATATATATATATATATATATATTTTTTTCTTTTTTTAATTTTATTTTAAATATCAACAAAATATGCAGTTGGTCCAGGGGTGTCTAAAGTTTTGCATGGAACTGTATCTTGTGAATGGTTTAATATTTAGAGACAAACCTTCCTTTTCATTTTAATTTACAGTCATTGGAAGCACATGGGGCAGAGGCCTATAGAAGGTTCTTTGACAGCTCTGCAGGCTGTTGTCATTAGTATGTCATTTGGTCCACTGGTCTTCTCGCTTTAAGTGAGAAAGTCGGCTGTTGTTGGTTCCCCCCCAAACCCAAAATCCCGATTACGATTTACACCAATCAGCCACAACATTAACACCACTGTCAGGTGATCAGAATAACATTGATTATGTCATTCCAGTGGCATCTGTCAAGTGGGGGGGATTTATTAGGCAGTCAATTCTTAAAGGTGTTGTGTTGGAAGCCGGAAAAATGGGCAAGGATGAGAATCTTGGCAACTCTGATAAGGGCCAAATCGTGATGGCCAGACGACTAGGTCAGAGCATCTCCCAAATGGCAGGTCTTGTGATGTACGCAGTGTTTAGTGCCTACCAGAAATAGTCCAAGAAAGGACAACTAGTGACAGGGGTGTGGGCCACAAAGGCTCCTTGATGCATTTGGGGAGCAAAGGTTACACCGTCTGGTCAGATTCCATAGAAGAAATACTGTAGTGCAAATTGCTGAAAAACTTCATGCTGGCCATGAGTGAAAGGTGTCCGAGCACACCGTGCATACAGACTGTTCAGAGTGCCCATGCTAACCCCTCTCCACTGTCAAAAGCACCTGTATTGGGCATGTGAGCATCAGAACTGAACCATGGGGCAATGGAAGAAGGTTGCCTGTTCTGATGAATCACATTTTTATTTAGATCATGTAGATAGCTCAGTGCATGTGTGCCATTTTCCTGTGGAAAGAGATGGCAACAAGATACACTATGGGAAGAAGGCACTACTGTGAGACCCTGGGTCCTGACATTTTATGTGAATGTTATACAGGCACCTACCTAAAGTTTGCCACAAACTGCGTCCACTCCTTCATGGCAACAGTATTTCCCTGATGGTAGTGACGTCTTTCAGCAGGATAAAGCACCCTGCCCCAGAGCAGAAAAATTGTTCAGGAACAGTTTGAGGAACGTGACAAAGTGTTCAAATTCCCCCAATCTCAATCTGATCAAACACGTGTTGGAAAAAGTTCAATCCATGAAGGCCCCATCTTGGAATTTGCAGGATCTTCTGCTAACATCTTGGTGCCAGATAGCTCAGGATACCTTCAGAGGTCTTGTGGAGTCCGTGCTTCAGCAGGTTAGAGCCATTTTGTCGGCATGAGGGGGACCAGCAAAATATCAAGCAGGTGGTTTTAATGTTGTGGCTGATTGGTGTATACGTTCCAGACAGGGTTTTGGGGTGGCGTGGTGGGGGAGAAATCAAGTTATAACTATAAAATTCTTATGATGGCATTCAGCGTACAATGGAACCTATTTAGCGATCCTTTGAGTAGAACCTGCCAGCAGGAGGCAGCATCTGTTTACCAGTTATATTCACTGGTTTTGGATATTTCTGAAAAGCTAAATAATTTTTTGTGAGGAAGTTATACTGTAAATTGAGCAGTCACAGGTTATAAAATAAGAACACCTGTCATTTTCCGGTAGAAACTATTAAACATAACGTTCTCAAAGTTGCATAATTGTGTCTGGGGCCATGGGGTGCAGAATCTAACCTGGCAGGAAACCACCCTGGAAAGTGCACCAGTCCATTGGAGGGCCTGCTTGAGCATGTATTCACAGTTGAGAGTACTTAGGCTGATCGGTCAGTTTAACGTCAACCTTAACATGACACGTCTTCAGGGATGTGCATGGAAAATTGGAAGACTCTGTGAGAAGATGTAAATGTCACACAATCAGTGACTGGGTGCAGGATGTGGACCCTTGTCACTGAAGCAGTAGTGCTATACAATACTCCATTTGAAAAGAAACATTTATGTTCTCTTTGGTAACTATGCCACATGTCAGTTTTAAATTAATCAAAATTTAATCGGTTCTAAATTGTCCCTAGTGTGTGCTTGGTGTGTGGGGATGTGTTTGTGTGCTGGTGCCCTGACCGGAGTTTGTTCCTGCCCTGCGCCCTGTACTGACTGGGATTGGCTCCTGCCTTGCCCCTGTGTTAAGGTATAGCAGGTTGGACAATGACTGACTAATCGATGTTTGTATAATAGGAATAAAGTAGCAAAAAGGTTAAAGTGGCACGAGAGGAACAATGCTGTGGCAGTTGCTCGGCAGGGAACAGTGGGGTGGTGTTGGTGATGTAACTGAGCCGCTCACACAGTGGCATCTGTTAATCATCTTCTGCCACTCCCTGGTAGAGCCAGAATTGCCACTTTGCTAATGTGCCCTCCTTTTGTGTTTATGCTGCCTGACGGGCAGGGTTGTCAGTATAGCCCATCATTGGACTTGGTAGTTAGTAGCTTCTGAGTGTTTACAGCTGTGGCACAGATTTCTTCTGGAAGCCTGCAGTTGGTGTAGCCAATGTCAGTAGCAGCAGGCCTCTTCATCCCCTGCTACATCGTCTTCCCTCATTTGTCCGTTTGTGTCTTTAAACAATGTCTCCCCGACCGACTGTTGTCCGCCTTCTAAAAGCCCATGCGGATCTGTACGGGTCCAAAGGTTTGGTGCTCTGTTTTCACTCTGCTTGTCATTCATTCTGTTCACTTATTTGTTCAAAGATGATTTTTACTTTTTAAAAGCCAGCTTGGTTGTGATTCACCACTCCTGATTGGTACTTGTGATCATTCGCTCATCAGAAGTTTCCAACTTCTAAGGAATCCTTTTAAAAAGTGATATGACTGAGATTGAAGAGAACAAGATGATCCGTTTTGGCAGCGGTGACATTAATTTTAATGTGCTGATGGTAAACATGGAGTTCATTCCTAGGTGTAACCTCCATGTAAAGTAATTCACAAAAGTGAGTACACCCCTCACATTTTTGTAAATATTTTATTATATCTTTTCATGGGACAACACTGAAGATATTACACTTTGATCCAATGTAAAGTAGTTCGTGTACAGCTTGTATCACAGTGGAAATGAGCTGTCCCCTCAAAATAACTCCACACACGGCCATTAATGTCTAAACTGCTGGCAACAAAAGTGAGTACACCACTAAGTGAAAAATGTCCAAATTGTGCCCAAAGTGTCAGTATTTTGGGTGGCCTCCATTATTTTCTAGCACTGCCTTAACTCTCTTGGGCATGGAGTTCAAACGAGCTTCACAGGTTGCCACTCCTCCATGACGCCATCACAGAGCTGGTGGATGTTAGAGACCTTGTGCTCCTCCACCGTCCCCACAGATATTCAATAAGGTTTAGGTCTGGAGACATGTTTGGCCAGTCCAGCACCTTCACCCTCAGTTTCTTTAGCAAGGCAGTGGTCATCTTGGAGGTGTGTTTGGGGTCGTTATCATGTTCAGTTTCCGAAGGGAGGTGATCATGCTTTGCTTCAGTATGTCACAGTACATGTTGGCATTCATGGTTCCCTCAATGAACTGTAGCTCCCCTTTGCCAGCAGCACTCATGCAGCCCCAAACCATGCTTGACTGTAGGCAAGACACACTTGTCTTTGTACTCCTCACACACGCTTGACACCATCTGAACCCAATAAGTTTATCTTGGTCTCATCAGACCACAGCACATGGTTCCAGTAATCCATGTCCTTAGTCTGCTTGTCTTCAGCAAACTGTTTGCTGGCTTTCTTGTGCATCATCTTTAGAGGAGGCTTCCTTCTGGGATGACAGCCATACAGACCAATTTGATGCAGTGTGCGGGGGGGTGTATGGTCTGAGCACTGACAGGCTGACCCCCCTCTGCAGCAATGCTGGCAGCACTCATACGTCTATTTTCAAAAGACAACCTCTGGATGTGACGCTCAGCACATGCACTCAACTTCTTTGGTCGACCATGGCGAGGCCTGTTCTGAGTGGGACCTGTCCTGTTAAACCTGTCGCTGTATGGTCTTGGTCACCGTGCTGCAGCTCAGTTTCAGGGTGTTGCCAATCTTCTTATAGCCGAGGCCATCTTTATGTAGAGCAACAATTCTTTTTGTCAGATCCTCAGAGTTCTTTGCCTTGAGGTGCCATGTTGAACTTCCAGTGACCAGTGTGAGAGCGAGAACATCAAATTTAACACACCTGAGACCTGGTAACACGAGCGAGTCACATGACACCCACCGGGGAAGGAAAATGGCTAATTGGGCACATTTTGGACATTTTTCACTTGGGGGTGTACTCACTTTTGTTTCCAGCGGTTTGGACATTAATGGCTGTGTGAGTTATTTTGAGGGGACAAAAATTTACACTTTGATACAAGCTGTACACGAACTACTTTACATTGTATCAAAGTGTCATATCTTCAGTGTTGTCCCATGAAAAGATATCATAAAATATTAACAAAAATGTGAGGGGTGTACTCACTTTTGTGAGATACTGTATAAACTGCAGCCACAGGTCTAGGTGTCCCCTTCAGCGCCCTAAGCTGTAGGTGTAGTTTTCCTTCGTGTCGTTTGGTGTAGTGCAGGAGAATTGATGACCTGGTGGGAGTGCAAAGGGCTGGGCCGGCACTGGTTTACCGGTTATCTAATCTGCTAGCTTGTACTACTGTACTGTGTTTGCACTGCAGAGGGCAGTATTGGTCTGAAGTCATATTTCTCCGTGAATCTTGGGAACATGCGCCGTACTTGGTTTGGACAGCTGTCAGGTCCTTTCTGTTTTAAGAAATTTAACAGCAAACACTGTTTCTGATCTTATTTGCAGTTTGACATCCAGGAACCAAGAGAAAAATGTGGTTAAAATAACGCCTCCCGTTTCGCTCGACGAGGTAGGTACTTTTTTTTTGTTCTCTGTGGGCTTTTTCACGCACTAGGACGTAATTCTTCACATTTAACATTGCTACATCCTACATTTTTTGCAAATTACAACCATGAATATTTTAAATTACTGTGAGTTTACTGGCTTTTCCTCAATATCTATGTACAGTGCTTTCACAAAGTATTTAGACCCCTTTTTACGTTGCAGCTTTATGCTAAGTTTGTGTAAACTAATTTGCAAAACCCCATTCATCAAGTGTCCCTCAATACCCCAGCGTCCCCACAGATATTCAATAAGGTTTAGGTCTGGAGACATGTTTGGCCAGTCCAGCACCTTCACCCTCAGTTTCTTTAGCAAGGCAGTGGTCATCTTGGAGGTGTGTTTGGGGTCGTTATCATGTTCAGTTTCCGAAGGGAGGTGATCATGCTTTGCTTCAGTATGTCACAGTACATGTTGGCATTCATGGTTCCCTCAGTGAACTGTAGCTTCCCTTTGCCAGCAGCACTCATGCAGCCCCAAACCATGCTTGACTGTAGGCAAGACACATTTGTCTTTGTACTCCTCACACACGCTTGACACCATCTGAACCCAATAAGTTTATCTTGGTCTCATCAGACCACAGCACATGGTTCCAGTAATCCATGTCCTTAGTCTGCTTGTCTTCAGCAAACTGTTTGCTGGCTTTCTTGTGCATCATCTTTAGAGGAGGCTTCCTTCTGGGATGACAGCCATACAGACCAATTTGATGCAGTGTGCTTCACAAACTGAGGGCTGCCTGACAGTCCATTATCAGGACATCATCTACCTGCTGACCTCAGAGTTGACCCTTTAACAGGGATGGCTTGATGATTTTGAAGGCACTGGAGAAATCCAAAAAAACTTATCCTCACAGTGCTGCCAGTAAGGATTTGCAGGATCCTCATTGTTGAGGACCCGAGTGTCTGGACCAGGCCAAGGGGGCAGCCACGCAACACTTGGCTGTGGCAGATAGTCATTTCTGGATGGTGGGACTGGAACACATGTCTTCCTGGGGAGGTTGCCAGTCAGGATCCCGAGCTGTTTTGGGTGCCGCTGGTTTGACTTTGTGTTGCTCATGGAGTCCCGAATGAGACACATTACCTGGATTGTTAGGGAGCGACAGTTACGGCACTACGCCCATGTGGCATGATTATCCGAGGGTGATCCGGCTCATTGTTGAGGACCCGAGAGGCTGGACCAGGCCAAGGGGGGATGCCCACATAACACCTGGCTGCGGCAGATAGAGGGTCATTTCCGGAAGGTGGGACTGGAACGCTTTTGGGTTTCCAACCGCCATCTCAAGCCGTTTCATTGTGTGGTGGGTGCAGCAACGTGCTGTAGAGCAGGTAGATCAGTATATCCTCCTGCCAGCCTTTGTCCAATAGGCAGCCTGTCCCCAACTGGGGTGCTTCTGTCTTTCCGTTCCAATTGGAATGCAACGTCCCACCCCTAATCCAGGGTAGACGCTCTAAATAAGATGTATGTGAATTTTATTTAATTGTAATATTAATCAAAGAACAGAAATAGAGTTGAAATTTTATGGAAGTTTAACTAAGGTGTTTGTTTGTTTTATTTATTGTTGGGAGTCACTAGATCTGCTTCTATAACTTTAAGAATAAAGTATGCTTAGAAGAGAACGGTTTATTAATTTAATTTGTGCAAATGGTACCTAGAGTGTCGTACGGTGTTAACCATTATGGATGCAATGAAAAGTCAAGCAAAAGGACACATTTTAATCTTGCCTGAGGAGCTGCCTTGAAAGCTTGCATATTGTAATCATGTAGAAAAGAACTGAAAATCTCCTACTGACCTTTAAGGATTTTGACACTCTTGTTATCCTTCTGCTGTGAAACATTCTGACCTGTCATTGTTTACACATGTCTTCAACAACTATTAGCATACAATGATAATTTCTGTATTATCTATATCTATTATTTATTATGACATATCTTACACATCAATATTGCTGCTACTTCTTTGTCCTATCTTTGCACAATGTCTTGTCTTGTTTGTGTTTTAACTTTTAATTTAAAAATTTTAATTCTATTTTTAATTTTATTGCACATCATGTTGTTACACTGTGGACCCTGAGCTTCGCAATTTCCTCCATCTGTATACTTGTATATGGTTGTGATGACAATAAAGTTCACTTTGACTTTGAGTTGGCCAATATAAATGTATCATTTTGCCTAACTTCTCATTTGTGCAATTGGGAACCCAGAATACAACACACTTTAGCCCGGTCTGTTATGTAGTGCCTTTTACATCCATCTATCTGCTTGTAAAGTCTTCAATGGGTTGTAATGTGTGGTTTTGTAGCTCACCTGGCGTGTGCCATTCTTGTAGCACTAATAAGTACAGGTGCTGGTCATAAAATTAGAATATCATGACAAAGTTGATTTATTTCAGTAATTCCATTCAAAAAGTGAAACTTGTATATTAGATTCATTCATTACACACAGACTGATGTATTTCAAATGTTTATTTCTTTTAATGTTGATGATTATAACTGACAACTAATGAAAGTCCCACATTAAGACCAATGCAAAAAAAGGATTTTTAGAAATGTTGGCCAACTGAAAGGTATGAACATGAAAAGTATGAGCAGGTCCAGCACTCAATATTTAGTTGGGGCTCCTTTGGCCTGGATTACTGCAGCAATGCGGTGTGGCATGGAGTCGCTCAGTCTGTGGCACTGCTCAGGTGTTATGAGAGCCCATGTTGCTCTGATAGTGGCCTTCAGCTCTTCTGAATTGTTGGGTCTGGCGTATTGCATCTTCCTCTTCACAATACCCCATAGATTTTCTATGGGGTTAAGGTCAGGCGAGTTTGCTGGCCAATCAAGAACAGGGATACCATGGTCCTTAAACCAGGTACTGGTAGCTTTGGCACTGTGTGCAGGTGCCAGGTCCTGTTGGAAAATGAAATCTGCATCTCCATAAAGTTCGTCAGCAGCAGGAAGCATGAAGTGCTCTAAAACTTCCTGGTAAATAGCTGTGTTGACCTTGGACCTCAGAAAACACAATGGACCAACATTGACACCAACAGTGATGGTTTGGCACCCCAAACCATCACTGACTGTGGAAACTTTACACTGGACCTCACACAACGTGGATTCTGTGCCTCTCCTCTCTTCCTCCAGACTCTGGGACCTTGATTTCCAAAGGAAATGCAAAATTTACTTTCATCAGAGAACATAACTTTGGACCTTTTTGTCTTTAGCCCAGGCGAGACGTTTCTGACGCTGTCTCTTGTTCAAGAGTGGCTTGACACAAGGAATGCGACAGCTGAAACCCATGTCTTGCATACGTCTGTGTGTGGTGGTTCTTGAAGCACTGACTCCAGCTGCAGTCCACTCTTTGTGAATCTCCCCCACATTTTTGAATGGGTTTTGTTTCACAATCCTCTCCAGGGTGCGGTTATCCCTATTGCTTGTACACTTTTTTCTACCACATCTTGTCCTTCCCTTCACCTCTCTATTAATGTGCTTGGACATAGAGCTCTGTGAACAGCCAGCCTCTTTAGCAATGACCTTTTGTGTCTTGCCCTCCTTGTGCAAGGTGTCAATGGTCGTCTTCTGGACAACTGTCAAGTCAGCAGTCTTCCCCATGATTGTGTAGCCTACAGAACTAGACTGAGAGACCATTTAAAGGCTTTGGAGTTAATTAGCTGATTAGAGTGTGGCACCAGGTGTCTTAAATATTGAACCTTTTCACAATATTCTAATTTTCCGAGATACTGAATTTGGGACTTTCATTAGTTTCGGTTATAATCATCAACATTAAAAGAAATAAACATTTGAAATACATCAGTCTGTGTGTAATGAATGAATCTAATATACAAGTTTCACTTTTTGAATGGAATTACTGAAATAAATCAACTTTGTCATGATATTCTAATTTTATGACCAGCACCTGTAAATGTCTGTGTGTTGTAGTTTAGGGCTTTTGCCACTAGAGGGCCACTGTTTGTTTCTAGGCGCTCCATCTTTAGTGTGAAGTGCATTGCATTACAGGAAAGGCTCCGTGTGACTTTGGAAATATGAATTTGTATCAGAGGTTAGACCGGAGAACAGGGCTGACTGATTTGGCAAAATGTTTATGGATAAAGGGCTGCATCGAGGTGCATTTGAGTAATGCACCGTAGTTGGAAAATAAGATGCACAAAGGCTTCCGGCTTAGCCTAGAGTTCTTAGTCCTGTGAAAACTGGAGTCCCTTAAACATTCTTTACACAGAGTTGTTAAAAACTTTGAAGATTCCCCAGTGAACAAAAAAAGAAATAAAAGCAGCACCAATTTGTTGCTTAGCCGCAGCTTTACTTCTAACAGAGCATTGCTAACAGTGTCAGCCTAAATGCACTTTGTGAATGAGGGGCTTTTTAATATCAAACATGGGGAAGTTAATTTACAGCCTTTGAACAACTGTACACACTAACCAGAATGGTTTTTAGCCGTTATGCCTTTATAAAAACCAGTCCCTCCACACTGTATTATAATTCTGTAGATAAAATATGCTCCCAATTGTGTGTTACTTTTTTTTAAACCTGTTATTTTCAGGCAGCCCAATTTATACTGAAATGTTAGATTGTTGTGTATGTGAAGCTTCATAACCCTGGTGGTCTTGGTGGCGGGGGGTGGTGTTAACTATTTGAATGAAGGGAAGTGGCACATGCTTTTGAGATTTGGCATGCATAATAAATGTTTGAGTGTGATGTTCTTGCCCTGTCATCCTCATCTACATCTTTGGCCTCCCTTCCGTTTTGCTCTTTATTCCCCAATTTAAGCTGCCGTATAGCCGCAGTGCAGCCCACCTCTTCTGCTGGCGATTTACATGTCTCTGCAGCCATTATGTCCAAACTGTTAAGATGGAAGGATTGGCAGCAGGCTTTGTGCATGAAGTTGTCACTTTTCCTTCTCTCTCTTCCCACAGAGGTTGCGTCTTCGAGCCGAGCGTTTTAATGTGCCTGTAACAGCAGACAGTAAGAAGGCCGCCAGGGCAGCCAGGTCAGTAGTGTTGTTTTTTGACCGACTTGTCACTTGTTTGTGCACATTGCTGCCAACATATTACCCATGAACAGATGTTTCACCATTTTCCTCTTTCCTTGAAGGTTTGGCTTGGCATCTACTCCGCTGACAGGTAAGAGTGTATTTTGATAAATACAGTGTGCTGTTTTTGGTAAACTTGCTTTTATGTAGAAGCGTTTGACTTGGAATCTACAGTGCATCCGGAAAGTATTCACAGCACATCACTTTTTCCACCTTTTGTTATGTTATAGCCTTATTCCAAAATGGATTAAATTCATTTTTTTCCTCCGAATTCTACACACAACACCCCATAATGACAACATGAAAAATGTTTACTTGAGATTTTTGCAAATTTATTAAAAAAAACAAAACTGAGAAATCCCATGTACATAAGTATTCACAGCCTTTGCTCAATACTTTGTTGATGCCCCTTTGGCAGCAATTACAACATCAAGCCTTGTTGAATATGATGCCACAAGCTTGGCACACCTATCCTTGGCCAGTTTCGCCCATTCCTCTTTGCAGCACCTCTCGAGCTCCATCAGGTTGGATGGGAAGCGTCGGTGCACAGCCATTTTAAGATCTCTCCAGAGATGTTCAATGGGATTCAAGTCTGGGCTAAGGCTGGGCCACTCAAGGACATTCACAGAGTTGTCCTGATGCCACTCCTTTGATATCTTGGCTGTGTGCTTAGGGTCGTTGTCCTGCTGAAAGATGAACCGTCGCCCCAGTCTGAGGTCAAGAGCGCTCTGGAGCAGGTTTTCATCCAGGATGTCTCTGTACATTGCTGCAGTCATCTTTCCCTTTATCCTGACGAGTCTCCCAGTTCCTGTCGCTGAAAAACATCCCCACAGCATGATGCTGCCACCACCATGCTTCACTGTAGGGATGGTATTGGCCTGGTGATGAGCGGTGCCTGGTTTCTTCCAAACGTGACGCCTGGCATTCACACCAAAGAGTTCAATCTTTGTCTCATCAGACCAGAGAATTTTCTTTCTCATGGTCTGCGAGTCATTCAGGTGCCTTTTGGCAAACTCCAGGTGGGCTGCCATGTGCCTTTTACTAAGGAGTGGCTTCCGTCTGGCCACTCTACCATACAGGCCTGATTGGTGGAATGCTGCAGAGATGGTTGTCCTTCTGGAAGGTTCTCCTCCCTCCACAGAGGACCTCTGGAGCTCTGACAGAGTGACCATCGGGTTCTTGGTCACCTCCCTGACTAAGGCCCTTCTCCCCCGATCGCTCAGTTTAGATGGCCAGCCAGCTCTAGGAAGAGTCCTGGTGGTTTCAAACTTCTTCCACTTATGGATGATGGAGGCCACTGTGCTCATTGGGACCTTCAAAGCAGCAGAAATTTTTCTGTAACCTTCCCCAGATTTGTGCCTCGAGACAATCCTGTCTCGGAGGTCTACAGACAATTCCATTGACTTCATGCTTGGTTTGTGCTCTGACATGAACTGTCAACTGTGGGACCTTCTATAGACAGGTGTGTGCCTTTCCAAATCAGGTCCAGTCAACTGAATTTACCACAGGTGGACTCCAATGAAGCTGCAGAAACATCTCAAGGATGATCAGGGGAAACAGGATGCACCTGAGCTCAATTTGGAGCTTCATGGCAAAGGCTGTGAATACTCATGTACATGTGGTTTCTCAATTTTTTAATAAATTTGCAAAAATCTCAAGTAAACTTTTTTCACGTTGTCATTATGGGGTGTTGTGTGTAGAATTCTGAGGAAAAAAATGAATTTAATCCATTTTGGAATAAGGCTGTAACATAACAAAATGTGGAAAAAGTGATGTGCTGGGAATACTTTCCGGATGCACTGTATATAATAATCTATTATAAAAGTGGTGGAAGGGAGACAGGAACACGAGATGTGATCTTCTCGGAAGACACTTAAAAGACCCGCGAGATGAAAGACATTGGCCACGGAGCATCTCATGGGGACCTTAAACATGAGACTTGGTGCCAAGAGATTGAAATTTGACATCCCGCGAGAGACACTTTAATGTCACGCAAGACAAGGCAGTGAGACCACATTTAAAACAAGTTCACGGACATCTAACCAAGCAGTTGTTGGAATGCGTTTGGCAGACGAACATCATGTGCTCCCAGCTCTTAAAACAACAAGCGACAAGCAGAACACGCAGCTTGCCAGCAGCAGCAGTTAGAAGCCAGCAGATGATCCGACTGCAACTCCTTAGCGTGCGTTCAGCCCCCCCATCCCAAAGCAAGCGGCAGAGACACGAAGTGGCAAAATGACAGCTGCTGTACAGGCTTTTACATGATCGACGCAGAGCATGAGGCTCGCCAGCAGCAAGACAACATGATTCGACTTCATCTCGTTAGCGTGCGTTCAGCTGCCCCCCCACACACACAATGCGAGCAGCGTTCTACGTCCTGCGAGAAAGAGATGTAACCATGCCCGGGGCTGGAAATAAGTATTGTTTTTACAAAAGTTTTACAGCAAAAGTGTAGTACTAGGGTGTTGTACCGTGTTAGCCATTATGAATGTAGAGAAAAGCCAAGCAAAATGACACCTTTTGTTGGCTAACTAAAAAGATTACAATATGCAAGATTTCGAGGCAACTCGGGCCCCTTCTTCAGGCAAGATGTAATGTTACATCTTGCCTGAAGAAGGGGCGTGAGTTGCCTCGAAATCTTGCATATTGTAATCTTTTTAGTTGGCCAACAAAAGGTGTCATTTTGCTTGGCTTTTCTCTACAGTAAAAGTGAAAATAATGCATATGTAACAATTCCCATTGTATATCCGGCAAACCAAACCCAGGGTTGGGCAAGCGAAGCGAGCAGTGGATGGAGGCCCCTAGTGTGTGTATCTATATCTATATACTGTATATCAATATAAAGATATATTAAATTTGATAAGGATAATGGTGTGGTGGGTCATTTCTGTTGCTAAAGCTTTTCTGAGTCTAGAGGACTGTTTTCATTTGCCCACTTCCCCATGCACTGTAAATACAGCCTTTGTTCCAAACATTTAAACACCTCAGTCCCCTCAACAACATTAAAGTTGCATCTTGCTCTGTAAAGTGCTAAGGTGGGCTGTGTATGACCAGTGTGATCTCCGTGGATACCTGCATCTGTCTAATTAGTAAAACGCTTTGTCAGAAATTGTCCTCATATGGTTAAATATCTTGACCTGTAAAATCCATACTTTGTTTAATTGGCTTGAATTTTTTTGTTTTTGAAAATGTCAGCTTAGTTTGTTCGTTTATGGCAGCACTTAGGTGATGTAGCCAACTTGCAGCTTATTGCGTGTATGATGGACAGCATGACTGTGCTGTCCTCCCGACTGGGAATCTTTCACCTGGCCAGGAGACACTTAGATATTTATGGATGAATGTAGGCCGTGTGTTCCTCCAGTCCACTGGGTGGCACCTTCAGTCTAGCATAGCTCCCACTTGGACACCCACAGTGCCACATGGGAGCTGTAGTTCTGGCAGGCGGCCTTGGTGGAGCCGCTACAGGGTACTGTGGAAGGTCTATGTAACCTGGAAGTACATCCTGGGAGCAGTATGGTGGCACTGGATGTGCTCCTCAGTTTCAACGTATAGGAAGTCCCAACACTTCACCCAGATGAGTCAGATTCTAGTGTGGTAAAAGGAGAGAAGTGGAGGAGGAAAAGAGAGACGGAATTGTAGGGTGGATTGTTCTGGTGAAGAAGCCAATTTATTTGAACCTGGAACATGTGTGGCTGCAATTGTGTATGGAGTTTGGGGTTCTGAGGCATCTTAAACAAATCCCAGCAAATAAATGACTGCTGGTTTCTTTGCTTATCTGCTGACCACTAACAATTCCTGCCACATTACTTTTTTTTTATTCTTCTTAATGGAATTAAAAATTTGAGAGCCTTTTCAGCATTATAGGGCACTTTGTTTGCAATGCACACTTCGCCCTATCCAGATGCATCTTCCAGCATGTCCTGCTGTCTTCATTCTCACTGATGAAGAGTTGGCAGAGCCGATCCAAGATAGCAAGCTATAATTTAAAAACAAAGGTTAAGATTTATACCTCAAGTCAGAAAGAAAATAATTGAATCCAAAATTGTATTCCTCTGTGCCCCCCAAAATTAAGTCGAGTTCTGCAAGAAGGCAAGTCAGATGTGCACATACGGACAGAGCTGGCTGGTAGAAATTCTAGTAAAAAGACAGGAGTGAAATGCTGATATGTGGCCATGTTAGCCGACTAGCAAGCAAAAGAGATGTGAAGCAAAGTAGCATATCAGGTAGTTTATCTGGTGGGTTAATTCACGTCCTGGTTTTTAGAAATGTGAGTGTGGTGAAAAGGCATTTTATCAATATGTTTCACCATGCTGCTTTCAACTTATTTACAGAGGTTAAGTGCTGCTCTGGATATTTAAATAAGGATATGAGTATCTCATCTTTTTTGTTCTGTCATGTGCATTTTAACCACAAGGGGGCACCACTGAACCCCAAATGGCAGCCAAGATAATTCCAGGTTTAAAAAGAATGTTTTTATTTGTCACCAACACTTTTCCACACAAGCACCACCCCAAATACTCGCATATAATTACAAATTCTCTTCTTCCTCCACCTCCTCCAGTATATTGTTGCCTGCTGTCTCCTGACTCTGACCCTCTGAGGTGAGGCTGTGGGCTTCTTTTGAACCGGACCCAGAAACTGCTTCTAGTGTCAAGCCCAGGTCGTGTGGAAGCCAAGACAGTCCTCCCCTCTGGCAGCGCCCTCAGCTGGCACACAAAGACTCTGACAGGACTGCGTTTTCCAGGCTTCAATTCCCACTCCTCTCTGCAGGTGTCCCCTGAAGAATACTGCCACCTGTCATGTGGGGGAATGAACTGCTCCTGACAGGCATGTGGCAGGGGTGTTGAACTCCGGTCCTGGATGGCCACAGTGGCTGCAGGGTTTCATTCTAACCATCTTCTTCATTAGTGACCAGTTTTTGTTGCTGATTTAACTTATTTTGCTTTAGTTTTAATGAAATGACTCGGGGCCCCTTAGTTGTTTCTTTTTCCTTAATTAGCATCCAGACAATAATGAGACACAAAACAAGGCGCCATATGACCAGCTCACCTGTGCCCATCACACAATATCTGAAAATAAAGAAAGGTGAAGGTCTCCGTAAGGTTGAACTCTCGGGTCACCCAAACATATTTTGATGGTGTTAACAGCAAGAATCGGCTTCTCATTAAGAGATTAAACTCCCAGTTTAGCTGGTCATCTGTTGGCTCATTTCACGTCTCATTTCTGTCATTTAATGAAGAAACACATCAACTCAGAGGACTGAATCCTTAAAAACAGGGCTATTAAAATGAAGGGAAAAGAAGTTAATTAGCAGTGAAAACTACTCGCTGATTAGGAAAAG
The DNA here is from genome assembly GCF_900747795.2 of Erpetoichthys calabaricus. Lineage (NCBI taxonomy): Eukaryota > Metazoa > Chordata > Cladistia > Polypteriformes > Polypteridae > Erpetoichthys > Erpetoichthys calabaricus. The sequence goes on from NC_041396.2 coordinate 302,500,907, forward strand.
GGTTAGAATAAAAACCTGCAGACACTGCGGCCCTCCAGGCCCGGAGTTTGACACTTCTGCATTATGGCTTCCTGGCTGGTCAAGAAATCCTCTTCCATAGCACCTACAGTGTACTTTTTCATTTGTTTGCTTAATTAAAATGAAAGCCTTCACAAATACTTTTTTATGATACTATAAAAGAAATTTTGACAAGTAAAAGACCATTTAGTCCATATGCCAGTTTGTTAAACTGTCCTAATATCTCCTCTCGAGATATAAAGATTATCGAGACGTCAAAGGGGGTCGTCTTTTTATCATCGAGTTAATGTACCATTTATCTTCTGTGTAAAGAACAATTATCACTATCATGCAAAATTGTTATTTTGTTATATTGATTATATTAAGTTACATTTTCCACTTTAGTGAAGAATCCACAAAGTGGGCTACCAGAGGAACTCTTCTGGCCAAACGGTGCCTCAGCATCCCCTCAGATTGTGCTGTGGAAAATTGTGTTCTGGTTTAGAGCTTGCCAACACCAGAGATGGTTGACAGACTAGTATTTCTTGGCAAAAACTTGTAAATAATCTTTTATATATCCATCCATCCTCTTCCACTTATCCGAGGTCGGGTCGCGGGGGCAGCAGCTTGAGCAGAGATGCCCAGACTTCCCTCTCCGCGGCCACTTCTAGCTCTTCCGGGAGAATCCCGAGGCATTCCCAGGCCAGCCGGGAGACATAGTCCCTCCAGCGTGTCCTGGGTCTTCACCGGGGCCTCCTCCCGGTTGGACATGCCCGGAACACATCACCAGGGAGGCGTCCAGGAGGCATCCTGATCAGATGCCCGAGCCACCTCATCTGACTCCTCTCGATGCGGATATAGATATATATAGATATAGATATATATAGATATAAGATATACAGTAATCCCTCACTTATCGCGGGAGATAGGTTCCAAGGCCGACCGCGATAACTGAATTTCCGCGAAGTAGGGACACTATATTTATTTAATTATTTAACGTGTATTTGGACGTTTTTAAACCCTCCCTGTATTGTTTACAACCCACCATTTACTCTGTTAATAACAGGGAAAACTGCTAAGCAATATGAAATCAGTAGATAAGTTTACACTTACTGTATAGCGAAGTACACGTAGCAGCTTGTAGGCGGTCATGACGTTGTCAACCTTGTTGCAAAGATTCCTAAAGCAGATTCCATCCAGACTACTGCCTTATCACGTCCACTTGCAACTCGTTTTGCACCCTGGTTAAAGGACACTGCGGCCGTAGATCTTATGTGCTTTTCCTCCCTTTTAAATAAAAAGAATCGATGTCCTGCAGCGGTGTAGCTGTTCCCTTCCTTCAACATATCCAAAACTTTTACCTTTTCTGCAATCATTTGCATCTTCTGTTGGTGCTTGGACACGGCCCCTGAAGCATTAGCACGTTAATGATGAATGAGTGAGATGAGACTTCCTGGTTAATGCAACATTCCGTCGCTGAGCCAATCAGCAGCACACAGGAACTTAACTGCGTGCTCTGATTGGGTAGCTTCTCAGCCATCCGCCAATAGCATCTCTTGTATGAAATCAACTGGGCAAACCAACTGAGGAAGCAAGTAAAAAGACCCATTGTCCACAGAAACCCGCGAAGCAGCGAAAAATCCGCGTTATATATTTAGATATGCTTACATATAAAATCCGCGAAGTCGTAAATCCGCGAAAAGTGAACCGCGAAGTAGCGAGGGATTACTGTGTGTGTGTATATATTAAATATATATAATATATAATAGATAGATAGAGATATATAGATGTAGATATAAGATATATATATATATGTAGATATAAGATATATATATATATGTAGATATAAGATATATAGAGATATAGATACAGATATACAGTGCATCCAGAAAGTATTCACAGTACATCACTTTTTCCACATTTTGTTATGTCACAGCCTTATTCCAGAATGGATTAAATTCATTTTTTTCCTCTACACACAACACCCCATAATGACAACGTGAAAAAAGTTTACTTGAGGTTTTTGCAAATTTATTAAAAATAAAAAAACTGAGAAATCCCATGTCCATAAGTATTTACAGCCTTTGCCCAATACTTTGTCGATGCACCTTTGGCAGCAATTCCAGCCTCAAGTCTTTTTGAATATGATGCCACAAGCTTGGCACACCTATCCTTGGCCAGTTTCGCCCAATCCTCTTTGCAGAACCTCTCAAGCTCCATCAGGTTGGATGGGAAGCGTCGGTGCACAGCCATTTTAAGATCTCTCCAGAGATGTTCAATCGGATTCAAGTCTGGGCTCTGGCTGGGCCACTCAAGGACATTCACAGAGTTGTCCTGAAGCCACTCCTTTGATATCTTGGCTGTGTGCTTAGGGTCGTTGTCCTGCTGAAAGATGAACCGTTGCCCCAGTCTGAGGTCAAGAGCGCTCTGGAGCAGGTTTTCATCCAGGATGTCTCTGTACATTGCTGCAGTCATCTTTCCCTTTATCCTGACTAGTCTCCCAGTCCCTGCCACTGAAAAACATCCCCACAGCATGATGCTGCCACCACCATGCTTCACTGTAGGGATGGTGCCAGGTTTCCTCCAAACGTGACACCCGGCATTCACACCAAAGAGTTCAATCTTTGTCTCATCAGACCAGAGAATTTTCTTTCTCATGGTCTGAGAGTCCTTCAGGTGCCTTTTTGCAAACTCCAGGTGGGCTGCCATGTGCCTTTTACTAAGGAGTGGCTTCCGTCTGGCCACTCTACCATACAGGCCTGATTGGTGGATTGCTGCAGAGATGGTTGTCCTTCTGGAAGGTTCTCCTCTCTCCACAGAGGACATCTGGAGCTCTAACAGAGTGACCATCAGGTTCTTGGTCACCTCCCTGACTAAGGCCCTTCTTCCCTGATCGCTCCGTTTTAGATGGCCAGCCAGCTCTAGGAAGAGTCCTGGTGGTTTCGAACTTCTTCCACTTACGGATGATGGAGGCTCATTGGGACCTTCAAAGCAGCAGAAATTTTTCTGTAACCTTCCCCAGATATGTGCCTCGAGGCAATCCTGTCTCGGAGGTCTACAGACAATTCCTTTAACTTCATGCTTGGTTTGTGCTCTGACATGAACTGTCAACTGTGGGACCTTCTATAGACAGGTGTGTGCCTTTCCAAATCAGGTCCAGTCAACTGAATTTACCACAGGTGGACTCCAATGAAGCTGCAGAAACATCTCAAAGATGATCAGGGGAAACAGGATACACCTGAGCTCAATTTCGAGCTTCACGGCAAAGGCTGTGAATACTTACGTACATGTGCTTTCTCAATTTTTTTATTTTTAATAAATTTGCAAAAACCTCAAGTAAACTTTTTTCACGTTGTCATTATGGGGTGTTATGTGTAGAATTCTGAGGAAAAAAATGAATTTAATCCATTTTGGAATAAGGCTGTAACATAACAAAATGTGAAAAAAGTGATGTGCTGTGAATACTTTCCGGATGCACTGTATATAGATATAGATATATATACAGTATGTAGATAGATATAGAGATTATATATAAATAGATAATCTATATCTATTTTATCTCTATCTATATCTATCTTAGAGATGGAGATAGATATAATTTTTTTCCAGGCTTCAATTCCCACACCTCTCTGCAGGTGCCCCCTGAAGAATACTGCCACCTGTCATGGTGGGGAATGAACTGCTCCTGACAGGCATGTTTATCCAGTCCATCCTTTGTGGCAGGGGTGTTGAACTCTGGTCCTGGAGGGCTGCAGGGTTTCATTCTATATACAGTGGAACCTCAGTTCACGACCATAATTCGTTCCAAAACTCTGGTCGTGAACCGAAGCAATTTCCCCCATAGGATTGTATGTAAATACGCTCCAGACCATACAAACTGTATGTAAATATATTTATGTAAGTTTTTAAAGCACAAATATAGTTAATTAAACCATGGAATGCACAGTGTAATTGTAAACTAAATGTAAAAACATTGAATAACACTGAGAAAACCTTGAACAACAGAGAAAACTAACACTGCAATAGTTTGCACTATAGCACTATCAATCGCTGGCTAAAAAAAAAAAAAAAAACCTTGAGTTTTAAGCACAGGGGAAAAAATAAACATTTGAAAAAATCCGTAATTTAATAAACCACCAAGAAAAGTAACATTGCAACAATGCACGCTACGAACCGATCGCTGTAAACAGAAGTGAGAACAAAATCAAGCCCAGTGCATTCTTTAACTGCCTTCCTACCTTATGTGTCCAGCCCTCTTTCTCTCTCGTGCTGCCTGTGTGTCTGCGTCTGTCTCTGTCTCTCGTATGTGTGTGTGTGTGTGTGTGTGTGTGTGTGTGTCGCTCTCTTGCTCGCTGCACAGGAAATGCACAAGAAGAGACTGAACATGTACAAACCGAAAGGGAAACTTGCTTGTTCGTATACCGAGTGTGTGGTTGTGAACTGAGGCAAAACTTTGGCGAACTTTTTGGTCGTAAACCGATTTGTACGTGTACCGAGACACACACACACACGGAGAGGGCGAGTCAAAATTATGTTAACCATTTTTTCACAAAACATACTGTATGTGTGCAAGATGATTTACAGGAATGTCTCAACCTGTTCGCCACCATGTTCAACACACAAAACCCAACGAGCAATAGTACCATTTAAAGCCTGGAAACGCACTACACAGGGAGTAGATGATACCACAGTCCGTATTCTGTCCTTCAGGTCATTAATATCACAAACTTTCCTTCTATACATGCGCTCCTTCACCATACCCTATAACCAAAAATCACAGGGGGTCAAATCAGATCGGTGTGGAGGCCATGGCAATGGTCCACCATGACCTATCCATCAACCCGGAAGGGTGCGGTCAAGATAAAAATAATCCATTAGTGTTTAACGTAATTTTGACTCGCCCTGTATATATAAAAATCCATCCATCTGCTTTTCACGAAAGAACTACTTAACGGATTTTCGATCAGTTTTTTTTTTTTTATAATTTGCGTGAACTTTCTGGTTGATTTTGCGACTTCTCTCATTGCGCTAAGTATCATAGTTCACTTGCGGTACCGATTTTATTAGCGCGAATCCGAGAGACGCAGCAGGCTGAGGGGAGGGGGAAGTGGGCGGGGCCCTCCTCACTCACGCACCAGCCTCCGTTTGAGTCAGTCTACCTCTTGCCACATGTTGGAGCATACCTCTCCTCCGCTTAGCTAGCGATACCTGTTTGTTTGTTGACCCTGTTGTTCACTATATGGGGCTAATATGCTGTACCCTGTTATTTTTTACATTCAAATTATTCCTTTTTTAGGTGGCTGAAATAAATCTACTACCTTAAACTGTCATGTAACATTTATGTGTATACGACCGTTGGTAGTTATAGCAATTGCCAAAATGTCTTTAAAATCTAGACTTCTGCTTACTCGTGCTAATTAATGTTCAGTTATTTGATGTAAATGTTTCATGATAGTAAGAGTTTAAAATGTTATTCAAATGTAAAACTGAGCATCAGGATATGTATGTAATAATTGATCTAGAAATCTGGAATAATCCAGGCAGCGATGTGTTTAACTTCTCACCTTTCCCACTTTTTTGGCAACACTTTTTTTTTTTTTTTTGACTGCAACGCCACATGGAGAGAGACACTGCTGTTTATATTATTCCAGAGTGCCATTTCAACTTTTAAAGAAGTTAATGGCCATGGTACAATGACTTCGGAATGTATTCAGACCCCAGAATGACAAAGCAGGGCTTTAGGGGAAGAAAACTAGATGCAAGTATTCAGACCCTTTGCTGTGACACTTTAAAATTTGGCACAGGTCTGTCCATCGCATTCTGTCAGCCGTCATAAGAGCTATTTCTACACCATCTTCTGAGTCCACCTGCAATCAGTTAAACTACAGTATTTTGCGCACCATAAGGCGCACTGGATTGAAAGGCGCACTCTCAATTGCGGGGCTTATTTCTGTACTTAAGCCATACATAAGGCGCACCGTATTATTCGGCGCATGCAAAAACAAGGTAACAGAAGCAAAACAATGAGTTTAGTTAAACCTTATTCTACTACGTATTTAAAAATACACTCACATTGTTTTTTGATCAGTTTGTTGTCACAAATCCATCGAAGTCCTCACCTTCTGTATCTGAATTGAACAGATAGGCAAGTTCGCCATCAAACATGCCGGGTTCCCTCTTGTCATTGTCGGAATCAGTCTCGTTGCCGGGTGGCTGTTCAGCAATGATTCCAGCTTTCGCGTAAGCTCGGACAACAGTCGAAGCAGACACCTTAGCCCAGGCATCCACAATCCATTCACATATGGTGGCGTAACTCACCCGGCGCTGCCTTCCAGTCTTAGTAAAGGTGTGTTCGCCGTCTCTCATCCATCGCTCCCATGACGCTCGCATCTTCACTTTGAACGCCCTGTTTACACCGATGTCCAGCGGTTGGAGTTCTTTTGTTAATCCTCCTGGAATGATGGCAAGCTCCGTATTCATTTGCTTCACTTGTTTTTTCACAGTAGCGGTGATATGGGCACGCATGGAGTCGCAGATCAACAAAGACGGTGATGCATGGAAAAACCCACCCGGTCTCTTCACATACACCTCTCTCAGCCACTCTCTCATTTTCTCCTCGTCCATCCAGCCCTTTGGATTGGCCTTAACGATGACTCTGGCTGGAAACTTTTCTTTTGGCAGCGTCTTCCTCTTAAGAATGACCATAGGTGGTAGTTTCTGTCCATTACCGTGGCAACCAAGAACAACAGTGAAAGCCGATTTCTCATGCCCCGTGGTGCGTATGGATACCGTGCTGGTCCCCTTTTTCTCCACAGTATGGTTCACAGGGATGTCAAAAGTGAGAGGGACCTCGTCCATGTTGGTGATGTGGTTGGCCTGGATTTTTTTGTCGGTAATCTTGTTGCTGCAGTAGGTGCGGAAGATGGTCAGCTTTTCTTTGTAATCCGCTGGCAGTTGCTGCGCCACGGTAGTTCGTGCGCGGATGGCGAGATGGCGCCTTTTCATAAACGAAAGCACCAAGACGGACCTCCTTGAAAGTGCTCGAGCTTCATGTCTTGTGCTATCGTTATTGCCTTCAGTCGAATGGTGACTGTAGAGACGCTTCTCCCGGCTGCTCTTTGTTCAAGAATCCATTGTTCAAGTTGGTCTTCCAACTCTGGCCACCTCGCCTTGTTCCCGCGGAAACTCTTTTTTGTCTTTTTAACTTGGCGCAATTCATTCTCCTGCTTCCTCCACTCCGAACCATAGATTCATTGATTTTAAATTCTCTCGCTGCTGCTCTATTCCCATTTACAACCGCGTAACTGATAGCCTGTAGTTTGAATTGTGCATCGTAAGCATGTCTCTGATGCCATTTTCAGGGTCCTTAGCCAAACAAATGTGGTTTCGCAGTGCACCAGTAGTACAATATACCTACCTGCCGTAGGCGTGGCGGAGGTAAGTGTACGTGGCTTTACGTAATGTTCTGCAATTGGTTTATCGCTGCCAGCGTTCATAGTGTACGTATTACTACGTCCCTATGTCGGCAGGAAATGGTCTGACAGTCAATCAAGCAGAGCGCTTACTAAAATGCACAACAACATTTTTACAGATTTTGGAACTCAGTGCACACATAAGGCGCACCGAATTTAAAGGCGCACCGTGGATTTTTGAGAAAATTAAAGGCTTTTAAGTGCGCCTTATAGTGCGCAAAATACTGTAGACATGATTAGTAAAGGCAGACGCCTGTCTAGGAGGTTCCACAATTGAGCTGTGAGGTAGAAAGAATTTCCTGAAAAGCTTAGAGGCAGGATTGTGATAAAGTAGAAATCTGGGGATGGCTAAGAAAAAACAAGTTGCACCATTGAAGGTTCCCAAGATCACAGCGACTTACATAAGTGTTAAATGTAAGATGTTTGGAACAACCATGACACTTCGTAGAGCTAGCTGAATGGCCAAACTGAGTAATTGTGGGAGAAGGGCCATGATAAGAGAGGGTGACCTAGACGTTTGGCTGAGCTCCGGAGAAGCTATGTGGAAACTGGAGAAACTTCTTGAAGGACAAACCTAAACTGCAGTACTCCAGTAATCTGTGCTTTATGTCAGTGGGCAGACAACATTTCAAAGCATTCGTGGAGTTTGCATAAAGGCACCTAAAGGACTCTCGGGACTGTTCGAAACAAGATTTTCTGCCCTGATGAAACCAAGAATGAACTGTTTAGCCTCAATTCTAAGCGTCCTGTCCGGAGGAAACCGGGCACCTGCTTATCACCAGCACAATGTCATTCTGACAGTGCAGAATGTTGGTGACAGCATTAAGGTCAGGGAGAATAGACAGGGCAGAAGGAAAGCTGAAGGAAGTAAATCCAGAGATGTACTTAATGAAAACCTGCTCCACAGCATTCCGGATGTTAGACTGGGCCAAAGGTTCACCTTCCAACAGGACCACCACCTTAAGCAAAAAGCAAATACAATGAGTGGCTGAGGGGCAACTCTGGGAATGTCCTTGGGTTGTCCAGCCAGAACTGAAAATTCTACTCATCTGTATATCTCTGGAGAGACCAGAAATTAGCTGACCACCATTGTTCTCCATCCAGTCTTACAGATCTTGTGAGGATCTGAGGAGGACAATGGCAGAAAATTCCCAGATCCAGCCATGAACAGCTTGCAGTGTCAGACCCAAGAAGACTCCAAGCTGTAATCACTGCCAAGGGCCTTCAGCAAAGGATCTGAATACTTGTGTTAATGTGATATTTCAGTTTTCTAGTTTTAATAAAGTAGGGGGCTTTGCTCGCCATTTCCGGCCCCAGACATGGTTAAATCTCTTGGCACAAGGTCTCTTCTTGCGGGACGTGAAAATATCTCTCTGAAAAAGCCACGTCTCGTCTCAGGCTAAAAAGTGTCGTCCCAGGATTTTTTTATTATAATAGAGATTTGCAATTAAAGTTCCTAAGATTCTGTTTCTGCTTTGTCATTCTGGAGTACCAAGTGGTGTTTGAGGGGGAAGATTATTCTGCTCTTTATGGCAGTTACTGAGGACCTATGTAGTCCTAGCCGCCAGAGTTGTAAGGTAAGGGTGTCAGTGTTAGGGCCGCAACTGTTAATATATATAAATGATTCAGATAGGAATATCCGTAACAAGCTGGTTAAGTTTGCAGATGATACCAAGATAGGTGGATTAGCAGATAACTTGGAATCCGTTGTATCATCTCAGAAGGGCTTGGACAGCAGACAGGCTTAGGCTGACTTGTGGCAGATGAAATTTAATGTCAGTAAATGGCGCAGTAAGGAGACTGTGGAAGGTTGTGGGTTTGCTTCCCGGTTCCTCCCTGTGTGTAGCGCTTTGAGTACTGAGAAAAGCGCTATATAAATTTAATGAATTATTATTATTATTATTAAAGAATTACAGATAGAAAGGAAAAATGTGAGGTGTGAATACATAATGGAGGTCTGAAAATCAAGAGTCCACCTTATGAGAAGGATTTAGGAGTCGTAGTGGACTCTAAGCTATCGACTTCTAGACAGTGTTCAGAAGACATTAAGAAGGCTAACAGAATGTCAGGTTATATAGCGCCTTGATGTGTGCAGTACAAGTCACAGGAGGTTCTGCTCAACCTTTATAACACACTGGTGAGGCCTCATCTTGAGTACTGTGGTCAGTTTATGACTCCATAAAGACACAGCAGCACTGGAGAAAGTCCAGAGAAGAGCGACGAGGCTGATTGAGGGCTACAGGGGGTGAGTTATGAAGATTTAAAGAGCTGAGCCTTTACAGAGATGAAGAGGAGACCTGACTGACGTGTTTAAAATGATGAAGGGAATTAGTGCAGTGGATCAGATGGTGACTTTAAAATGAGTTCATCGAGAACACGGGGGACACAGCTGGGAACTTTTGAAGGGGAAATTCACACAAACATTAGGAAGTTTTTCTTCAAACAGAACGATAGACACTTGGAATAAGAGACCAAGTAGTGTGGTGGACAGTAAGACTTTAGGGACTTTCAAAACTCAACTTTTGTTTTTTTTTTTTTTGGAAGAAATAAGTGGACAGGACTGGCGATCTTTGTTGAGCTGAATGGCCTGTTCTCGTCCATAGTGTTCTAATGTTTTGTTAGCATTACTGATGCTGGTGATTGCTGGTGGCTCTCAAATGGACCCTGGTGTGGGTGCACATGCTATCTGAAGGCCACTTCTGTTAACATCTTTGCCTGTAAAGTTGTTAATGCTGCACTGTAACTTTTATGAGCTGGAGTTAAGTTTGATTCTAAAAGCAGTGAGTTTTATAAATGATTTTAAGAAAGTTTTCTTTCACTCCATTTGCTTGAGCTTTAAGCTGTAAGCTTACTCCTGCCGCTCTTAAGTGCATGTAGACTCTCGGGTAGCTTATTTGTTTGGTTTTTGTCCAGTTGATGGTTTAACTGCAGACCACGGGTCACACGCAGCAGCTGGATCCGGTTCAAGTTTTGATTCATCAGCAAAGGCAGCAGTAGCTGTGGGGGAGGATTGTCCTCTGGAGAGCAGTAGTTCATTATGCCAGGGGACCTGGCAGTGGGCCGAGTGACCAGCACTTTCTTGGAAAAAAGATTAACAGCAGAAATTATTTCTCATTTCAGGGTCTTCAGTGACCAGCAAACCAAGCGTAAGTAAGCCGTCGTTTTTTTTCTCTTCTTCTCCCCCCTCCATCTCCTCCTGCAAAGTGGCAGCTTAAAATGACCGATTCAGTGGCGTATGTCGCTCTCACCTTTTTTGTAGAGTAAGGAACGTACGTATAGCAAATAAAGGATGCTCCAATTGTCCACACTGCTGCACAGCAAATCCTAATAGAATGGTAGCCCATCATCTCTGCACTTCATTCATTAATCGTGGTGGTCGCCTCCAGTTAGAAGTCACTAATACAGTGCATCCGGAAAGTATTCCCAGCACATCACTTTTTCCACATTTTGTTATGTCACAGCCTTATTCCAGAATGGATTAAATTCATTTTTTTCCTCAGAATTCTACACACAACACCCCATAATGACAACGTGAAAAAAGTTTACTTGAGATTTTTGCAAATTTATTAAAAATAAAAAAATTGAGAAATCCCATGTCCATAAGTATTCACAGCCTTTGCCATGAAGCTCCAAATTGAGCTCAGGTGCATCCTGTTTCCCCTGATCATCCTTGAGATGTTTCTGCAGCTTCATTGGAGTCCACCTGTGGTAAATTCAGTTGACTGGACATGATTTGGAAAGGCACACACCTGTCTATATAAGGTCCCACAGTTGACAGTTCATGTCAGAGAACAAACCAAGCATGAAGTCACAAGAATTGTCTGTAGACCTCCGAGACAGGATTGTCTCGAGGCACAAATCTGGGGAAGGTTACAGAAACATTTCTGCTGCTTTGAAGGTCCCAATGAGCACAGTGGCCTCCATCATCCGTAAGTGGAAGAAGTTCGAAACCACTAGGAGTCTTCCTAGAGCTGGCCGGCCATCTAAACTGAGCGATCGGGTGTGAAAGGCCTTAGTCAGGGAGGTGACCAAGAACCCGATGGTCACTCTGTCAGAGCTCCAGAAGTCCTCTGTGGAGAGAGGAGAACCTTCCAGAAGGACAACCATCTCTGCAGCAATCCACCAATCAGGCCTGTATGGTAGAGTGGCCAGACGGAAGCCACTCCTTAGTAAAAGGCACATGGCAGCCCGCCTGGAGTTTGCCAAAAGGCACCTGAAGGACTCTCAGACCACGAGAAAGAAAATTCTCTGTCGGTCTGATGAGACAAAAGATTGAACTCTTTGGTATGAATGCCAGGTGTCACGTTTGGAGGAAACCAGGCACCGCTCATCACCAGGCCAATACCATCCCTACAGTGAAGCATGGTGGTGGCAGCATCATGCTGTGGGGATGTTTTACAGTGGCAGGAACTGGGAGACTAGTCAGGATAAAGGGAAAGATGACTGCAGCAATGTACAGAGACATCCTGGATGAAAACCTGCTCCAGAGCGCTCTTGACCTCAGACTGGGGCGACGGTTCATCTTTCAGCAGGACAACGACCCTAAGCACACAGCCAAGATATCAAAGGAGTGGCTTCAGGACAACTCTGTGAATGTCCTTGAGTGGCCCAGCCAGAGCCCAGACTTGAATCTGATTGAACATCTCTGGAGAGATCTTAAAATGGCTGTGCACCGACGCTTCCCATCCAACCTGATGGAGCTTGAGAGGTGCTGCAAAGAGGAATGGGCGAAACTGGCCAAGGATAGGTGTGCCAAGCTTGTGGCATCATATTCAACAAGACTTGAGGCTGGAATTGCTGCCAAAGGTGCATCGACAAAGTATTGAGCAAAGGCTGTGAATACTTATGGACATGGGATTTCTCAGTTTTTTTATTTTAATAAATTTGCAAAAACCTCAAGTAAACTTTTTTCACGTTGTCATTATGGGGTGTTGTGTGTAGAATTCTGAGGAAAAAAATGCATTTAATCCATTCTGGAATAAGGCTGTGACATAACAAAATGTGGCAAAAGGTGATGCGCTGGGAATACTTTCTGGATGTGCTGTAAGTTGCTAAATGCATGGACTGGTCAGGGCTGAAGTTTGTGTTGTGTTTGCAGGTGACCGTTGATCAGCTGAAGAAGAGAGCCCAGCGCTTTGGGATGAACGTGTCTTCAGTCTCAAGAAGGTGAGGCCTTAACTGTTGTTACTTTAGTATAACCGAGGGGCTTATAAGAGGGAATGGTCTCCTAAAAGATCAGCTGAATGGATTGACCTTGTGGTTTTACATAAACTTGAAGCCAAACGGTGATATATGTCCATGTAGAGCATCAGAAATTGAGAGTGGAGGCAAAGGGACTCCATTTCTTGAATTCTAGAACATCAAGATAGCAAGCGCCGACTTCCTGTGGAACATTTTACTGTATTAGCTTGTAATTTTTTTGGGGGGGCAGCTGTGAAGTAGCCACCTCCTGAGCAGAACAGGATGTTAGCTCCATTAGATACCTGGAGTGTCTTATCTTTTAAGAATGCACGCTCGATAAAAGCACACGTGTTCTTTCTGACATTAAGAAAGAGAGGCTGGCAAATGGCTCTCACGTCTTTCTGCATACTGATTTGCTTGACTGACATTCCTGACCTCTCACAATGCACCTCTTTCCAAAGTTGTGGTGCAAATGCAATTTGTGTTCATGCCACAGAAAGATAAGGTGGTATTATGTAAGGTCACCCTATCGGCATTTGCACACCTCCAGTCTTATTCTTTTATAATTGTTTTATTTTTAATCTCCGCAACGGAAACTTGAGACAGCGGGAGGGAGATATAATAGCCCCTCGTTGGGAGAAAATAGCTTTTTAGGAGAGTGCAGTGAGAGGAGCAAATTGAATTATCACGGCAGGATCCTCTTGGCTGCCTTTGTGCGCCATCGGAAGTTCCCCACACGTATCTCCTGGCGAGGAAGGATGGCAGAAGGGCCAGTTACATAACCGTAACAATCTGCTCCCCTTTCTTTTGATGCGTCGTGTGCAAGGGGGCACTCAAGGGTCTTCTTTTTCTGACCGTATTGACAAGCCACTTGCAAGCATTGCGCATATGTATAAAATCTCCACCCTTTCCGTTTTATTTCTGTGTGAGTTTATATCACGTCTTTCTGCTTCTGTTTTAAAAGTGTTGGGAGCTTCTGAATGTATTGTGCCATGCTGATGCACCTAGTTCTCTGCACACGTATGGTTTGTCCTTAAGAGATTGTTGTTAACAATATGTGTTTATGGCTTTTCATATATAATGTGTAAGGTAAAGTGAAGGTTCAGGTCATTCCCTCAAGCTCACCTCCAACCTAAGCATCGGTGGTGTAGCCTTTCCACTATTCTTTGTTAATGTCTATTTTTCCTTAACTCTTTGAGGGCTGAATATTTTTTTCCGAAAAGCACACAGAGCAATGATTTCACACTTAAGTCAACATAAAACGTCTGTTGCTATGTGCTGTGGGTGCTGTTGGCGCATGTTCGGCATCATTGGGGGCACCTCAATGGTCAGCAGGATTGCACGGTGGCCCAGCTGCCTGGCTGTCTTCGGTAGGCGCATCAGCTACACAAAAGTGTTCAGCACCACGATCACCTGGGGACCGATCAGATGATGCTGGTACCTCACTTTCATTTTTGATCTGCAGATCACTTGCATCAAACTCAGTATGACAAGTCATAATCCGATTCAACGAAATTACGTAAAACGTCCATGGAGTATTTTGCTTTGCACGTTCGCTTTGGTCTCTTGCCAGATGTTGGTGCCATTTTAAGGTTGTTTGCTCTTTGCTACTCATTTACGTGTAGGGAATCGAGGTTAAATCATCAAAGCCATGTAACTTTCCTTCTAGCAAAGAGAGTTGAACTAAAACATAAGGATGAGTTTTGTTGCAGTTTACAGCCGTTTACCCTCCTCTACGCCTGAATTTTGACAAAAGTCGACATCAGCCCTGAAAGAGTTAAAGGGCAGTCGGTTGTGCTTTGCAGGCTGCATTAATCTTCCTATGATGCAGCAATATACAGTAATCCTTCCTCAATCGCGGGGGTTGCGTTCCAGAACCCCCCGCGAAAGGTGAAAATCCGCGAAGTAGAAACCATATGTTTATATGGTTATTTTTATATTGTCATGCTTGGGTCACAGATTTGCACAGAAACACAGGAGGTTGTAGAGAGACAGGAACTTTATTCAAACACTGCAAACAAACATTTGTCTCTTTTTCAAAAGTTTAAACTATGAGACAGAGATGACCGTTCCGTCTCACAATTAAAAGAATGCAAACATATCTTCCTCTTCAAAGGAGTGCGCGTCAGGAGCAGAGAATGTCAGAGAGAGAGAAAAGCAAACAATCAAAAATCAATAGGTGCTGTTTGGCTTTTAAGTATGTGAAGCACCGCCGTATAAAGCAGCTGCAAGGAAGGGAGCAATGTGAAGGTAGTCTTTCAGCATTTTTTAGAGGAGCGTCCATATCCTCTAGGCCAGTGTGCGAACAGCCCCTCTGCTCACACCCCCTCCGTCAGGAGCAGAGAATGTCAGAGCAAGAGAGAGAGAAAAGTAAACAATCAAAAATCAATAGGTGCCATTCAAGCTTTGAAGTATGCGAAGCACCATGCGGGAAGCATATCGCTTGACAAAGCAGCCACATGTAAGCCCAGCAAGGATGGCAGCAATGTGAAGGTAAACTTTCAGCGTTTTTTGAGGAGCGGCACTATCCTCTAGGGTTGCGAACAGCCCCCGTGCTCACAATATATTTGAGGAGTTTTATTTAATCCGTAATACGCGCTCTAGTTGGGTAGGTTCTCAGCCATCTGCCAATAGCGTCCCTTGTATGAAATCAACTGGGCAAACCAACTGAGGAAGCATGTACCAGAAATTAAAAGACCCATTGTCCGCAGAAATCCGCGAACCAGCAAAAAATCTGCGATATATATTTAAATATGCTTACATATAAAATCCGCGATGGAGTGAAGCCGCGAAAGTCGAAGCGCGATATAGCGTGGGATTACTATAGATGACCTGGAAGTAAAAGAGCCAATCCCCGAAGAGTGCAGGAAATGGCAACCGAGTATAATCGGTCAGGCCAGTCTGTTCAGAAATCGTAAACTCAGTGGGATGAAATACTTTGGGAACTGGCCCAGCAGTAGTTGGCGCGTTCCAGTTAGTCGATGGCTGTCACCTTGCAATCTCTCCAGACTGAATAGAATTGGGAGGGTACAGAGAGGTGGGAGGTTTATTCAGTTTTATCCATCCATCCATTTTCCAACCCGCTGAATCCGAGCACAAGGTCACGGGGGGTCTGCTGGAGCCAATCCCTGCCAACACCGGGCACAAGGCAGGGCGCCAACCCACCGCAGTTGCAGTTTTAGGTAGAGTTAAAGAATCTAAAACATAAAACATTACTCTTTGATATTAGTGATTCCATCTACTGAAAGTTTGATCCCCTGTGAGCAAACTAAGTTACTGTCTATCTGTTAGGTGGCACTTTTCTTGTCTGTCTGTCAATCGATCCATACCTTTCCAAAAACCACTGTTTCTTCTTTAGCTTTGTGACAAATAGGGGGCGCAATCGCTCCCTTGAACCCTCGGACCAAACGCCAGACACCAGATAAAAGTCCAATTCTTGACTTTATTTATGAGTATTGTGGAGTGGAGGGTGCTTGGTGCTCATTATAATAAACACAGTAACCAATAATCAATAAACAATCCTCCACTCCCAGACGCGTTGCCACCCTTCCTCCCGACTCCACTCGCCCGTCTGGAATCTCTCACAGTCCTTTATAGTCCTTGACCCGGAAGTGCTTCTGATCCCTCAGTCCATGTGACTTCCCAGCACTTCTGGGTCAGGTGAAAACTCGACTTCTTCATCCCAGAAGTACGTCATTTCCTCTGTTGCTGTGACTAAGACGTACTTCCGGGATATAGGGAAAATAGCACTCCCTGCTCCTTCCTGCAGCGTCCTCTGGAGGCCCCCATGGGATCCAGCAGGGCTGTGATGTAAAACTCTACTGTCCATGATGCCCTGCTGGAACTCAAGGCACCTCTGTTGCAAGAAGGGCTCCACCTGGCGGCCTGGGGGTATTGGCCGGGATGAACGGCCGGCCATATCCCAAAGCTTATATGGGTACTCATGCCTGTCCTGGTAGCATAAGAAACAAGTTAAGAACCAACCTTTCATTCACACACATTTGTACTCTGGCAGCCTGGGATTAGTTTCGAGTCGTCGGTTAATATAAACCTTGGGAATATGGGAGAAAAACTTGTAATGACGCCATATGGAAAATGACTAGCTTCTGGCCTTTAATAACCTCTTGAGCACATCCATCAGTCTATCTGCAGAGGATGTGCTGATCACGTTGAGAGGTTTGATCTTCCTGTGAAGTCGGTAGACGGACTGGGACAGCATGGGAGGTTATGAAGTCTCCTGAAAGGGGTGTGTGGCGTTCCCAGAATCTCGGACAAAGGTCCGAGTCTTTAGAGTCCTAGTGCTTCCTGTTTCTTAGGTGTGGGCGCTATCCAGTAACCTGAGATGAAGACTGGACTCCTTCACGGAGAAGCCTTGTGTTGCTCACGGAGTCCCGAATGAGGCACATTACCTGCATTGTGAGGGAGCGTTGGTTATGGCACTATGGCCATGTGACGCGATTACCCGGGGGTGATCCAGCTCATTGTTGAGGACCTCAGTGGCAGGACCGGGCCAAGGGCAGATAGACAGCCATTTCCGGAGGGTGGAACTGGACTACATTTCTGCTTGAGCTGACGGATTGGGGGAGCATGGGGGGGAGTCATGAGGTCCGTGTAAAGGGGTGTGTGGCACTCCTGATATCTGCAAAAGGACGAAGGTCCAAGTCTTTAGAGTCCTTTCTGTTTGTGAGACATGGATGCTCTCCAGTGACCTGAGACAAAGACTGGACTCCTTGGGTGTACTGCAGGTTTGATTTTGTATCATGAAGTCCCATATGAGGCAAATTAGATAGATAGATAGATAGATAGATAGATAGATAGATAGATACTTTATTAATCCCAGGGGGAAATTCACATATTCCAGCAGCAAAAAATATTAAAGAGTAATAAAAAATGCAGGTAAAAAAAAAACAGACAATAGCGTGAATAATGTTCAATGTTTACCCCCTCTGGTGGAATTGAAGAGTCGCATAGTTTGGGGGAGGAATGATCTTCTCAGTCTGTCAGTGGAGCAGGACAGTGACAGCAGTCTGTCACTAAAACTGCTCCTCTGTCTGGAGATGACACTGTTTAATGGATGCATTGTGAGGGACTGTCAGTTACGACACTACAGCCATGAGGCGCTACTCCCTGAGGGTGACCCGGCTCACAGGAACCTCATTGTTGAGGACGCGAGCAGCTTGACCAGGCCAAGGGGGACCCCTACGTAACAGATAGATGGTCAGTTCCGGAGGGTGGGGGACTGGATCACATGTCTGCCTAGGGGTTTGCCAACTGGCATCTTGAGCTGTTTCATTTTGTGGTGGGTATGGCAACGCACTATACCAGTGCATGCTTCCCAATCTGACCTGAACCTGGGCTTGACAGTACAATAGAAATGTATCTTCAGTGGGATTGTGGACCTGCCATTGTGGTTAGCTCATGGCACAAGTAGTACTATGGTCTGTGATTGTCATACTTAAAGGTTAGAAAGAAAATTACACATTAGAAATACTAGACCTCGATGCTGTATACAGTCAGAAGTGTGCTGAACAAATGACAAGCCGACTAATCTGCGGACCAATTGCCTTTGCGTGTTTGTTTTTGGGTAAACTTGACCGTGGTTTGTTTCCAGAGGCATATTTTGGGAGAGAAAAAGGTCAGGGTGTTTAGCCGGACCTGAGGGGAGCGAGTTTTGTTTTAGCCAATGTAACAAGTTCCTCCTGACCAAGAGCTATCAAGTTAACAGTTTTAGCCTGTTAAAATTATTTATTTTATAATAATCGTTTGCTACAATTCTTAGACAAACTTGCAACATGTCATATGTAAATGTTCCTGAAAATGAGAGGCCTGCCATAAAGAGTGGTCCGTCTGAGTGTGTTTATAAACTTGTCGTAATTTGGTTGACTGCTTGCTTCTCTGGTTTTTTTAAAAGAGCTTCCACTTTTCCGCTTCTCTCATGGCCGTGTTTGTAGCAACTGTGGAATGGCTTCTGTTAACACAGGGACAATTAAACAGGAAAAATGAAAATGTTTAAATTAAAAAAACAAAAACAAAACAAAGGAGAGCGTGTATCAGAGGACAGTGTTGGAAACAAATTAGAAACCATCTCTATTCATGACACCCAGAACTTCTTTAAAGCAGGGAGGAGAGTCGCTTTGAGTAGTGAAAAAAGTGCTATATACATGTAAAGAATTATTATTAAAGACTCGCACAAAACTGACCCTGAAATTCCTTTCTTCACTGTGCCATTGATCTTTTTAAAAAGGCTTACTTGGAGATAATAAAAATTCTACCGTTTGCTTCCCAACTAACTGGAAAACGGGACTTGTTGTCTGGAAAGGGAAGGGAAGGGTGATCGCCTGGATTGTGGCAACTACAGGGGGAGTAGCACTGCTCTCGGTGCCGGGTAAGGTCGTCCTCAATAGAATCTGTGATCACTTGCTCACCTACCAGTTACCGGAGCAGTCTGGTTTTACGCACTAACGCGGGTTGTAAACGACATTCTGATATCCTCCACTGTAATTCCGTTGTTAGGCTTGAGTGCAGCATTTGACACCATTGACCGTTCTGTTTTACTGCACAGGCTAGAAAATGATGTTGGCCTTACAGGCACTGTGCTCGCTTGGTTTAGTTCATATTTATCAAATCGATTCCAATACGTACAGAAATGTGCTGACAGGACTCCATCATCATACACAGAAGTGAGATATGGTGTCCCACAGCGCTCAGTACTGGGACCTTTACTGTGTTCACTTTACAGGCTTCCACTGGGATCTGTCATTAGAAAACATCATGTTAATAATGTTCACTCGTACACAGATGCCTTTCTTTTAGATCAAATGAAGTTTCTCCAATGTTAGCTTTAATTAGTTGTGTTAGTGAATTAAAGGAGTGGACGGATGAGAACAAGAGATGTTAATTATTGGAGGGAGTGACGCTGATCACAACAATATATCGTCATCACTTAACTCAGATGGAGTCCCCATTAATTTTACTGAATCAGCCCGCAATCTCGGAGTTATCTTTGACTCTAGCAGGTCATTTAAAGCACATATTACAAAGTTGTCCAAATCGGGTTTCTTCCATCTTAAAAATGTTGGTTAATTAAGGCGTTTTGTAAATAAGAAATTCATTCCTGCATTTATTTCTCGTAGGATTGACTACTGCAATGCGGCGTTCAGAGTGTTCTTTATACAGCTGCAAGTTAATCCAAAATGCTGCTGCAAGAATCATTACAAGAACAAGAAAATCTGAACACACAACTCCAGTTCTTAAATCCTTACACTCGCTCCCGGTTAAGTTTAGGGCAGATTTCAAAATCCTCCTTTTAACATATAAAGCATTAAATGGCCGAGGTCCGGCTTACTTGTCTGAACTTATCATGACTTACAAACCTGAGTGCACATTAAGATCTCAAGATGCCGGTCTTCCTATGATCCCAAGGATTAATAAAATAACGGGGGGGGGGGGGGGGGGGGGGGCTTTTAGTTACATGACCCCTAAACTGTGGACTGGTCTGCCTGCTACTATAAGAGGTGCCCCTTTGGTCTCAGCTTTCAAATCCCGGCTGAAGACTCACAACTTCAATTTAGCACACCCTGACTAGAGCTGCTGATTAACTGTACAGACTGCATCTTTGTTGTCCGTCATTAGCACTAAAACATAAGTAACATGATAGTTACTAACCCTCACCTATTTTGTTTCTCTTCTCGGTACTCAAATATTGCACTTGGTGCCACGACCCACCTGCCAAGTTGCTTTGCCTGCCTAAGGTAAAGTCATCCCTGATGGAGGATCACAAGAATCGTGGGGTAGAGGGGTCCTTCAATTGGATTGGCTGGCACAGCACTGTTTCAGCTGTGGAATGGCCAGTAGGGGGAGGCAGCTTGATGGCTGAGGTCTCCAGGACTCTAAGCAAATCCAAATCCTATTATGGGATATCATCTACTGTTAACTTCTTCTCCGCACTTGTAAATATTTTATTTTTTATACTGTATTGAGGATTTGTTCTGTTCTGTGTATTGTATTGACCCCTTTCTTTTTGACACCCACTGCACGCCCAACATACGTGGTAAAGGGGTCTCTGTTTGAACTGCCCCTTTCCTGAGGTTTCTTCCATTTTTTTTTTTTTTCCCTACAAGGGTTTTTTTTTTTTTTTTTTTGGGAGTTTTTCCTTAGAGATTCAAGGCTGGGGGGCTGTCAAGAGGCAGGGTCTGTTAAAGTCCATTGCGCCATTTCTTGTGTGATTTTTGGGCTGTACAAAAATAAATTGTAAATTGTACGCCTAAGAAGTCTACCATCGACCGCATCCTGGCACTGAGGGTTCCCATGGAGCGTAAACACGAATAACGGCAGAGTTTCTTTGCAACCTTTGTCGACTTTATTAAAGCATTTGACATGATTGATTGAGCCACCCTGTGGGACATCCTGAGACTTTATAGGATCCCCTCAACGTTGTGCTGGATATCATGGCTGGCCTGTCCACTGGTACAGTGAGTGCTGTGGAGAGTGAAGGCAGAACCGCTGCGTTTTTCTCAGTTGATTCTGGGGTCCGTCAGCAGTCTGATTTTTGCTCCTACTCTGTTTAATGCTTGCATGGAATGTGTGTTGGGCAGGATAATGGGGTCCAGCAGCTCTTGGGTATCTGTTGGTGAAGAAAGATTTCACTGATCTTGACTTTGATGATGATGCTGTGAAATTCCCAAAGTCAATGGAGGCTCTGATCGGGGCGCTCGAGTGACTGAGTGAGGGGTCTGAGTGTCTGGACTTGCGAGTGTCCTGATAAAAACCAGCAGCCAGGCCTATAATGACCTCGTGAGCACAACGAGAGGTTGTGAGAGAGTGTCGAGAGGTTTACTTAACCTCAGTCGTGTCATTCATGTCTCTGGTGACTCTTCCTATGAAGTCAATAGATGGATTGGGGGGTTCATGAGGTCATTGTAAAGGGGTGTGTGGCACTCTTGATATCAGCAAAAGGACGAAGGTCCAAGTCTTTAGAGTCCTTTCTGTTTGTGAGACATGGATGCTCTCCAGTGACCTGAGACAAAGACTGGACTCCTTGGGTGTACTGCAGGTTCGATTTTGTATCATGAAGTCCCATATGAGGCAAATTATCTGCATTGTGAGGGACTGTCAGTTACGGCACTACAGCCATGAGGCGCTACTCCTTGAGGGTGATCTGGCTCGTAGGATCCTCATTGTTGAGGACCCAAGCAGCCTGACCAGGCCAAGGGGGACCCCCACGTAACAGATAGATGGTCATTTCCGGAGGGTGGGGGACTGGATCACATGTCTGCCTGGGGGGTTGCCAAACAGGATCTTGAGCTGTTTCGTGGAGTAGTGGGTGTGGCAATGTGTTGTACCAGTGCCTGCTCCCCAACCTGACCTATAGATGCATGCAGAATTGGCATATGCAGATTATCTCATTAAAAACGCATGGAAAAGTCGCACACACAAAAATAAAGTATTAATACACAAAAACACGTAAAGCCTTGTGTGTGTTAACAAGCATCTCTGCATACAAAGGTGTGAATTGGGCCTAAATGCAGTTAAAGGTAATCCTGCTGAGCAGTAAAATTCTTACGTTATTGAGAATTCTTTTCCCCCAGTTGCTGCTCAGGGGGGTATTTTCCGTACGTTGCTTAAATCATCCGAGATCAGGTGCCTCATCTTGGATAAGTTAATGCCGGTGACACTCATCCGGGATAGGTCGGTTTTTCAAACGCAGCCGTGTATTAGATTAGTCGAGCTGGATCTAATCATACGAGATGAATGCGCGCACCCGCGCTGAGTGAAAATCCCATATATATTGAGTCTAGAAAACATGATCAGCAAGTCTTTGATAGGCTGTAACAAAATAATGAAAGAACGGGTGCATTTTTTTTTTTTCACACAAACGGAGCAAGACCTTTCATTCGAAGGACGTGAAGAATTTCAAGATTTAATATGCACAAAGGGTAACACTGCAAAAGCAGCCCAAACCAGAAAAGATGGCTGGCAAAAAGTGGCTGACAAATTAAACGCTAAGTAGTGTGCATTGTACTTACTGAATGCAGCATTTCATTTCCTATGTGTCCGATTAATTATTATTTTATATGTCATAATTCCAAATCAAACATGAGAACATGGGAACAGGTTAAAGTGAAGTACAAGAATATACTTCAAACTGGTAAATATTGGCATATAACTATTTAAAGAATTGTTGACATAAAGAATCGTATATAATATAAAAAGCATTAATTTTAAAGCTAATAAGAAGGCAGACAAGCAAAAAACAGGTGGAGGTCCATGCGGTCCAGACCTAACCCCTGCAGAAGAGTTGGCTCTCCAGCAAAATGCCCATCGCCCTGTTTGTGAGGGCATTCCAGAGGGAAGCTCCTCCTCAGAACCAGTGGCAGGACGCAGTGGTCACTTCATTTCAGGTAAAGGATGGTCATTACATATATTTGTCCTCCATGTGTGCCATAGGTATGCTCCATATAGCCCTCTTTTTTTGTTGGGTCAGTTGCAGGGAATGTCATATCCCTAGAACCTGTGTCTGACCAACGAGATATTGACGAAGGTCAAATATTTGATGAAGACACTGTGTCTGATTATTCATCAGGAGGAGAGGTACATTTTCCAAATAATGTTTGATCAAACTCCACTCTGATCAGTCCCATGTGCCCCAATCACATTTGGAAATCCTGGTAATGAGAATGTTAGGCTGATTGTGAGATTCTTTATGGAACTCTGGGTGTTTTTACCTGTGTGTTACCTACAGTACCTGCAATGGCATGAAACGCCTCTTTTATTGTCTGCACACGCAGGTGTCCAGGAAACACAATGAAAACCCGAAGGAGATATTTCAGAGCCAAACAGACTTTACGAATTGCCTGGCAAACTGCACTTTTAGTTTGATTTTCCGCATCGCCTACAGTTTATAAAAAAAGTGCCGCTTGTAAAAAAAACCTCAAAGCAATTCATACTGTCTGTGTGGTTGTGAGAGCCCGACTTCGCCGAGTTTGACTTCGAATATAAGGTGCTGATAAATCTTTGAGGTACAATATTCCCCCTCGGCTAAAGCGGTATCTTTCGAAAAGAATTTCCTCCGGGAGCAATAAAGGATCTTGCCGATCGCACAAAACCCTCTCTGTATGAAATTCTCTTCTTATGATTTTCGCACCGATATCAATTGGTCGCTCATTCATGAACGGCAAAGCCCTGACTGGATGACTTCCACGCACCGTCACTGATTACGTGTGTAAACTAATCCTTGTTTACGTAGAACAGACCTGCTCCGAGCAGCTTTGAGGATTAGGATGTGTTGCTATGACAACACTTCCAGCAAGAGTTTCGAAAAACTGACAGATCCAGGATCAGGCCAAATCTTCAACAATTACATCCGGCTAAACGACTAATCCACGTACGAAAAATACCCCCCAGGTGGTCTTTGTCACATTGGGTCAGAGGCTTGCAGCCTTCTGGTTTAATACCAGCCCTTCCATTTTCTAGCTTGCTTACTTTTGAATCTCAGAGCGCTTTCCTCTATCATGGGACATTGTAGCACAAGGTGGGAGCCAACCTCGCCTGTGAGCAAAAAACACGTCAACACTTGGGTCAGTTCACAGTTAGCAGTCAACCAAATACCAACTGACATAGGAGGCAGAAACGCTAACCACTTGCAGAGGGAGAGATGGAGTGCTGGCTGAACAGCTGTGGAGTCGAGGTCCCATGTCACCTGTCATTTCCTGTTCGTGGGGTTTGCTCCTATTGAGCTGGTGCTGGTAGAAGGCAGACATGGTGCAGTGGCCGGTGTCCTTTTTTATTTTAGAGGAGCTTGTATGTAGTAACCTTAAACATTCCTTGGATTTTACAAGTCTGGGTTTTAAAGTGCAAAAGATGCAAAACACACACATTGCCTCCATCTTGCGTTTGCTCCTGCGCTTTGCAGATTTTTCCTATGAACACAATCCCCCCCCCATCCCCAAAACCCCCCATCCTCCTGAACCTGCACACACTGCCTGTGAATGGAGCTTTCACTGGCTGGGCATAATAGGAAGTGACAGCAGAGAGAATAGTTTCTGGCAGGCATGGAAATTGTTGTAAGGTTGGGGCTACTGCAGGAGCTGGCCCCCTCGTCGTGGGCTCGTATACCTTTTTTTTGGGGGGGGGGGGGGGTGGAATTAATATTTGAACGAATACAGTTAGTCAAAGGTGAGATCGGGGTAATGGAGGACAGCAAAGATTTGGGTTTTTTTTGTTGAGGAGGATTTCCACTATTGGTACTTTTTGTCTACTTCTCTTGTGAAATTACAGCTTCATGAATGACTTGCTGTACATTTGTGGATAATTTCGGGCCAGAGTACAATAATAATATGTGAAATGTGAATTTCCCCTTGGGATTAATAAAGTATCTATCTATCTAACAGCATGACCACCTAGCTCAGGTCATTTTCACCCACAGCCACTGAGGAGGCGCTGTGGTCACTTGCTGTTTTTACCCCCAAATACTAGCAGTCTGCTTTATTTTTCAATGCAAGTATATCTGCAGTGAGGGCATCTTGTCACTTTGTGTAAACTGCCCTCCGTGCTGGGGTAGAGTCCTGGTGTGGCTTTGTAGGACTGGAAGTGTGAGGAGACAAGTACAGGCGGAGTGGTGGCTCCAAGGCTACGGATCTGCACTGGCAATCGGAAGGTTGCTGGCTCGAATCCCATAAATGCCAATAGGGACTCTGCTCTGTTGGACCCTTGAGCAAAGCCCTTAACCTGCAACTGCTGAGCGCTTTGAGTAGTGAGAAAAGCGATATAGAAATGCAAAGAATTAAGTGTACAAGTGTAGTAATTGTTTGCCTTAGCACAGCTGACTAGCAGTGTCTGGATACGTTAGTAGTCACATTCTTGTTATTTGTATAAAGTGCAGGCTTTGTTTTTCTCTCCATGTGGATTTCAGGTGAATCCGCTTATCGGCGTCTCACAGTGGCTCAGAGGCCCAGGAGTCTTTTTAAACTCAAATGTTATGAACACCTTGGAGCCCTAACTAGGCTGCTGGTCTGGTTCTGGGGAATCAAGACACTATATAAAAGCTTTCGGGATTGTCCTTCCGTCCTGTGAGTGCAAAGCGTAGCAGTATTCCGCTTATCACAGACTTACTACTTGTGGCTTGCGGTACAAAGTGCCGCGATGTGAGCAGAGTTCTGGTGCTCCCATCGTTCCCTTGCTTTTGTGTGCGATGCGCTGGAAAAATAGACAAAATTATGTCTCTGGAAATAATTAATGTTGATGGAGTACAAATGCCTCACCGCATAGTAAATATCGGGGGAGATGGTGCTTGCTTATTCTCATCTACAGCTTATTTAGTGCATGAAACTCCGTCTTTAGCGGTACAGATTCGGGCTGACATTGTACGACATGTTTTAAGTAATTGGTCGAGGTTTCAGCTATTTACAATGATGCCGTCAGGAATCTCTTATACAAATGAGCTTCAGTATCTCACTGAAATGTCAAAGTCTCAAACTTATGGTACCATTTCTGAGCTAATGGCAGCGGGAGAGTTGTTCCCCTATGAGTTTCAAGTATATTATTATGGAGTCCTACACTCCAAGTTTGGACAGGCACTCGAGGGGAGATGTTATGAATGGGCACTTTGATGTTCTCATTCCCTACACTTACATGCCTGATGTACACACGGAGTGCACACAAATTGAGGATAAAAGGCGGGTGAGCCTAGTTTCATTACAACACAATACAATTTATTTTTGTATAGCCCAAAATCACACAAGAAGTGCCGCAATGGGCTTTAACAGGCCCTGCCTCTTGACAGCCCCCCAGCTTTGACTCACTAAGAAGACGAGGGAAAACTCCCAAAAAAAACCCTTGTAGGGAAAAAAAAATGGAAGAAACTTCAGAAAAGGGCAGTTCATAAAGAGACCCCTGTCCAAGTAGGTTGGGCGTGCAGTGGGTGTCAAAAAGAAGGGGGGTCAATACAATACACAGAACAAAATGAATCCTCAATACAGTATAAAAATCAAAATTTTACAAGTACGGAGCAGAATTTAACAGTAGATTATATCCCATAATAGGATTTGGACTTGTTTAGAGTCCTGGAGATCTTAGCCATCAAGCCATCATTACAGGCAAGAACTCTAATTGAGATGTTGCTTGTATGTTGATCATGTCAGACATATGCAATGTTTGCAAGTTACCTTGGTTAAAGATTACAAAGTCCTGCTCACTGACACACCGAGGAGATCGGTCCTCCCCCAAACTGTGACTCTTCAATTCCACCCAGGGAGGTAAACGTTAACATTATAAAAAGTTATTGTCTGTTTTTACCTGCATTTTTATTACTCTTAAATTTAATATTGTTCTTTATCAGTATGCTGCTGCTGGAGTATGGGAATTTCCCCTTGGCATTAATAAAGTATCTATCTATCTATCTATCTATCTATCTATCTATCTATCTATCTATCTATCTATCTATCTATCTATCATATAGTGCCTTTCATATCTATCTATCTATCATATAGTGCCTTTCATATCTATCTATCTATCATATAGTGCCTTTCATATCTATCTATCTCTATCATATAGTGCCTTTCATATCTATCTATCTCTATCATATAGTGCCTTTCATATCTCTATCTATCTATCTCTATCTCTCTCTTTATCTTTCTCTATCTCTGTCTGTCTATCTATCTATCTATCTATCTATCTATCTATCTCTATCTATCATATAGTGCCTTTCATATCTCTATCTATCTATCTCTATCTCTCTCTTTATCTTTCTCTATCTCTGTCTGTCTATCTATCTATCTCTCTATCTCTATCTATCATATAGTGCCTTTCATATCTCTATCTATCATATAGTGCCTTTCATATCTATCTCTATCTATCTATCATATAGTGCCTTTCATATCTCTATCTATCTATCTCTATCTCTCTCTCTTTATCTCTTTCTATCTCTATCTCATATAGTGCCTTTCATATCTATCTATCATATAGTGCCTTTCATATCTCTATCATATAGTGCCTTTCATATCTCTATCTATCATATAGTGCCTTTCATATCTCTATCTATCTATCTCTATCTCTTTCTATCTATCTCTATCTCTCTCTCTATCTCTATCTCATATAGTGCCTTTCATATCTCTATCTATCTCTATCTCTCTCTGTTTATCTCTCTCTCTATATCTCATATAGTGCCTTTCATATCTATCTATCTCTCATATAGTGCCTTTCATATCTATCTATCTCTCATATAGTGCCTTTCATATCTATCTATCTATCTATCTATCATATAGTGCCTTTCATATCTCTATCTCTCTCTCTATCTCTTTCTATCTCATATAGTGCCTTTCATATCTATCTATCTATCTATCTATCATATAGTGCCTTTCATATCTCTATCTATCTCTCTCTCTCTTTATCTCTTTCTATCTCTATCTCATATAGTGCCTTTCATATCTATCTATCTATCTATCATATAGTGCCTTTCATATCTCTATCTATCTCTCTCTCTCTTTATCTCTTTCTATCTCTATCTCATATAGTGCCTTTCATATCTATCTATCTATCATATAGTGCCTTTTATCTATCTATCTATCGATCGATTGTAAGGGGTCCTACATGTTTTCCCGCTACTTCATTTTCATGTTTTCTACGCTTCGATACAGAATATTTCCAAGCCACTCTGAATGCTGTCAAAGCCCAGACTCGGACAAGGGCCTGTCCTTTACCTTCTGTCCAGTATACCTGTGTTTCCATTTTGGACAAAAAGTAGGCATCGGACAAAAGGCAACCCAAGCAAGCAATAAAGGTGTTGTATGCTGTAACTGTGCAATGATGCTGACCGTGACGACACCAGTTGGCCAAGGTTTGCATGGGTTTCGCATATTGGGTAAAATCCAAATTCCACAGGAGGTTCCAAGAACCAGATTTACCCTCGCACCCTGTACAAAGCAGATCAAGCCACAGGGCCCGTTCTGGTGGATCCCCTTGGCATATGTTGGGGTAGGTTGCATGCATGATGGTGCTTTTGGTAGGTGCATATGTGTGTGTAAAGTGTGTTTTGTCTTTTTGGATTGGTTCTTTGTAAATTAATTAAACAATTGTATCTGAAACAGATTGGCTGCAACCTCCAGAGTCCCCGGCTCACACACAAGGCAAATTTTCTTAACCACTTATGATTTTAATTTTGTGGCTATAAGTTGCGGTGCACTTGTACCACGTTTATTGCAGACCCTGTCCTCTGAAAGCTCCTTATTTCTGCCATGTAACTAAATCGAGGAATCCTTCTGGACAATGACCCTCCCGTTCTCCACTCTCCCAACGCTTTGTCAAACCATTGGCTGCAAATAATTGACTCTGTCCCCATTGTTTGAAGTGGCCTGCTCATGTGATGTCATCGCCCTGAAGCAGGCGGGCGGGTGGGCGGGAGGGAGTTAGCAAGGGGTCAGCTGAATCTGGCACGGCTTTTTAATTCTCCTTTAGTGTGACTTTGAAAAGAAATGCAGTCCTGACAATCGCTGGATCTGGAGAGAAGTCCTTGGGTTTATGGTGATGAGGGGGTGGGGAATGGCATGGCACATGGTGGTTTATATGTCCCTGCTGTGCAACAAAATCTGTCCCTTTTGTTCTGGACATTGAATGCAACTTGCACTTCTGTTGCTGGCTTCAATGATGTCATTATACTAGGATTCAGCTGGTTAACCCACTTTAGCACAACGGGCAGCAGCAGCAGCCTCCTCCACCTCCCATGTACACTGAGGGCTAAGATTGTGCCCCATGAGCCCATTGTTGTGAGATTCTAGGAAACGGGATCCCGAAAAAGTGCTTGTTCCTGGTGAGGCTCGTCATTTTCAAAAGGGTTTTTTTTTTTTTTTTCTTCTTTTTTTTGGGCCCCCTCAGTTTTTGTACATAAAGCTTTTATTTATCTAATGGCCAAAGGTCATGTTGGCTGCAGAGCTATAGGAACGTCTTAAAGCCGAGTGATGACTTTATGTAAATGGTGTTGTGAAACTGGCTGGTATTTGTGTTGTGGTGAAGCTCCAAATGCTGCAACAGCTTCCCTCCTCGAGGCACCTTTGGTAATGCAGGGGGCCGTGCCATTTTGCCTATTTTTGCACATACTCGTGCTGTCATAGCAACATGCTATACATAACAATCTTGCAGTAGCTGGCACATTATCCTGAGGCCTGGCATCAAGCACTAGAGGAAGTTTGCTGAATGAGAGGAGCTTGGCATTTAAACTGGGGAGAGACAGCTGGTAGTTGAGCTTGGCACAGAACTGGCAAGGATCCGTTGGTTCTGGCATAGAGTGAAGAAACTGGTGCTATAGAGTGGCAGTTGGCAAAAAAAAAAAAAAAAAAATGCCCGACCCATCAGGGTGGAAACTGTCATTTTGAGCGAGTTCTGGCAGAGGGTTAACTATGAGCGAAGTGGTAGAAGGACAAATCTGGTGCAGTGCCTGGCAGAGGAGTGGAGTGGTGAATTCTGACGCACGTATAGCAGAGAGAGCTGGCACACAAGCAGAGGGCACATGTGTGTGCTCGTGCAGCTGGCCAAGACTGAAGCCGAGGGGCTTGCTTTCCTCTGCTGAAGCCTGTGCCGAGTTCTGCTGCAAACATATGGAAATGTTGTTATTGTTCAATTCTGAACTTTGTGGATGGAAAGTGAGAGGCAGGCTGAGCAGAGCGTCGGTAGGTGATATTAATTCACATCCCAGGCTGGCACTTTGCTTTATACCCTTTTAATTACGTTTTGCTGTCATTTTGATCTAGTATCGCCAGTAATGAGTGAGTTAATATTCTGATTAAACTGGACTCATTTGAATATTAAAATGCCCGTTATAAGCCCAGTTTGATTAACATTTGAATTGGGCCTCTTATCTCCCAAGAGGCCCTGCACTTGAAATGAGTAATTTCAGGACCTTGCAGTGTGGACAGTGCTGGCGTCTCTCTTTGTACTCCTTTTAAAGCAAAAAAAAAAAAACAGCAGTCGACCTTCTCTAAGAAATATCTTTTTAAATTAATTTTTAAAATGAAATAAGAATGACAATTAGGAAGCTAGTCCCGTCTCCAGTTGTGTATCTGGTCTCCTTCATGTTTATCATCTGTCCTGTCCAGCCTGCAAATTCAGACTCCCACAACCTCTCCAACACTCCGTCCAGCTGGTGGTGACCCTGCACCTTTTGCCTAACCTCTTGCAGCCGATCCTGGCTTTCCACTCTCAACACCGACTCCCTGTCTCTTATTGACCATCTTGGCTGTAGTGCCAAGCAAGAACCCAGACTGTCCATCCCTGACTGTCCAGTCTGTCCCCTGCCCACCTCTCCGCCCTGGCTGTTGTTCATTATGCAAAAAGACGCCGTTTCCTTATTTGTGCTGGCCTGCTGGTTCCATTTGGCATATAAATCACAGTTAATAAACATGTCTCTTTAACATAAACCAGTTTGTTGCACACTTTACAGCTCACTCTGCTCCTGCTCGCCCTCTTTATTGGAAGGTCAGTGGTATTATTAGTACAGCTGGATTTGTTTAGTGTCCCTGTGTCCCATTTAACCACCCCATACCCCCACGAGCAGAAGGCTTTTACACATATCTGCTTTATATATTTGTAATGCCCCTCTGACCTGAGGGGGTGGGTGGGTGCCTCTGGTCCAGGTGAGCACGTGCAGGCCAAGGCAGCCCAGCTGTGTTCAAAGTCCCAGGAGTCCATAGACTGCTAGTTAATGTCTGCATATTGGGGAAATGTGAGCCCCTCTGTGTTTCTGAAACATCATGAAAGTGTCTTTTTGGACGGCGGTTTGTCCCTAAATTGTGAGGAGATAATTCTTTAAAAACAAACACATACTCCAGGTTTTGTACTGTGTCGCCACTATTGACGAGAATCACTGGCCACCGCTGTATTGAAAGTGAGCTAATCGGCTGGAGACCCTTCTGTTAAACGTGTTTGACGTGAGGTGCTCTGCAAATGCAGCCGTATAACCACCAATGTGAATTTCCCCTTGGGATTAATAAAGTATCTATCTGTCTATCCATCCATCCATCCCATACAGTGCCTTTCCTATCTATCTAAGGCAGGCTCTATTGTTGGCATGGAGCTGGACAGTTTAACATCTGTGGCAGAGCGACGGGCGCTTAGCAGACTCCTATCAATTATGGAGAATCCACTAAATAGGATCATCTCCAGACAGAAGAGCAGCTTCAGCGACAGACTGCTGTCATCGTCCTGCTCTACTGACAGATTGAGGAGATCGTTCCTCTGTCACACTATGTGACTCTTCAATTCCACCTGGGGTAAACGTTAACATTTAACATTATACAAAGTTTTTGTCTGTTTTTTCACCTGCATTATTATCATTCTTTAATTTAATATTCTATCTATCTATCTATCATATAATGCCTTTCACATCTATCTGTCAATCGATCGATCGTGCGTCTGGAAAGTATTCCCAGCGCATCACTTTTTCCACATTTTGTTATGTTACAGCCTTATTCCAGAATGGATTAAATTCATTTTTTTCCTCAGAATTCTGCACACAACACCCCATAATGACAACGTGAGAAAAGTTTACTTGAGATTTTTGCAAATTTATTAAAAATAAAAACATTGAGAAAGCACATGTCCATAAGTATTCACAGCCTTTGCCATGAAGCTCGAAATTGAGCTCAGGTGCCTCCTGTTTCCCCTGATCATCCTTGAGATGTTTCTGCAGCTTCATTGGAGTCCACCTGTGGTAAATTCAGTTGACTGGACCCGATTTGGAAAGGCACACACCTGTCTATAGAAGGTCCCACAGGTGACAGTTCATGTCAGAGCACAAACCAAGCATGAAGTCAAAGGAATTGTCTGTAGACCTCCGAGACAGGATTGTCTCGAGGCACAAATCTGGGGAAGGTCACAGAAAAATTTCTGCTGCTTTGAAGGTCCCATTGAGCACAGTGGCCTCCATCATCCATAAGTGGAAGAAGTTCGAAACCACCAGGACTCTTCCTAGAGCTGGCCGGCCATCTAAACTGAGCGGTCGGGGGAGAAGGGCCTTAGTCAGGGAGGTGACCAAGAACCCGATGGTCACTCTGTCAGAGCTCCAGAGGTCCTCTGTGGAGAGAGGAGAACCTTCCAGAAGGACAACCATCTCTGCAGCAATCCACCAATCAGGCCTTTATGGTAGAGTGGCCAGACGGAAGCCACTCCTTAGTAAAAGACACATGGCAGCCTGCCTGGAGTTTGCCAAAAGGCACCTGAAGGACTCTCAGACCATGAGAAAGAAAATTCTCTGCTCTGATGAGACAAAGATTGAACTCTTTGGTGTGAATGCCAGGCGTCACGTTTGGAGGAAACCAGGCACTGCTCATCACCAGGCCAATACCATCCCTACAGTGAAGTATGGTGGTGGCAGCATCATGCTGTGGGGAACTGGGAGACTAGTCAGGATAAAGGGAAAGAATCTGGTGTGGACGATGGCTATACATTTTTCTGTAAGTACTCCTTTATATTTGCTAAAGTTTTTGTTACCTTTCTTATGCCAGTTCGGTGACAGTTTCAGCTAACCAGTTTCTTAATACAGGGGGTCCTCGGGTTACGACAGTTCTGTTCCTACGACAGTGATGTAAACCGAATTTTGGTGCAAGTCGAAACACACCCTAGCCTAAGTCACTTACCTATCCTAACACATTTGTAAAATTACAATCTAGAACATAAAAACACAACTAAGCCACAGAAAAAGGAAAAGGACATAAATATATTGTACTGTACTGTACTGTAGTAACAGAAAAAATGAGTGTAAAAAAAAAAAAACAATCCTTTATTCCTTCTCGAGTCTCAATTTTTTTTACGTTTTTATGGGAGTGAGCGTTGTAAACTCAAAACGTCGTATGTTGAGACGTTGTAACTCGAGGACTCCCTGTGTAGTTAACGTTGGCCTGTTCTGTCTTCTATAATACGCTACCGTGGCTGTCCGTTTGTCTATCCTGGATTGTAAATCACCTGCAGCTTGCAAACCATTTGAACTATTGACCTGAAATGTGGTACACATATACTACATGACGTCTACTATCCACTTTCGGGGTGATGATTGACCTCCAAGGCTATTCCTCTTTTTTTTATTTTTATTTGATTGTAGAATGAAAACTCTGCGTCGGCCAGCAGGGTGGCACTACGACACATGCGTAAATCCGCCGTTCTCATTCCCCTCCCACCTTTGCCGTCACTTCCTCTTCATATCTTAAATCATCCTTGTAGGCAGTTTGAAGACTTAAGTGGCAGCTTAAGTGAAAAACTAAAGAAAACGTACTAAGTAATTGCAACACAGACACTGACTTCATCAGTTTTATAACGAAAAGATGCCAACAAAAGAAAAGAAGCAGGCCGCTAGGGTGGAGAAAGAAGAGCTGCTCAGGAAGGAACAAGGGCATCAACCTCTGAGCAAACGAATGGTAAACGTACAGAGAAAGGGGAGGAATACTGGGAAAGCTCGAGTCAAGTGGATTCTGCAGTGCGCCGTTACTGGTATCAGTATATTGTAACACAGAATAAAGTAGTACATCAGCTGTAATCTTAAGTGAAAACAACAACAACATTTATTTACTGTATATAGCACATTTTCATACAATAAATGTAGCTCAAAGAGCTTTACATAACGAAGAAAAGTAAAATAAAAGGCAAAGTAAGAATTAAAATAAGAGTAAGGTCCGATGGCCAGGGGGGACAGAAAAAACAAAAAATAAAATCCATACGGCTGGAGAGAAAAAAGTAAAATCTGCAGGGGTTCCAGGCCACGAGACCACCCAGTCACCTCAAAGTATTTGATCTATGTTTATCTAACTACCGCTTATCTTTGTATTGTTTCAAAAGTTTCTCCATGTTTGTTATACAGCAGGGAAAATAAGTATTTCTATCTGGGCATCTTGAAGCTGTCATTACCAACAAAGGCTTTTCTACTAAGTATTGAAGGCATTTCAGTAAGCGTGTCCCATACGTCATTCCACTTTATCACTTCTTTGTTTTGATGTCTTTGTATGTGTGGATTACTTGGGTTGTTACCAACATCTGGTGAGAATTTCATGTCAATTGCCCCATTAGAACTATATTTACTGAGATACACATGAACGTGTTCAATACTTATTTTTCCCCGCTGTATATCAGTTAAGTCCATAAACTTGCAATCTAGATTTACAGCTCATGTAATTAGTTAAAATAAAAATGTAGTATCATTGCAGTCACGCTGTGTGCACTTACCAGAAGCAGGTGCCACAGCATAGTCGTATTCTGTTGAGAAGGCACGTGGTGTGCTGTTTTCCATCATCACAGACTCTTGCACATTAACTCTGAGATGACCATTTACCCTTTCAAAAGCCGATTTCTGTGTCAGTAGGGCACCTTGGTTGATTCGACTACAAAGCCTCGGCACAGCATCAGTCTTAAGGCCAAACTGAAGTGCTGCATCACTTCACGGGTGTCGAACTCCAGTCCTGGAGGGCCGCAGTGGCTGCAGGTTTTCATTCTAACCATCTTCTTCATTAGTGACCAGTTTTTGCTGCTAATTAACTTCTTTTGCGTTAATTTTAATTAACTTGACTCGGCCTCCTTTGTTGTTGCTTTTTCCTTAATTAGCAGCCAGGTAATAGTGAGACACAAAACAAGCCACCACCTGTGCCCATTACACAATATCTGAAAGTAAAGAAAAGTGAAGGTCTCAGTAAGGCTGATCTCTCAGCTCACCAAAACATTTTGATGGTGCTGTAGCAGAATGAGAGCAGCAACAAGCCACGGAATTTAAAAAAAAATTAGTGTAATTAACAGCAAGAATCGATTTCTCATTAGGAAAGTGATTGGAGAGAAACTGGATGGAGTTTGCAGCCCCATTTTACCTGCTGATCTGTTTGCTTGTTTCATGTCTCATGTCTGTTTGGTTGTCATTTAATGAAGATAAGAATCAATTGAGAGAACTGAATCCTTAAAAACAGGGCTATTAAAATGAAGAGAAAAATAAGTTTAATTAGCAGTGAAAACTGGTCACTGATTAGGGAAAGGGTTAGAATGAAAACCTGCAGCCACTGCGACCCTCCAGGCCCTCAGTTCGACACCCCTGCCCTAGTGTATACCAAAATTTGGTGTCTCTCATCTCTTTTGATGGCTTTGATCCATTTTTCTTCTCCGTGCTTCATCATTTGGAAAGCTGTGAAAAATCAGGTCATTTTTGTTTTGAATTTGAACAGAGAGGGACACCGCATACGTTCTTGTTTTGAAATTCCACCATTGTTGTAATTAACAGGAAGAGTTTTCATGTTGATGAAGAAATCTGCAGGTGTTATGAAGGGCTAATTGCTCCAGGCTCTGTCAGGAGATTAATAAAATCTATCTATCTATCTATCTATCTATCTATCTATCTATCTATCTATCTATCTATCTATCTATCTATCTATCTATCATATAGTGCCCTTTCTTTCTATCTATCTATCTATCTATCCTGCCTACTATACTAAAATTAATATCTATCTATGATATAGTGCCTTTCCTATCTATCCTGCCTACTATACAAAAATTAATATCCATCTATCTATGATATAGTGCCTTTCCTATCTATCCTGCCTACTATACTAAAATTAATATCCATCTATCTATCTATGATATAGTGCCTTTCCTATCTATCTATCCTGCCTACTATACTAAAATTAATATCTACAGTGGTGTGAAAAACTATTTGCCCCCTTCCTGATTTCTTATTCTTTTGCATGTTTGTCACACAAAATGTTTCTGATCATCAAACACATTTAACCATTAGTCAAATATAACACAAGTAAACACAAAATGCAGTTTGTAAATGATGGTTTTTATTATTTAGGGAGAAAAAAAAATCCAAACCTACATGGCCCTGTGTGAAAAAGTAATTGCCCCCTGAACCTAATAACTGGTTGGGCCACCCTTAGCAGCAATAACTGCAATCAAGCGTTTGCGATAACTTGCAATGAGTCTTTTACAGCGCTCTGGAGGAATTTTGGCCCACTCATCTTTGCAAAATTGTTGTAATTCAGCTTTATTTGAGGGTTTTCTAGCATGAACCGCCTTTTTAAGGTCATGCCATAGCATCTCAATTGGATTCAGGTCAGGACTTCGACTAGGCCACTCCAAAGTCTTCATTTTGTTTTTCTTCAGCCATTCAGAGGTGGATTTGCTGGTGTGTTTTGGGTCATTGTCCTGTTGCAGCACCCAAGATCGCTTCAGCTTGAGTTGATGAACAGATGGCCGGACATTCTCCTTCAGGATTTTTTTGGTAGACAGTAGAATTCATGGTTCCATCTATCACAGCAAGCCTTCCAGGTCCTGAAGCAGCAAAACAACCCCAGACCATCACACTACCACCACCATATTTTACTGTTGGTATGATGTTCTTTTTCTGAAATGCTGTATTCCTTTTACGCCAGATGTAACGGGACATTTGCCTTCCAAAAAGTTCAACTTTTGACTCATCAGTCCACAAGGTATTTTCCCAAAAGTCTTGGCAATCATTGAGATGTTTCTTAGCAAAATTGAGACGAGCCCTAATGTTCTTTTTGCTTAACAGTGGTTTGCGTCTTGGAAATCTGCCATGCAGGCCGTTTTTGCCTAGTCTCTTTCTTATGGTGGAGTCGTGAACACTGACCTTAATTGAGGCAAGTGAGGCCTGCAGTTCTTTAGACGTTGTCCTGCGGTCTTTTGTGACCTCTTGGATGAGTCGTCTCTGCGCTCTTGGGGTAATTTTGGTCGGCCGGCCACTCCTGGGAAGGTTCACCACTGTTCCATGTTTTTGCCATTTGTGGATAATGGCTCTCACTGTGGTTCGCTGGAGTCCCAAAGCTTTAGAAATGGCTTTATAACCTTTACCAGACTGATAGATCTCAATTACTTCTGTTCTCATTTGTTCCTGAATTTCTTTGGATCTTGGCATGATGTCTAGCTTTTGAGGTGCTTTTGGTCTACTTCTCTGTGTCAGGCAGCTCCTATTTAAGTGATTTCTTGATTGAAACAGGTGTGGCAGTAATCAGGCCTGGGGGTGGCTACGGAAATTGAACTCAGGTGTGATACACCACAGTTAGGTTATTTTTTAACAAGGGGGCAATTACTTTTTTCACACAGGGCCATGTAGGTTTGGATTTTTTTTCTCCCTAAATAATAAACACCATCATTTAAAAACTGCATTTTGTGTTTACTTGTGTTATATTTGACTAATGGTTAAATGTGTTTGATGATCAGAAACATTTTCTGTGACAAACATGCAAAAGAATAAGAAATCAGGAAGGGGGCAAATAGTTTTTCACACCACTGTATCTATGATATACTGCCTTTCCTATCTATCTATCCTGCCTACTATACTAAAATTAATATCCATCTATGATATAGTACCTTTCCTATCTATCCTGCCTACTATACTAAAATTAATATCCATCTATGATATAGTGCCTTTCCTATCTATCCTGCCTACTATACTAAAATTAATATCCATCTACCTATGATATAGTGCCTTTCCTATCTATCTATCCTGCCTACTATACTAAAATTAATATCCATCTATGATATAGTGCCTTTCCTAGCTATCCTGCCTACTATACTAAAATTAATATCCATCTATCTATCTATGATATAGTGCCTTTCCCATCTATCTATCCTGCCTACTATACTAAAATTAATATCCATCTATCTAAGATATAGTGCCTTTCCTATCTATCCTACCTACTATACTAAAATTAATATCCATCTATCTATCTATGATATAGTGCCTTTCCTATCTATCCTGCCTACTATACTAAAATTAATATCCATCTATCTATCTATGATATAGTGCCTTTCCTATCTATCTATCCTGCCTACTATACTAAAATTAATATCCATCTATGATATAGTGCCTTTCCTATCTATCCTGCCTACTATACTAAAATTAATATCCATCTATCTATCTATGATATAGTGTCTTTCCTATCTATCCTGCCTACTATACTAACATTAATATCCATCTATGATATAGTGCCTTTCCTATCTATCCTGCCTACTATACTAAAATTAATATCCATCTATGATATAGTGCCTTTCCTATCTATCCTGCCTACTATACTAAAATTAATATCCATCTATCTATCTATGATATAGTGCCTTTCCTATCTATCTATCCTGCCTACTATACTAAAATTAATATCCATGTATGATATAGTGCCTTTCCTATCTATCCTGCCTACTATACTAAAATTAATATCCATCTATGATATAGTGCCTTTCCTATCTATCCTGCCTACTATACTAAAATTAATATCTATCTATCTATCTGTGCCTTCTCTCTCTCTCTCTCTCTCTCTCTCTCTCTCTCTCTCTCTGTAGCTTTAGTAATTCTTTTCTATTTTGCTGTCAAGTGTTTTCCAACAGATTTGTCAAAGTTCGTTCCTTTTTTTTTTTTTTTTTTGTTATTGTAATTGTGCCAGCTGATGTATGCTGGCATTGTGCTTGGATCAGTTCTTGTCAAGTGGGCCTCCACACAGGGAGGAACCGGGAAGCGAACCCACAATCTTCCACAGTGCAAAGCAGCAGCACTACCACTGCGCCACCTGTGATTTTCCATGGTGATGGTTTTTCTCTTCTTTACTGTATCACCAGCACTTGCATCAGATTTGTGTTTCAGAGACATTCTTGAAGGGTGAAGACAAAAGGTTAAGATGAGCTCCTCTGCATAGCACGGTACACGTCATCAGAACAGGATGGCACCCCTCGTCAGCACGTCTGGTGTACTGACGAGACACAACATCCTGCTATGTGTGTAACAGTACAAGCAGGTTTGCTATTGAGAATGAATGGCAGCAGCGACGGGCGGTTCATCACCAGCTCACCTCACAGTCACCTCCACTACAGTATGCTGCCTGCACCGTCCACCCACCAAGAACAAACACGGTGCGGCCAAAGGCGGGTAGTGAATCGCCCAACCCCAATTCAACAGGCAGCCATCCGAGGCACACTACAATGCTACCCCCGGCCGCCCCGTTCACCTTCGATGGCCTCCATTCGGCCACAACCGGGTCACCGCTTGCAGCATTACCAGCCGCCCATAGAGAACGAACAGGGCAGCTGTGTGTGGTGGGTGGGCAGTGAAACCGCTTGCCACCAGGAGCCGCCCGAGGGACACTACACTGCGCGGGCAGCGAAATTGCCCCCCTCCAGCCTCCATCCAGCCACCGCTTGCAGTATCCCCAGGCCGAAGATGACAGAGCGGCAGTTACTGAGGCACATGCGTCGCAGCTCCGGCCCCGTTCGTAAGTCGTAGGTCGGATGTCCGTAACCTGGGGACTACCTGTACTCCATAATTCAGGACATTTATATGACCTAACATTCTGTTAGCCTTCTTAATAACTTGTGGACATTATTTGGATGTTGATTAAGTGGTGAGTCAACTGGTTCACATGTCCAAGTCTGGCCAACTCGGGCTATGCCAGTGTTAAACGTCCATAAACATACTCTATAATTGGAGCAAGAACCCAGTCCTGGCAGGAGTTTCGCTTTTCTTACAGAACAGAGAAACTCCAAAACTAGGCTAAAAGAGATCCCTAGTTTGTATGATTGACTATCCTGACTTTTGATTGTAAAGATGCTACACGAATTGTGTCCTCGCCCACTTTGTAATGGCACCAGTCATTAAAGGGTGCAGGAGCAAAACTAATATGCCAAAAATATAAATGCATGTTGGAATAATTCAAATTTAAATTTCTGTTTTATCAAAACTGAGAGAAGCAGAATCCAGGCTTCATATGATCAAGCCTGAAATGAGGGAATGTCTATTGTGGTTATTTTTCATCAATCAATGGATAGTTTAAGTGGCACCATCACCAGTATACACCATCATAGGACACCTAACTGGGCTCACACTTTATAGTTTATGTCATTAACAGTTTCTTTTGCAGATTTACTCTTATTTGTGGTGGCTCTGAGGCTAGGGATCTGCACTGGCAATCAGAAGGTTGCCAGTTCAAATCCCGTAAAATGCCAATAGGGACTCAGCTCTGTTGGGCCCTTAACCTGCAATTGCTGAGCGCTTTGAGTAGTGAGAAAAGCGCTATATAAATGCAAAGAATCGTTATTACAGTCAACCCTTGATATACGACCGGCCTGACATGCGAACAACTTGATTTACGACCAAAATTTTTGTTTTGATTTGCGACCAACGTCTTGCGTTACGACCCGAATGCGGTCACGTGTATCCGCTTGTGCGATTGTAAACAAACAACCGAGAGCGTTCGCAAGCGTCAGTCGGAGCCCAGATACATGTGTTTGTGGACGTAATTTCGGTCAGTGCAGTGATTTATATAATTTATTTCGATAATTGCTAAGGAAGGAAGAGAAGGTAATGAAGGTAAAGAAAGCGATCAGAATCGAAACGAAGAAGGAAATTGTGTGGAAATATGAGAGTGGCGTTCGTGTGACCGATCTCGCTAATATGTACAGCATGTCGAAATCCACCATCTCGACAATTTTACAAAGAAAAGATTTGTATAAGGAGGCTCCTTCCAAACAATAACCACCTTCCATTTCATTCTCCTCCTCCTCCCTTCCTGTAACCCAAAGATGTCAAATTAAATGGTGAGTACAGTATGAAATTGTTGTTTCTGGTAGGCTAGACACTTTTTTTTTTTTTTATAACTTTTTGGTTAGTACATTAGAAAAATTATTGGTGTTTTGGTAAATTATGCACATTATACAACCATTTTTTATTATGAAAAGGTTAAGTAAGTGTTGCTGTGGGAGGTTCGGAATGCATTGTGGGTATTTCTGTTATTTCTTATGGGAAAAATAGTCTTGACTTACAACCAACTTGAGTTACAACCAGCCCTCGCGAACAAATTGAGTTCATAAGTCAAGGGTCCACTGTATTTTAAACTAAATCTGTACATAGCGTGTTATGCTGTTACTCTGTCTTTGAAATTTTATAGGCTTCCATGATCCCATTGTGACTGGCATAGTGAACAATAAATGGAGGAGGAAAGGTGTAGGGTACACATACAGTTGCCAATTGGTGGCGAGGTTTCAAGAACAGCGTTATTTATAAAGTAAGTTTTTAAAAACGACATGCATTGAAACCAATGTGAATGTTGCTTCCTACTCCGGTGCTGTTCTTAAAGTACAGTGCTAGGCCACTTGATGACGGACTGGTGTTCGTTTCTGCTGTACAGTAAGCCCAATGTTTCTGGGTGAAGCTCGGGATTAAGCAGCTCTAAAAATGTTGTTTGTGATTTGTTTAGTTAGAGCTGAATATATGCCTGCAAATTTTAGACTTTTTAAAGTCTAAATGAGTGTCTGTTAATTGAAAAATGTACCTTCACTAAGCTATAAGAGGATTAAGTCTGATTGTTTGTCTGTGCCAAATGATCAGCTGCCATTTTTCTCCTACCTGTTTACCTCCAATTGTGGCACTGTAGCATAAAAAGTCATTTTAGAAAAACAGAAAAATAAATTAATTTAGCTGATGCTTTTATCCAGAGTGACCTGCAAAGTGTCAGCGAGTAGAATGGCATTCTTGTTGCATTTTATTATTGCCCTTTATGTTCACCAACGGGTGGCACAGTGGGTAGCGCTGCTGCCTCGCAGTAAGGAGACCTGAGTTCAGTTTGCATGTTCTCCCCGTGTTCTCTCCAGTTTTCTCCCACAGTCCAAAGACATGCAGGTTGGGTGCATTGGCGATCCTAAATTGTCCCTGGTGTGCGCTTGGTGTGTGTGTGTGTGCCCTGCCTTGTGCCCTGTATTGGGTGGGATTGGCTCCAGCAGACCCCCCGTGACCCTGTAGTTAGGATATAGCAGGTTGGATGATGGATGGATGTTCACTAACATTTACAGGTACATGGTGGTGTCCATGCTGACATGGCTCCTGCTCAGTTTGGGGCAGCAGGGCACTATAGAAGGGGCATATTTATCGCATGCTACCTTAGAACGGCAAAAGGTGTTACTAAAAAGACTTGGTCCATCTAGTAGAGTCGATTGTTTGCTGAAGTCCTATTAAAGCACTATTTGATAAACCTAATGGAGTAGCCATTTGATAGATAGATAAATACTTTATTAATCCCAAGGGGAAATTCACATTCTCCATACTGATACAAAAACAATATTAAATTAAAGATTGATAATAATGCAGGTAAAAACAGACAATAACTTTTTATAATGTTAACGTTTATCCCCCCCCTCCCCCAACCCCGGGTGGAATTGAAGAGTCGCATAGTTTGGGGGAGGAACGATCTCCTCAGTCTGTCAGTGGAGCAGGACGGTGACAGCAGTCGTGAAGACATGTAAATATAACGTCTTTTTGGTATTCTTTGTATTACAGTGTATGTGAATCTTCTGAACTGAGTCTTAACATAACTCCATGTATGATTGCTAGAAAAGTGGAATATTTTGTCTGCATAGCATTCATTGCGATAAACGCTCGTAATTATGGCAGCATCGTTACCTCTTTCAATGGAGATGTCCAGGAAATTTAATGAATCGGTTCATTTCTTTTTCCATGGTGAACTGAATTGCAGGGAACACGCAGTTAACTGGGACATGGTGCAAAATAGCAACATTCCTGGCTAATACCAAAAGTAATAATAATAAAATTTCATTTGTATAGCGCCTTTCCCATGCACAAGAGTCTCATAATGAAACAGCAGGTGTACGTAACACTGGATAACAGAGATTTCCTAAACAGAACATTAAAGCCAATAGAGACAGGATATACAAAGCCATTAAATACAATAAACCAGAGTAAAATACTAAATTCAATACTAAAAGAAAGCCTAACAAATAACGTCATTTGTGATCTAACATGTGCACAAATTACAGTGAGTATTTGGACAGAGAAGACTGAAATAGGAGGCAGAATGTCCGGTTAAGTTAGAAGCCCTCCTAAATAGATGAGTTTTAAGTTGTTTTTTAAAAGAATGAATGGAGTCAGCTGATGAAATTAATTTAGGAAGTTCATTCCAAAGTTCGGGCGCCTTGGCACTAAAGGCCTTGTCACCCACGGAGTGCAGGTTAGTGTGGGGCACAGCAAGATTACCAGAATCAGAGGACCTTAGTGAGTGGAACAGGAGCAGAGCGATGGAGACGATCACTGATGTAGTCCGGTGTGAGGCCATTTAAAGCTTTGTGGGTGGTTAATACAATTTTATATTCAATCCTGTAAGACACAGGGTGCCAGTGGAGGCGAAGCAGGATGGGTGCTACATGCTCGCTGTTGTTGGTCCGTGTTAGGACTCTTGCAGCAGAGAGCTGGCTGAACCACAGCTCTTCGACAGACATTTGGACATGAACCCAGTATGTGCAGGCTTATGGGCACCTGAATAATAAAAAAAGGCTTTCTGAACCAACATCCTCTGAAGCCCACCTTGTTGATCCACCCCACCCCCTCATGTGCTATGTATTGCCTTTGATTCCAGTATGTGTAATCATGTCACCCGTGTGATAATAATAATAATAATTCATTACATTTATATAGCGCTTTTCTCAGTACTCAAAGCGCTATCCACACAGGGAGGAACCGGGAAGCGAACCCACAATCTTCTTACTGCAAAGCAGCAGCACTACCATTGCGCCACCTGTGAGGACACCTGGTAGGTCATAAAAAGCTTAGGGATGGATAAAAAAAAAAAACGATTTCAAGATGTGTATTTATGCTCTCCCTTTGTGGATGACTAAGTCTATCTATACTGTATATGTTACCTAAGTAATCCACACATACAAAGAAATCAAAACAAATTTAAGTTACAGTGCATCCATAAAGTATTCACAGCACATCATTTTTTCCACATTTTGTTATGTCACAGCCTTATTCCAAAATGGATTAAATTCATTTTT
The DNA here is from genome assembly GCF_900747795.2 of Erpetoichthys calabaricus. Taxonomy (NCBI): domain Eukaryota; kingdom Metazoa; phylum Chordata; class Cladistia; order Polypteriformes; family Polypteridae; genus Erpetoichthys; species Erpetoichthys calabaricus. The sequence goes on from NC_041396.2 coordinate 302,545,354, forward strand.
TTCCTCAGAATTCTACACACAACACCCCATAATGACAACGTGAAAAAAGTTTACTTGAGGTTTTTGCAAATTTATTAAAAATAAATTGAGAAAGCACATGTACATAAGTATTCACAGCCTTTGCCATGAAGCTCCAACTTGAGCTCAGGTGCATCCCGTTTCCCCTGATCATCGTTGAGATGTTTCTGCAGCTTCATTGGAGTCCACCTGTGGTAAATTCAGTTGGTTGGACATGATTTGGAAAGGCACACACCTGTCTATAGAAGGTCCCACAGTTGACAGTTCATGTCAGAGCACAAACCAAGCATGAAGTCAAAGGAATTGTCTGTAGACCTCTGAGACAGGATTGTCTCGAGGCACAAATCTGGGGAAGGTTACAGAAAAATGTCTGCTGCTTTGAAGGTCCCAATGAGCACAGTGGCGTCCATCATCTGTAAGTGGAAGAAGTTCAAAACCACCAGGACTCTTCTTAGAGCTGGCCGGCCATCTAAACTGAGCAATCGGGGGAGAAGAGCCTTAGTTAGGGAGGTGACCAAGAACCCGATGGTCACTCTCTCAGAGCTCCAGAGGTCCTCTGTGGAGGGAGGAGAACCTTCCAGAAGGACAACCATCTCTGCAGCAATCCACCAATCAGGCTTGTATGGTAGAGTGGCCAGACGGAAGCCACTCCTTAGTAAAAGGCACATGGCAGCCCACCTGGAGTTTGCCAAAAGGCACCTGAAGGACTCTCAGACCATGAGAAAGAAAATTCTCTGTTCTGATGAGACAAAGATTGAACTCTTTGGTGTGAATGCCAGGCGTCACGTTTGGAGGAAACCTGGCACCATCCCTACAGTGAAGCATGGTGGTGGCAGCATCATGCTGTGGGGACTGGGAGACTAGTCAGGATAAAGGGAAAGATGACTGCAGCAATGTACAGAGACATCCTGGATGAAAACCTGCTCCAGAGCGCTCTTGACCTCAGACTGGGGCGACGGTTCATCTTTCAGCAGGACAACGACCCTAAGCACACAGCCGAGATATCAAAGGAGTGGCTTCAGGACAACTCTGTGAATGTCCTTGAGTGGCCCAGCCAGAGCCCAGACTTGAATCTGATTGAACATCTCTGGAGAGATCTTAAAATGGCTGTGCGCCGACGCTTCCCATCCAACCTGATGGAGCTTGAGAGGTGCTGCAAAGAGGAATGGGCGAAACTGGCCAAGGATAGGTGTGCCAAGCTTGTGGCATCATATTCAACAAGACTTGAGGCTGGAATTGCTGCCAAAGGGGCATCGACAAAGTATTGAGCAAAGGCTGTGAATACTTATGGACATGGGATTTCTCAGTTTTTTTATTTTTAATAAATTTGCAAAAATCTCAAGTAAACTTTTTTCACGTTGTCATTATGGGGTGTTGTGTGTAGAATTCTGAGGAAAAAAAATGAATTTAATCCATTTTGGAATAAGGCTGTGACATAACAAAATGTGGAAAAAGTGATGCGCTGTGAATACTTTCCGGATGTATGTGCCATAAAGTGTATGTGTGGATTACTTGAGTTGTTACCGACATCTAATGAAATTTTTATGTCAAGAGCCCCATTAGAAATGTATTTACTGAGAGAAAATGACGCATTCAGTACTCATTTTCCCCGCTGTATATTCGATGAGATTCATCTGTTGGTGTTACTTTAAAGAAAACCTTTACTGGTTTGCTAAAAATTAAATGTTTTCAAGTCCTCCACTAAACCGAAACAGCAAGGATATGGGAGATGCGTTTTGGGGTTTGTGCAGTACGGCCTTAAAGATGACGCTTTCCTGTATGGATTTAAATGTGAGTGGTGTCTAATAAATGAGCCTTCCCCTTTTAAGAGACTTTACCCAGAGGATATGAAGAAGCTGTGTCTTGGGTGGTTTGCATGGCAGTGGCAATGGATATCAGTGAGCGAGAGAACAAAGCCATACTTTGAGGTGAACACCTGCAGTTTAATGTATTTGAGCAGCGGAGTGATATTGTTACAATGGGAAAGGGCCACATGAGTTCAGTTTCATTATTTAGTAGTCCGTTTGTTAAAGTTTCAGTCGGAAAGCTGTATAGAATTACATTATACTGGTATCTAATGAAACCATCAAAGTTTTCAGTTAAAGTCTGATATGAATTTTAGGCCATTCTGCCCTCTCCAATTTCCACTTACAATGTTTTTCAAATACAATGCAATTTATTTTTGTATAGCACCAAAATTACACAAGAAGTGCCGCAATGGGCTTTCAGTAGTCATAGCAGCCATTTTCTTCACAAGTACATGTGCTTTAGGAGATGATTGTCAGAACATGTAGCTTAGGAAAAGCACCATTAGTTGTTCCTTATGGACATTGTGCCCAGACTGGTGGTGGTGGTGGTGTCAGGCTGTCATATAATATTCTCACTGTGTAGTCTTGGTCACCATGCAAAACAGACATAAAGTGCATCCAAGTGTATCCTAGGAGTGAAGGGTGAGCTGAACTCTGACCGGACAAGGGATTTAAAAGTCATTTAGTCAAAATGGTTACGCAGTAATCTTGTCAAGATGTTCAGAATGCTCAAAGGCGTCAAAGTTGGATCCACCAGATTTTTGATTCTTGTTAATTTGTGAATCTTATACTCCATCACCTAGTGCAGACTAAGAAGAACTGCATTTAAGTTATAATCTAGGTCAGGGTCTCCAACCTTTTTTTCCCCTGAGAGCTACTTTTACAAAATTAAAATGGCCGAGAGCTCCTCATGTTTATTCTCATAGCTTAACCCATCCATCTGTCCATCCATTTTCCAACCTGCTGAATCCAAACACAGGGTCACGGGGGGTCTGCTGGAGCCAATCCCAGCCAACACAGGGCACAAGGCAGGAACCAATCCCGGGCAGGGTGCCAACGCACCGCAGGACACACACAAACCAAGCACACACACTAGGGACAATTTAGAATCGCCAGTTCACCTAACCTTCATGTCTTTGGACTGTGGGAGAAAACCCACGCAGACACGGGGAGAACATGCAAACTCCACGCAGGGAGGACCCAGGAAGCGAACCACAGGTCTAGATTAACCCAAACAAACTGAATAAGCTTGTGTTGCCTGAACATTTACAAAATTCTGGTGTCCACAACTCACATTTTGCATTAAAACATCACAAAAAAATATTGAGTTCACCTACAGTGTAAGTCTGTATGCATTTCCTAGTGTATCTCACACCATTGAATTGAAACACGAGTGCTGTCAAAACAGAACAATGCAATTCCAGATCCACAGATCTAACTTATCAGAATCCGAATCTCTTTATTGTCATTGTAACAAATACAATGAAATTAGGTGCAGTCTCTGCAGTGTCAAAATATAAATAAAATAGAATTAAAAAAAGGATAAGAAGAAATGAGGTAGAACACAAACATTCAACATAAGACCTTACATGAACACTATGGCAGAAGATGTCGTCTATTGCACTGCTGCATTGGAGGTGATGAGGTGGCATTCAGTGCCCAGATGGCAACAGGGTAGGAACTGTCATTCAGTCTATGAGTCTTTGTTTTGATGCTCCTCTGTCTTCAGCCTGATGTCATGAGCGGGGTGTGAGGAGTCTTTCAAGATGTTTTCTGCTTTCCTGAGGCAGCGAGAGCCGTGCAGTTCATCCAGAGAGGGGACATTCACTTGTCATTTTGTCACATGTCACTGTGTCACTTTATTCACATGTGTGACGTGTTGTTTAGTTAGTCAGATGACTGGCACTGAGGTGTCTGGTGGAGTGGAGCCACTGAGGTTCACTCTGATGGAGTCATTTCAACGTCAGTCTTGTTCTGAACTTTGACTTCATGACATTCCTGTCAGACTCACAGAGGTATGGAGACCCAAACAAAGCAGACATTTTCACATTTCAGCTTGGTGAAGATTCTTAAAGTTATCAGGCTCCACTAAGCTCCAGAAATGCTGTTGAGACTTTAACTGCACATTATTTTGAAGGTTTACTAATATATAAAATCCAATGTCCGTCTGCTTTTCACGAGAGAACTACTTAACGGATTTTGATCTGGTTTTTTTTCTAGAATTTGCTTGAACATTCCATTTGATTTTGCGACTTCTCTCATTGCGCTAAGAATCAGAGTTTGCTTGCGGTGCCGATGTATTTGCGCAAATCCATGAAACACTTGGGGTATCTGCTGAGCACCAGAAACCCGGCTTTGTATCAGAAGTGTTCAAGTTCAAAATGGAGGCAAATGGATATTGCAGAAAATGAATAAAAGTAACACTATCTACATTGTTATTGTGGGCTGTGTTTGTGTTTCTAAACGACCAGCGACTTTCATCATAAACCCTTATAGGCTCAAGTTCATGAGTAAAATAATAATAATTGTAATGTAGAAAACAGATTCTTGCTGCTGTGAAATTTTTAATTTTGTGTAGAGTGACCCATTTTAAAATGTGCTGAGGTACAGTATATGGTAGTAGGCTTTATACCATCATACACTGCATACATCATTTGCTGTTGTGACTTTTTTCCTCCCTCACTCACTCACCAGCTTCGGGTCGTAGTCCTTAACTCCGCTCAGCTAGCGAACGAGAGAACAATTGAAGTCAACTTTTGTTTGAGATTTAAAATAAAGTGTTACAGTGGACCCTTGACTTATGAACTCAATTCGTTCACGAGGGCTGGTTGTAACTCAAGTTGGTTGTAAGTCAAGACTATTTTTCCCATAAGAAATAATAGAAATACCCATAATGCATTCCGAACCTCCCACAGCAACACTTACTTAACCTTTTCATAATAAAAAAGGGTTGTAAAATGTGCATAATTTACCAAAACACCAATAATTTTTCTAATGTACTAACCAAAAAGTTATAAAAAGTGCCTAGCCTACAAGAAACGACAATTTCATACTGTACTCACCATTTAATTTGACATCTTTGGGCTGCAGGAAGAGAATGAAATGGAAGGTGGTTATTGTTTGGAAGGAGCCTCCTTATACAAATCTTCGTAAAATTGTTGCGATGGTGGATTTCGACATGCTGTACATATTAGCGAGATCGGTCACACGAACGCCACTCTCATATTTCTGCACAATTTTTGATCGCTTTCTTTACCTTCGTTACCTTCCTTCCTTAGCAATTATCGAAATAAATTATATAAATCACTGCACTGACCGAAATTACGTCCACAAACACATGTATCTGGGCTCCGACTGACACCTACGAACGCTCGCAGCTGTTTGTTTACAGTCGCACAAGCAGATACACGTGACCGCATTCATGATGTTGGTCGTAAATCAAAATAAAAATATTGGTCGTAAATCAAGTTGTTCACGTCAGGCCGGTCGACTGTACTTAGGTCTTGATGAGTTTGAGTCCGGATATTCTCTTATTGAAAAGAGAGATTGCAATTCAGATTGTGGATCCTGATATGATTTTTTTTTTTTTTTTTGGAAAGATCGCCCCACCCCTAATTTGACTAATCAAGTTTTCAAATTTATGTTAGGATTCATTAATCCTTTGGTGAGCTACTTGGAAAAGGGGGGCTGCGATCAAGGTGTTGGAGACCCCTGATGTAGATGGTGCTTATCCACACCAAGGGTCATGGGCAATGTTCCCTCTAAGCTGAGTGCATGAGCAATTGCTCACATGAATTCAGAGCGTTGCTCATACTTCCCGCACGATTGCTCATTCTGATGGCATCGCTCGTACTTATCGCTCGATCGCTCACTCCGACCGTCGGAGTTGGTGCTCATAAATTTTTGGCTTAAACAAAATGTCGCTCATAAACAATGTTTTTTGCTCACTATATGCTACTCCTTAGAGGGAACATTGGTCATGGGAATTCGGAACAAACTATGGAGTACAGTGATCCCTCACTATATCACGCTTTGACTTTCACGGCTTCACTCTATCGTGATTTTTTTCTCATACACGCTTACGTCACTACGCATGCACTTTCTGAGAACTTTTATCTAAGCCCCACGATGGCTCCTAAACGTGCTGCTTTTTCTAAGCCTTCTGACAATGAAACTAAGCGCCGGAGGAAGATGCTTACCATCCAGGAGAAGGTGAAACTCTTGGATATGATCAAAGATGGCAACACCCTACAAAAGCCTCCTCACGCATATGAAAAGACAGCGCCAGCAACTGCCTATCAAGATGTTCTTCAGCCGCGCACCTGGACACCCACTGCCTACTCCTAGTACTCCTTCAGCGGAAGAAGACAACGACGCACCTGCTGAAGATACTGCACCACCTTGTCACGCTTGGGTCACAGATTTGCACAGAGACACAGGAGGTTGTAGAAAAAAAAGAACTTTATTCAAAGCACTGCAAACAAACATTTGTCTCTTTTCAAAAGTTTAAACGTGCTCCGTGACAAGTCAGAGATGACAGTTCCGCCACGAGCAGAGAATGTCTGAGAGAGAGAAACAAAACGACCAATTCCAAAGCTGAGAGGCGCTGCACAATACTTTTAAGTAAGCGGAGTACAGTAATCCCTCCTCCATCGCGGGGGTTGCGTTCCAGAGCCACCCGCGAAATAAGAAAATCCGCGAAGTAGAAACCATATGTTTATATGGTTATTTTTATATTGTCATGCTTGGGTCACAGATTTGCGCAGAAACACAGGAGGTTGTAGAGAGACAGGAACGTTATTCAAACACTGCAAACAAACATTTGTCTCTTTTTCAAAAGTTTAAACTGTGCTCCATGACAAGACAGAGATGATAGTTCAGTCTCACAATTAAAAGAATGCAAACATATCTTCCTCTTCAAAGGAGTGCGCATCAGGAGCACAGAATGTCAGAAAGAGAGAGAAAAGCAAACAAATCAATAGGGCTGTTTGTTTTTTAAGTATGTGAAGCACCGCCGGTACAAAGCTGTTGAAGGCGGCAGCTCACACCCCCTCCGTCAGGAGCAGAGAAAGAGAGAGAGAAAAACAAACAGTCAAAAATCAATACGTGCCCTTCGTGCTTTTAAGTATGCGAAGCACCGTGCAGCATGTCGCTTCAGGAAGCAGCTGCACAGAAGGTAGCAACGTGAAGATAATCTTTCAGCATTTTTAGACGAGCGTCCGTATCGTCTAGGTGTGCAAACAGCCCCCCTGCTCAATCCCCCTACGTCAGACACAGAGAAAAGTAAGCTGGGTAGCTTCTCAGCCATCTGCCAATAGCGTCCCTTGTATGAAATCAACTGGGCAAACCAACTGAGGAAGCATGTACCAGAAATTAAAAGACCCATTGTCCGCAGAAATCTGCGAACCAGCAAAAAATCCGCAATATATATTTAAATATGCTTACACATAAAATCCGCGATGGAGTGAAGCCGCGAAAGGCGAAGCGCGATATAGCGAGGGATTACTGTACCACGTGAGAGGTTTATCGCGCGTTAGCGCAAGTAAGAAGGGTAAGGAGCAATGTGAAGGTAGACTGTCTGCTGTTTCAGGGGTTTTCCCAGGGGCGTCTGTGTCCCCTGAGGGTGCGATCAGCGCTCCAGCTTACCACCTGAAGACTCTCCTACTGAGCTCGTGCCTTCATAGGTTAGTGGGTGTGTGTAAGAACTGTGTGTGTGTAATTAAATGTACAGTACAATAATAATATATTTGTAATGTCTAATATGTCTTATTTTCTCTTATTTTGTCTAATATATTGAGTAATACGAGTGTAATGGTGACTAAAGGGTGTTATTTCATTTCTAGAGGGCTCTAATAATGTTAAAAAATGTATTTAGAAGGTCGTAAACAGGTTTTCTATACTCTAACTGCGAAAATATTCGATTTATAAATAAAGAATCCTACTTTGTGAAAATTCATTTTATGGCGGTAGAGTCTGGAACAGATTAACTGTGATAAACGAGGGTTCTCTGTATCTGCATGAGACCACTGCGACATCTGAGATATCCGTGAACCTAATAAGCACCCTGTGAAGTTTGAGTAAATTGCCTCCTCCTGTTCTTTTGTCCACCTTCTTGCGTTCCAAGATTGTTTTCGTGACTCCCCATCGGCCGCTAGGTGGCCACACTGCCAGGTTTGGTCCCATTAGAATTCTCTGCTCTTAACCTCGAGCTTTTCAGTTTAGTCTTCCTGCTGTTTAACCTGACAGGTCTTGCTGAGATGGGTTTCAGCTTCACCCGATTTCGTTTGGTAGGAAAGGTGAAAGCAAAATGCCAGTATTAGCCTCAGAAGGGGTTGGGGTTGGGATTGGGGGGGGGGTGTTAGGCCCAGAGGTTAATTCACTGCCCTGAGGTCTATGGCCCATTAAGAATGAGAAGTGTTGCCAGAGGCCAGAGGTGGAGTTGATGAATGCGAAGTTGCTGGCGTTCTGATAGGGGTAATTTCAGTTTGACAGGGGCAGGCGGCCTCATGAATCAAAATGTGTCAGGGAGCTGCTAAAGATGGAGGGCAGCTTATTGTTGGTGCTGACACGGTGCGAGGAGCGGGGGCCCTGGCTGGGGTCAAGTGTGACAGATCACTTGTGCAATGTTGATTTAGTGGCTGTGCACTCGAGGGAGGGAGGGAGGGGGTTGGCGATGCTGTTCGTGGAGTCCGAAATGTGCTGCTGCTGTTAAACTTGGGAGCGTGTCTGAGCCCCCCGCTCCCTTCCCCCCCTACTATCTGCTGTGTGTGTGTTTTTGTCCATTTGCTTTGCCGTGTAGTTCTTTTGAGATTTGCTTATGGTTGGCTCGGCCGTGTTTTACTTTTGCTGGTCTTTTACAAATTTGTACAATTTGCAGCTAGAAAAGAGCAGGTGTAGATTCTGGAAAAATGAAATGGAGGGCCAGCTTGAAGAGCTCAAGGTTACCGGGTGAGGACGAGGCAAAAAGGCACGCGCTGCAAAGAGAAACAGAAAGGCCGACTGCTGCCTCGTGAATAATTCATTTCTTTTCCCTAATAACTTTAATTTGTAGCAGCTGTTGGCCTTGCTTTTATTTATATTCCCTGCGATTTTGATTAGAATGGTATCAACATATTTCATAATGTATAATGAACAATGAGGGCAGGGCGCCTTGTGGGATGCATTATCATATTCTAATTAGAAGATATACAAAGCCTTTTGTGTTGGGATTCACATTTTAGCCAACAGGAATCAATAAAAATTCATGAAGTAATTTTCTCGGCTGCAGCATGGACGTTACGAGATGTGCGCCGCAGAGGGTTAACGGCACACTGCGGTGATTGATAGCCTTCTTCTCTTGTTGGCCCGCAGTGTGACTTGAGGGCCCATTGTTTCAAGCCGCTGATTTATGGAGATTGGTGGCTCTCTTCCAGTTTGGGCTGCACCCCGCTGTACGTGTGGCAGCCCCCCTCTGCGGCTGATGAATAATTAATTTTTAATTTGAGCAACTTTCAGCTTGGCCTTCTTTGCATTTCAGCAGCACCCGTCCTGTTTCTCTCTGTGGATTACAAGGGCCTCGATGAATGGGTGGGTGGTTTGGTCCCCCTTTCTTTCTTTCTTTCTTTTTCTTTTCTTTCTTTTTTTTTCTCCGCTCTTTCTCTACGACACTACTGAAGGTTGTGACCTCTGCTCCCTGACCTGGAATTTGTAGGGTTTGTCTTGTTGACAATGCAGTGGAGTCTTCTGTTTGCAGAGGGGTCTTATGTCCCCAGATAACCTTTCGCAGTCCTTTCCATTTTACTTCAAATCCACATTCAGGGCAGCATCAGTCACAATTGAACAAGCTTTATGGACTGAACAGCGGTCTGCCATTGTCCGCCAAACGTTTGTTGTAACATCGGACCACTGGCTGGATGGAGATTGCGAAAGTCAACACGTCCTTGATTTTCACATTTCCTCTGTTATTTGAATCCAATGCGTAAAGAATAATCGATCCATTAATTAAAGTTACTGATGACGCACTGGCACCTCTGTCTTTTGGCACTTCTGCTTGGTGGAGTCTATGTACTCTTTAAAACCCGGAGTTTCGACCTCCTAGTCCGCAGTACTAGGGTGTCGTACCGTGTTAGCCATTATGAATGTAGTGAGAAGTCGAGCAAAATGACCCCTTTTATAGGTTAACTAAAAAGATTACAATATGGAAGCTTTCAAGGCCTCTCAGGCAAAGATGTCATCCTAGTGAACCTCCCAGTCCAAGAGGCTCCTGTCAGATCGGCTTGTGGTGTAAGTGTGAACGGTGCGAGAGATCCCTGTGGTGGATCACACGTTCCTTGGTTTGCCTGTAACCCTCGCTTTTGTAAGGCGTCTTCACAAAACACACGGACTTTGCTTACATAAGATTTTTTTTTTCTTTTAAATCCATCAAACTCCGTTAATTAGTAGCTAGGTGGCTAAGACACTGGGCTTTAAGCCACAAGGCTGCCATTTCAATCCTCTTCCAAGTCACTTAACCTGCCTGAGCTTAGTAAAAAAAAAAACAAAAAGCAAGGAATTTCTGTTAAAGCTGTCTGCAAAAAAATCCGAAATGTTCTTATTCAGTGGGCGCTTTTGATATTTTTCAAATCGGATCAATTTTCTTTACAATTATGATAGATTAATTTCCCCCATGACATTGTGCTCTGAAGTGAAGCATTTTTTTTAAATCGCTTTATGATGGAGGTAAAGCACATTGGGGTTCAGCATTAAAACAAAAGCCTTGAAAATGACAGAATATGTTCATTGTTCAGGCAGAGTGTTACCAAGTGCATACAGTATAGCATCTGTAAATACAGTGGAACCTCGGGTCACGACCGTAATTCGTCCCAAAACTCTGGTCGTGACCCGAAGTAATTTCCCCCATAGGATTGTATGTAAATACAATTAATCTATTCCGGACCGTACAAACTGTATGTGAATAATTTCTTTTAAAGATTTTTAAGCACACGAATAGTTTTCTCTGTTCAAGGTTTTTTCAGTGAGATTCAATGTTTTTACATTTAGTTTACTATTACGCTGTGCATTCTATGGAATAATTAACTACCACTGCAATAGTTCGCACCATAGGGCTACCAACCGCTGGCCAAAAACACGAGTCTTTAAGCACAGGGAAAAACGTGAACATTTGAAAAATCCGTAATTTAATAAACCACCAAGAAAAGTAACATTGTAACAATGCACACTACGAACCGATCGCTGTAAACAGAAGTGAAGGTTAAAATCCAGTAGAAAAAAGTCTTCATTAAATACGAGGTTAAAACAATGGCATGAAGCAGTCTCTTTAAAAACAAGCCCGGTGTATTCTTTAACTGCCTTCTCGGCCTTACACGGCCGGCCCTCTCTCTTGAGCACGCGTGTCTGTCTCGTGTGTGTGTGTGTCTCTGTGTCTGTCTCTCTCTCTCGCGCGCGTCTGTCTCTCTCTCTCTCTCTCTCTCGTGTGCGTCTGTCTCTCTCTCTCTCTCTCTCTCTCTCTCTCTCTCGTGTGCGTCTGTCTCTCTCTCTCTCTCTCGTGTGCGTCTGTCTCTCTCTCTCTCTCTCTCTCGCGCGCGTCTCTCTCTCTCTCTCTCTCTCTCTCTCTCGTGTGCGTCTGTCTCTCTCTCTCTCTCTCTCGTGTGCGTCTGTCTCTCTCTCTCTCTCTCTCTCTCTCTCTCGCGCGCGTCTGTCTCTCTCTCTCTCTCTCTCTCTCTCTCGTGTGCGTCTGTCTCTCTCTCTCTCTCTCTCTCTCTCTCGTGTGCGTCTGTCTCTCTCTCTCTCTCTCGCGTGCGTCTGTCTCTCTCTCTCTCTCTCTCTCGTGTGCGTCTGTCTCTCTCTCTCTCTCTCGTGTGCGTCTGTCTCTCTCTCTCTCTCTCTCTCTCTCTCTCTCTCTCTCGTGTGCGTCTGTCTCTCTCTCTCTCTCTCGTGTGCGTCTGTCTCTCTCTCTCTCTCTCTCTCTCTCTCTCTCTCTCTCGTGTGCGTCTGTCTCTCTCTCTCTCTCGTGTGCGTCTGTCTCTCTCTCTCTCTCTCTCGTGTGCGTCTGTCTCTCTCTCTCTCTCTCTCTCTCTCTCTTGTGCGTCTGTCTCTCTCTCTCTCTCTCTCTCTCTCTCGCGTGCGTCTGTCTCTCTCTCTCTCTCTCTCTCTCTCTCTGCACAGGGAGAGACTGAGCACGTGCAGAAATCATCAGCGCGCACAAACCAGAAGGGAAACTGGCTTGTTCGTATACCGAGTGTGTGGTCGTGAACAGATGCAAAAGTTTGGTGAACTTTTTGGTCGTAACCCGATTTGTACGTGTTCAGAGACGTTCGTGACCCGAGGTTCCACGGATGTATGGAGTATCGGTGTCATTTTAGGGAGGGGTAAAAAGCAAAAAAAAAACAAATTTGTAAGATTCGCCCATTTTTAAAGGCCATCCACTTAATCTAACTCTTCCTATCTGACAGCCTTTTGGCACCAAAGCACTGTTTCCTCAAGCATACACTTCTAATCTCAAAATATCATCATCATCATCAATTGCCATTATTGAATGTTGATACCCAGGTAGGAATTGCTGGTTCAGTTCTGTAGATAAGGCTCGGGATCTGCACTGGCAATCAGAAGGTTGCCGGTTCGAATCCCGTAAATGCCAATAGCGACTCTGCTGTGTTGGGACCTTAACCTGCAATTTGAGTAGTGAGAAAAGCGCTATATAAATGCAAAGAATCTTATTTAAAGAATAACTAACTATATGGCAATTATTGGGAAAAAAAGTCACACTTCCAGTTACTCTGTCTTTAGGCTTCCATGCATAATCAGCCCAGGAAACAAAATGTGATGAATGGAATTTAATTCACAGCACATGAACTAAACATTTTTAGCAGGTGACGAGTATTGTTCAGCCATCTCCTGGATTCAGTGTTAAAACATGCAGTTATCTGTGGCTAACCACACTGAGACCAATCGATCTGTAAATACACAGGGAGAACATGCAAAGTCAATGCAGGCCCTGGCGCTGTGGGGCAGGAGTGACCGCTCTGTGCTAACATTTTGAGGACACTAAACTTACAAACTTTTTAACCCGACTAAAACTAAATGTAGGCCTATTATGTCTGATTTTTATCATTGCGTGTTACAGCATCTCACAAAAGTGAGTACACCCTTTACATTTTTGTAAATATTTTATTCTATCATTTCATGGGACAACACTGAAGATATGACACTTTGACCCAATGTCCAGTAGTCCGTGTACAGCTTGTTGTAAATGTGCTGTCCCCTCAAAATAACTCGACACACAGCCATTAATGTCTAAACCACTGGCAACAAAAGTGAGTACACCCTTAAGTGAAACATGTCCAAATTGTGCCCAGTTAGCCATTAACCACCCCCCCACCACCGGTGGGTGTCATGTGACTCGCTCGTGTTACCAGGTCTCAGGTGTGTTAAATTTGATGTTCTTGCTCTCACACTCTCTCATACTGGTCACTGGAAGCTCAACATGGCACCTCAAGGCAAAGAACTCTCTGAGGATCTGACAAAAAGAATTGCTGCTCTACATGAAGATGGCTGAGGCGATAAGAAGACTGGCAACACTGAGCTGCAGCACGGTGACCAAGACCATACAGCGACAGGTTTAACAGGACAGGTCCCACTCAGAACAGGCCTCGTTATGGTCGACCACAGAAGTTGAGTGCATGTGCTGAGCGTCACATCCAGAGGTTGTCTTTTGAAAATAGACGTATGAGTGCTGCCAGCATTGCCGCAGAGGGGGGTCAGCCTGTCAGTGCTCAGACCATACACCCCCCCGCACACTGCATCAAACTGATCTGCATGGCTGTCATCCCAGAAGGAAGCCTCCTCTAAAGATGATGCACAAGAAAGCCAGCAAACAGTTTGCTGAAGACAAGCAGACTAAGGACATGGATTACTGGAACCATGTGCTATGGTCTGATGAGACCAAGATAAACTTATTGGGTTCAGATGGTGTCAAGCGTGTGTGAGGAGTACAAAGACAAGTGTGTCTCGGCTACGGTCAAGCATGGTGGTGGGAGTGTCGTGGTTTGGGGCTGCATGAGTGCTGCTGGCACTGGGGAGCTACAGTTCATTGAGGGCACCATGAAGGCCAACATGTACTGTGACATACTGAAGTAGAGCATGATCTCCTCCCTTCAGAAACTGAACATAACGACCCCAAACACACCTCCAAGATGACCCACTGCCTTGTTAAAGAAACTGAGGGTGAAGGTGCTGGACTGGCCAAGCAGGTCTCCAGACCTAAACCCTATTGAGCCTCTGTGGGGAAGGTGGAGGAGCACAAGGTCTCTAACATCCACCATCTCTGTGATGGCGTCATGGAGGAGTGGAAACCTGTGAAGCTCGTGTGAACTCCATGCCCAAGAGAGTTAAGGCAGTGCTGGAAAATAATGGTGGCCACCCAAAATATGGAGACTTTGGGCACAATCTGGACAGTTTTCACTGAGGGGTGTCCTCACTTTTGTTGTTAGACATTATTGGCTGTGTGTTGAGTTATTTTGAGGGGACCGCACATTCACACTGTGATACAAGCTGTACACGGACTACTGTACATTGGAGCAAAGTGTCATATCTTCAGTGTTGTCCCATGAAAAGATAGAATAAAATATTTACAAAAATGTGAGGGGTGTACTCACTTTGTGAGATACTGTATGCCTGTGCATGCATGATGGTGGTAGCAGCAGGCAAAATCTTTTATGAAATGCGTCATTCTGTTTGTTTTGGAGTGACGAGTATAAACTTCTGTATGCTGCTTTAGATGTGAGTGCAGGAAATAACAAAACTCCACCTGGGACGGCTGCAGCGCGCAGACAAGCAAACAGAACACCAGTCCTTACTTCAGGAAACTCGTACCAAGAATTTCTGATAAGATGGATTCCTTGCAGTCTACTTTTGGTGTCACAAGCATACCTGAGAAACCGAGAAAGAACGGCTTCACTGGTGTCTCTTGAATGTCCCTCCTCTGTTTAATTCGCGAGTGTCTGATTCACTACTTTGCTGGATTAGATTCCAGTCACGTGATTATCTATCTATCTATCTATCTATCTATCTATCTATCTATCTATCTATCTATCTATCTATCTATCTATCTATCTTATAGTGCCTTACATATCTATCTATCTATCTATCTATCTTATAGTGCCTTACATATCTATCTATCTATCTATCTATCTATGTGTTCTTCACAGTCCGCTGTTGTGTTCTGTTTTTGATTGCTATACCTTTTTGTTTCTCGCTTTACTCTTCTGCCATGAAACTGTTTGGTCAGAAACTCTCTAGACTGTTCCAGTGACATGAAGGGACATTCACACTAATGGCACTAACTAAAAATATTTTTACTATTTTTCCATATCATTTTGGAGCCATCACATTTGGAGGAGTCACAATCAGTTCCAGTTTTAGCCTGTCTGTTGAATTGAGAAAAGATTTCATAAATGTCAAAAGTGGACATTTTTCAAAATAAATACGAGCCAAATTAAATATTGGGATTGGCAAAGTGTTGGCCAAGCAATCGAGTGGCACATGGACTTCATTTTTGTAAAATGTATCTGGCTGTTGCTGCAGTTGTGCTTGAAAGTTTGTGAACCCTTTAGAATTTTCTAGATTTCTGTATAAATATGACCTAAAACATCATCAGATTTTCAGTCAAGTCCAAAAAGTAGATAAAGAGAAACCAGTTAAACAAATGAGACAAAAATATTATTCTTGGTCATTTATTTATTAAGGAAGATGATCGAATATTACATATTTGTGAGTGGCAAAAGTATATGAACCTTTGCTTTCAGTATCTGGTGTGACCCCCCTAAACGTTTCCGGTAACAGTTGATCAGTCCTGCACACCAGCTTGGAGGAATTTGAGCCCATTCCTCCATACAGAACAGCTTCAACTCTGGGATGTTGGTGGGTTTCCTCACATGTACTGCTCGCTTCAGGTCCTTCCACAACATTTCGATTGGACTTTGACTTGGCCATTCCAAAACATTCACTTTATTCTTCTTCAACCATTCTTTGGTAGAACGACTTGTGTGCCTAGGGTCGTTGTCTTGCTGCATGACCCACCTTCTCTTGAGATTCAGTTCATGGACAGATGTCCTGACATTTTCCTTTAGAATTCTCTGATATAATTCACAATTCATTGTTCCATCAATGAAGGCAAGCCGTCCTGGCCCAGATGCAGCAAAACAGGCCCATACCGTGATACCACCACCACCATGTTTCACAGATGGGATAAGGTTCTTAGGCTGGAATGCAGTGTTTTTCTTTCTCCAAACATAACACTTTTCATTTAAACCATAAAGTTCTATTTTGGTCTCATCCATCCACAAAACCTTCTTCCAAAAGTCTTCTGGTTTGTCCACGTGATCTTTAGCAAACTGTAGACGAGCAGCAATGTTTTTTTTTGGAGAGCAGTGGCTTTCTCCTTACAACCCTGCCATGCACACCATTGTTGTTGAGTGTTCTCCTGATGGTGGACTCATGAACATTAGCCAATGTGAGAGAGGCCTTCAGTTGCTTAGAAGTCACCCTGGGGTCCTTTGTGACCTCTCCGACTATTACACGCCTTGCTCTTGGAGTGATCTTTGTGGGTCGACCACTCCTGGGGAGGGTAACAATGGTCTTGAATTTCCTCCATTTGTACACAATCTGTCTGACTGTGGATTGGTGGAGTCCAAACTCTTTAGAGATGGTTTTGTAACCTTTTCCAGCCTGATGAGCATCAACAACTCTTTTTGTGAGGTCCTCAGAAATCTCCTTTGTTTGTGCCATGATACACTTCCACAAAGATGTGTTGTGAAGAGCAGACTTTGATGGATCAAAACTCAGGGTGCCCACTCACACCTGATTGTCATCCCATTGACTCGAATTTCACCTTCAAACTAACTGCTAATCCTAGAGGTTCACATACTTGTGCCACTCACAAATATGTAATATTTGATCATTTTCCTCAATAAATAAATGACCAAGTGTAATATTTTTGTCTCATTTGTTTAACTGGTTTCTCTTTATCTACTTTTAGGACTTGAGTGAAAGTCTGAAGATGTTTTAGGTCATATTTATGCAGAAATATAGAAAATTCTAAAGGGTTCACAAACTTTGAAACACAACTGTATAGGGGGGCACAGTTTTATCACTTGACCCCTCCTGTTCTTTTTTTTTTTTAATGTTCCTACCCCTTTGACCCCTCAGCTGGGTCATCATTTAAAAAAAAAAAACCAAGGTCTATTTGCTTGAATATCCCGTGATGCCCGCCTCACCGTGGGATGGCACTGACTTTCCGCCACCTTTTCCACAGGCTGAGGAGGACGAGAAGCTGAAGAAAAGAAAGGAGCGATTTGGGATTGTCACCAGTGCTGCAGGAACGACAGAAGACAATGAGGTATGTTGGCACCATGAAGGTGGAGGACAGGAGTTGAAACTTAGGAAGGGCAGACCTGGTAGATCTTCAAATAATTCGTTTTTGTTTTTTTCACCTCGGTGTAATTTCTAGGCAAAGAAGAGGAAGCGAGCAGAGCGTTTTGGGAACGTGTAGCAGTGCTGGCAGCTCCTCTTCCATTGATGCCTCCACTTGCTCAGCAGAAGTTTTGCCTTTTTAAATATATATGCGTGTTCCTTCATTTTTTGACGTTTTTTAGCAGATGTTTTTAAAAACAATTTCTAACATTTTGGTTTTCCTCCGTTTTTGCATGTTGGGCCATGTCATGATTTAGTGATGTTGCACTGTGCCATTCTAAATGCCCTGTGCAGCTCTCCGAGGGCCGTATGGGCACTGGGCAAATGAAGTGGCGTTCCAGAGCTTTGTGTACATCTCTAGTCGTGGTGGTGGCCGGTCCAGGAGATCCGAAACTGTTGTCCCAGCTGTGCTGGCTATGCATCTTTCCTTCCGTGTCATTGAACGACTGCAGCTGATCACCTACATCTGTTTCTTTGGGTGTTTGTTTTTTTTTTTACTGTTTATTTTAAGTCTGTTTTGTTTTTTTTGTTTTTTTTAACTAGATTGTCTTTTTTGGAAAATGTTTTATCAAGGAAATAAACTGTAGACCAATAACATTTTACAATAAAACGTGTGCGTGTCTTTGTTCCAAAGTCCATGTTTTACTAAAGTTCTTGTGTACTTTTGCCGCCATTTTCAGTTGGCGAGCTTGATGAACCGAATGCTCTTCATCCATTTACAGAATTTTTTTTCATTCAAGGACGGGGGTGTCCAGGGCAGCTTTACTGAGGACCAAAAGCAACACCCACCATAAATCTCCAATGCAGAGGACGGAAAACGAGGCCCAGGTACTGCACTGCACTGCACATCACAATCGTATATCCTGCTGATGGTTCACAAAGCCTTCAGTAATCTGCTTCATCCCATATCCCAGAATGCCTCTCACCTTACACTCCAAACCCTAACCTTAGATCTTCAAATGAGGGTCTGCTTAGAATTCCAAAGAAGTGGTGAGGCGAGTGGCCTTCTGCTGTTAGGCAGCTCAAATCTGAACAGCTGACTGATAGAAATTCACCAGGCTGACACGGTGGAGCACTTTAACTGCTTTTTTCGGCTGCTCCCGTTAGGGGTCACCACAGCAGATCATCTTCCTGTCCTTGTCATCTTACTCTGTCACCCCCATCACCTGCATGTCCTCTCTCAGGCCTTTCTCTTTTCCTCTTCCCTGGCAGCTCTTAGCACCCTTCTCCCAGTATACCCAGCATCTCTCTCCTGCTCTGCACATGTCCAAACCAACACAATCTCACCTGTCTGACTTGGTCACCAACCGTCCCACCTGAGCTGACCCTCTAATGTCCTCATTTCTAATCCTTGTCACACCCAATACAAATCTTAGTATCTTTAACTCTGCCACCTCCAGCTCTGTCTCCTGTGCCACCGTCTCCAGCCCATATAACATAGCTGGTCTCACTGCCATCCTGTAGACCTTCCCTTTCACTCTCGCTGATACCCGTCTGTCACAAATCACTCCTGACACTCTTCTCCACCCATTCCACTCTGCCTGCACTCTCTTCTTCACTTCTCTTCCACAATCCCTGTTACTCTGTACTGTTGATCCCAAGTATTTAAACTCCTCCACCTTCGCCAACTCTACTCCCTCATCCTCACCATTCCACTGACCTTCCTCTCATTCACACACAGGTACAAAGTCCTAACTCCTTATTAGAACATGGCTTACTCAGAGCTTCATTTTAGTGTAACCCTGATATTCTGTATACAGTGGGTACGGAAAGTATTCAGACCCCCTTCAATTTTTCACTCTTTGTTATATTGCAGCCATTTGCTAAAATCATTTAAATTAATTTTTTTCCTCATTAATGTACACACAGCACCCCATATTGACAGACAAAAAAAAGAATTTTTGAAATTGTTGCAGATTTATTAAAAAAGAAAAACTGAAATGTCACCTGGTCCTAAGTATTCAGACCCTTTGCTGTGACACTCATATATTTAACTCTGGTGCTTTCCATTTCTTCTGATCATCCTTGAGATCACCTTCATTTGAGTCCAGCTGTGTTTGATTATACTGATTGGACTTGATTAGGAAAGCCACACACCTGTCTATATAAGACCTTACAGCTCACAATGCATGTCAGAGCAAATGAGAATCATGAGGTCAAAGGAACTGCCTGAAGAGCTCAGAGACACAATTGTGGCAAGGCACAGATCTGGCCAAGGTTACAAAAAAATTTCTGCTGCACTTAAGGTTCCCAAGAGCACAGTGGCCTCCATAATCCTTAAATGGAAGACGTTTGGGACGACCAGAACCCTTCCTAGAGCTGGCTGTCCGGCCAAGCTGAGCTACCGGGGGAGAAGAGCCTTGGTGAGAGAGGTAAAGAAGAACCCAAAGATCACTTTGGCTGAGCTCCAGAGATGCAGTCAGGAGATGGGAGAAAGTTGTAGAAAGTCGACCATCACTGCAGCCCTCCACCAGTCAGGGCTTTATGGCAGAGTGGCCTGTCGGAAGCCTCTCCTCAGTGCAAGACACATGACAGCCCACATGGAGTTTGCTAAAAGACACCTGAAGGACTCTGAGATGGTGAGAAATAAGATTCTCTGGTCTGATGAGACCAAGAGAACTTTTTGGCCTTAATTCTAAGTGGTATGTGTGGAGACAACCAGGCACTGCTCATCACTTGTCCAATACAGTCCCCACAGTGAAGCATGGTGGTGGCAGCATCATGCTGTGGGGGTGTTTTTCAGCTGCAGGGACAGGACGACTGGTTGCAATCAAGGGAAAGATGAATGCGGCCAAGTACAGGGATATCCTGGACAAAAACCTTCTCCAGAGTGCTAAGGACCTCAGACTGGGCCGAAGGTTTACCTTCCAACAAGACAATGACCCTAAGCACACAGCTAAAATAACGAAGGAGTGGCTTCACAACAACTCTGTGACTGTTCTTGAATGGCCCAGCCAGAGCCCTGACTTAAACCCAATGGAGCATCTCTGGAGAGACCTAAAAATGGCTGTCCACCAACGTTTACCATCCAACCTGACAGAACTGGAGAGGATCTGCAAGGAGGAATGGCAGAGGATCCCCAAATCCAGGTGTGAAAAATTTGTTGCATCTTTCCCAAGAAGACTCATGGCTGTATTAGCTCAAAAGGGGGCTTCTACTAAATACTGAGCAAAGGGTCTGAATACTTAGGACCATGTGATATTTCAGTTTTTCTTTTTTAATAAATCTGCAACAATTTCAAAAATTCGTATTTTTGTCTGTCAATATGGGGTGCTGTGTGTACATTAATGAGGGAAAAAATTAATTTAAATGATTTTAGCAAATGGCTGCAATATGACAAAGAGTGAAAAATTGAAGGGGGTCTGAATACTTTCCGTACCCACTGTATGTATTGGATTATCATTTCTATCCTGGCTCCACACTCCATACTAACCCTAACTTTCTCTGCTGTTCTCTTTCCAGTTTTCGGTGTTGCTGATCTGTGCCCCCCACCACCTGATCAGAGCGCCATGCAGCCCCTCCATTGATGGTTTGAAGGCCAGAGGTCCACATGACCAACATCATCTAATTCTTCCACCTGAAGCCTGAAACATGATTGAGATCATTAATGTTCAGTAGAATGCCCAGTGAGCGCCGAGTGGAACCCCTGCAGATTTTGTTTGTTTTATTTCTGTCCTCCCTGGCCATCAGACCTTACTTTATTCTTTGTTAATTAGTATTGCCTAATTTTATTTTTATAATTTTTTCCTCTTGTAAAGCACTTTGAGCTCCAGCATTTGTATGACAACATGCGATAGAAATGCATGTTCACGTTGTTTTCTTCTTATCAGCTCTCCCCAAACCCACTGCAGTAGATCAGCAAAGCTGCCAACAGCCATGGGACTGAAAATGGCAGAGCTGCAGCCCAGACACGGATTTGTAGCATTCATGTGTGGCATTTCACCACCTTACAGAAACTGGGTGTAAAACCCAGCCACTGGGGGTGCACAGAAACCAGTGTGTTTCTTCACACCGGTCCCAAGCCTGGATAAATGGAGAGGGTTACGTCAGGAAGGGCATCCAGTGTGAAGTTTGCTCCTTCAGTTTTACTGTGCAGTAATCCAGTCTGTATCGTCTATTACAGGTGCTGGTCATAAAATTAGAATATCATGACAAAGTTGATTTATTTCAGTAATTCCATTCAAAAAGTGAAACTTGTATATTAGATTCATTCATTACACACAGACTGATGTATTTCAAATGTTTATTTCTTTTAATGTTGATGATTATAACTGACAACTAATGAAAGTCCCAAATTCAGTATCTCAGAAAATTAGAATATCATTTAAGACCAATGCAAAAAAAGGATTTTTAGAAATGTTGGCCAACTGAAAGGTATGAACATGAAAAGTATGAGCATGTACAGCACTCAATATTTAGTTGGGGCTCCTTTGGCCTGGATTACTGCAGCAATGCGGTGTGGCATGGAGTCAATCAGTCTGTGGCACTGCTCAGGTGTTATGAGAGCCCATATTGCTCTGATAGTGGCCTTCAGCTCTTCTGAATTGTTGCGCCTGGCGTATTGCATCTTGCTCTTCACAATACCCCATAGATTTTCTATGGGGTTAAGGTCAGGCGAGTTTGCTGGCCAATCAAGAACAGGGATACCATGGTCCTTAAACCAGGTACTGGTAGCTTTGGCACTGTGTGCAGGTGCCAGGTCCTGTTGGAAAATGAAATCTGCATCTCCATAAAGTTCGTCAGCAGCAGGAAGCATGAAGTGCTCTAAAACTTCCTGGTAGACGGCTGCATTGACCTTGGACCTCAGAAAACACAATGGACCAACACCAGCAGATGACATGGCGCCCCAAACCATCACTGACTGTGGAAACTTTACACTGGACCTCACGCAACGTGGATTCTGTGCCTCTCCTCTCTTCCTCCGGACTCTGGGACCTTGATTTCCAAAGGAAATGCAAAATTTACTTTCATCAGAGAACATAACTTTGGACCACTCAGCAGCAGTCCAAAGGCGAGACGCTTCTGACGCTGTCTCTTGTTCAAGAGTGGCTTGACACAAGGAATGCGACAGCTGAAGCCCATGTCTTGCATACGTCTGTGCGTGGTGGTTCTTGAAGCACTGACTCCAGCTGCAGTCCACTCTTTGTGAATCTCCCCCACATTTTTGTTTCACAATCCTCTCCAGGGTGCGGTTATCCCTATTTCTTGTCCACTTTTTTCTACCACATCTTGTCCTTCCCTTCGCCTCTCTATTAATGTGCTTGGACACAGAGCTCTGTGAACAGCCAGCCTCTTTAGCAATGACCTTTTGTGTCTTGCCCTCCTTGTGCAAGGTGTCAATGGTCGTCTTTTGGACAACTGTCAAGTCAGCAGTCTTCCCCATGATTGTGTAGCCTACAGAACTCGACTGAGAGACCATTTAAAGTTTCACTTTTTGAATGGAATTACTGAAATAAATCAACTTTGTCATGATATTCTAATTTTATGACCAGCACCTGTACTGTCTGGTTTGGCTCAGCCACACAACACGACTGGCACAGACTACAACGGACAGTCAGGACTGCAGCAATAATCATTGGTGCTGATCTGCCCTCCATTCAGGACTTCTACAGATCTCGAGTCAGGAAACAGGCAGAAAACATCACTGCAGGTCCATCACACCCTGCTCACAATCTTTTTCAACTGCTTCCTTCTGGTAGGCACTACAGAGCACTGTACCCCAAAACTACCAGACATATGACCAGTTTCTTCTCTCGGGCCATCACTCTCATGAACACTAAAATGATCTCCTAGCATCAGAGAGAATACTAGGTAAAAAAAATGGAGTCCAATTCCTTGTATGTGTGTATATTTGGCCAAGAAAGCTGATTCTGAGGTTTATGGATGTGGTGAGAGGGGACATGCAGGTGATGGGGGTGACAGAACAAGATGATGAGGACAGAAAGATATGGAAGAAGATGATCTGCTGTGGTGACCCCTAACTGGAGCGGCCGAAAGTAACTGGGTGTAAATGCACTGGTGACCACATTAGTTGTTCAGAACCTGATAGCAATCACATTTAATGAATGGAACTGCTAATGTGCGTTTTCTTCATGTACAACAGTCAAGTCAGTGGAAAAGTCAAAGGAATTGTGTAGGGCAGTTGGGTAAGCCCTGGCATCTGTGCAGCTTTACACAGTAAGCAGAAGTTGAGCGGCCATCTCCTTCACTCCTTTGACATTTTCCTAAAACACAAGTTCTTTTTTTTTGTCACTGTGGCTTGTCACCTTCTTGTCACTTTTTCTTGCTGGGTCCATGTCCTTTCTAACTACTGGTTAAGAGCTGCTGTTCTGCGCAGATGAACAAGACTGGATGCGTGAGACTCATTTTAATGCCAGGAGTAAATGTAATCCAGCCCTGGATATGAGACAAACGTTAAAGAGGGTCTTGGAGAAGACAAAGTGTTGTTGCTAGCTGTATGTACCGTGTGCTGACCATTCACAAAGGTCCAAATGCCAGATCCAGCCTATGGGCAATGAGTTTGACACCCCGGTCCAAGGTTTGGTGTTTGTTTTTTTTTGTTTTTTAAATCCCATAATGATAAGGCGCTAATGGTGCCAGCAGTGTGTGCAACACTGAGATGTTTTAATGGACAGAGGAATCCATCAATCCATCCATTATCCAACACGTTATATCCTAACTACAGGGTCACAGGGGTCTGCTGGAGCCAATCCCAGCCAACACAGGGCACAAGGCAGGAACAAATCTCAGGGCAGGGCGCCAGCCCACCTCAGCTGTCTATCTATCCATTATATAGTGCCTTTAATATCTATCTATCTGTCTATTATATAGTGCCTTTAATATCTAGCTATCTGTCTATCTATTATATAGTGCCTTTAATATCTATCTATCTGTCTATTATATAGTGCCTTTAATATCTATGTCTATCTATTATATAGTGCCTTTAATATCTATCTGTCTATCCATTATATAGTGCCTTTAATATCTATCTATCTATTATATAGTGCCTTTCACTTAATAATAATTCTTTGCATTTATATAGCGCTTTCCTCACTACTCAAAGCGCTCAGCAATTGCAGTTTAAGGGCCCAACAGAGCAGAGTCCCTATTGGCATCTTACGGGATTCGAACTGGCAACCTTCTGATTGCCAGTGCAGATCTCTAGCCTCAGAGCCACCACTCCTCTATCTATCTATCATATAGTGCCTTTCTATCTATTTATCATTATATAGTGCCTTTCACTCTATCTATCTATCCCATTATATCCTGAGTACAGGGTCACGGGGGTCTGCTGGAGTCAATCCCAGCCAACACAGGGCACAAGGCAGGAAACAAACCCTGGGCAGAGTGCCAGCCCACCACAGATAGAGGAATCTGTGTGTTAATTACAATTACGGACATCTTGGACTAGACAAAGAAAATTCAATTTCTAATATAGGACACACACTAATGACATCTATAAAAAAAAAATTACAACTTTAAGATGGGCACAAATGGCTTATATCATTTTAAGGTGCTTGTGTTTTGCACTTTGCTTTTGGTTTGTCACATATCATCCATTTCAAAACATGAGCCTGTGAACTGAGTGACGCCATTCTCACGTTGTCTTCTATATCCACACTGTTGGTGGCTACTCCTGGGGCTACCTGTTCTGCAAGGAACGGGGATACAGGAGTTTCAGCACCCATACGCCAACAGGCCCCTTAATGCTCCGGTTAATTTTAATGACTTTATTTCAGTGGGCACAGACTGTGGGGAAACTGACGTCAATGAAGTTAACCCAGTAGATTTCTTTTATTTAATTTGTGACTTGTATACTGTATTGAAAACTGCATTCCAGGCAGAATCCAGAAATGGGGCGACTCAAACCACCTACAACTGAACACCAGCAAAACCAAGGAGCTGGTGGTGGATTTTAGGAGGCCCAGACCCCTCATGGACCCCGTGATCATCAGAGGTGACTGTGTGCAGAGGGTACAGACCTATAAACACCTGGGAGTGCAGCTGGATGATAAATTGGACTGGACTGCCAATACTGATGCTCTGTGTAAGAAAGGACAGAGCCAACTATACTACCTTAGAAGGCTGGCATCCTTCAACATCTGTAATAAGATGCTGCAGATGTTCTATCAGACAGTTGTGGCGAGCGCCCTCTTCTACGCGGTGGTGTGCTGGGGAAGCAGCATTAAGAAGAGGGACGCCTCACGCCTGGCCAGACTGGTGAGGAAGGCAGGCTCTATTGTAGTCATGGAGCTGGACAGTTTGACATCTGTGGCAGAGCGACGGGCGCTGAGCAGACTCCTGTCAATCATGGAGAATCCACTGCATCCACTGAACAGGATCATCTCCAGACAGAGGAGCAGCTTCAGTGACAGACTGCTGTCACCGTCCTGCTCCACTGACAGACTGAGGAGATCATTCCTCACCCACACTATGCAACTCTTCAATACCACCGGGCGGGTAAACGTTAACATTATACAAAGTTACAAAGTATACCTGCATTTTTATCACTCTTTAATTTAATATTGTTATTATCAGTATGCTGCTGCTGGAGTATGGGAATTTTCCCTTGGGATTAATAAAGTATTCCCAGCACATCACTTTTTCCACATTTTGTTATGTTACAGCCTTATTCCAAAATGGATTCAATTCATTTTTTTCCTCAGAATTCTACACACAACACCCCATAATGACAACGTGAAAAAAGTTTACTTGAGGTTTTTGCAAATTTATTAAAAATAAAAAAACTGAGAAATCCCATGTCCATAAGTATTCACAGCCTTTGCTCAATACTTTGTCGGTGCACCTTTGGCAGCAATTCCAGCCAAGTCTTGTTGAATATGATGCCACACGCTTGGCACACCTATCCTTGGCCAGTTTCGCCCATTCCTCTTTGCAGCACCTCTCAAGCTCCATCAGGTTGGATGGGAAGCGTCGGTGCACAGCCATTTTAAGATCTCTCCAGAGATGTTCAATCAGATTCAAGTCTGGGCTCTGGCTGGGCCACTCAAGGACATTCACAGAGTTGTCCTGAAGCCACTCCTTTGATATCTTGGCTGTGTGCTTAGGGTCGTTGTCCTGCTGAAAGATGAACCGTCGCCCCAGTCTGAGGTCAAGAGCGCTCTGGAGCAGGTTTTCATCCAGGATGTCTCTGTACATTGCTGCAGTCATCTTTCCCTTTATCCTGACTAGTCTCCCAGTTCCCCACAGCATGATGCTGCCACCACCATGCTTCACTGTAGGGATGGTGCCAGGTTTCCTCCAAACGTGACACCTGGCATTCACACCAAAGAGTTCAATCTTTGTCTCATCAGAACAGAGAATTTTCTTTCTCATGGTCTGAGAGTCCTTCAGGTGCCTTTTGGCAAACTCCAGGCGGGCTGCCCTGTGCCTTTTACTAAGGAGTGGCTTCCGTCTGGCCACTCTACCATACAGGCCTGATTGGTGGATTGCTGCAGAGATGGTTGTCCTTCTGGAAGGTTCTCCTCTCTCCACAGAGGACCTCTGGAGCTCTGACAGAGTGACCATCGGGTTCTTGGTCACCTCCCTGACTAAGGCCCTTCTCCCCCGATCGCTCAGTTTAGATGGCCGGCCAGCTCTAGGAAGAGTCCTGGTGGTTTCAAACTTCTTCCACTTACAGATGATGGAGGCCACTGTGCTCATTGGGACCTTCAAAGCAGCAGAAATTTTTCTGTAACCTTCCCCAGATTTGTGCCTCGAGACAATCCTGTCTCTGAGGTCTACAGACAATTCCTTTGACTTCATGCTTGGTTTGTGCTCTGACATGAACTGTCAACTGTGGGACCTTATATAGACAGGTGTGTGCCTTTCCAAATCAGGTCCAGTCAGCTGAATTTACCACAGGTGGACTCCAATGAAGCTGCAGAAACATCTCAAGGATGATCAGGGGAAACAGGATGCACCTGAGCTCAATTTGGAGCTTCATGGCAAAGGCTGTGAATACTTATGTACATGTGCTTTCTCAATTTTTTTATTTATAATAAATTTACAAAAATCTCAAGTAAACTTTTTTCACGTTGTCATTATGGGGTGTTGTGTGTAGAATTCTGAGGAAAAAAATGAATTGAATCCATTTTGGAATAAGGCTGTGACATAACAAAATGTGGAAAAAGTGATGCGCTATGAATACTTTGTGAATTTCCCCTTGGCATTAATAAAGTATCTATCTATCTATTATATAGTGCCTTTCATATCAATCTATTATATATTGTATTTCTCTTTATGTGTTTTATAGTGCCTTTCATATCTACTTATTAATCTGTGTATTATAAACTGTCTTTCTGTCTATCCATGTATCATATAGTACCTTTCATATCTATCTATTATATAATGCCTTTCCATCAATCAATGTATTAGATAGTTCCTTTCGTATCAATTTATATATTATATAATGCCTTTCTATCTATCTGTCATATAGTGCCTTTCATATCTATCTATCTATTATATAGTGCCTTTCATATCTATCTATCTATCTATCTATCTATCTATCTATCTATCTATCTATCTATCTGTTTTTAAGGATTCGGTCCTCTGAATTTCTTTCTTTGTTAAATGACAACCGAACAGAAATGAGATGTGAAACGAGCCAACAGATGACCAGCTAAACTGGAATTTTAAACTCCAACCAGTTTCTTACTGAGAAGCCAATTCTTGCTGTTAATTAAAGCCATTTATTGAATATCAGGACTTGTTGCTGCTCTCCTTCTGTTGAATTTCTGTTTTTTTTTCTAAGAGGTTTTGGTGACCTGAGAGATCAGCCTTACTGAGACCTTCACCATTCTTTATTTTCAGATATCGTGTGATGGGCACAGATGAGCTGGTCATGTGGCGCCTCGTTTTCTGCCTCATTATTGTTTGGCTGCAAATTAAGGAAACAGAAACAACTAAGGGACCTGAGTCAGGTTAATTTAAATTAAGGCAAAATAAGCTAATTAGCAGCAGAAACTGGTCACTAATGAAAATTATGGTTAGAATGAAAACCTGCAGCCACTGTGGCCCACCAGGACCGGAGCTGGACACTCCTGATCTAGGACATTAGGACAATTGTGATGAAAACAGTACATTTAGCCCAACTAGCTTGTCTAAAATGACATCAAGATCACATTTGACACTACTTGGTTACGATTCCATGTGTCTCTGGATCTTTGGGTGAAGAAAAACTTTCTTGAATTTATTGTGAAGTGGCAACTGGGACCCGCTGTACTAATTATGTTCTTGATTTAAAAGGCGCTTCTCTTGATTTCACCTTCCAATTTCCATTTGCTTAAGCTGAAAAGGTTGAACTCCTTCATTCTTTCCTTATTGCTCTTACGCCTCTTAATCAGTCTTGTTTCTCTCCTCTGGACTTTATCTAGCACCGCTTTGTCTTTTTTTAGTAATATGCAGGCCACAACTGCCCACGCCACTCCAGCTGCAGCCTCACCAGTGTGTTATAACGTTTAAGGGTGACCAGCCTTGACTTCTGCTCCACCTGACATTGTATCCGTCTTTTTGATCGCTTAACAAACTTATCAAGTCATGAAGTGGAAATCCGTACCAACTTTTTAAACATATCTGGGTGAGATATAAGGATAAGTGAGATGACTAACTCTGAATAGGCTTGACTGACTAAACTGATTGCCTCATGTTTATCAAACTTCTAGCTGATGCCACAATATTTACACATCATGTTACGGCAGGACTGTCAACCACGAAGCAGCTGTGTTTTGTGTGGGACGTGGGTTAGTGGGGAGCCGGGCTCTGTGTGCAGCAACTACCACTGCAGACTTAAGTGAGTCTGCACAACATAAAGTAACATTTAGATGTGTCAATTATATACAGGACGGTAGTGAGACCAGCTATGTTATATGGGCTGGAGAAGGTGGCACAGGAGACAGAGCTGGAGGTGGCAGAGTTAAAGATGCTAAGATTTGCATTGGGAGTGACGAGGATTAGAAATGAGGACATTAGAGGGTCAGCTCAGGTGGGACGGCTGGGAGACAAAGTCAGAGAGGCGAGATTGCGTTGGTTTGGACAACCTGAGCCGACCCTCTAATGTCCTCATTTCTAATCTTCGTCACACTCAATGCAAATCTTAGCATCTTTAACTCTGCCACCTCCAACTCTGTCTCCTGCTTTCTGGAGCCTTAATGAATCAATAATAAGGATAAAAGTAAAGTATATGTTAAGCGCAAAAAAAGCAATTGTCAAACAAACAATGCATACGCAAAAGCCCTCTTAATTCCCTGACAGCGGTAATTATTTACAAACGCTGCACAAATGTCACTGAAGGAAACACCAGGCGCCACACCATAAAACAAATAACACTTACAATAAAGTCCAAACACAGTCCAGTACAGCAGGGGCAGACCCCTGAGTGAAATGTGAAGTTTTGTCCTACCAGGTTCCAGTTGTTGCCTGAACATTTGCTGTGTTTGTGAGACGGTAGCACAGGAGACAGAGCTGGAGGTGGCAGAGTTAAAGTTGTTAAGATTTGCATTGGGTGTGATGAGGATGGATAGGATTAGAAATGAGGACATTAGGGGGTCAGCTCAGGTGGGACAGTGGGGAGACAAAGTCAGAGAGGTGAGATTGTGTTGGTTTGGACATGTGCAGAGGAGAGATGTTGGGTATAATGAGAGAAGGGTACTAAGGATAGAGCTGCCAGGGAAGAGGAGAAGAGGAAGGCCTAAGACACAGGTGTCGAACTCCGGTCCTGGAGGGCCGCAGTGGCTGCAGGTTTTCATTCTATCCTTCTTCTTCATTAGTGACCAGTTTTTGCTGCTAATTAACTTCTTTTGCCTTAGTTTTAATTAACTTGACTCAGTCTCCTTAGTTGTCTCTTTTTCCTTAATTAGCAGCCAAACAATAATGAGACACAAAACAAGCCGCCACGTCACCAGCTCACCTGTGCCCATCACACACTATCTGAAAATAACGAAAGGTGAAGGTCTCAGTAAGGTTGATCTCTCAGGTCACCAAAACATTTTGATGGTGTTCGTAGAAAAAACAGAAATATTGACAGATTTGGAAATGTCTGCCGTGGCAAAATGAGAGCAGCAACAAGCTGTGGAATTAAATAATGATTTTAATTAACAGCGAGAATCAGCTTCTCATCTGCGGTGGGTTGGCACCCTGCCCGGGATTGGTTCCTGCCTTGTGCCCTGTGTTGGCTGGGATTGGCTCCAGCAGACCCCCGTGACCCTGTGTTCGGATTCAGCGGGTTGGAAGATGGATGGATGGAATCAGCTTCTCATTAAGAGACTGGTTGGATTGAAAATTGGTTGGAGTTTGAAATCCCAGTTTAGCTGGTCATCTGTTTCACATCTCATTTCTGTTTGGCTCTCATTTAATGAAGAAAGGAATGTAGAGAAAAGCCAAGCAAAATGACACCTTTTATTGGCTAACTAAAAAGATGACAATATGCAAGCTTTCGAGATCTTGCCTGAAGAAGGGGCCCGAGTTGCCTCGAAAGCTTGCATATTGTCATCTTTTTAGTTAGCCAATAAAAGGTGTCATTTTGGCTTTTCTCTACATTCATAATGGCTAACACGGGACAACACCCTAGGACTAATGAAGAAAGGAATAAATTCAGAGGACAGAATCCTTAAAAACAGGACTATTAAAATGAAAGGAAAAGGAGTTAATTATCAGTGAAAAGGGTTAGAATGAAAACATGGAGCCACTGCGGCCCACCAGGCCTAGAGTTCGACACCCCTAGCCTAAGAGAAGGTTTATGGATGTGGTGAGAGAGGAGGACATGTAGGAGATGGGGGTGACAGAGCAAGATGACGAGGACAGGAAGATATGGAAGAAGACGATCCGCTGTGGCGACCCCTTATGGGAGCAGCCGAAAGAAGAAGAAGAAGAATCAGGTGCGTTTTCTTTCATTCACAAGTCTCATGTTGTCCTTCCAGCCTTCAGGATTATAGATAGATAGATAGATAGATAGATAGATAGATAGATAGATAGATAGATAGATAGATAGATAGATAGATAGATAGATAGATAGATAGATAGATAGATATGAAAGATGCTATATAATCAAAAGATATATAGAAAGATAGTGTGAAAGGCACTATATAACTGATAGACAGATCAATATGAAAGGAGCTATATAATAGATAGATAGATAGATAGATAGATAGATAGATAGAGTGAAAGGCACTGATAGATAGATAGATAGATAGATAGATAGATAGATAGATAGATAGATATGAAAGATGCTATATAATCAAAAGATATATAGATAGTGTGAAAGGCACTATATAACTGATAGACAGATCAATATGAAAGGAGCTATATAATAGATAGATAGATAGATAGATAGATAGATAGATAGATAGATAGATAGATAGATAGATATGAAAGATGCTATATAATCAAAAGATATATAGAAAGATAGTGTGAAAGGCACTATATAACTGATAGACAGATCAATATGAAAGGAGCTATATAATAGATAGATAGATAGAGTGAAAGGCACTGATAGATAGATAGATAGATAGATAGATAGATAGATAGATAGATAGATAGATAGATAGATAGATAGAGTGAAAGGCACTGATAGATAGATAGATAGATAGATAGATAGATAGATAGATAGATAGATAGATAGATAGATAGATAGATAGATATGAAAGGTGCTATATAATCAAAAGATATATAGAAAGATAGTGTGAAAGGCACTATATAACTGATAGACACATCAATATGAAAGGAGCTATATAATAGATAGATAGATAGATAGATAGATAGATAGATAGATAGATAGATAGATATGAAAGGTGCTATATAATCAAAAGATATATAGAAAGATAGTGTGAAAGGCACTATATAACTGATAGACACATCAATATGAAAGGAGCTATATAATAGATAGATAGATAGAGTGAAAGGCACTGATAGATAGATAGATAGATAGATAGATAGATAGATAGATAGATAGATAGATAGATAGATAGAGTGAAAGGCACTGATAGATAGATAGATAGATAGATAGATAGATAGATAGATAGATAGATAGATATGAAAGGTGCTATATAATCAAAAGATATATAGAAAGATAGTGTGAAAGGCACTATATAACTGATAGACACATCAATATGAAAGGAGCTATATAATAGATAGATAGATAGATAGATAGATAGATATGAAAGGTGCTATATAATCAAAAGATATATAGAAAGATAGTGTGAAAGGCACTATATAACTGATAGACACATCAATATGAAAGGAGCTATATAATAGATAGATAGATAGAGTGAAAGGCACTGATAGATAGATAGATAGATAGATAGATAGATAGATAGATAGATAGATAGATAGAGAGAAAGGCACTAGAGAATGGATTGAAAGAGAGAGAGAAAAATAGATAGATAGATAGATAGATAGATAGATAGAGAGATAGATAGGTAGATAGGAAAGGTGCTATATAATCAAAAGATATATAGAAAGATAGTGTGAAAGGCACTATATAACTGATAGACACAGCAATATGAAAGGAGCTATATAATAGACAGATATATAGATAGAGTGAAAGGCACTGATAGATAGATAGATAGATAGATAGATAGATAGATAGATAGATAGATAGATAGATAGATAGCGTGAAAGGCACTGATAGATAGATAGATAGATAGATAGATAGATAGATAGATATGAAAGGTGCTATATAATCAAAAGATATATAGAAAGATAGTGTGAAAGGCACTATATAACTGATAGACACATCAATATGAAAGGAGCTATATAATAGATAGATAGATAGATAGATAGATAGATAGATAGATAGATAGATAGATAGATAGAGTGAAAGGCACTGATAGATAGATAGATAGATAGATAGATAGATAGATACTTTATTAATCACAAGGGGAAATTCACAAAAATTAAAATTAAATTTTAAAATGTGGCTGAAGGAGGAGAGAAATGATTGCCGTTTGATTTATAAAGCATTCATTCCCCTGTCTGAACTCCTGAGTGTTTTGTGAAGTGCCGAAGTTGAACCCTGTAGTTGTGCCGAGACACTGTTGTGATGTACAAACTGCAAAAGAAAAATCAACAGGTGAAGAGAGAAGCGCGTGGTGAAGCAGAGGGGCATCAAGCAGGCAGCATCCAGTGGGTGGCCTAGGAAGTAAACCTTCACGACAATGCTGGTATCTGTTGATTGTGGTCGCTTGGCACCCTCTGCCCGTTTGCTGTGTACTGCCATATGCTTGCGGAAGGCTTTGGGTATTCTCCAGTTTTCATAGCCCCCCCCCCCCCCATCTTCTTTCCCACTTTCAATAAAAGTACAAACAAAGGGCTCTGTTAGTCAGCTGTGCTGTCCCTTGTGCCCTCAGTTACCCAAGCATTGTGCGGCGCACACAATGGGTAAGTCCCTACAGCATGTAAGACATCTGATATTTCTTTAGCCAGAATTGGTACATCATCACCTTTCTTTGCCTCATTTGCTGCTTCCAAACTATGTTCGTTTCAGTCTTTATCACCATCAGCCATCCTGCTGCGTTTTCACTTCCTAACCCAACAGCCGAAACACCCTTGAGGAATAAGTCGGCCAAGTGCCACATGTTGGATGGCATTGCCCTATTTTAATGGAGAAAGCCTGTGCACTTGGAGCATGACAACGGTAATGGCACCTGTACTTCTGCCACATTTACATTTTTTGAACCCCTCGCCCTTCTAGGATATCATTTAAAACTGCAGTAGCTGCCTCCACAGGTTAATGAGTAAATGCGGTGGTAACACAGGAGGCAGTGTTCCAGTTTGGCCAGTTAGGCACAGAGACCAGATGCTGGTTCTGGAGAAGGGTGACAGTAGGTTTGTTTTTTTTTGTTTTTTTTTTTCCTCTTATATAAAAAATGAAAAAAAAAAAAAAAAAAAAAGCCCTCCTAATTTATTTCTGCTCCCAATGCCAGGGGAGGCGGTCGTGACTAATGCGAGTTGAATGGAGGGAGAGAAAAGGCAGCAAAGACACAATGGTGAGTGGAAAGTGTGGGAACGAAGCAGAGTGAAAAGAAACCTGCAACTGCAGCGTGAGAGCTGCCCCTCGCTGCGCCCAGAAACAAATCCAGCGTGACATCACACACCCTTTCAGACCCGCTCTGTGGCCAAAGTACCTAAGCAGAGAGCCACTAGCAAGCTGTTGCAAACTCTCGTCCCCAGGTGTGTCCCCCCTACCCCCGAATCTACTGTGCACTTTGAATCTGCAAAGATGATTCTGGAAATGTGGCAACAATTGTGCCAAGTTGAATTGCGAAAACGGGGCATCTTGGCTTCGTTAGCACGTGGGAAACGGGTGGCGCCTGCTGCCTACCTCAGCTCCCGGTATCTCTCGTGGGCGGCATGAGACTTATTGAGATGTCATGCCTTCAAGGTGCGCACTTGGATTATAAACTGGGACCCTGCTTTTTACCTACTTCTCCGGGAGGCGCAGTGTCACTTAATAGTTAAAGAGGTGAGAGAAACCGGGCTTGGGGTAGAGAGAGTATTGGACTTGATACGGCTCCAGCTGCCTCCACTTGACAAGACCCCTTCTAGGAGCTTAAAAAAAACGACTTAAAAGACAAAAAAACAAAATGGACTGAATAGAATAATCCAAGTGCATGCCACATAGTTTACTGCTTTTGGTGCAGGAAGGGGGTTTTGTTCCACCCCCACTTAATATTTCGGTGTATGGTAGGCACGGTCCTCATGGTGTTGTTTTAAGATGGCCTTTGTGCATGCAGCTCTTAATTGAGCCTAACAAAGGTGTTTATGGGAGGACAAATCACTGAATACCCTTGACCATTCTTCTCTTTATTGCTTTAGCTGCTGTCATAAACGCTTGCATTCCTCCCCCGTTTTCGAGTCTCTTTTGTGTTTTGTCAGCCTTTGTGAAAGGGCACCAGCAATGCTGGCTTCACACTTTTGCCAGTATGAAACACGCTCGTACTTTCACTTCAAAGCTCTCTTGTGGCCCACTGCTGACTGGACCAGAAACCGTGCAACTGAGGCCTTAACTCTAACTCTCACCTGGCCTCCTTCTCATCTTCTGCTAATATTGAGGCGGCTCATTTAAAATGTCACTCGTAGTTCACTCCGGGAACAGAAAGCAAGCGTAACAAGCTAACGGCAAAGTACAGGTGGGCAGGCTGCTTTCATCGAAGTTCCATGCATTTTTGTTCATTCTGGCCGACCAGATGGTCCTCACCTTGCCAGGAGCTGCTCCGCATTTGAAATGATTCCAGGATCCTTGGCAGCCTCGTCTGAACCTCGCTTGTTCACATCAGAAGCTCTTCCTGGCACTCGGACAGCTAACAGGAGATGTAAAACACAAGCACGTGTCCTTGTGTGATGCATTCCCTGTTTCCTCCTTCCCCTATGCGAGTTCTCCTTATTCGGCCGCCTTTTTTTTTTTTCTTTGGCACAACCCTGCCATAAGGAATTGTCACGCTCATCTTGCAAAGCCCCTATGGACTTGGAGTTCTTGGATCTCTGCCTTGCTTGTGCTTCAACTGGCATCGAGCCCCCCGGCACTCGCCAAAAACTTAACACAAGCGGGATCAAAAAAAAAAAAAAAAGGGAGGGCCGGCAAGTCAGCTCAGGGCGGCCCACGAAAAAGAGCAGCAAACCGGACATGTGCTGTGAGGCTCCACACGGATGCACTAAAACTTCATACTCTGTTGTGCTGGGCCCTTAACCTGCAATCGGTAAGCGCTTTGAGTAGTGAGAAAAGCGCTATATACTGTAAATGCAAAAATTATAATTCTGTTGGTTATTACAGTTTTTGTGGTTGACTTCATTGATCAAAC
Source organism: Erpetoichthys calabaricus (assembly GCF_900747795.2). Lineage (NCBI taxonomy): Eukaryota > Metazoa > Chordata > Cladistia > Polypteriformes > Polypteridae > Erpetoichthys > Erpetoichthys calabaricus. The sequence goes on from NC_041396.2 coordinate 302,581,421, forward strand.
ATGACCTCACTAGTTTTGAAGCTATACATTGTAATCTGGTAGCAGGTTACACATTAGCAGTGTGTTTTGCTGGGAGACTTTCTTTGAATCCCCTTCATTAAAAAGAGAGCAGCACTTTGTGGGGGATTGACTTGCAGCAGTCAGCATAACATATTGAGTTTAAACTCGGTCTTCTTATGATTGTCCAGTACAGGGCTTATGGCCCACTGACTCGTGTTCATTCATTATACAAGTTACCAATCATGGCAGTCATCGAGCACTTTTTAGTTGTACTGAGATATGGTGGGCATATGGACAGTCACTGTAACTAAACACGAAACTGTGCTTTAACCCTTCTAGTAGTCAAATTACAGGGGTGTCGAACTCCGGGCCTGGTGGGCTGCAGGTTCTCATTCTGACCCTTTTCCTAATCAGTTTTCACTTCAATTAACTTTTTCCCTTCATTTTAATTACCCTGTTTTTAAGGATTCAGTCCTTTGAATGAATTTGTTTCTTCATTAAATGACTGCTGCATTTAGCTGGATTTGAGCAGACAGGACGTCTCTGAACACCTCAGAATTCATTCGGCTGCTTCTGTCCTGTGTCACATCATCAATAAACACGAGTGTCCCAGTGCCACTGGCAGCCATCACACTGCCTCCCTCCACCGTGTTTTACAGATGATGTGCTATGCTTTGGATAATGAGCTGTTCCACGCCTTCTCCATACTTTTTTCTTGCCATCATTCTGGTAGAGGTTGATCTTGGTTTCATCTGTCCAAAGAATGTTTTTCCAGAACTGTGCTGGCTATTTTAGATGTTCTTTAGCAAAGTCCAATCTCGCCTTTCTATTCTTGAGGCTTATGAGTGGCTTGCACCTTGCAGTGCACCCTCTGTATTTACTTTCATGCAGTCTTCTCTTTATGGTAGACTTGGATATCGATACGCCGACCCCCTGGAGAGTGTTGTTCACTTGGTTGGCTGTTGTGAAGGGGTTTCTCTTCACCATGGAAATCATTCTGCGATCATCCACCACTGTTGTCTTCCATGGACGTCCAGGTCTTTTTGCATTGCTGAGTTCACCAGTGGTTGCTTTCTTTCTCAGGATGTACCAAACTGTAGATTTTGCCACTCGTAATATTGGAGCAATTTCTCTGATGGGTTTTTTCTGTTTTCGCAGCTTCAGGATGGCTTCTGTCACCTGCATGGAGAGCTCCTTTGACCGCATGTTGTCTGTTCACAGCAAAATCTTCCACATGCAAGCACCACACCTCAAATCAACTCCAGGCCTTTTATCTGCTTAATTGATAATGACATAACGACAGACTTGACCATACCTGCCCATGATATAGCCTTTGGGTCAATTGTCCAATTACTTTTGAGCCCCTGAAATGAAGGGATTGTGTTAATAAAATGCTTTAGTTGCCTCACATTTTTATGTAATCGTTTTGTTCACCCCACTGAATTAAAGCTGAAAGGCTGCACTTCAACTGCATCGGAGTTGTTTCATTTCAAATTCATTGTGGTAATGTACAGAACCACAATTAGAAAAAAGTTGTCTCTGTCCAAATATTTATGGACCTATGGATGACTAGTGTAAGGTGCTATATTACACACGTTCAGAATTGAGCTGTCAAAGACCAGATTCTTCAGAAACAGAGGAAACTGTTCAGATGGTCCTCCCCTTTGACCATAACAAGGGAAGAGACCACAGGCACTCTTAGGGTAACACGGGAATTGATGGTCAGTGGAGTCCTCTGCTTTAGGACATTCACAGAGTTGTCCCTGAAGCCACTCCTTTGATATCTTGGCTGTGTGCTTAGGGTCGTTGTCCTGCTGAAACATGAACCGTCACCCCAGTCTGAGGTCAAGAGCACTCTGGAGCAGGTTTTCATCCAGGATGTCTCTGTACATTGATGCAGTCATCTTTCCCTTTATCCTGACTAGTCTCCCAGTCTCTGCCACTGAAAAACATCCCTACATCTATAATCTGTTGGATCTGAGGTGCTGACGCAAGTGGCAGCCTAACCAGCAGCTCTGTCCGCGTTACAACATTCTGCTGTCTTTGACTTCCTTTCTTTACTTACAGCATGGAGTCTATCTATCTATCTATTATATAGTGCTTTTCATATCTATCTATCTATCTATCTATAAACCTTAGTGGGACCTTCACCTTTCTTTATTTTCAGATATTGTGTGATGGGCACAGATGGCGGCTCATTTTGTGTCTCACTATTATTTGGCTGCTAATTAAGGAAAAAGAAACAACAAAGGGGCCTGAGTCAAGTTAATTAAAATTAAGGCAAAATAAGTTAATTAGTAGCAAAAAGTGGTCACTAACTAAGAAGACGGTTAGAATGAAAACCTGCAGCCACTGCGGCCCTCCAGGACTGGAGTTTGACACCCGTGTCATATTAGAACAATCTAGATAAGAATAGGCCATTCAGACCAACTAAGCTCGCCAGTCCTATCTACTTACAACATCAAGTCGAGTTTTGAAGTTCCCTAAAGTCCTCCCAGTTTACCACATTACTCGGTCACTTGTTCAATGTGGCTGTGGTTCTCCGTGTGATGAAACACTTCTTACAGTTTGTGCAAAATATTTCCTAAACAAGTTCCAGCTCTGTCCCCCATGTTCTTGATGAACACATTTTAAAGTCTCAATCCACTGCAATAATTCCCTTCATCATTTTAAACACTTCAGTCGTGTCTCCTCTTATTCTCCTTCTGCTTACACCGAAAATGCTCAGCTCTTTTAATCTTTCCTCATAATTCATTCCCTGTAGCCCTGGAATCAGCCTCGTCGCTCTTCTCTAAACTTTATCTCATGTAGCTTGGTTCTTTTTGTAGCCCGGTGACCATAACGGCACACAGGAGACCTCCTTGGTCTCGTACTCCACACATCAGGGCACTATACTACCAGACATTCAGTTAGCCTTCTTTTAAACACTGTCTGGATGTTGATACTGTAGTACCAAGTCCACTACAACTCCTAAATCCTTCTCGTAAGGTGTACTTTCAATTTTCAGACCTCCTACATGGCCTATAGGACATCTAAAAGCCATTCATCAAATCTGGGAGTTGGTGGCATGCTTGTGTCAGGACCCTGACAGCCTCCTCAGGTTGCTTATGAGACACAAGGCTGTTATTATTACAGCCCTTACAGAAAATGGTTCCTCACTCCCTGCTCTCAACCTTAACCCCACTGCAAAAGAACACGGTGTGATGGCAGCAGCCCTGAAAAGCAAAGGGAAGTCTCCACATGTTTTGGGGTGCACAAGATCACGGCCCTGACATGCATCTGTGTTTGCCTTACTTGGAACATCTTTGAGTGAGACCGACCAATCCATCTCCCGTGGGCTCGTTTTTAGTGTATATTAATTAAGACCCCAGTTTTGTCCAGCGTTGGCATGTCTGAACTGAAACGAGCTGCACAAAAAGAAAAATAGGCGCATGTGCAATGTGAGTTCCAAAGCAAACATCCTGTTGTCAAGCCGTCCACACATGTGCAGATCAAAGAGTGAGCTTGCCAAGTCCACTCCAGCTTAATTGTGTGTACACTGAAGGAAAACTAAACTGCCATTAGTTTTGGGTGCCATCAGAAAAGCAGGGAATCCAGCCAAGTGCATGGCTCTCAGAGGCAAGCAGCAGCTCCAGCAGTGGCATCAACGTCGGGGGGCGGGAAACGACACATCGTTTAGTGGGAGGTAAGCGTCTGTGTTGAGGGGGGCATAAGAATTTTTGTGCTTCACATTCAGAGCAGCCCCCAGAGATGTAAGGTGCGGGCGTTTGTGATGTGCAACACTTCACTTGCCATTCAAAGTAAAAAAGGCCTTCTTATATCAGAATTGAGCGCTACCCATGCAACATCATCCACTTCTGTGCTGATTTGGCAAACCAAGCTGAAACGTCAACAGAGCGCTCAGGTTAGCAGCAATCTGCTAGCCTCAAGCACATTCTGGAAGGAGTTTTGCCAAGAGCTATGTCTGAACGTTATTTGCTGTTACCATATTCAGTTGTGCATGATTAGTATACTTATATGCACAGGGCAATGCATTATGTCATCACTGGCATCGGGCATCTTAGTGAGAATGTGGGTGGTCTTGGTTCATTTGTATTGGTAAACGGTTGCTTCCAGTCCATGCTGTCATCTACTGATTTCTAAATTAGGTTGATGAGGGCCATTCCTTCGGCGGACATGTTAATTGGGTCACACTGCAAATTGTACGTGATTGTAACAGAGTGTACCTCTGTCACAGTAAACTTTTGAGATCCTGACGCAACCAAACAATGTTTCTTCAAAGAGAAAAATAAGGATCAAGCCTGTTTAGGTTTGAGGTAGAGTGCAGATTGCAACAGTCACCGTACATTAATGGACGCTTGCTCTTTCACAAAGATGTCATATTAGAGTACACCTTAAATTGTAGTGCTAAATTCTACTTGGAGTTATAAGACATTAACTAATGTCAAATGTGAAAACAAAATGGGACATCCATCCATCCACTATCCAACCGGCTATATCGTAACTACAGGATCACGGGGGTCTGCTGGAGCCAATCCCATCCAACACAGGGTGCAAGGCAGGAAACAAATCCCGGGCAGGGCGCTAGCCCACCACATCTATCTATCTATCTATCTATCTATCTATCTATCTATCTAACCAGCTATATCCTAACTACAGGGTCAAGGGGGTCTGCTGGAGCCAATCCCAGCCAAAACAGGGCGCAGGGCAGGAAACAAATCCCGGGCAGGGCGCCAGCCTACCGCAGATAGAGGAATCTGTGTGTGAATTACAATTATGGACATCTTGGACTAGACAAAGAAAATTCAAATTCTAATATAGGACACACACTAATGACATCTATAAAAAAAAAAATTACAAATTTAAGATGAGCAGAAATGGCTTATATCATTTTAAGGTGCTTGTGTTTTGCACTTTGCTTTTGGTTTGTCACATATCATCCATTTCAAAATGTGAGCCTGTGAACTGAGTGAAGCCATTCTCACTTTTTCTTCTGATTTCGGATCGCCAATGCACCTAACCTGCATGTCTTTGGATTGTGGGAGGAAACCCACTCAGACACGGGGAGAACATGCAAACTCCACGCAGGGAGGACCCGGGAAGCGAACCTAGGGTCACCTAACTGCAGGGCAGCAGCGCTACCCACTGCGCCACCGTGCCGTCCCCAAAATGGTACAGAGTTTGCTAAATGAACTATAAATAAAATAAATACATTGTTTCCATAAATATGCACACCCCCATTGTATCCAACAATTCATCAATCTGTTTTTACTAACCTGCACATTCAGGGCAATGTCACAGGGCGGCTGGAGCCTATTCCAGGAATCGCAAGGCAGGAACAACACGTGAACAGGGCACCAGTCTCATCACTAGGTGAACACATAGACGCACAACGCGGTCAATTTAGCAGCACAAATTCACCTAACTGGGATGGCTTTAAACTGCAGGAGGAAACCCATGAGGACCTAAGGAGAACATGCAAACTCCACAAAAGGAGCACCCAAGCAATGAACCCTGGTCGCCTTACTGTGATGTAGCAACTCTACCACTGCTCAACTGTGCCATCCTATGCCATTTTATGACATTGTACCTAAATGGACTGGAGTGCTACCAGTTACCTTCATATGTGACATCTGTACTTAAAGAAACTCCCCTTCTGTTAAGTTTTGTTGTGTCACACAAGTTCAGGTCTAATATATCTGACCTCCCACAATGCTATCAAAGAATCAAAGGAATGTCAGCCTACACTCTTGTAACTGGGGTACAGAATGGCCAGAAAGGAGCTGGGTAGCCATATTCCTGAAGTAAGGTAGACTATTAACATTTGCTAAGGAACATCGGGTTTATCCAGTATCAGGTTTTAACCTTCACAGCCAGCTGGCCTTACCTTAATTTACTATTCTGTGCCTAACCCAATCAAAAATAAAAACATATTTGGGTAGCTCCACAAATGTATATTTACCAGTCTTTTAACTTCTATATGGTTATATGTGTTTATGATGGATAGATTTCTGACATCTTCTGCCCAAATTAAATTACTCTTTTGTTTTTATTTTTATTTGCCTACTAAATTAAAATAGTTAGAATTTGGACTTAAAAGCTTTCTGTATATATATATATATATATCCATCCATCATCCAACCCGCTATATCTCAACTACAGGATCGCGGGGGTCTGCTGGAGCCAATCCCAGCCAACACAGGGTGCAAGGCAGGAAACAAACCAGGGGCAGGGTGCTAGCCCACCGCAGTATACAGTACATCCAGAAAGTATTCACAGCGCATCACTTTTTCCACATTTTCTTATGTCACAGCCTTATTCCAAAATGGATTCAATTCATTTTTTTCCTCAGAATTCTACACACAACACCCCATAATGACAACGTGAAAAAGTTTACTTGAGGTTTTTGCAAATTTATTAAAAATAAAAAAACTAAGAAATCCCATGTACATAAGTATTCACAGCCTTTGCTCAATACTTTGTTGATGCACCTTTGGCAGCAATTCCAGCCTCAAGTCTTTTTGAATATGATGCCACAAGCTTGGCACACCTATCCTTGGCCAGTTTCGCCCATTCCTCTTTGCAGCACCTCTCAAGCTCCATCAGGTTGGATGGGAAGCGTCGGTGCACAGCCATTTTAAGATCTCTCCAGAGATGTTCAATCAGATTCAAGTCTGTGCTCTGGTGGGCCACTCAGGGACATTCACAGAGTTGTCCTGAAGCCACTCCTTTGATATCTTGGCTGTGTGCTTAGGGTTGTTGTCCTGCTGAAAGATGAACCGTCGCCCCAGTCTGAGGTCAAGAGCGCTCTGGAGCAGGTTTTCATCCAGGATGTCTCTGTACATTGCTGCAGTCATCTTTCCCTTTATCCTGACTAGTCTCCCAGTCCCCACAGCATGATGCTGCCACCACCATGCTTCACTGTAGGGATGGTATTGGCCTGGTGATGAGCGGTGCCTGGTTTCCTCCAAACGTGACGCCTGGCATTCACACCAAAGAGTTCAATCTTTGTCTCATCAGACCAGAGAATTTTCTTTCTCATGGTCTGAGAGTCCTTCAGGTGCCTTTTGGCAAACTCCAGGTGGGCTGCCATGTGCCTTTTAGTAAGGAGAGGCTTCCGTCTGGCCACTCTACCATACAGACCTGATTGGTGGATTGCTGCAGAGATGGTTGTCCTTCTGGAAGGTTCTCCTCTCTCCACAGAGGACCTCTGGAGCTCTGACAGAGTGACCATCGGGTTCTTGGTCACCTCCCTGACTAAGGCCCTTCTCCCCCGATCGCTCAGTTTAGATGGCCGGCCAGCTCTAGGAAGAGTCCTGGTGGTTTCGAACTTCGTCCACTTACGGATAATGGAGGCCACTGTGCTCATTGGGACCTTCAAAGCAGCAGAAATTTTTCTGTAACCTTCCCCAGATTTGTGCCTCGAGACAATCCTGTCTCGGAGGTCTACAGACAATTCTTTTGACTTCATGCTTGGTTTGTGCTCTGACATGAACTGTCAACTGTGGGACCTTATATAGACAGGTGTGTGCCTTTCCAAATCATGTCCAGTCAACTGAATTTACCACAGGTGGACTCCAATGAAGCTGCAGAAACATCTCAAGGATGATCAGGGGAAACACGATGCACCTGAGCTCAATTTGGAGCTTCATGGCAAAGGCTGTGAATACTTATGTACATGTGCTTTCTCAATTTGTTTATTTTTAATAAATTTGCAAAAACCTCAAGTAAACTTTTTTCACATTGTCATTATGGGGTGTTGTGTGTAGAATTCTAGAGGAAAAAAATGAATTTAATCCATTTTGGAATAAGGCTGTAACATAACAAAATGTGGAAAAAGTGATGCGCTGTGAATACTTTCCGGATGCACTGTGTATATATATATAAGTATATATATAATAAACTAGCTGTGTAAGCCCGTGCTGTAAAAAGCACAGAGTCCTAGGAACTATTGAAATTGTCAGAAAATAAAATTAAACAAAGAGATGTCAGGTACGGTTGTCATGGTGGCGCAGTGGGTAGCGCTGCTGCCTCGCAGTTAGGAGACCCGGGTTCGCTTCCCAGGTCCTCCCTGCGTGGAGTTTGCATGTTCTACCCATGTCTGCGTGGGTTTCCTCCGGGTGCTCCGGTTTCCTCCAAAAATCCAAAGACATGCAGGTTAGGTGGATTGGTGATTCTAAATTGGCCCTACTGTGTGCTTGGTGTGTTTGTGTGTGTCCTGCGGTGGGTTGGCACCCTGCCCGGGATTGGTTCCTGCCTTGTGCCCTGTGTTGGCTGGGATTGGCTCCAGCAGATCCCCGTGACCCTGTGTTCGGATTCAGCGGGTTGGAAAATGGATAGATGGATGTCAGGTAATTGAAAGGAACTACTCTGGGCATCTCTCTCCTAGGAGGATTCGTTTTGCTGACATGCTAGCATCGCTTGTGCATTAGTGGCTCAGCGACGGTCTTTCTTTGGAGGTTTCGTTTTGCCGACGTGCTCACCTCGCTTGTGTATAAGCGGCTGGAGGAAAAGTAAAAGGGATACTGTTTTGCCGATGTAATAGCTCTAGCTCTATTCTGTAATAGCTGATAAGCGAGTGACTCTCTCTTCGGAGGTTTCGTTTTGCCGACGTGCTGGCCTCGCTTGCGTATCCTCAGAGGTGGCGCCCAACTCCACCTCTCTCTTCCGGGCCGGACTGACAGACACACATTTCCACTCGTAGATGTTTATATATAAGATGTGTGTGTGTGTGTGTTGGTCAAAATCTCAACTTTGACTATTTAACAGACTTAAATGATTTGACCATTTATCAAGAGATGTGAGCGTGCAGTATCTGTGTGTTGTGACTCAGTTATGAGGGCATGATGACAAATGGCAGTTATTAACATTGTGAAATGCTTGTAGCCCGTTGATCTTGAGAAAAATGCCTTCTGTAGATTTAGCTGTATTGAACTAACGTTGTTTTTATAAAGATTTGCCCTCTGTATTTTACAACTAAAATCATAGTTTTATCTAGAAAAGGCCTTATGCTGGGCACATCATATTTTATATTAAATAAATAAATACACACATACACATACATGTATATATACACACACACACATACATTTATATTTTTATAATATCTACTGTATATCTGAAGATGATTTTGTTGATGTAGCATTTCTTTTTTCATATTATGCTTGTGTAGTAGTACACTGGATGTACAAGTGGAAAACCACTTTTAAGAGTAATTTCATTTAACTCCTTTATATGATAGACTATATGTTACTGTTTCTGTTTAATATTTGTAAATCTGAAAAAGCTCTCTATTTGGTTTAACTGAAAAGGCAACGCAAATTTACCAAAGCACATTAAAGGCTGGCTCCCATGTGGATCTTTATTAAAAAAAAAAAAAAGATTATTCAAGTTGTACGCTTGTCATTGAGACAATGAAGACTCCTATGATACCCATAAAGAAATGACATTTTTCTATGGCTTAGATGAGATGTACTGTGCAAAAAACATGTTGATTACTGGCTTCACTGAAATATGCTTCATGGGATAAAGTTAAAAGCTAACCTTGAGTGCAATCTGTTAAAGTTCAAATAGAAGAAGATCCTACAGTCTAATGTGATGAATATTGACATTTTGCATTTCCACACTGTTTAATATTACCTTAAATTATTTTTCAGTTACAATTTAAAAGACTTGCATATAAAACCCAGAAGTCATGCTTGTTCTATTTTGTCATTTTAAATTTGGAGAATATTCAATTTTGCCACTTTTGCTGTGAAGCAGCTAACCGCTGATCAAATGAAATTAATCTTCTGCCCACATGAAACTTAGGAATTTGGCTTTTGTTCTTAGATATCTACAGATACTAAAGCATATATAAAAATGGACTGACTGGATTGAAGTGAGCGTCTTGAGAGTTTTGCTTTACTAGCAAGAAAAGGTAACTGAAGAACTGTTTCATAAGAGAGCGTTCAGTGCCAAATTGGTCGTGTACAATATCACAACTGTATCATCAGTGCCAATAAGCATAAATGTGGAATTTAGTTGGCCAACTAAATATACATCTGTGAAATTTATATGCCAAATTTAAGCTGAATGCCTGATTTATGTCATTAAAAACGGGTGTTTATAGACACACTGTCATTCATCTGCAATGGTCAATGTGTGCCTACTGATTGTTCCTATGCCTTTTTATTCAGGTTTACGAAATTAATCATGTACTGTTCTTGTCTCTTTTTAACTTAAGTATGAAATTCAATTCAATTTATTCTTGTATATGGCTCTTCACTGAGTATAGATTCAGAATGTTTGCACTGATTACCAACTATGACAAAGGTAAAGTAACAGTCGTCATAAAGGTTTCAGACATTAACATGCATATCAAGATACAAATCAGTCTCAGTATAATGCAGTATAATAATATCTTAATAATGAATCTATAGCTTGTTGAGAAAGAAAGAGAAGAAAACAAAAACTAAAATTAACAGCAATAAAGATATTACAAATTAATAAATGTATAATAACAGGCACTTGACAATCCTACTGATGCACTCCTAAAAAAACAAAAAAAAATCTAAATGTGCTACTACTACAAAAACACACCAAAATTTATTTTCAAAAGATCCTAACACTACTACCTACGTATCTATCTTAGAATGGCATCCCTACTGTAAAGGGTGCTGATGGCAGCATTACACTATGGGGATGCTCCTCTGCCTAGAGTTTTGAACTTTCATGAAGGTAAAAGGCACATTCAGATGCAGAAAAGTAGAGAATCGACCTGGAAGCAACATCTGCAAGAGATCTGGAACTGAGGAGAGCATTCATTATCCAGCATAACAATAAGCCAGAGCTGCTAAGGAGTGGCTTCAGGGCTAAAAGGTCAATGTTCTGGAGTTAAAGGTGGCATCACAGTCCAAGAGAGAATGAATGGTAGAAATCAACAATCACTTTACAACTTGAGGAGATCTTGAACAGTTCTGCAAATAACAGGCAAAAACTACAGTGCTGAAATAGACCAAGCTAGTAGACTCAAGGGGAAGTGGGAAAAGATTTACATTGACAGGACTCTGATGAATGGCAACAGACCCCAAATAAATGCATTAGGATTCCATTTTGTAACAATAAAATAAAGAAAAAAATGAAAATGATCAAATATGCTCTACACCAGGGGTGTCGAACTCCGGGCCTGGTGGGCTGCAGTGGCTGCAGGTTTTCATTCTGACCCTTTTCCTAATCAATGACCAGTTTTCACTGCTAATTAACTTCTTTTTCCTTCATTTTAATATTCCTGATTTTAAGGATTCAGTCCCCTGAATTTATTCCTTTCTTCATGAAATGGTAGCCGGAATGAAATGAAATGAAATGTGAAACGAGCTAACAGATGACCAGCTAAACCAATTTCACTCCAACTAATCTTTTAATGAGAAGCTGATTCTTGCTGCTAATTAAACCTGTTTATTTAATTCAATGGCTTGTTGCTGCTCTCATTCTGCCACAGCAGACATTTCCAAAACTGTTGATTTTTCTGAGAACATCGTCAAAATGTTTTGGTGACCGGAGCAACCAACCTTACCGAGACCATCACCTTTCTTTATTTTCAGATATTGTGCGATGGGCACAGGTAAGATGGTCACGAGGCGACTTGTTTTGCGTCTCATTACTGGTTGGCTGCTAATTAAGGAAAAAGAAACAACTAAGGGGCCTGAGTCATTTCATTAAAACTAAAGCAAAAGAAGTTAATCATCAGCAAAAACAGGTCACTAATGAAGAAGTTGGTTAGAATGAAAACCTGCAGCCACTGCGGCCCTCCAGGACCAGAGTTCAACACCCGTGCTCTACACCAGGGGTCCTCAAACATGGTCCTGGAGGGCCGGAGTGGCTGCAGGTTTTTATTCCAACTAGTTTCCTAATTAGAAAGCAGTCCATGCTGATGGTATTGAACTATTTAGCTTGTTAATGCTTGCATTCATCCAAGAGCAATTTTAATGGCACTGTAGAGTTTCCATCTGTGAGAACATTGTGGACCAGAATTGATTTCAACTTAATGGTCCTTCCAATTCCCCTCTCATTCATTTCTAAACATTTTTTTTATCACAGATACAATTAAATTGATCAGTGATTGAAAAGATAATACCTACATTTAACAGTGATTTGGTTGGCCCCCCCTGTTTACAGTACATACTGTATCAAGGTGGAGACATCATATTAAATTTGAGGGTTGAAGACTACTGGAAATCTGGCATGACCTGGTGATGGCTTGGAATGGGAGGTGGGTTGGTTTGGAGATAGCTAGACATAGTTTTGGCATCTGTGCCGTACAGTCCAAAAGTGCCCCACAGGGGGCAGAAAATGGGACATCGCAGGGAAGCAACTAGACACTGATGTCAAACTGAGCAGGCCTGTGGATGCAGAAAGAGGAATTAAAGAATACATTCCAAATACTGTAATATGTTTTTATTTTTTTTTAAATAAACAAATCAGACAGAAATTATCTCATGGTAAGCACGTTAGCTGGAGAGCTGCTAGTTTATTGGTTATCTGCATCTCATTATTAACTAATGTCTGATTAGATAGATAGATAGATAGATAGATAGATAGATAGATAGATAGATAGATAGATAGATAGATAGATAGATAGATAGATAGATAGATAGATAGATAGATAGATAGATAGATAGATACTTTATTAATCCCAAGGGGAAATTCACAAATCCCAAGGGGAAATTCATATTAAGAAAGCAGCTGCTAAAATCTAAAATAGGCAATTAAGGGTTCTGAATGGTAACAGGGAAGAGAACTAAAATTAAGCCCAAAAAATGTATTGCTTTAGTAGTAAATAAAAGGGTTCTAATTAAGAAATTGGTTAAAGTGAAAACCTGCAGCCATAGCAGACCTCCAGGACTGTAATTGATGACCTCTGATCTACAAAGTAACTAAAATTTGTATTTGATGAATAAAGGCACGAACAAGGCATAGAGTTAAACACCAACTTTCATTATCAGCAAGGACTGAGTTCTAATTAGGACACTGGCTGGAATGAAAACCCGTAGCCACTGCGGCCCTCCAGGACCGTGATTGAGGACCCCTGCGCTAAACAAACTGCATGCCGTACACCAAAAGCACAGAAAAGATTCAAATAAATGCTTACAGTATGAACATAGCTAAAAACATCCTTAAAGATAAAACTATACTTGTTCTTGAAAAGCACATCATAAACATTTAGCTCTTTAAAGAGCTGCTTTGAAATTCCTAGCAAATAACATGATTAAAGTGTCCTTGAAAAAAGGAGAGGTCTATCCAATGTTCAGAATGGGCTTCAGACTAATCAGACATTCCTTGGTAATGAAATTAACATCAACAACATTTTGGGATTTTGTTTAAGCTATTACATTACAACCAAGACGGACATTTATCTGTTTGCCATCCATTGGGGCTCATTCACCACAAGGATTCAAAACTCCCCTTATACACCTACAACCTCAATATGAAATAAATACAAGGCATACATAATAAGATCAACTAAAGTCCATGCAAAGAGTATCACTGTTTTCCCTGCCCCATAACAGACTCTCACATTGGGCACTAAAAACATCTCCAGACTGGAAAATGACTTTAAGAACATCAGCAGAACATCACCCAGTAAGCAGGCTTAATTCATACCAGTCTCAATCAATTTTGCATATTGTGGCCTCACAATGTAATAGTAAGTAACTCAGAAATCAAATTTTGAAAGGAAAAATAATGCAGAATTATATGACAGGAGCACCATGTTAATTTGTTGGTTACAAATTCTTTTAAGCATTTATCTGATCTTCTCTTACTACACTGTTTGCAGACAGTACTGAGAAAATCTATTACTGAGATCTTTTGTGTATTTTTGAATATTAGAGAAGGTAGCGTGGGTAATGATTTAAAAAAAAACACATTTGGGACGGTTTTCACAAGACAAGTACACTGCTCATATTTGCACATATGAACTACTAGGAAAGTGAGACTTAATTACCAACCCATTTCTATGAAGTGTTTATGGAGGGCTGCTGATGTGTTGCGCATCTCTAAATTTTCTTTGTGATTAGCCACTAAAAATGCTTGGTCCGTTTCTGAAGAAAACCTATTAATGACATAAAACAAAAACAAAAAACAAGCAAGTACATTTAACTGTTTTAAACTATACATTTATCCCAGAAATGAATATGTACAATTGAATTGATCAGTGATTGAAAAGATAATACCTACATTTAACAGTGATTTGGTTGGGCCCCCCTGTTTACAGTACATATCAAGGTGGAGACACCATTACTAAATTTGAGGGTTGAAGACTACTGGAAATCTGGCATGGCCTGGTGATGGCTTGGAATGGGAGGTGGGTTGTTTTGGAGATAGCTAGACATAGTTTTGGCATCTGTGCCGTACAGTCCAAAAGTGCCCCACAGGGGGCAGAACATGGGACATCGCAGGGAAGCAACTAGACACTGATGTCAAACTGAGCAGGCCTGTGGATGCAGAAAAATAATTAAAGAATACATTCCAATTACTGTAATATGTTTTTATTTTTTTTTAAATAAACAAATCAGACAGAAAACAAGTATTTAGGCTAAAAAAATGATTTATTTTACAAAAAACAATCTGGATGAAGTATAGGAAAACATACGGTAATTATAACATACACACCATGGTACAACAAATGGGATAGATTTAGTGGATACAACACTAAAAAAAAAAAAGTCAACATACCGCCAAGAGCTGAGTGCCTGTTTATTCAAGGGGAACATCTGTGGAGGGAAAAGTGTTGCTTGTCTGTTTACATAATAAAGCCAAGTGTTCCTAGTGATGTTATCCATAACTTCTGTAGTGCATTGATAAAAAAACAAAACAGTCCACACAATGCAGAAATGCTCGACATTACACACTACACTTAGGCCTTATTTGTAAGTCAGTTTGGAAATGCATTTTGGATCTGCTGCCTCTGAGGGGGTCTCGATAGAGAAGAGCACTTTAAACACATATGGCGCAGCGAGGTGCACAAACAGTTACCAGTAAACTGCAAAGGGAAGCCCGTGGACCTCCTAGCTTCCAGTGTGCCGGTTTTTGATTTAGCTGGGTGCACTGAATTTCCCCATGCAAGAATTCTTGCTCCCTGCATATTTAGTTGCCTTTCCCTTACTTTGAGCAACACTGAAACAACGTCATCTTTCACACTTACAATGTCAACTGTTTTGTAATCAGTTCTAACTGAGGCAGCTGATGATTCTGCATTGCAGGTAGATAGGAACCTTGCTTTTATTTTTAAATTCCAGTCCCGCTATGTATTCAGCATAAACACAGCCTAACTGGACAGTGTTAATGGAAGAAACATTGGCAACCATTAGGTGCCTGGTGCATACATCAAATGTGAATGAGCACAGAGGGAGTAAGAGAACGAAGAAGCTGCAAGATCTTACAGTAACCTGAGGCTCCTGAGAAAAGCTGCCCAGTACCCTGAGTTCTTACCATCTACTTGGTCATCTCTATCCAAGGCACAGTGGGCAAGAAAGCACTCCCTTCAGGAGAAACAGTTGGCGGACATGTGGACTGTTGCTGAAAAGGCTGACCAATCACTTTGGTACTAATTTAAGTAAGGGAAAAGGAAGGTGTTAAAAACATGTGGGCAACATAGGTGTCAGGCATAATTGCATACATACACGCATGGTAACTCAGCAAATTCATACCATATGTTGTGTTACTCTTGGATGCGGGGCAGGCAGATCACATTTAACCACAGCAATATGGGTTTGATACACATTAAGAGTAGGAGAAAGGGAGCAGGATGAAATAAAAAAAAAGTTATCAAATAATAAATGAAAGATTTCAATTTTCTATAAAAAAATAAGGGAAACAGTATATAGATAAAGAAAAGTACTTGCTAGTTTATTCACACTGCGATATCAGAAGCTTACACGCAAAGCTCAAAGCTATGTCCATTGTCAAACTCTCATGCTCAAGGTAAAACACAACAAAAAGAACACAGTTCTCTCTCGTAACTGACTTTCCATAGTGCAAAGTTTATCGTTGGAAAGGTAGAGCATCTACAGGAAGGAAACAGTTTTTAAAGAAAGTTCCTTTCTTTTCTTCATTCCCTTTTTTCCTCAGACTCTTCCTTTGTCCAACAGCATAGTGCTTCTGTTTCAAACAAAGAGCGCCTCCCCAAGTGTCCAATGAGACGCTTCAGACAACTAGAACATATATTCTTGTCTTAACTTACAATAAAATAAAAGTATGACATAGAAATATTTCAATTCAAGCATTCGATTTCCGTAAGATGATAAAAGCTGTTGCTGGCCACTAAGACAGCTGTATTGTTCACTAGGACAAACTGCTAGAGTTCTGAGTCCATTTCACCTTAAAGCAGCTGTCTGTGTACTCCAACTTGTCTCACATTTATTTCACATCAAGTTTCATAACAGTTTGCACTTTTAATTGGGTTATTGGTCTGACCCTGATGTATACTGTGAGCATGTGATGGTGCAGTAACCCTTAGATTACACTGGTGCTAGCTGCCCAGGCCACCAATGTTGTCTTTTATCTTGCTTATGTTTCCAGTCTACTGCAGGGCTGTGAGCTCCAAGGCTGGGATATGATCATAGATGAGGAACATGCCATGACAGGTGAGAAGTTACACTATACTTCAAATGACTCAAGTCTGTGAATAACGTTTAACTTTGCAACTGAAATGAAAGCGTTGCCTCCAAGTTCCCCACAAGTAGCTAGCATTCTGATTCTCTAAGGAAAGTTAGTACCTATAAGAATCAAGCCATTCCATCCTAGATCATCTTACAGCTTACATAAAAGCAGGTCTTTACCTGTTACTCACAGTCCCACAGCAGAGCACTCCATGAAATCGGTCCTACATTTAAGTTTCTTGAGATGTCCACTGTAATAAAGTATGGCCAAAGGGACTGTCCTCACCAAGTCGTTTTCAGAAAATGATCAAAAAAATGGATTCAAGGGTAATGACAATGCAATATTGGTCAGAACAGTACTGGCAAATGAAATTACATAGTCAGCTGTTATTTAAAACTATGGACGTGAAGAATGACCTTTGTGGAGTGGGGTATAGTTTCTTTCCCTGAGACCAGAAAGAGAGGAGGTAGGTAAAGGGTGCTATGAAACTGTGGGTAGGAATAACTTGGAGACTTGGAAGGTGAAGTCTCAAGCCATTGCCTGGAAGGGTACTTTAGTATATCTATTGTACCAATGTGCATTAAGAAGCAAAACTGAACATTGGACAGCAGAACTTTTGGATGACAAGAAAAAGGTGACAAAGATGCAGCTGCCTTTCTGAATGATTTTTGTTCCATTTATAAAAATATATTAATTAGCAAGGTGAGTGGTAAAAATGTGTTTCACCAGCAGTCATTGCCCTGCTCTTCATCATTTGGTAGGTGGCCTTTTTAGTGGCTGTGCTGATTATCCCATATTAGTTGAAAGACAGAAACATTATGTAGTATTCATCCAGCACTTTTTTTTTTTGAGACAGGTCACACAACATTCAAAACTTTAGTCTTAATTTGAGGAACATCTGGAGGTGAGAGGAATCGGCTGTTATCAGTCCCAAACAAATGTACATGAACCTTGAGGCATTTATAATGTTAGTCAGTGATCTGTAGATTGGATGATGTGAACAGAAGGTCAAAATCTCTCCACAGCAACCAACTGCAAAGCCAAGACATTCAGCAACTAAACTGAAGTGGAAAAACGACACAACTTTTAATCAAGTATCTGTGTAAGATATTGCAACAAACTAAAAAGCCTGATGTAGTGAATGGTCTACCAGCGATTGTCAAAGTTTATATCTTATTTGAAATTAATGTTTTCAGCTTGAACACTGTCACAACTTCCATTGTGCGGAGAAGAGAAAATGCTGCTGCTGTGTGTGTGTGTTTTGTGAGCATCCCTCTAGAAGTGCAGTGATTGTTGTGAACTATATAATGAATATGTTGTCCTGTCTGCGGTGGGTTGCCGCCCTGCCCAGGATTGGTTCCTGCCTTGCGCTCTGTGTTGGCTGGGATTGGCTCCAGTGGACCCCCGTGACCCTGTATTTGGATTCAGCGGGTTGGAATATGGATGGATGGATGTTGTCCTGTTCACAACATGTTCTGAATCGTCTATTCTAATGGAATCAAAGTAGAAAAGGTAAAAAATAGGTTATTGTGTTATTTATTATCGTTTTGTGCCTGGTTGGTGTATCACATCACATGGATTTCAATTTGATATCTACTTGGGGTGTTGCCTGTATAGAGTTTAAATTCATCCATCCATTATCCAACTCGCTATATCCTAACTACATGGTCATGGGGGTCTGCTGGAGCCAATCTCAGCCAACACAGGGCGCAAGGCAGGAAACAAACCCCGGGCAGGGAGCCAGCCCACCACAGGGCACGCACACACTAGGGACAATTTAGGATCACCAATGCACCTAACCTGCATGTCTTTGGACTGTGGGAGGAAACCGGAGAGAACACAGGGAGAACATGCAAACTCCACACAGGGAGGACCCGGGAAGCGAACCCAGGTCTCCGTACTGCGAGGCAGCAGCGCTACCCACTACGCCACCATGCCGCCCAGAGTTTAAATTGTTCTCTTATTTTTTTCTGCTTTCCTCTTTGGACTCTATCACTCTCACATTGTCCAAAAATAATGCATTAGGTGGACTAATGACTTTAAGTTGACCTGGTGTGTTTGTGAGTGTACCCTATGATAGACTGGCATTATGTCCAGAGCTCAACCCTGCATTATGATGTTGAATATATTCCCACAAAAGCAGGTTCAGAAAATAAAACTCACTAGATTAATGAATTTTTCTTGCTATGTTAAAATAAGCGAAACTTTGAAAATATCTTGAGTTATGCATTTCGTTTGTATGTGCACTTTAAGAAACATATGGGCCAGTAATGTTGGTGCTGCTTTATAATAATCTAAAAATATAGTTACCGATTAAAATGTGTTTTCTGCGTATTAAGATGGACTCTCTTTAGATTGTATGTAATTATAGGTGCTTGAAAGTGGGTAGATACAGGGGAAGAAAATGGGACACACAAATCAGAACAGAGAAGTGACGTTAGCATTTTTAGAAAATTAAGAGTAGTTTACACAAGATAACAATGTGTTAATGATATCAGGGAGACAAATGGCATACTATAACATAATGTGAAGTTCTTATACGGAAGAAAGACTGATCAACAAACTGCTGTCTGGCTATCACATAAATGTCATATTACTTACAGAATCAGTTTTCTGTAATGCACTTACAGTTCTTTAATTAAGAATGTTTTAGCTTCTGAGTATAACAGCAAGGTGGTGGTGGCAAATAACCTCACTGGTTTCATTCTAATTCATTCTGTATTGCTATCACAGTATATAAAATGTACTACATATATTTGTGTAGTCCAACTCACTATGATATTTTTGTATTTTCAGCTTCATTTTTTCTGTTTTAAGAAACAAAAACTGCGATGGCTAGGCAGTCTGTGGACATGACAGTTTAGGAGCAAATATTCATTAAGAGTGATGTTATGATTGGATTTGTCTGCATCATCAGCACAGCACATTAAACTCTTCAACCTTCTCTTAATGTGATGTAACTTCACTTCCAAGAAATACATCAGAAAACAGTCTGCTGAGCACCAGAAACCAGGCTTTGTATCAAAAGTGTTCAAGTTCAAAATGGAGGCAAATGGATATTGCAGAAAATGAATAAAAGTAACACTATCTACATTGTTATTGTGGGCTGTGTTTGTGTTTCTAAACGACCAGTGACTTTCATCATAAACCCTTATAGGCTCAAGTTCATGAGTAAAATAATAATAATTGTAATGTAGAAAACAGATTCCTGCTGCTGTGAAATTTTTAATTTTGTGTAGAGTGATCCATTTTAAAATTTGTTTAGGTACAGTATATGGTAGTAGGCTTTATACCATCATACACTGCATACATCATTTGCTATTGTGACTGGATTCAGATGGGCTTTATTTAAAATGATACAAGCTAAAGTAAGGCCATTTTTTTCAATCTAAACTTATGTAGATTTACTGTGACTAAGGCTATCATGACTTGCTCCTCTATTTTTTAACTATATGAACAGTTACAGAAATATTCTTTCAAGTACATTGTAGCAGAGTTAAGGTGAAGCCTGTTACAGGAGAAGTGAAGTATAACTGCCACCCAATGCTGAAGAAGAAGAATGATAGCAGCCTGCCAAATGAAGGAAATGCTGAACTGATTCTATCATTTTGTGGGCCAGCTGGATATGGCTGGGTAATATAACTTTGACTCTATATAGCAAGAGGAGCTGGGATGGATGTTGCTCAAATCCTATATAATATATTGTATGGGATAGATCAGTGTAATATACTCTTTTTTGAACTTTACTTCTTTAAATCTTTTTTAGGAGCATAAATATTGTGGGGATGTTTACAAGGTCCTGTAAACAGGATACAGACATAACTCTTTATAGATATATACAAAAAATTTCAAAGTAAAATGTGTGGCCTCCTAGCAGCTGAAGTGTTGGGACTGTAAAGCATTAGGAGTGTGAGGTTGAGTGAGTCACATTAATCGGGAGTTTACAGTGAAGATGGTGCTCTTAAAGTACCACATGAGATTTCAACCCAAATATGCAACAAGAGTCTAAGGTTTCTTTTGTTTTTCCCCTGCCATCATCCATTTTAAAGCCCAATCTGAGCAGATAATGTGATGCAGGGTCTCTTACTCTATACAGATCTGCTATATGGGGGCTCTGTGGCTGTGTTTTTTTTTTTTTTTTTGCCATCAATGAATAAAATTCCACATGGATTCAATTTGATTACGGCCTTTGTTTTTTGCTTCAATATGGAACCTTCTTTAAAATTCACAAGGCTGCAGCTGACATATGGCTGTAGAACTTTCCTGCCCCCAAGGGCTATAAAACACACACTGGACTGAAATTTGGTGAAATGCAATGCTCTTTCTGTTAACTGTTTAAAATTAACCTTTCCAGCCATTTCTTGTCCCCAGTGTGCTATGAGTTTACCTTTATTATTTAACAGTTTAACCATCACTGATTTGAAGCCTGTTTTGATAATATACCAGAGGTTATGATAAGATTTATAAATAAATAAGAAAACTCAGGAGATATCTGGAAAAAAAAAACAAGGTATTGAAGTTTGCAATGACTAGAAACATCTGTGGATTCCTCGGTTTGCAATATACTACAGGTGAAATTGGCAGATTTTCTGTTTTCCTTTGTATAATAACTAGTGAGGAGCTGGTCACCTCAGGCCTTTTTGTCTTTACTTATTTCAGTTTTCTTCTTGAAGAGCACTTTTTTTTCTCATAATTGAGTCTTTAACTCATTTTCCAGGCTGTGCGGTAACAAGCAATGAGTTTCCTTTAAAAATGATCTCCATCATAAACCTGTACCAGCCTATACATTCATGAAACCTTCCAAAAAAATTCCAGTGAGAAATGTTATGGTGTCACTTTGTGTTCACTTAATACAGAGCAGATCACCCGCCAGAGTAGTGTACTTCCAATGCTGTAAGTTAAAAAGAATAAATAAATCTCCTACAAGGGCCACTAGAATGAATACAAAATATTATGCGTATCTACAATGCAATGAAATCTTAATTTAAGGTCATTTTGATAGAAAGCTTTCTTTTGTTTTTGTAAACGTATAATAGTCTCTTTCCTTTATCTGCTCCTAGCCTCTTTCATCCATTTGTTTCTGCTTATTGCACAGTGCATGTTGTCCTCTTTTAATATATATTTTAACATTGAAAAATGCCACAGTTCATGACTCTCTTTCTCCTTCAAAAAACATTTTTTCCTTCTAGGGTCAACTGTATTTTAAGAACATCCACAGCGATCTACCACCATGCCAGGAATCTTGCCATGAATGATCTGCTGTTTGTCATTGAAGTAAAGCATGTTAATGGGAGACATCTTGGTTGGCGTGCAGCAAGGCCCTGCGGAGCCTCGTGGATTGGCATGCTGCACCAAGTGTGTGTGCGGATACTTCTGCATGAACATGTACTCACACTGGCCTGAGCAGTAGTTAGCTTTGTACCTCTTGGGTGCAATGATCCAGTCCCAACCAAATGCTTCAAAGTCAACTGTGAGAGGATACCGGCAACACCGTGATTCAGTGGAGTGCTCGTCACAGTCCAGGCCGAGGTTTCTCCGAGTTCGTTTTGTTGTCTCCATCACCTTCACTTCAAGGAAGGGCTGCTGTAGATGAAACAGTAATATCAGTCAAGCAGCTTGAGAAGACTGAACCTTTAAAACAACAAAGATGACTTCTAAAAAACAATGGATGGCAAGCATTCAAAAAACGTTGAACCTGTCAGGCTTAATAAGAGACTACAAAAATAAGAGCATTTAACTGGTTTAGCTGCCGTACGTCAACAGGTGTCCTTTTCAGCTATTATTGTCTCATTGAGCATCATCTAGTAATGTCTTCAACCCCCACTAGCCATTAATTGGGCATGATGAAATATTAAGCTCATTCATTGTATCATGCATCTTTTGTCATTTGTCAAATAGGCATTTCATTTGCTTTTTAGGAATTTTTAGGGTGGTGTGATAGGTAGCATGCGGAGTACCAAAGATTGAATTACTAAAATATATCAAGACATGCCTTATTTAACAAGGTTATCAGACTTTTAGGAAAAACAAAGAAATATATGCTGTCCCCACATCTCCCCAAATAATCTTGGGTTAACTTAAATTCTGTGTGCATCCCACTTGATAACATCTTTGAGGATATTTATCTCCATCTCTTCTTAACACAAATGAGAAAGTATTACCTATGTCTCCATTATTTTAATGAAGAAACACTTTTATTGTTAAGCAACAAATTACATTTCAAACCACTTCCTCACTTTACATGCAGGCCTACCCTAACACCGTCATCAGCCATCTTATCCTCCATGTGTCAGGTGTCTTAGCAGAAACATTAGAATGTAAAGAATGCAGTCACAGATTTAACTCCCTTAAATGACTGTTTCTGTGACCCTGAGGATTTCATATGCCATATGCTGCACAAACATGGAATCAAGAATATATTCCTGTAAAGCATGTTTGGGTGATGTTCACTAAAATAAGTACTATATAAAATCACAACATCACAAGTTCACTTCCTACCATTAACTCTCCTTGAAACTCTGAGCAAGTCACTTCACCTGCCAGACACATTTTCCATGCTGTATTTGCAAAACTTTTTTGGACTTCTTTCCATTTCAAATGACATTATGTAACATTAAATGTATTTTAGGACTTGCAATACAATACCTTTCCTGTCAATTAGAAAAACAGCCCTAAATAATAAAAATCTGGGTGCAATAAAAACATCACAAAAATGCCAGGGTATCACAAAAACATTTTGTGGAGAGTTAAAGGGTAAACAACAATTTGGATAACTTGTTTTAAAGCATGCAAATACATTTTTTTTTATTACATAGTGTGTATGTGTGAAATTGGCCTTGGTGTGGGATCACATTTGAGTTTTTCTGTAATTTTATTTTTGTTTAGAACAAAGCTACAACATGACTCCAGAATGAAAGTATTAAAAATTATGATATTCTTCACCACAACTTGTTATTTTATATCTGAGTGACAATTTGTATTTAGAGGTTCTAAATATGTAGTTTAGCAAAAAGAAGTCCCACCGGGAAATGTACAAGATTGTGAGGATTTCCTCCTGGAAATCTGGATTACTCTACAGCTGATAGCAGTCAAGGGCAGCCCGGTGGCGCAGTGGTAGCCCTGCGGTAGTGCTGTTGCCTCACAGCTTTCCGGGTCCTCCCTGCGTGGAGTTTGTATGTTCTCCCCGTGTCTGCGTGGGTTTCCTCCCACAGCACAAAGACATGCAGGTTAGGTGCATTGGTGATCCTACATTGTCCCTAGTGTGTGCTTGGTGTGTGGGTGTGTGCGCCCTGTGGTGGGCTGGCGCCCTGCCCGGGGTTTGTTTCCTGCCTTGCACCCTGTGTTGGCTGGGATTGGCTCCAGCAGACCCCTGTGACTCTGTAGTTAGGATATAGTGGGTTGGATAATGGATAGATGGATAATAGCTGTCAAGTTTACTGATGTCTTTAAACTGCCAAAGTGTGAAGTGTGTGAACCACAGAATGCATTGATGGCCAAACAGGAGCTTGTTCTTCTTTACAACTGAGGAAGCCTAATCTACTTAAAATTCTTTCCAAGTCAAGTCAAGTTTATTGTCATGGGTAAAGTACATAGTGCAATTAAAGTCTTACATGCATTATTGAAAATAATACAGTACAAAATAAATAACAAGTATACAGTACATAGTGTGCCATATATAAATTATATATAGTCACGCATGTGTGCTTGGGAGACAGCCTAAGGGCTCTGGTGTTGGTAGTTACCCGCTGCACCAGGGGATGGTGCTGTTTGCTAATGCCTTCTCTCTTCCTTCCTCTGCAGAACGTAAAACTGACAGCCATGCCACCTCAGATGTAACTTTCATTGTCTGCCCCCCAAGATCCACCCATTCTTGACTGGAAGTCATATGACCAGAAGTTCAGCCACCTCACAGTTAGCTCTGTTTAGAACCTTCATCTGAAAAGATGTTTCCGCTACTTGTGTGCTTTTTTTTTGTGCAAATCTTCAGTTATATGGGGTCATCAGGGTGCTGCCCCAACCCTTTCACATTGCTGTGTCTCCTTTTACTCAAGATATATATTGAGTATGTGTACATATATACCTCTATTATAATAAAAAAAATCCTGGGATGAGATGAGACTTTTTAGCCTGGGATGAGACGTGACTTTTTCAGAGAGATACTTCATGTCCCGCGAGACGAGTCTTTGTGCCAAGAGATTTAACCAACGTCCAGGGCCGGAAATAAAAGACAAAGAGGAGATGACAAAGTAGAATGTCGTAAAGAATTCAAAAATGTTGGCGTGATACACATGCAGAGCAGGTTAGAGATAATGAAAGTACTAAAATTCGAAAGTCTCAAAAAAAATGATAGTTAAGATCGCCTTAGTTACTCGGTGAAATAACAGAACAACGAAAAGAGATCAAATACATTGTTCAGATTTAAACGTTAAGTCGAAGACTTGTAGATCGTCTAATTCGTGTTGCCATCAGGGAAATGTAGTGTTTCTTCCCAATGAAGAGGCCTAGCCGCGAGAATTAAAAGGTTTGTTGTTTGGTGAAAGTGAAATCCACATAAGCAAGAAAATTTCAAGCCCTGCGAGACAAGACTTTATGCAAAGAGATTTGGAAAAGTCCTGCCCACATCTAAAACATTTACAACCACATGGTTCAATCATTTCTCATTTGTGTGAATGCCATTGTCAGTCACAGTTCATGTAGAAAGAAAGAAACGATATTCACTCACGGGCAGTTATACGTTGCGTTGTCACGATGTAATTCCAAACACGGAATCAAAATTCAATGTGATATTGATGAAAATGTAAAAGCAAAAAGAGATCAAAAATATGGATATAGGTGATGTGACAGAAGTATGTAGATCTTGTTTGGCTTTAAACTTTAAGTCGGAGACTTGTAGATCGTTGAATTTGTGTTGCCATCAGGAAAATGTAGTGTTTCTTCCCAATGAAGAAGTGTATTTGCAAGAATTAAAAGATTTCTTGTTTGGTGAAAGTGAAATCCACATACGAGAGCAGCAGTGGGGTTGGCGAATGAAGCGAGCAGGAGGCAAAGCCCCCTAGTATCCATATATATATATATATATATATATATATATATATATATATATATATATATATATATATATATATTCACACACACACATACTGTGCATATATACTGAATTAATCACACAATTATATACAATATGTATTTGTCAATATTTATACATACACACATACTTGTCTTATGACTGACTGACTGTTCAACAACATTATAACTTGCAGGTACACAATTACTGGCAAAGACACTCCTGGTGGTTCTCATGTGACCATTGGCTTGAGAAACAAGCTTTCTTCCACTTTTTACGGCAAGAGCATGGTGAGTTTGTTTTTCATTATTATTGTTTGTACTTATTGTATTGTTAAATTCCATTGTCTTTCTTGGTTACATGCTTTATGTTCATTTGAATATATATTACATTGCATTATTTGTCTTATTGTCTTATTATGACCAATAACAATTTGATAACAAAAAAAACTGGTACAAATGCCAATGATCCTGTACTAATTGCCAGAAGGTAGGAGTAAGAAAAGTGGTTGTGCAGGATGGCTGTAGTCTTTAATTATACTGTTTACCCAACAGCAAAAACTAGATATAGAAAGGATAAAAATGAATAGATGATTAAAAATGTATCACATATTTTAACATAATTCACTTCAATTTCATTTAATCTAGCAGTAGTAGTAGTAGTAGTAGTAACATATGTACATAGTACAATAAAATCGTAACTTGCATGTGTGACTAAAATTCAACAAATTCTCTGGCGCTGTGATAAACAAAAATGTATTATTACACATTAATGGGGAAAATTTGAAACATTCAGCAGCAAAAAATATGGTCATCTCCCGTTAATTGTTACTTGCTTTGTAGAGCACCTTGCAATCTGCACTAATACTTATTGATTAATGCAGGCATCTACTGATAAGTAACAAAATGATTCTTTGAAAGCAAGGGCCAAAAAAATTGTTGATTTTAATTGATTTGACATTACACATACAAATATTTGGAACGAAACATACAAATTATTATTTGTTACTATTATTTGTTATTATTATATACAAACAATCAAATTATTAATGAACGTAAAAGATTAATAAATAATGAATATATATATTTGCCTTTGAGAATCAGGTTGAGGGTTAGGGTAAATATAAATTTGATGTGATTCACTATTATTATCTCATCTGCATGGACCATATGATTTGTTAGAGTTGAAGGAAAAAAGTAATGCAAGTCAGACCTGGAGAAAATTAAAATGAAGCTTCTTTCACTTCAAACCACACCAAATATTATAAATATATATGCAAGCTGAAGATTAACCTTTCACCATATTGATAGATAGATAGATAGATAGATAGATAGATAGATAGATAGATAGATAGATAGATAGATAGATAGATAGATAGATAGATAGATAGATAGATAGATACTTTATTAATCCCATGGGGAAATTCACAATGACTCCAAATATGACATCACATTCCTATTGGAATTACTAAATACTAAAAAAGGGCTTTAGTCTCAAATTCAACCCGTCAAGAATCTATTGTTTAATTTCAAAATGTAAATTCAACTGTCCTAGAAGACTGTATGAAGTGCAGCAAACCTGCCATTAAGAATGGGCAACAGTAACTCATAACCAACATGTAAATGTGGCAGACATACACCCAAAAGACATAAAGACCTATTGTAGCAAGAGGTTGTTCAAACAAAATGAGCTGGTTATAAATACTTAGAAAACAGCTGATTTCCAGTTTTTGAATATGATGAGATATCTACAGGCAATCAGCTCATTTTGTCTTTGATGTTTTCTGAGTTTGCAGATGGCAGCAAAATGTGTAAGTATCCTTTGCAATACAGTAACACTTGAAAACATTTTAAAAATCTGAATACACTTGTAAGGCACTACATAATATCCTTTAATTCCTTGAACACACTTTTTACCATTACATGAGCCCGTTAACCTAGCATGTATTTCTTTGAAATACGGTATGAAACCTGAAGAACTCAGAGAAAAACCTACATAAATATAGAGAGAAGATGAGGTAAGAAAGTGAACCCAGACATTAAGAGACATCAGTGCTACAAATGTATTATATTAAATTATTATGTACAATCTGGATTATGTAATTTAACTCACTATTTTATTTCTTCTCAAACTTATTGAAACGACATATATTAAATTTCAGGTTTTAGAAACTGGCTAGAAATTTTTAAGGCCTTACAAAAAAAACTGTAGCTCACACTAATTACTTAAACTAAAAGCCTGAAAATCTTGTTATCCTCCAAGACTAAGGTACTTAATATTACTGAACAAAGGGGTTGCTATTATATTATTATTATATTATTATATGAATCCCTTGGGATTAATAAAGTATCTATCTATCTATCTATCTATCTATCTATCTATCTATCTATCTATCTATCTATCTATCTATCTATCTATCTATGATCAGAACAAGTCCAATATGTAGGGTGTAGGGAGTTGTGTTTGTATAAACGCTTCATTCCTTCATATCATATGTATAATTGTTGGGGTTTTTTTAACAAAAACAGGCGACAAAACTTAAATAATTCACAGCTGGAAAGTATGTCTACAAAACCAGATTTAATAATTAAAACAAAAAGAAAAAGATGATAATCATCATCATTTTCTCTCTGTTAAAAGTGGAATTTACATAGTTACATGTCTGGAATTTATAAAAATTAAATGAAAACCTAGGCTGACAGGCTGGCAGCTAGCAAGCATGAAAAACATTTGCACCTGCATTAGATTCAGCCACAATGGCTTATTTTTACGTTGGTACAGCACACCCATATGCCGCCTATGCAGCTTATTGTACGTCTCCACTTTGTAGCAAACTTTAAAATTGTCATTGCCAGCCCTAATCGTAACACTTTATACCCTTTATAGTTCTAGTTGGGGAAGAGAGACAAAATTGTCATTGTTTTATCCTTGCATTACTTACTACTAACACTTTGAATCATCTTGTACTGCTCTTTGTTATCTTGCTGCTTTGAATTATGCATATCCTTTTGTGCTTTGCAATGCAAATGATGATGGTGTGCTCTGTGAAAGGCAGTATATAAAACACAGATTGAGTGACTGACTGATTTGTTAATTTTTTAACAG
Organism: Erpetoichthys calabaricus; assembly: GCF_900747795.2. Lineage (NCBI taxonomy): Eukaryota > Metazoa > Chordata > Cladistia > Polypteriformes > Polypteridae > Erpetoichthys > Erpetoichthys calabaricus. The sequence continues at coordinate 302,610,231 of NC_041396.2, forward strand.
GTTTCTCTAGGGAAAATATAAATATAAATGTGTGTATATAAGGGAGCCAGTATTCTCAGAGCTCCTGTAGATCACTAGACACCCACTTTTTGGTGGAGTATAATTTTTTGAACGTTACATCCAACCCTGGCAGACCTCCCTCTACACTATTCTAAAGTTTGTCACATAGTTTATTTTGGTTAGCTCGGGTAGAAATACATGCCAATACTTATAATGATATATTTATGTTAATATGAAAGTTAGTTACTTACTGGCATATTTACCAGTTTTTGTCTATTAACAGGAATCTCAAGATACTTCTACTACTGTGCAAAAAAATTATTTTAAATTAAAGGTAATATCTAATTATCAAACAGACAAAAAATAAAGAAAAAATTAATTCCAGCAGTCAAGTTAGATAACATAACAGCTTCGTGTGGGCTGAAGTCAACATCACCGGCCTTCACATGAACTCATATGCATGTATCGCCTTAGGAGTGAGATCAGCTGGCTGAGTGACATTAAACAGTCAAGCAGCTGTAGATAATAGAAAGGGAAATACAACATTAAAATAATTCAAAATGAAAGGTACCTGAGGTCCAGTTAACTTCAAACATCTGGCCCTTTTTTTGGGTCCTGAGATATAATAAATCATAATGGACTCTTTTCTAACTTATTCAGATTTAGTTGTTAAGAATAATTTTTCTGGCAGAAAATTGCATTTTTGCATTGGCATTCATTTTTAGTAGACTTGCAGTAATACATATTTGTTATAGGTATTCACAACCCAAAATTATAACCTTAATTCAAATTATAATATTATGTAGTGTTTTGTATTAATATTTTTCTTTACGATTTTGGCTTTAGGCAAATTAATTATTACTGCTAACTCCAGGGAATTTAGTTTGATTCCCAGCCTGTTCACTGTATATGTGGAGTTTGAACACCTTCCTTGTGTCCTTGTGAGCAATATTTGGACACTCTGGCTTCCTCCTACATCCTTACAACATGCATGTTGAGTTCACCGCCAATGATGAAGTGGTCTGTTTAAAGTGAAAGTGGATGTGCGTCCTGCAACAGCCTGGCATTTCTGTCCTGCACTACCGAAAAAAATGGCAAAGAGAATTTTATGTGAATAAAATAAAACATGGGAAAACTGGTTTAGAGTCTTCATATATGTACTCCTTTGGCTTGGTTTCTTTGCATAAATACTTTGTGAATGAAAAGAGATATTAGGAGATTTCTGAAATGCTCTTTTGTTTTTCAGTGTCTGCTGTGCTTTCAGGTTTTACAAAACAGCACACATTCTTTATGCTTGTATTTAACAGGAGCCTTCTCCTTGACCCGAGTCAAGGATCAGATGTACTGGATGGCAACTACCTTACATATATACTCATTTTGCATTAGTTTAATTTAAAAATCTCTTTAGTTATGAAACATAAGACCATTCAATTAGAACAACTGAATGATAAAGAAATGCCAAATGTCCTCCTGATTCTCCACAATTTGTGGTTCAGAGCCAAAGGCTACAGTAATGTGACACTGAATGATTCTTTATTTTAAATTGAAAAATAAGCTGCATGAGGGTTTACAGAAAAGCAGAACCAGCCTGTAGCACAAAGAAACTCCCTCTTCATGCATGTATGCCGCCTGAGATGCTGTTAGCGCCATAGAAACTGTGCTCATACATATGGACTCCAAGGTCATCGGTTCAAATTGCTTGAGAACCATCTGGACATTCTCATTTGCCAGCCTCCCTTGAACATTGTGTTGTGTGAGAGCTCTGTGCTGCCAGAGAGGCGTATGGTACAAAACATACCAGCAAGAATTCAGGCAGCCTGATGAATAAATACTGCCTGCCTTGACATCCCGCACTGAAGCTGTCACCTAGTATAGTAAATTAAAGTTGTTACAATATGAGTTTGAAATCTGTTTCCATTTCCCTGCAATACTATTGATGCATTGCTTTAATACATATTTCATCTTGAGAAAATAAGATAGGGGTGCAGCAATCAATACTGCAGTGTGCTGGGGGTCACAAGGTGCAGCCACTCAAAGGATTTACTCCAGACTAAAATTAAAGAGGAAAAAAACCTTTTACATCTCTGCTTGCTATTTTTCTTTTCTTTCTGTTCCTTCCAGGTCAACCCTTCGTACTACAAAGCTGCAGCTGCCTTTTGAACAAACAACTAAGACATAAATGATGTAACACATCCCTAAATAAGGATAAAGCTTTCAGGCTTTGCTTATTTGAATGTGGTACAGCTTGGGAATCCCATGGCTGCACTACAAATTGTTTGTCTAATAATTAATAATAATTCTTTGCATTTATATAGCGCTTTTCTCACTATTCAAAGCACTCCGCAATTGCAGGTTAACAGCCTTGATTAAGGGCCCTACAGAGCAGAGTCCCTTTTGGCATTTTACGGGATTCGAACCAGCAACCTTTCTGATTGTCTAAGGCACTTGCTCTTATACATTAGTTTATGTAAATGGTGTGGGTATTTATGACAAATCACAATGAATGAGTTACATTGGGTGCAATAACAACACACTGCAAGGTGACTGGTAAAACTAGTGCACTAGGAGATTGTGGGAAACTGATCACATAAAAATGACATAAAGAGAAAACTGTATCTCAGATACATTTATTGCATCTTGAGAATGTGTGTACAGTGAATGTGATGTAGACTGATTATGTGAATTTAATGATGATTGCATTATTATTAGTCCTTTACTATTTACAGAAAACCATGAAAAAGTAACAGCATATCATTACGGGGGTGTTTTTCTTAATAACTTACCAGTCCTTCTTCACCTGGTCCAAGAGATGTGACTGCTAGATCATTTCCACTGTCATCAAAAGCATTGATATCAATGCCCCAGTTTGTGTGAGGCTGCTTAAACCAATTCTGTAGCACATGCTTAAAGTCAATACTCTGCCAGTGCCCAGAGCGTGAGTGTAGGTCTATCTTCAGGGAACGAATACGAATATGTCGGCTTCCTTCCTCTGTCACAGGTTTCAGACGCAGAATCTGCAGGTACACTGTAGAAGTCTGCTGCAATGGTCGCAGGTAAACCCAGAGTTGTGCCTTCAGAACCTTAGTGAACATGATCTTTGGACTAAACTTGAAGAAGCAGCAGCTTGGCTTACCATCCACCTGTACAGTAGCATCCGCTGCAACAAAAGAGAACAGACTGTTACAATGTTAAAATATGTTTCTTGCCCGAAAAGTTGCACTTTGAGTAGCTATACTGGAAAAATGAGAGGAATTTGTGCAGGACTGCACTGGCCATCTGACAATTCTGGTCAAACCCAGAAAGCCTGGTGCAATTATGGAGACAGATGAACTCATACAAGAGTACAAATAAGGTCAAGCAATAAAGAAACAACATAATAATTATACTAATAGTGAATTAACGTGCATAATTAAAACACTGGCATTCTCACATAAACTTTTTGACAAGGGGAGCACTCTATTCAAACTGCTCCAAACCCCCCCCAAATAGTTGCTTGTGCCCAGAAAATATTTTTACAACAAACAAACATAGCAGGCTCATTTTCCCTGCCCTTTCTAAACACCTTGTTAATGATGCCTCATTGAGTAGTAATCTCAGTAGAAATATGTCATTTGCAAATATTTTTTAGGATGAGTACATTTTAAACGGTTCATTTTTTTATTTATGGAATTTAATATCTTGAGAAAGAAAAGCTGCATAGTAAAAGAAATGGGGGCAAAATAATCAAGACCTCCCTTTTCTGCTGAGAGTTTTTCTTAATTTAAAAGTCCGTTTAACCACATAGTCTAAATGTGCCAAATGCAAAAGGGAATTCTTCCAGGCCATCTAAATAAACTTTAATTTACTCAAAAAAAAATTCTCCTTTTAGACTCTTTAAATTTCAGGATTATTGATTTTATAAATTGGTTTATGAAAAATAAAAGAAATGATACCACTTGATTCCTCAGGAGATATTCTGCATATCAGCTTATCTGAGACACAGTTGCCTTGACAACACAGCCAGGCTTCCTGGGTCAAAGGCCAGTTTGGCACCTAGGCCTTGTTAAAAAGAAGGTCAGAGGTTAAAGCCCTCAGACCCTTACATCCCTTGAGGATTTAGCGGGCATTGCTAACAGCCAGATAAAAATTGGTTTTGAAGGTCAAGGTCGAACAGCCATTCTATTACAGGGCATTTGCTATCCATCTTATTTTTAACTCCAATCTTATAAAATGAAGGGTTTCTTGTTATTCCAAACGTGCTCTAAAATATATTTATCAAAAACCTTTGGAACACAAAGCACAATCTCTTCTAGTGCAGATGGTATAAAGTTACTGTGGATAAACAAAAAACTTCACCATTGACAATGGCAGGCTTTCAAATAAAGAGTAGGATTAATCAAATGAGTGAGGTAAGAGATTAAAGAACAAGTCTTAAAAGAAAGTGCTAATAAATACCAGTCGAGCCTGTCATTCAGACCAGTGATTATTACTCTAATTATTTTTAACACGTGACACAGCATGCTCATGTTAACAAAACATTACTGAACAAGTCAGGCTCTTTTACTTTTGCATCAGACCAGCACCACCTTCAAATGAACTTCTGTGAAGCAGTAATTATTAAGAATAATGGTCCTTAGATCAAGCAGGAGTCCCAGACGTAACATTTGTAATATTTCATTTTCTGCAACAGCAGAGACATATACTAATTAAACTTAATAACAAGATAAAGTCAACTTTAATGTGAAGATTTCTTTTTGGAGAATATACGCACAATTTAAATGATCTTTTCAATAATGAACTATCCCTTATCCCTTAAACAACTGCATCATCTATTATCAATGTTTTCCACCTGTATATTAATAAAACTAAAGTGTTTTCTCCAAATATGGAATACAGAAAAGTTAACTTATTTTTAAAAGTTATTCTCACAATAACCTTATTACAGTGCTCCAAGTCTGCTCTCAGCAAAGAGGGGTATATGAAAATAATCTGAATTGAATTTTTAAATTCTTTTTCTGACATAAATATTTCTAGGTTGTACACAGATCACAGAACAAGGGCAGTCTTAAACTTCCAAGGATAAACAATGGGATGGCATGTGCGGGTGAAGCATTTAACTGCAGGTTTTCAGATTCACAAATGATCTGCTAGACAGAGTAAATGTAACGTAGGTCCAATGTTTTCTAAGCATTTAAATGAAGGCGGATGTCTGTACATTAGCATAACCTGAGCTATTGGTTTAGCTGTTGTGAACATGGGTCCGAACACCATCAGACAGAGACCACGTCTTTATAAAAGCACACACGTTTATTTTCTTAAACTCCCACATAGCCCACAGTGCTCCCGCACCAAACACCCCTAATACGGGCCTTTCTCTCTCAGTCCGTGGGCCGCCTTTCCTCTCTTAATAATAATAATTCATTACATTTATATAGCACTTTTCTCAGTACTCAAAGCGCTATCCACACAGGGAGGAACCGTGAAGCGAACCCACAATCTTCCACAGTCTCCTTACTGCAAAGCAGCAGCACTACCACTGCGCCACCTGTGAGGACAATCACGGGAGCTTCGTCCTGCTCCCACTCCCAACTCCAGCTCCCCGACTGTAGGAAGGCGGCCCCTTTTATTCCCACCTGGATGTGCTCCAGGTGCCTGATGACACTCTTCCGGCAGCACTTCCTGGTGTGGGGGAAGTGCTGCCCTTGCACCCGGAAGCAGTCCAGGCGTCCCTGGAAGGATCTTCCTCCATCTTCCCGGATGTGGCGGAAGTGAATGTTTCCTGGGCTCCATGAGGCTCGGGACGCCCCCTGGCGGGGGCCACAGGCCCCAATGGGCTTGAGCCTCCTTGCTCCTTTCCCGTGGTCCCCTCAACATCCAGGGCTGTTGCCCCCTCATGGCCCGGGCGACGTATACACCACCTCCCGGTCCCTCCAGCCTCCTGTGACACTGTTTATACTACTATAAACACTTCTGTTTAGTTATACGTGTTGAATAAAAATGGGTCGATCACCACGTGTGGACCTTTCCTGTTTCCATGCATGTGCATTTCAGGATCACTCTCCTGACTCATTTTAGGTAAGCAATCCCACCCCGGGACAAAAGGATTTCTGTCACCAATGGTATCGTCTCTTTCTGTTCCCACGGCCAGGAGAAGGTACCTAGTGAGGGCAACTGACTTCACTCCTCCTGGATGTATAAAGGCGAGGTGCTCACACAAGGTGACATCTCATTCTGGACCGGCACTTGAGAGAGACGGTGTTCCAAATCAGACCTGATCGATATAGGCTATCAATCCTCGGCTGTTTATGTTTTGTACAAGCAGCATTGTGCTCTGTTTTTGCTTGAAATCCTCTGTTATAATTAAAAGAGGTGACCCGGCTGGTGCGCCAACATTTCTCAAGACGACCTGTCATACCATGCACAGCCACACTGTTCTCTTTTTCCATTGAGAACCCACCTATTCAATTTGATGCCATGGACACCTTCACCCCATTCTGTCCATGGAATGATAAATCATATCGGTTTATAACTTTCAGTGCTAGCAGTAAGAGAAACATAGCATAAGACCACCTCAATGACTATAATAAAAGTATGGAAGTTAGCCGTTAATATGTTGGAGAATACCCTATGAAGGGTAGCTGTTAGTCAGTCATTATCCAACCCACTATATCCTAACACAGGGTCACAGGGGTCTGCTGGAGCCAATCCCAGCCAGCCCAGGGCGCAAGGCAGGAACAAATCCCCGGGCAGGGCGCCAGCCCACCGCAGAGGGTAGCTGTTATCTTTGCATATTCTAAACAGATTGTTCACCTCCTGAGAATTATCAGCTGGAGTGTTTATTTTCCGCACTTCCATGTCTAATACATACTATATATATTCTGTTAATTTAATTTGTCTTACATTGAAAATTTTTGCTTCTATTTATCAAAGACATATTTTAAGTCATCTTTTTACTGTAAATTTAAGTGTAATGTTGTGGATTTTTCAGGTGTAGCTGCATGTGTGTAAATTTATTAAAATTTTCCAAAAGCAATGTGCAACAATAAGTTATCAAACATTGTGCACACAAAATTAATGTGGTGCCACAATGAGGAGAAACAGCTACATTTAATTTCTTCCTACATAGCAGCCTTTTCAGCAGGCCACAGCTGTACTTCTCTTTGTAAAGCATCTCCCGCTCTTTTTTTGTTTCTGTTTTGCAGCTCTGTCTATACATTCTTGTCTTCCATCTGCTGCACCACTCCTCTTTAGTCGGTGTAATGCTCGGTGTGGTTTACACTTGAGACACCTTTATTTTCACGCACTTGAGCAAGCAGTACTTTTAGAACAATTCTTGAGCAGGGAGATGAACCTGATTTCCATCCCCTGTTAGTGGTCTCCTGCTTGGACTCGGACTGAGTGAGTTATGTTTACATGTGTTTTAATAACTCAGTTATTCAGGGAAACTTGGTTTCTAAAATTTCATTAGAACATTAGAACACTCTAGACAAGAACAGGCCATTCAGCCCAACAAAGCTCGCCAGTCCTATCCATTTATTTCTTCTAAAAAAATATCAAGTCGAGTTTTGAAAGTCCCCAACGTCTTACTGTCTACCACACTACTTGGTCACTTATTCCAAGTGTCTATCGTTCTTTGTATAAAGAAAAACTTCCTAATGTTTGTGTGAAATTTACCCTTAACAAGTTTCCAACTGTGTCCCTGTGTTCTTGATGAACTCATTTTAAAATAACAGTCTCGATCCACTGGACTAATTTCCTTCATAATTTTAAACATTTCAATCAAGTCACCTCTTAATCTTCTTTTGCTTAAACTGTAAAGGCTCAGCTCTTTTAATCTTTCATCATAATTCAACCCCTGTAGCCCGGGAATCAGCCTAGTTGCTCTTCTCTTGACATTTTCTAGTGCTGCTATGTCCTTTTTGTAGCCTGGAGACCAAAACTGCACACAGGACTCCAGATGAGGCCTCACCAGTGTGTTATAAAGGTTGAGCAGAACCTCCTGTGACTTGCACTCCACACATCAAGGCGCTATATAACCTGACATTCTGTTATCCTTCTTAATGGCTTCTGAACACTGTCGGGAAGTTGATAGCTTAGAGTCCACTATGACTCCTAAATCCTTCTCATAGGGTGGACACTCAATTTTCCGACCGCCCATTATATATTCATGTTCTCCATTAGTAAGGATAACGAATCTGGGTTATTGGTTTCTGAGAATCCAGGTTAACAGCTGTAGACTTCTCTGCGAGTAACCCAATTATGTGGCCATGTAAACCCTTAACCAAGTTACAGGTAAAGATTTTGTAGTCTGCACATGTTCACTATACTCTAATCACCTGTGCATATGTTAGCTTTGCATACACTTTTAGCAGCCGCAGGTGGAAGCATCCATAAAATAAATTTTCATAGGCAAAGGTTTGGGCAATCACGTTATTCCTACTTCTGGCTGAAATAATCTGTTTCAGTATTTCAGAAATCACTAAATTAATTTTGATGAGCTGTATGTGTAGTGCCCAATCCTGGAATCCCTAACCCTAACCTCTAATATGCAATGTGTAGCAAAATTACTTTTTAAAGTAATGAGTAACCTAACACAATCATTTTATTGAAGGAAAAATGCCTGCGTTATTGTATTATTATTATTTGTGAATTTCCCCTTGGGATTAATAAAGTATCTATCTATCTATCATCCAAACAGCACTGTGTATAAGGCAAGAAGCACACATACTGTCTTAATCTTCTTTATTTATTTATCTGGTTTGTACAATGCTATATACTGTATATGCTGCCGTTCTTTATTATATTCTGTAAGTGCCTTGAGCATGGGAAAGGTGCTATATAAATAAAATGTATTATTATTATTATTATTACTGGTATGGCGCTCTTTTTCAGGACTCTATCGCACAGCCAAGCAAGATATAGTATGTTACAAGCAATCCAGTTACAGAAACATTAATAAATTGTCCAGCTATGTGGTCTAGATATGTTGAAACAGTGTGATGAGGATGACACAGCGTTCAAGCCGTGTATCATCGGTGGCTCAGGTTGATCGAGGATGTATAAAAGGGGGATGGATGTTATTTAGCTCACTGCAAATGAAAAACTAAATGTATTTATGAAACACAAGAAACTTATCACAGGCTTCTTGCTTGTTGCCAGAGCCATGATGGTCAATGATGGCGTTTAAGTCTTTTTTGCACAGTTTAATTACATACTCCAGAAGCATACGTGTCCATGTAAATGAGGATTTCAAAGAAACAGGTTTCTGCCTTAACCGGGTTATTCTGTGTGCATGTGAACACACTCTGCTTCTATTAACCAGGTTTCTCGGACACTAATAACCCAGTTTCTCTAACCACAATAACAGTTTACATGGCATTTCTGAAACCAGATTTCTGTGAATAACTGGGTTATTAAAACACATGTAAAATTCATTGTCTTTTGGGTTCCCATCCTTTCTTGTCCTACTGTTCATTTCAGTCCTTTATTAACCTCATAATTATCAGCTGAGCACTTGGAAAGTACTTTCTTACCCGTGTTACCACACTTGTTTGATATACATAATGCCTCAACTTTCGCATATCTGCAATTAGACCTTTTGGAATCAGTGCCTTAATTCCTCTGCACAAAGCATTTGCTTATTCTCTAAAGGTTACTGTTTGGTGTTTTCAGGATAGAACTTATTCACCAAGAGAAAGACACTGCTGGGACTACAAACAGTTTACAAGGTGCTTCAATGCAGACTAGTGGTAGTATATATAACTAGCCGACGCCTGCCGTAGCATACGGCAGTGTAAGAATAGGAACGGAAAACGGTGAGAAAGGAATTCAGAAATCAAGAAGAAATAAATACTTCTTGAAAGACGTAGTTATGAATAGGTGTTTTGGTGGAGACGACCGATAATGAGTCGAAAGATCTAACCCTAGAAAAGCCACGTACAACTGACTGTGGCTGAAGACTGGTTGTTGTAAGATTAACGCAAATCATTGTAAATGTTTGTCCTTGGGACTTGTTGATAGTCATGGAGAAGGTGAGTCTGAGTGAGAATTGTGTGCATTTAAATGTAAAAGGGAGATTGGTGTCGGAAGGAAGGAGAGAGATTCTGGGAATGAAGATTGTTTCAGAATTCTGGATAACAATCAGTTTGCACTCAATAATATTTGTATGTATTCGGGTAACGATGAGTCTTGTTTCGTTGCAAAGACCTTTTTGATGGCATAATATTTCGGAGGAGCATAACTACAACTCCCACCTTCAGATGAAGGATAAGGGGAGGCATGCCAGTTGGTGTGAGGGTGTGTAAAAACTCCTGTGGGTACGTTAGTTGATCATTAGGATCGTCACTGATTACTGCATCTACACTCTTGAAGGTCACTTTTTCACCCTGTATAAGATCAAGAAGTTTGTTGTTAATATGTGGAGAATCGTCGTTTGTGACGCTCAGTATTGCTCTTGCAGAAAGTTCTTGGGGAGTCACAGTTTAGAAATTAATATCACCGTAAAGTTAAGCAACTGGGTCTTGTTGTTGTAGTAAACATTGAGAAGGTAGTTCTGCCGTTAGTTTTGTTGCATGTATCTTGGACTTCCTGGAAATGTGGATGGTAATATGATCATTTTGCCTACACGTATGTTGTTATTTTCAGCGTTTGCTTGCAGTACGTCTGATAGTCCTTTGCATTGTTCCACGCGCAGATTTTGTTGATCTAATCTGAAATAGTTGAGACGGGCGCCCTCTGTTTTAACATGCGCATCTATGATGTAGTGTTGGAATAGTTTGTCGCTGGAGTGCAAAATACTAAATGTATTCCTCATTGCTAATCTGTACGCATAAAATTGACATTGAGTAAGCCTTATTCGCTTGGCGGTTCTTTTATTGGGAACATGTTGTAAATCTTTGTGCCGGCCAATGTCTCCGGAAGGGAATAAAAGTGGGTAAACCATTAGATGACGTTGTACAAAAACCCGTCGACAGAGAATATACTGTCGTTCATTTTATAACAAAGGCTTAGGAAACAACCGTTGCAGTGTAACGAAAATAGCAAGTTGTATGGGAGGCCGAAGGCAGCGTGGGGAAGGGTTTGGAAAAGGACGAATAGGAATCGAGAAATACTGTGTCGGGCCAGTTTTGAAGTGGAAGCAGGATGAACCAGAAGAGAAATATATATAAGAGATGCTGCTCCTCATATTCAGTGTTTATCAGGCTAGGGAGGCAGGTTCTTTTTTCCCCAAAATACCCTTATTTTGACCTGAGTCCCAGACTGTAATTACATTAAATGTAACAGCCAGAAAAGTCCAAATGCAGAGTAGACTTAGTGCTCAAACAATGGCTGTTGTCATATCGGTGAAAAGGGCAACGACGTAAATAAACAAGTGAGGCTCAGCATGATGTATGAGAATAACTGACGACAATGCTAGCTGATGGAAAGTGAAATTGTAAAATAACGGGTCCAAAGTAAAAGAAAAAACAAAAAACAAAACACTATGCACAGAAGAAACATTGAACAGTCCTTGAAATGATGGAACACTGAAAATCAAATGCCGGCTCAGTGGAAAACAGCAGCTTAAATATACTGCCTCATTAAATGTGACTGAATTTGTGTGATGAGCCAGTTAACTGCATAATAAAAAAACATTGTAACAAATAGAAAGAAAAGAATGAAATCACAGTTACCTTGAAATACAGACTGACAGGATGAGCTGATGTTGGGATCGGTAAACGTTGCTTTTCCTTGAGGACTTAATCACATTTTTGTCAGTATTACTTCTGTGTAATTATTATGTATTGAAATTATGTTGCATTGTACCTTGCCGCTTTGAATTGTCATCTTGTGTTGGAAAGACACAATATGAAATAAATACAGATTGACCAGTTGATCTGCAGTCACACAATATAGTTTCAGGATGGTTTAGTCAGTGTATTCTGGTTTTAACTAAATATGAACAGTTTATAAAGAAAAAAGGAAAAATCTGTTGAGGAGTAATAAAAATTACTTTCCAGTGCAATATAGTCTAATTGATATTGGTTTGGATACGCTCTTGAAACTCAAGTCTTGCGTTGTATATAAATAAAATTTATTATTATTATTATTATTATTACTGTACTCTTCACCTGTGATGATCAATTTTGTATTCTTGCCCTCTATCACTTGTTCCTAAACAGACCCCCAGACTGATGTTTACACAGTTGTATCGAACTAAGTGAATAAATGTAAATGTAAAGTGAATGCAACACTGTGAATTTACCACTTCATCCCAGTGGTCCTGCGGTGGGCTGGCGCCCTGCCCAGGGATTTGTTCCCACCTTGCACCCTGTGTTGGCTGGGATTGGCTCCAGCAGACCCCCGTGACCCTGTAGTTAGGATATTGCGGGTTGGATAATGGACGTATGGATCCCAGTAGTGTTATGTTACAGCCAGGGTTTTTCCCTAGTTTGTATTTATTTGTTGTTTTATGAGCATTTCTGTCATTTTTGAATTATCATTTTTCATGTTTAAATGTTAATCTATTAGATTTGTTTATGATTTATTTGTAAGCTGTTCTTTTAGATGTGCATCCATTCCTTGTGTTCTGAGGATGGTACCCCACTACTGGTACATCCCCACTGCTGTGACCTTCACCAAGCTTTAGATTAATTCAATGAAGAGGACCTCAGTAGTGGTGCATTGCATTTCTTACAAGTCTTTATGCAAATATTGTTTCATTTCTGAGTTGTGCTTTATGGGCTTTTTCACTTCTGTTATTGGATTTTGAATGTAGACAGTATATTGGGACTTGTTTGTTTTTTTGTTTGCTCAGTTTGCCTTATTTTCCTATTTTTGTTAATACAGAATTTGTTTCCACTTGTCTCTACAAGTCAGAGGTATACGGTTCTCTCTCTCTCCCATGTGAGAAATGTTGATATTTTTTGGTATTTCTTTGTATTGTTGAACTTTTAAAGCAAGCTCTCCATTTTGGGGACTGCTTAGGCCGAAACCTGTAGGTAGCAATTCAGAGACTTGCTAGATTGGGGTGAGGCTCTTGTGGGCTAGCCAGTGAAAGACCTGGCTTGCTGTTGTTTTTCTTCTTGGAGGTCTCACAACCCTTTTGTCATGTGTGTGACTACAAATCACAACAAGTGGTACAAACATATTTAAGACAAAGCAGTCCTCGGCCAATATTGGAGTCATCTGTGTTCATTACACTTTGGAATGTACTATCGTGTATTACATAGGCAATGCCAGAACAAACTTGCCCCCATTCATTTTTTTCTGAGCATTTTTGTCCATTATAGGATCATCAGGAACTAGAGCCTAATTCCAGTAACATCAAAATAAATGAAAGGACCAAGCCTAAACTGGACACTAGTCTATCTCATGGTACAATCACATTCTTACCCATACCAATTACCAATACCATATTAGCCTTCTTGGTTGTAAGAGAAGAAACAGTCAATTGTAGCTGATGATAGAAGGCAGAAAGTTAAAAACACCAACAAAACCATAAACTAACCAAAATCCAAAGCCAGCAGTAAATGAAGTTACAAAATTCTTAAGTGATTCCCTATTACATGTACTTATTTGTGAGGTCCTCCCTGGCTTGGACATCTCGTTTAAGATGACACCATTTTTTGCAGTGGCTGTGTGATGACATTACACGTTACACTATGTCATGTGAACAGCAAAAGGTGTCACTGTTGTACCCAGTATGCCAGCACACATGAAGATCAAGTCCCAATATGGCAGCACCCGTGGGAAAACAGCACACAAAATGAATAAGTAAATTCTTTTCAAGCCTTCTTGTACTTTTTTGACTCTGTGGTATCTGCTATTTCACCAAATGGATGTCACTGGATGTTTATCTTTAGTAACTATTTTATCAATGTCATAAATATAAATTAAAAAGAGCAACAGACCAACATTGGCTCTTGAGAGAATTGTTTTCTCAACTCGTTTTCAGAAAGTATTCCTTGCATCATAAAGCACGAGTGCTTTGTTTTCTGTTCTTAAGCAATTTCTGCAAAACAAAACCCTATTTCTTATAGTTTGACACTAAGCATCTTATATGACAAAAGGCTTTAGAAATTTTAGGTAAATAATACCATTCCCTCAAGTATAGTCAGAGGCATTTGCTTCATCCTCAGAAAACTCCAACTCAGCTGACACATACTGATTGTCCACAAACACAATGTTGCTTGACTGCTGACTATCCTAATCTGTTCATATCAATCTGCTATTAATGTATATTAAACTATAGTAAATTGTGAATAGTAAATTTACTATAGTAAATTGTGAATTTCCCCTTGGGTTTAATAAAGTATCTATCTATCCATCTATCCATCTATCTATCTATCTATCTATCTATCTATCTATCTATCTATCTATCTATCTATGTTATAGCTCCTTTCATATTGATCTGTCTATCAGTTATATAGTGCCTTTCACACTATCTTTCTATATATCTTTTGATTATATAGCACCTTTCATATCTATCTATCTATCTATCTATCTATCTATCTATCTATCTATCTATCTATCTATCTATCTATCTATCTATCTATCTATCTATCTATCTATCTATCTAGTAAAAGATAGCTATAGTATATGACTAGAATAATTTAGACTGTCCCAAATTTCCTTTTATATATAATGGGATGTTTGTTAGCTTCAAAATGATCCCAGAATACAATCATTTCTGGAAAAAAAGGTAACAACAACTTTGTACATATGATTACTAGCTAACGTGTAAATTCTTGAGTAAATGTTTTCTGGTCTTTGTAATTTGTTTTAATCCCAGTAGCACTTCATCCCAAGCAATAACATTTCCAGTAACTACTAGTATGTTAATAACCTTGTCATGGTGGAAAGGTACAGTGCATTCTTTTCAGTACTGAGAAAAGCGCTATATAAATGTAATGAATTATTATTATTATTATTATGTGTTGTTTCTGAAATACTGTTCTTGATCCACTTAACTTGCTGCTAAACTGTTGAAAAACACTGAAAGAACATCTTATTTCTTCTTAAACGTTTGTTTGTCTTTATTCACCCCTCCCATACATTTTTCTAAAATTTCTTTTTCACAATATTTTGAAGCTCAAAATATTGGTTCTGGTTTGAAGTAATATCAAAGAGACAAATAAAGATACTGGTAAATGCAGTATATTGTACTAATGTGTGAAAGGTTGCACACTAGTCAAAGAGGCATTCATCATAATACTAGAAATACTGAGATACAAAAAAAGGTTATGTTTACATAACATTTGCTTTCTCCCAGAAACAAGTAAAACCATAATATCAAAAAAAAATTGTGATTATAAGTCCTTTCAGAAAATTACTGGCACACAGCTTCTTTTTGTTGAAGACATATTTAGTTTACACTGCAAACTCCCTTATTAGAGACCATAATCATGTGTCATTTCTCCCTCCTTCACTCAGGACCATTTATTTGCACTTTACCACAAGATTCAGGTTTTACCACAGGTCATAAGGCCACTCAACAGCTGCACGAGTGGAACTGGGGTTTCTTATATTTACCATCTATTGCTGTGTTCATGTTCTACGGTACGTCCTACTCATTGTCTGTTCTTTGTTATCGTACTACTGTCACTGGTCTATAGCAGACATGTAACTAAGAAACTAATTGGAATGAGGAGACTACATATGAGTGTAATCCATCCATTCATTTCTGAGTCAGCCTGTTCCAAATTTGGGTCACAGGTGGACGCAGAGACAGATACAGAAACCTGTAAATCATAAAGTGAATTCAGATATTGGTAGAAATGAAATAGCTTTCATGGCAAAAACCAGAGCACTTCTTCATGTAAAGAGTTATGGGGGTCTGAGTCAAACAGCAACCATCTCAGTAACATATTGGGACAACTTACATGTTAGCCAACCAAATGAAACAATTGTGGACTGTGAATGGACTCTTAAATAAATGCACTTCTTTTACATGTACATTTCTGATTTCTGTATCATATGTCTTCTTATTTTTAAAATGTGTGTGTGATCTACTGAATGTGACTATTCCTGCACTGAAAAAAATAAATAAATTAAGCTCAACTTAAAACAGAGTTAGTGTAAGTCTACACAATGCGCAGTATAGTTGTAGAAGCTGAAAGGAAATATATCTCCATACTCCAAACTCAAAATTATATATCGAGCACATCTCTCTTGTTTAAAATTGTCCAAAATGTTTCCAGGGCAAGATTTAACCTGCGAACGCTGCAATCGAGCTCCAGCCTCACTGGGTCACATGTTTTGGGCCTGCACCAAATTAACATAATTCTGGACCAAAATCTTTAAATGCCTACCAGACAGCCTTGGGGTCACAATCCCTCCTAATCCTCCTAATGTGTAGTGGGCTTAAAGTGGAGAAGGACCAACAAACTGTAATTGCCTTTACTTCACTATTGGCACGTAGACTTATTTCGCTCAGCTGGAAGAATCCTAACTCTGCACAGGATCTGCACAGAACTTTTTCAAAACCTGGCAGGATCTGATCAATAACATTCTAGAATAAGCTTTTAAAGCACTGAGGAAGCAGATTCTCTCCCCTTTTGTTTTTCTTCTCCATTTATTTTTATTCACTTATTAATTCATCTATCTACTCATTTTTACTAGCTTTAAGTTTTACTCTGCTGGCCATGCTCTCTTTCTCAGGGGTGGGGGTTGATTTGTTTTCGATCCTATTTTTGTAAAAATGTATCTACTTTTTTTTTTTGTTCTTTATTTCACCTTATACAGTTTCTTTTATTAGGAATTTGTTAGTTTTCGCATACCCCTTGGGGTCAGAGCGCAGGGTCAGCCATTGTACAGAGCCCCTGGAGCAATTACAGGTTAAGGGTCTTGCTCAAGGGCCCAGCAGAGTAGGATCTCTTTTGGCAGTGACAGGGACTCGGATCGGCAACCTTCGGGATAGCAGCACAGATCCTTAGCCTCAGAGCCACCACTCCACCCCAACTTGTATGGAATGTTGCGTGATTTCAATAAAATCAATACAATATTAATAATAAAAAAAAGAAGCTGAAAAGAAATATATCTAATCAATTAAAAAAATAAACCTTAAGTGGCAACTTTATAAACAAACTGTTAAAACAATGTGACTTCACAACTGAATGCCCTTATAGCAGGGTTTACTTGCTCCACAAACACAGTCTTTATGAGACACCGCATCCTAACATTTTTATTGCAAGCCTAATTTTTCTAATTATTCTATTTTTCTAATTACTGACATTTAGAAAAAACACATTACAATTAAAAAGGTCTAAATTGTCCCTAGTGTGTGCTTGGTGTGTGGGTGTGTGTGCCCTGTGGTGGGCTGGCGCCTTGCCCGGGGTTTGTTTCCTGCCTTGCGCCCTGTGTTGGCTGGGATTGGCTCCAGCAGACCCCCGTGACCCTGGATATAGCGGTTTGGATAATGGATGGATGGATGGTAATATTCTGCGGTGGGTTGGCACCCTGCCCAGGATTGGTTCCCTGCCTTGTGCCCTGTGTTGGCTGGGATTGGCTCCAGCAGACCCCCGTGACCCTGTGTTCGGATTCAGCGGGTTGGAAAATGGATGGATGGATGGATGGATGGTAATATTTGCACAGTTTTATACGTTTAAATATTCTTATTGCTGTCCACATTGAGCAATTCAAAAATATTAAGCATGAATATTAATATTAAGTGTTAAAGGTTTATGATAAACTGAAAATGCAGATATTCTAATATACAGAACAAATAGACTTCTTCTATTAGATAAAAACTGTGAAAGCCCTGTATCCAACGTGGAGGAGACAAATAAAAAAACACATTAAAGTTATTTATATAATTTCAAAAATGCTTTTGGTAACAGCAAGATCTCTAATATTTACAGAGAAGTATAAATTTTAAATAAATCAATGATTGGTGACTCGAAATGGGATCATTTGGAGTGTACACCTCAATGAACTGGCACGCTCTACAGGTTTGATACCTATTTATGGCCAATACAGTAGTAATAAGTTCCAGTTCCCATTTGACCATGTAATAGATTAAACTGACTCATGAATGAATGAAGGCATCACAACAGTTAGCTGTTTTGTTTCACATCAATTTTGGAAACTCAATTTCCAAAAGTTCAATTTTCACCTGAGCTGACTGGAGCCTGCCTGTTATCTTCACTTTACCTGAACACAAGAAGAAGCAAAAAGAAAAACCTCACGGCAACTGATGCAGTGTTATTGTTTAAAGTTCTTGTAAACAGCAGACTAAAACCCGAGTCCACCTACTATAAACCGATTAACAATATGAAACTGTTTGATGAAACGTGGAGTGTTGGACGCATGCTGTGCTCTATTCAAGCGGATGAGTCAACTTTAAACTAGTAACACATTGCGAATGTTCGGGGAGTATAGAACACAGTGGAGGGCAGCATTTTCTTTTTATATATGACATGTATTAATGTTTGTTGTTTATGACTTTCCTTCACAGGAAGCAAATGTTTTATATGGATGAATAAAATGCAAGTCACAACGCTAACCCACAAGTGTGAGTTTTGTATTGTAATCTTTGTAGCCATGTGACAGTACACAGTGATAATGTGATACAGTATGTAAAGAAGACTTGATTGACTGAGCAGACTCATATGCAGTACATAGGACAGATGCAACCAGACTTATATGCTTCAGTGATTTATTTTAAACTTTAGAAAAGAAGTTAAATGGAAGCATGTTCACCTCAGTTTATGAGAAAAAAGAAAAAAATCATGGAAATTTCACCTAGGATAATTTTTTGGTGGATTAATTATTATTATATATAAACAAACACGGTGGTGCAGTGGGTAGCGCTGCCTCGCAGTAAGGAGACCCAGGTTCTCTTCCCAGGTCCTCCCTGTGTGGAGTTTGCATGTTAATAATAATAATAATAATTCATTACATTTATATAGCGCTTTTCTCAGTACTCAAAGCGCTATCCACACAGGGAGGAACCGGGAAGTGAACCCACAATCTTCCACAGTCTCCTTACTGCAAAGCAGCAGCACTACCACTGTGCCACCCGTGTCTGCGTGGGTTTCCTCCCACAGTCCAAAGACATGCAGGTTAGGTGCATTGGCGATTCTACATTGTTCCTAGTTTGTGCTTAGTGTGTGTGTGTGTGTATGTGTGCGCCCTGCCTAGCTCCCTGTGTTGGCTGGGATTGGCTCCAGCAGACCCCCATGACCCTGTAGTTAGGATATAGCGGGCTGGATAATGGATGAATGGATATATATATGGATGTAGTGCGTATGACTGGTGTTTCACATCTCCTGTAGCCTGCATTCAAACCCCGTTCTAGGTAACTATTAAACTGTGAGTGTTATGTGTTTCTCGTGATGGACCTTGTACAAAGTTGTCTACTGCTTGAATCCAGTTTTGCTGGGATTCACTCTAATTCCCTTTCGATTAAGGGAGATTGGCAAATAGATGGGATTTTAGGGTGGGCAGCGTGGTCAAGTAAATAAGGCATCTTACTTTGGAACATACAGTAAGGTTGTTGGTTCAGTTTGGAACTCTGTACCGTTGCTTCACGTCCAGATGGTATGACTAAACATGAGGAATTGAGAATGACCTCTTGATAATGCAAAACCAATAACCATTTGAGGTTTTGGTGAACTGCATGTCAAATTGGTGGAGTGGTGGCTCTGAGGCTAGGGATCTACACTGGCAATCGGAAGGCTGCCGGTTCAAATCCCGTAAATGCCAATAGGGACTCTGCTCTGTTGGGCCCTTGAGCAAGGCCCTTAACCTGCAATTGCTGAGTGCTTTGAGTAGTGAGAAAAGCGCTATATAAATGCAAAGAATTATTATTATTATTAAATTGCCTCAGAAAACAAGGGAAAAGGATGTCATTCCTATCTATATGGATAGTGATTCTTATACACACAGTACCAATGTTAGGTGGGCATAAAAAGGGAATGTTTTCAGAAAACTTGGGATCCCAACACATGTTCTCTTGCTTCATCTTAAACATGCAGGTCTGAAGTCACCTTTAGGCTTCTGTGCTTTGAAACCCCCACTGCACCACCAAGTCAGGGTCAGAGAGGTCATGGACAACTGATAAATAGCTTTGGGACCCAATTAACCTCACTGGGTCTTTTCTCTGACACCGAAAAGAGGCCGCCGGCAGATTAAACAGAATCTCCCCCCCTCACACACACACACACAAAACAAGCCACATACTCTTTTATAGTCCTGACCCTATAAAAGGGTCGTTTCCTGAACGCTCAGGAACCATAAACCTTAAGAAAGGTTTTAAAAAAGGAGAAAGAGAAAAACTGGGGACTGGTTCCTGGGGAAGGTTTTACAGATTTTGGCAGATATAAGCTACACGTGGGCGTTTTTGAAGGGGGTGGGAGAGTTAGCCTCCTTTGATTGCACAGCATTACGACTTCTTTTTTCTACAAATTGTCAAAAGGGTTCAAAAAGAAAAAAGAAAAAAAAAACAACGCTCAATGCAGAGAAACACAACATGCTGTCAATTTTACGGGTAATAAAATTTCAAAGGAACCAAAGTCTATTAATACCCAGGGCACAGTTTTGTCAGTGTGTTCTGGAATCCAACCCCTTCTATCTCTGTTTCCCTTTCTCACGCCCCAGTCTCTCTTGCCACCCTCTTACTTCTGGGGTTCAGCGTCTCTCTTTCTCTCTTTCTCTCTGTGTCTGCTTTGCAAAGCAAGCAGGGAATTCTATCTTGCGTCACAATCACACAGAACCTTTGGCTTGTTATCCACTCATTTTATATGCTGAAATTCAACTCCATGTGCTTTTATATAGCACCCTTTTCGGTAACATGGTTCACAGTACTGCATAGATTATCATATTCCAATAGACTACATATATTACATGACCGATTAACTAATAGTAACAGAATACATAATATCAAAAATTAAATATTCTAATGAGAGCATAAACCTAGGAAAATGAGTACACATCTATGAATACACTTCAAGTAGCTATGTAGCACCGACAGACTGTACAGCTGTGCATAACATTAAAAACAGCAGGCAACAGAAGTGAGGAAAATAAAAACTCTAGCTGAGGTGCTTGTGAGGACTTTGGGAAGATCTAAATCTTTTTTAACAACAATCACAGTTCATTAAATACTAATCAGAGACGTTTTATCCACAAAGGTGTCTTTTCATCTGGCCTCATCTAATTTGGTCTTTTGTAAAAAACAAACAGGCTCAATTAAAAATGTAGAGCGTTCACAAACAAAGCAACACTGAGAAAAATGTATGGAAAAATGACACAGGTATCCCTAATAATATACAACAACATTTCAAGATGGCTGAATTCATGTGGAAATCAAATGAGTCCTGCGGTGGGTTGGCACCCTGCCCGGGATTGTTTCCTGCCTTGTGCCCTGTGTTGGCTGGGATTGGCTCCAGCAGACCCCCGTGACCCTGTGTTCGGATTCAGCGGGTTGGAAAATGGATGGATGGATGGATCAAATGAGTCTGAAAATAAGGTTATTGTGGGTAACAAACTGGAAACAATAGGGAAAAATAGAAAAAAGGACTAAAACAAGTAGAACAGATGTGTTAAAAGAACATACTTTAAAAACAACTAACTATTAATCCAATGCTACTTTATGTAGCGTTATGAAAAACTAAATGTTTGAGGCAGGA
This sequence comes from Erpetoichthys calabaricus, assembly GCF_900747795.2. Classification (NCBI taxonomy): domain Eukaryota; kingdom Metazoa; phylum Chordata; class Cladistia; order Polypteriformes; family Polypteridae; genus Erpetoichthys; species Erpetoichthys calabaricus. Next base: position 302,631,821 of record NC_041396.2, read on the forward strand.
AAGTGCCAAGTCACTGTTTGTGTGGAGTCTGCATGTTCTTCTTGTGTCTGCATGGGTTTTATTCTAAATACTCTGGTTTTCCTTAAATACTGTATCCCAAAACATGTTTGTCACCCTTGATGGAAAATCTAAATGGTTCCATTGTTATGTAGAGGTGTGTATTAGGGTACTCTATGATAGACTGAATTCTGCTTTGTGCCTAATGAGGCCGGGATTGATGTCACCCCACTATGATTCAGAAATGGATCGTTTGAGACAATCGTAAAGGCTCAGCTTTGCTTAAAGGTCACTTATTGAGAAAGCAAAATTATAATACTGTGTCAATCTGCAAACTCACATGTAAAGCACAATTAAAAACAAATTACAAATTTAAAGGCATTAGGAAGCATTTGGAACAGACCCAACATAGAGAATAAACAAATAATTCATTAATAATAATTCATTACATTTATATAGCACTTTTCTCAGTACTCAAAGCGCTATCCACACAGGGAGGAACCGGGAAGCAAACCCACAGTCTTCCACAGTCTCCTTACTGCAAAGCAGCAGCACTACCACTGTGCCACCTGTGAGGACAAACAATAATGATACTGAGGAACAAAGAAATCTAGAAAGGCTCCATCACAATAAACTATGATAGAGCCCACTGGAGACAGTGAATTATCTTATAAAGTAAGTGAAGAAGTGTTACTTCACCCTTTATAGATGGGGATTTTGACCACTTCAGATTACTCGGGTTAAAGGTGTCTAGTAATTTCAATTTATAACTTTGACACTCAGAAAGGACCTTGCATTAGGACTATTGATGATAGACCTTTGATCAATGCAGTATTTAGTCTTGTAATTTGCATTACGAATTAATTGCAAGAGTAGATATAAAATAGTTGTGCTGTCTCTTTTTACTGCTTTTCATATTTTAATTAGCTGAATTAATAAGCAAATGTGTTAAAAATGTTGTTATGTGATACAAGGCAAATAATATCCCATTCAGTACATTAGCAGCTATACAACTGAAATGTGGTGTCTTTATCCTTCTTTCCTTTTCAGAGTGGAAATTAACCTTTAACATTTTCTTCTTAGTTCATTAAAGTTTTATTAACAGACCTAGGCAAAGAGTTAAAGAAAGTATAGCCCACAAAACTAAATAAACATTTGCAGAGAAACAATTACTGACATTACAGAACAGCAAATAGACTAATGTCAGAGGATATTCCCACGTATTTATTTGGGGTAAGCAGCATGAACAATTTTTTTCTGGGGTACTAGCATTGACAGGGCGGCACGGTGGCGCAGTGGGTAGCGCTGCTGCCTCGCAGTTGGGAGATCTGGGGACCTGGGTTCGATTCCCGGGTCCTCCCTGCGTGGAGTTTGCATGTTCTCCCCGTGTCTGTGTGGGTTTCCTCCGGGTGCTCCGGTTTCCTCCCACAGTCCAAAGACATGCAGGTTAGGTGGATTGGCGATTCTGAATTGGCCCTAGTGTGTGCTTGGTGTGTGGGTGTGTTTGTGTGTGTCCTGCGGTGGGTTGGCACCCTGCCCGGGATTGTTTCCTGCCTTGTGCCCTGTGTTGGCTGGGATTGGCTCCAGCAGACCCCCGTGACCCTGTGTTTGGATTCAGCGGGTTGGAAAATGGATGGATGGACTAGCATTGACAACCTTTAAAGATTTTTGTAAAAGATCCCCTATTTGATACTAAGCCTCTATCACTGAGTCAGGTGAGGTATTAATAATAATAATAATTATTTGCATTTATATAGCGCTTTTCTCACTACTCAAAGTGCTCAGCAATTGCAGGTTAAGGGCCTTGCTCAAGGGCCCAACAGAGCAGAGTCCCTATTGGCATTTACGGGATTTGAACCGGCAGCCCTCTGATTGCCAGTGCAGATCCCTAGCCTCACAGCCACTACTCCGCCAATGTGTTACACAATTTTGTTTGATCAAATATCTAGTGGCTATCTTGTGGCTAAATTTTAAAATGTCATGAACTAAAATAATCTAAACTGTGTGCAGTTTCAGTTCCCATTTTACAAAAAAAAGACATAAAGTGCAGAGAAGGGTGACTAAATGGATTTGGGGCCTCCAAGGAATAATTAAAACCTGAAGGAGGTAAACCACATCAGTTTAGGCAGAAGGTGACTGAGATGTGACATGATTTAAGTCCTCAAATTATGAAGGGAATTAGTACAGTGGGTCCCAGTTGCTATTTTAAAATGTGGGACACATGGGGTCACAGATGGAAACTAGCTAAAAGCAAATGTTGCACAAATATCAATATGTTTTACTTCACATAGAAAACCATAGACACATGGAATAAATTAGTACAGTGGATCCCAGCTGTTACATTCCAAGAACATGGGGACACAGCTGGAAACTTTTTAAGGGCAGTTTTTGCACAAACATTAGAAAGTCTTTCTTCACACAAGGAACCATAGACATATGGAATAAGTGACTAAGTGTTGTAGTAGACAGTAGGACTTTGGAGATTGATGGGCTTAGTTGGGATAAATGGCTTTTATTCATCCAAATTGTTCTAATGTTTTGATCTTCTAAACAAGAAGTATGAATTAATTGCTACAATTTTATGATGTGGCAGAATAAAGTGTTGTGACAAAGAGGTCTTACGCATGATTCAAAATGTATAGTCTATCCTGATCATTAAGAATGATGGTATATTTGGACAGGGGCTAATTTCCAATCAGAATGAAAAAAAAATCTAACTGGATGCTTTTATCAACTGTGATAAAATAAATGAAAGAAACATTCTCAATCTTGGAACAAGAGAAAGAATCATTCTTATGACAGTGCCACCTATTTACCTTAATATCAACAAATAGAGTGACATATATCTATAACAAAGCATAGTGGTTTACCTTAAGCATTCAAAATATGCTAAGAAATTACAATAAAACTAACTTATTAGTACATGTGAACATCCAACAAGATGAATTTACTGCAATAAACATTATGCCACCATTCTGACTATTAGCATTAAGTGTAAAGAAAACACTTGTCACTGGTTCTTAGCTATTCTGTCAAAAATGAGATTCTGCCCTGTTTTGCCTTGTATGTTAATGGTCCTGCACTGTACTTTATCTTGTGTGCTTCAGAAAGCACATTCTGATCGTTTGTTTTGTAAAAGGTATTATATAAAAAAAAATTGATTGGTTATACCTGCTTCCACATTAAACCCATTTTGTTTCAGTGGGTGAGGCTACCAACTCCGTTCATCAACTCTCTCAGCTTACTTTATTCTCTTGACTGGAAGCCGATAGGCACAAAGCTGAAAACAACCCTGGAGGAAACACAAACGCACTGCAGGACACACCCATGTTGAGTCAGTTTGGACTTTGCAATCTACCTTAAAGTATGCATTTGATCTATGGGAAGCAACCCATGCAAACCCCACATAAGCAATGATCAAGTCCTGCAGCTTCAAAGCAACAATCCTTGCCAGTGTGTGACTGTCAATCAATCTACCTTTGTTTTATACAGCACCTGACATATAGTACTAATCACAAAACTCCAAAATACATGCAAAAGACATATAGTTTACAGTATCATGCACTGTAGCCAAGGCCATTGAGTTGTAAAGAATCTTGTTGTGTTATGCACTTTGTTAATCTTCCATATACATTAAAGAATGATAAATGGACTGACTGAAAGAAAATGTAGATCACAAAAATGGATAACTCTACCAAAATGACAATAAAGTGCCACATCTCCCACACATTTAGCCATTCAGTCTCCACTTAATGCAGAATGACTTTCTGTATTCACTAAAAAGCCATGAAAACACGGCAGCATTAATAAAATGGCAAAAATTAAGCTGCATCAACTTAAGGAGGCTGCAGGCCCAGCTGGAGCCAAATAATTAAAGTGAAAATAAAATAGAATATCTGTAAATGGCCTTTTAAAGAAGGTTTCTTAGAAAGAGACATAATGACACATTACCTCGTAAACATCTTCAAAGTTCAGTTCATTTGGAGAAAAACAATAAATATTAAAAGCAGGCATTTGATCATAAATATAAAGTAAGTAAATGGTAAGGAACCATACCAAACTTGGAAATGCTCTCCTTCACTTTAATAGACATAGTGAGAGCATCAGGACAAAGTATATCACTGCGCTATACAGTACTTTACATTCATTTTATTAACCTGTTAAGAACCGTGTTTATATGTGGGTTAATATGTTATGTATATGCTAAATAACAAATAAAGAGAAAAAGACATTGACAATTTTTAGTAGTTGGGGAATATTGAGAGCAAACTAAAATAGCTTAAAAAATTCAAATATCATAACATTCATTCATTCATAATCCAACCCACTATATCCTAACTACAGGGTCACGGGGGTCTGCTGGAGCCAATCCCAGCCAACACAGGGAGCAAGGCAGGAAACCCCGGGCAGGGCGCCAGCCCACCGCAGATATCATAACATATGATATCATAAGAGAAAAAGACATTGGCAATTTTTAGTAGTTGGGGAATATTGAGAGCAAACTAAAATAGCTTAAAAAATTCAAATATCATAACATATAAAGTTAACAAACACATGAAGAATGAGTGAGAGGTTAAATGAAGATCTTGTATACCTATGAAAGTGAATTAGTAGCCATATTTAAAACTGACAAACACTTTGGTGTTAAATACAATATTATATCACAAAAGACTTGCTGCATAAAGTGAAGACAAAAAGGCTAAAAGTGTGGGAGATGCAGTACTCTGGAGGAATAGAAGGAGCAGATGTCAATGAATCAGCCACTCAGAGTTTGCTTTGTATTTAACCTTTTACACTGCGCACCATTACAAGTTTCTGTACAAAGTACACAAGAACATATATTAAACAAGGAAAAAAGAAATGTGAGAAAGTACATGTAAGCAGGAATTGATGAAAAGTGTGACAATGGCTCAGTTTTTACCTACATTTTTATTACTCTTTAATTTATTTTTTTTTTTTTTGTATCGGTATGCTGCTGCTGGAGTATGTGAATTTCCCCTTGGGATTAATAAAGTATCTATCTATCTATCTATCTATCTATCTATCTATCTATCTATCTATCTATCTATCTATCTATCTATCTATCTATCTATCTATCTATCTATCTATCTATCTATCTATCTATCTATCTATCAATGGTTGCAAACTGAAACAGTATGTTCTGAGGACCACTGGCAAAAATGTGTTGGAAGTGTCACTTTCAAGGGTGCAGATGTCGTTTTGCCCAATTTAAAGACATAGAAAGCAAGGACTTAAATGAGAGCTCTCAGATGAATACAAGTGGCAAAATGAGTTAATACAAGATCTTATCAGTGCAAAATTCACTTTCATTATGAAATTAGGGTGATAAGGCCAGAACGGGAATTGTCTGGAAAACATTACATATATGCTGTTGTGCAAATTTGTTACATATTGTAACACAGCCAAGAACACATTTGTATGGCCACAGGTTCAGAAAGCACAAAATGATTTAATTTTACAGAACAGGGCAGCTCTAGCATTATATCGATCAGCCAGTACTCTGTAGTTTACCTTTCTTTGGTGACCATCATCCAAAAAATGCTTTACATGTTCATTATAATATGCATGTTTTAACATGTAAATTCTTTTAAACAACTGGTTCCCTAACCGATGAAGTGTTTTGTTCAGGGTTATTACGTGGTGATTCAGTGCTGAGGAATGAACTCTCAATCAACTAGGCCACAATTTTTCCAAACTAGCTGACCCCATTGGGGAGTCAGGATCTGCAAGTGAAAGAAGTGTTATTTGTAAAGTTACGCAATCTTACAATTTGAACTGTTCACATATATGTGGTTTGCTAAAAAATATATACATTATTTTCTTACTATCGATTGTCACCTATTTAAACTTAACACACTTAATAGAGAAATGATTTTTGTGCAATAAAAAAGTGTATTTCTCTCTTTTGTGTTTTATATGATATTAACCTCTGAATACAAGTCAATGGTTGTTCCTCTCCAACTCTAAAACATACTACTGAGATCTCATTTGCAATACTGTGTGCAATTCTGCTTATCAGAATACAAAAAAGACATGGTGTAGAGCCGGACAGACGAGGGTAGCCAAGTGACCTGAACCTTCATGTTCCATGGAGATCATCAGCCAAGGTGATAAGCCGTACTGATGTGGCCCTGATATAGAACAAACTAACTAGACACATATCTGATGCAAAGAGGAGATAATAGCTAAATACAGAAGGCTGATGCACTGTATACTCCTCTGTGGTATTTAAGGTTGACAGTTCCTTAGAACAACTACAGGCTTATTTATTTCTGTACTTTAAAAGGTAGGACATATCAGAATCAATTTAACTTCAGATAATGAAAACAGGCAAAATATTTTACACATTTACTTTCACGTTATGCTGCCAACCATTAACAGCAGCCAAGATTTTAAATTTGCCAATTCATATACATGCTTTCATCCATAGACAAGAGCCTTTAAGTTCAAAGCACATTTTCATTCATTTAACTCTTCATCTGTTAATTTTTGATCTGATCATGCTATTTATAATTCAGGACAACCATAGACTTCCTTAGTGGGAATTGTTACAAAACAAAATTCTGAACTGAATGGTACATTAGCACATTTCAGAGCGCATTCTCATACACACCCATTCTTACCAATGTAATGTAATGTAAAGTCTATTTTTTTAATGTAACAATATAACAACTTTTCAAATACTCCTAATTCAATTCATATCTAAAAATGTTTAATGACAATACCTTATTGCCCCTGTGTGACTGTGTGAATTAGTAGGCCCTACACTGGACTGATTCCATGTCCAGGGTTGTTTCCTGCTTTGTTCTTATTACTGCGAGGATTAACACTAGCCCCTTGACCTCTAGAACCAAGACCCTGGATTTGTTAATATATGTGAAACATGCATACATCCTTTGTGTCTTTCTGAATCGGATCACTCTAACTCTGTATACATTGTTCTACAAAGAAGCCATAGGAAGTCAATTATAAGGCCAAAACAAAGCCAAGCTACCTTTAAAATATCAAATCTCCAAATATGCATCTTGTAGGAGAGTGCTGTCCATACTAATATTGACAATTATTGATCTGAACACCATTAACCCAGACAAAGGGAATGCACAAACCAGCGTGTTTCTTCGTGCCAGTCCCAAGCCCGGATAAATGGGGAGGGCTACGTCGTGAAGGGTATCCGGTGGAAAATTGTGCCAGATCAATATGCAGACAATTCAAATTACCATACTGGATTGGTCGAGGCCAACAGGGTGCTGGTGGAAATTGGACTACTGTTGGCCGAAGAAGGAGAAGAGGAGGGGGAGACATGTCCAGAGGCAGGAGGAGAGGAGGAAGGTAAACAGAGTGGAAGTGAGGGTAGGAACTTTGAATGTTGGCAGTATGACTGGCAAGGGGAGAGAGTTATCCTGAAGGAACAGTATGTCAAGAGTGTTTTGGAGGTGAAAAGAATGTCAGACAGAGTGACAATTATGAAGCTGGAAATTGAAGGTGTGATGATGAATATTTTTAGTGCATATGCGCAGCAAGATGGGTGTGCAATGGATGAGAAAGCAGATTTCTGACGTGAGTTGGATGAAGTGATGGACAGTGTCCCCAAGGAAGAGAGAGTTGTGACTGGAGCGGATTTCAATGGACATGTTGGTGAAGGGAACAGAAGAGATGAGGAGGTGATGGGTAGGTATGGTGTCAAGGAGAAGAATGCGGAAGGTCAGATGGTAGTGGATTTTTGCATAAAGGATGGGCATGGCTGTGATGAAAACATATTTTAAGAAGAGAGGGGAACACAGGGTGACGGACAAGAGTGGAGGAAGATGCACACAGTTACATTATATTTCCTATGCAGGAGGGTCAGTCTGAAGGTGATTGTAGACTGCAAATTAATGGCAAGGGAAAGTGTACTTCGGCAGCATAGGATGGTGGTCTGTAGGATGACGCTGGAGATCAAGAAGAGGAAGAGAGTGAGGGCAGAGCCAAGGATGAAATGGTGGAAGTTAAAAAAGGAAGACTACAAAGCTGAGTTCAGGGAGGAGGTGAGACAGGCACTGGGTGACAGTGAAGAGTTACCAGACAGCTGGGCAATCTCAGCAGAAGTAGCAAGGGTGATAGCTAGAAGGGTGCTTGGTGTGACATCGGCACAGAGGAAGGAGGAAAAGGAAACCTGGTGGTGGAATGGGGGAGGTACAGGAGAGTATACAGAGGAAGAGGATGGCAAAGAGGAAGTGGGATAGTTAGAGGGATGCAGAAAGTACACTGGAGTACAAGGAGATAAGGCGCAAGGTGAAGAGAGAGGTGGCAAAGGCTAAAGAAAATGTGTATGATGAGTTGTATGAGAGGTTGGACACTAAGGACGGAGAAAAGGGCCGGTGGGCTACAGAGGGACCGAGCAGAAAACGATATGCAGCAGGTTAGGGTAATAAGGGGTAAAGATGGAAAGCAAGGAGAGTATGTTGAGCAGACGGAAAGAAACCTTTGTGAGGCTGATGAATGAAGAGAATGAGAGCGAGAGAAGGGTGAATGATATGGAGATAGTGAATCAGGAAGTACAACAGATTAGGAAAGAGGAAGTAAGGACAGCTATGAAGAGAATGAAGAATGGAAATGTCATTGGTCCAGATGACATTCCTCTGGAAACATGGAGGTGTTCAGGAGAGATGGCAGTGGAGTTTTTAACCAGACTGTAAAATGCAGTCTTAGAAAGTGAGAGGATACCTAAGGAGTGGAGAAGAAGTATACTGGTGCAGATTGTTATGAAAAAGGGGGATGTGCCGAGCTGTAGTAACTACAGGGGGATAAATTGATGAGCCACAGCATGAAGTTATGGGAAAGAGTAGTGGAAGCTCAGATAAGAAGGGAGGTGATGATTAGCGAGCAGCATTATGGTTTCATGCTCTGAGGATGTTGATGGAGAAGTTTAGAGAAGGCCAGGAGTTGCATTGCATCTTTGTGGACCTTGAGAAAGCATATGACAGGGTGCCTCGAGAGGAGCTGTGGTATTGTATGAGGAAGTCGGGAGTGGCAGAGAAGTACACAAGAGTTGTACAGGATATGTATGAGGGAAGTGTGACCGTGGTGAGGTCTGAGGAACAAGACAATACGTATGTGAATGAGAGGGAGATCAGAGGAATGGTGAGGAGTCATAGAGTAGAGTTGGTGAAGGTGGAGGAGTTTAAATACTTGGGATCAAAAGCACAGAGTAACAGGGATTGTGTAAGAAAGGTGAAAAAAGAGTGCAGGCAGGGTGGAATGGGTGGAGAAGAGTGGCAGGAGTGATTTTTGACAGCCGGCTACCAGCAAGAGTGAAAGGGAAGGTCTACAGAATGGCAGCGAGACCGGCTTATTTATATGGGTTGGAGAAGGTGGCACTGAGCAGAAAGCAGGAGACAGAGCTGGAGGTAGCAGAGTTAAAGATGTTAATTTTTGCAGTGGGTGTGACGAGGATGGACAAGATTAGAAATGAGTACATTATAGGGAAAGCTCAGGTTGAACAGTTTGGACACAAAGTAAGAGAGGTGAGATTGCATTTGTTTGGACATGTGCAGAGGAGAGATGCTGGGTATATTCGGAGAAGATGCTAGGGATAGAGCTGCCAGGCAAGAGAAAAAGAGAAAGGCCTAAGAGGAGGTTTATGGATGTGGTGAGAGAAGACATGCAGGTGGAGGGTATAACAGTGCAAGATGCAGAGGACAGGAGGATATGGAAAAAGAAGAAGATTGCTCTGCACACCAATTACTGGACTGTTTCTAAATTTAAGATTTCTAAATAAATAAGTTCTATCGAGGCACTGTCTTTGCCTTGTTGCAGGAGTTCCAGCTTTATCTGCCATTCCCACAACACATTGTTAAATAGTTAATCTACCATATTGGGGAATCAAAGGTTAACATTGCTGCTGTACAGTCCCAACATCCTAGGTTTATAACCCACACTTGGTCATGTCTAAGTAAACTCTCCTGTGGGTAATCCCGTTTTCCTCCTGCATCCTACATACATATGTCTTAGATGTAATAGTGAATCTAAATGATTTCAGTGCAAGTGTAGTGGTTGCCTTGAGTGTACTCTATGATAAACTGGTGTCCCACCCAGAGTTGGATCCTGACATAGCCCTGATGTTACCAGAATGGCTTTGGCTTTCCTACAATCTTTAGCTGGAAAAAGTGGGTCTGAGAGCTTTATATTATGTAATACAACATATCCTATAATGGTTCCTAACTGGCTTTCTAGAATAAGTTAAGCAAAGTATCGTTGGAGACCAATAACATAAACACTAATAATCTTAGACAGTGTAAGAATGCAGAGAATGGAGACAACTACAATAAAATGTAATTTCAGTAAAGACACCGTATTGAAAAAAAAGCAGTGGGGATGGCTCACTGTGGCTTCCTTGACAACACTTTAGCCTGGGATGACAGACTGATCTGGGACACTAATAACCCTTACAAAAGGTAGTACATATACATGTTGGTTATAAAGACAAGGGCTTAATCATGATCACCAGGTGACTTACAGTAGAGAATTAGTCTCACCAGAGAAATAATTGCAGTTGCTACAGTTGAGGCCACCATCAGATTCCAGGAGGTATTCTGATCATTTCAAAAAGTTCAACTGAAATCCTAGACATCTAAGTCCATGATGGACATGTTATTTCTAATCCTCATATGGCCAAAAGATATTTTACTCTAAACAGTTCCAGATATTCAAAATGATTCAGAATCTAAGCTACTATCCACCCAGGTTAATGTACCACTGAGAATGTGTATAAGTGAAGTTCAAAATCACATTGACATAAATAACATGCCTGCGGTGGGTTGGCACCCTGCCTGGGATTGGTTCCCTGCCTTGTGCCCTGTGTTGGCTGGGATTGGCTCCAGCAGACCCCCGTGACCCTGTGTTCGGATTCAGCGGGTTGGAAAATGGATGGATGGATGGATAAATAACATGCAGATCTCAGTTAAGCTAATGCAGGCATTGTTAAATCCAGAAGCCATCAGGACAATATTTGATTGCTACATTCTCCTAATACTTTACCCTGAGCTGAACACCCACATTTAATCAATCAGTATATATATATATATATATATATATATATATATATATATATATATACATTTGCAGTTGGAGATCCACAAAGGGAGAAAAAACGAATCACGTATCATAAAATAGTTTTATTCCTGAGCTTTCAACCCCTGTCAATATGTCCTTCTTAAGTTGGCATATGCTGGGTTTATGTCCAAGTGTCTGTTGATGGCATTTTCATCTGATAGCCAAGACTCGGCCAACTCTCTGGCGCTTTTTGTACTGGCCTTAAATTTCACTTTCACGTTGTCCCAGTTGAATGTGTGTCCTGTCGATTTAGTATGTGCATATATCAAAGATAGTGCGTCCTTTCTTCTGACGGCGTTGCGATGTTCCTGTACACGTGTTGAGATTTTTTTTTGACGTTTGTCCTATGTATACAGCTGAGCAAGAATTGCATGGAATACTATAAACTGCGTTTCGTGTTTCGGCTGTCGATTTCTTGTTTTTAGCATTAAACAGGACCGTGCGCAGATTGTTGGTGGGTTTATGTGCTATTTTGATGCCCCACTTGGTCAGGGTGCGTGCCGTGCCTTCTGACACATTATGGTGGTACGGGAGTGAATGCCAGGTGGGGTGGGGGTTCTGATTTACGTCGCTTGTATGCTGATTCCTTTGGCGCCTGCTGTGTAGACTCCGATTAATGAATGATTTTGAGTATCCGTTCGAGGTGAAAAGTTGAAACAGATAGCGTCTCTCATTAATTTTTGTTTCCTTGGTATTACAATGAGTGTGGACTCGTTTAAATAGGGTTTTCACGCAGCTCCGTTTATGAGATACCGGGTGGTTGCTGGCGTAGTGTAGAATCTTGTCTGCGTGGCATTGTTTACGGTAAACACTTGTGGTCAAGGTGGCGTCACTATTTCTTTTTGATGTAAATGTCCAGGAAATTGATGTGTCGATTATTTTCTTTTTCCATTGTGAACAGGATTGCAGGGAATATTGTGTTAATATGATTGAAGAATTCATTCAGCTGGTTCTTTCTTAATATGACGAATGTGTCGTCTACATAGCGTATCCAAATTTTGGGTGTAATCTGGGATAAAGCTATGTTTTCAAATCGTTGCATTACCAGTTCAGCTAGGAGTCCCGATAACGGTGATCCCATCGGCATGCCTTCTTTCTGTGTGTAATACTTGCCGTTGAAATGAAAGTGCGTTTTTTGGCAAAGTGATATTAGGTGCATTAAGTCTTTGATGGACAGTTTGGTTCTTGTCTCTATGGTGGGGTCACTATCCAGTTTCATTAATAATGTTTCTGTGGCCAGTTGGATCGGGATCATGGTGTATAGCGATATAACATCAAACGAGACCATGATCTCGTCCTCGGCGATGGATACGTCATTCAAGCGCTGTAATGCCGACTCCGCGCTGTTGACAGAATAATCGGAGTCGTCCGTTAAATGTTTAAGTAGTTGGAAAAGTCTTTTAGACAAGTTGTATGATGGTCCGCCTATTAGGCTAACCACTGGAGTTTTGTCAGAGTATAGTTTATTTTATTCTGTGTGGTTTTTGTTGGGTCGTTATTTAGCTGTTGATAAGTATTAGTGTCTGAAAGCATTTCTTCTATAGCTGTGGTGTATTGTTCTCTGTCTAGGATAACAGTTGCGCCTCCTTTGTCAGCTGGTGTAATAATAATGCTGTTGTCATTCCGTAAAGATCTTAAAGCTTTCTGTTCACTTGCCAGAATACATGTGGTTGGTTGTCTTGTGTGTAGCTGGCTGGCGACGTTGCATCTTATTTCTTGTGCCTGTTCTGTTGGTATTTTTTCAGTTGCTAAGATATGTTCTAACGAACCGAGGAAGTTCATGTTAGATGCGTCCTTATAATTGAATTTTAATCCTCTGGAGAGAATATTGTGTTCTGTGGTGGAGAGCCGTCTTTTGGATAGGTTGTGTACTCCGGGTTGGGGGTTGTTCATATATTGATTTCCAGTGAGTTTACCCCATTTTTTGTTGAGTGTATTTCGTTTAGAAATACGGTTTTTGGAAGCGGTGTCCTGGATCCTTTTTGTCCATTCCTCCGTAACCGTTTGTCCACATGTTGTGATTAGTTTAGCGTGTTGCTCCATAATTACAGATCGGTAAAAGTTTCGTTGGCGGTGTGTTTCCGTGATAAGTTCATACAAAACTCGTTTAGTAAACTGTTGCATGATGGTTGACATTTTCGGGGTGTTCGTTGGTGGCTTGAATCGTAGGCATCTCGGAGTTACATCGTGCCTGATGCAACTGTGGAGGAAGAAGAGTTTTTCATAGCTTTGCGCTTCACGGATTGCCGAAGTTTCCCATCGTCTAATGCATTGGAGGGCTTCGTGTCCGAAGGTTGTACGAATGGAAAGCTCAGGAATAAAACTATTTTATGATACGTGATTCGTTTTTTCTCCCTTTGTGGATCTCCAACTGCAAATATGCAAACCGTATCACAGACCTTCTCTTCCATATATATATATATATATATATATATATATATATATATATACTGTAACATCCATCCATCCATCCATTCTCTTCCACTTATCCGAGGTCGGGTCGCAGGGGCAGCACCTTGAGCAGAGATGCCCAGACTTCCCTCTCCCCAGCCACTTCTTCTAGCTCTTCCGGGAGCATCCCAAGGCGTTCCCAGGCCAGCCGAGAGACATAGTCCCTCCAGCGTGTCCTGGGTCTTCCCCGGGGCCTCCTCCCGGTTAGACGTGCCCGGAACACCTCTCCAGGGAGGCGTCCAGGAGGCATCCTGATCAGATGCCCGAGCCACCTCATCTGACTCCTCTCGATGTGGAGGAGCAGCGGCTCTACTCTGAGCCCCTCCCGGATGACTGAGCTTCTCACCCTATCTTTAAGGGAAAGCCCAGACACCCTGCGGAGGAAACTCATTTCAGCCGCTTGTATTCGCGATCTCGTTCTTTCGGTCACTACCCATACCTCATGACCATAGGTGAGGGTAGGAACATAGATCAACTGGTAAATTGAGAGCTTTGCCTTGCGGCTCAGCTCCTTTTTCACAACGACAGACTGATGCAGCGCCTGCATTACTGCAGATGCCGCACCGATCCGCCTGTTGATCTCACGCTCCATTCTTCCCTCACTCGTGAACAAGACCCCGAGATACTTGAACTCCTCCACTTGGGGCAGGATCTTGCTCCCAACCCTGAGAGGGTACTCCACCCTTTTCCGGCTGAGGACCATGGTCTCGGATTTGGAGGTGCTGATTCCCATCCCAGCCGCTTCACACTCAGCTGCGAACCGATCCAGAGAGAGCTGAAGATCACGGCCTGATGAAGCAAACAGGACAACATCATCTGCAAAAAGCTGTGACCCAATCCCGAGTCCACCAAACCTGACCCCCTCAACGCCCTGGCTGCACCTAGAAATTCTGTCCATAAAAGTTATGAACAGAATCGGTGACAAAGGGCAGCCCTGGCGGAGTCCAACTCTCACTGGAAACGGGTTCGACTTACTGCCGGCAATGCGGACCAAGCTTTGGCACCGATCGTACAGGGACCGAACAGCCCTTATCAGGGGGTCCGGTAACCCATACTCTCGGAGTACCCCCCACAGGATTCCCCGAGGGACACGGTCGAACGCCTTTTCCAAGTCCACAAAACAAATGTAGACTGGTTGGGCGAACTCCCATGCACCCTCTAGGACCCTGCTAAGGGTGTAGAGCTGGTCCACTATTCTGCGACCAGGACGAAAACCACACTGTTCCTCCTGAATCCAAGGTTCGACTATCCGACGGACCCTCCTCTCCAGGACCCCCGAATAGACTTTTCCAGGGAGGCTGAGGAGTGTGATCCCTCTGTAGTGGAACACACCCTCTGGTCCCCTTTCTTAAAGAGGGGGACCACCACCCCGGTCTGCCAATCCAGAGGCACTGTCCCTGATGTCCATGCGATGTTGCAGAGACGTGTCAACCAAGACAGTCCTACAACATCCAGAGCCTTGAGGAACTCCGGGCGTATCTCATCCACCCCCGGGGCCCTGCCACCAAGGAGTTTTTTGACCACCTCGGTGACCTCAGTCCCAGAGATGGGGGAGCCCACCTCTGAGTCCCCAGGCTCTGCTTCCACATTGGAAGGCATGTTAGTGGGATTGAGGAGGTCTTCGAAGTACTCCCCCCACCGACCCACAACGTCCCGAGTGGAGGTCAGCAGCACACCATCACCACCATATACAGTGTTGACACTGCACTGCTTCCCCCTCCTGAGACGCCGGACCAGAATCTCCTCGAAGCCCGTCCGAAAGTCGTTCTCCATGGCCTCCCCAAACTCCTCCCACGCCCGAGTTTTTGCCTCAGCAACCACCAAAGCCGCATTCCGCTGGCCTGCCAGTACCTATCAGCTGCCTCCAGAGTCCACAGGACAAAAGGGTCCTGTAGGACTCCTTCTTCAGCTTGACGGCATCCCTCACCGCCGGTGTCCACCAACGGGTTCGGGGATTGCCGCCACAACAGGCACCGACCACCTTACGGCCACAGCTCCGGTCAGCTGCCTCAACAATAGAGGCACGGAACATGGCCCATTCGGACTCAATGTCCCCCACCTCCCTCGGGATGTGGTCGAAGTTCTGCCGGAGGTGGGAGTTGAAGCTACTTCTGACAGGGGGCTCTGACAGACGTTCCCAGCAGACCCTCACAACACGTTTGGGCCTACCAGGCCTGACCGGCATCCTCCCCCACCATCGAAGCCAACTCACCACCAGGTGGTGATCAGTTGACAGCTCCGCCCCTCTCTTCACCCGAGTGTCCAACACATGTGGCCGCAAGTCTGATCACACGACCACAAAGTCGATCATCGAACTGAGGCCTAGGGTGTCCTGGTGCCAAGTGCACATATGAACACCCCTATGCTTGAACATGGTGTTCGTTATGGACAATCCGTGACGAGCACAGAAGTCCAATAACAAAACACCGCTCGGGTTCAGATCAGGGGGGCCATTCCTCCCAATCACGCCCTTCCAGGTCTCACTGTCATTGCCCACGTGAGCATTGAAGTCTCCTAGCAGAACGAGGGAGTCCCCAGAAGGTATGCCCTCTAGCACCCCCTCCCGGGACTCCAAACAGGGTGGGTACTCCGAACTGCTATTCGGTGCATACACACAAACAACAGTTAGGACCCGTCCCCCCACCCAAAGGCGGAGGGAGGCTACCCTCTCGTCTACTGGGGTAAACCCCAATGAACAGGCTCCAAGTAGGGGGGCAATAAGTATACCCACACCCGCTCGGCGCCTCTCAGCGGGGGCAACTCCAGAGTAGTAGAGAGTCCAGCCCCTCTCAAGGAGATTGGTTCCAGAGTCCAAGCTGTGCGTCGAGGTGAGTCCGACTATATCTAGCCGGAACCTCTCAACCTCGCACACTAGCTCAGGCTCCTTCCCCTTCAGAGAGGTGACATTCCACGTCCCAAGAGCCAGCTTCTGTAGCCGAGGATCGGACTGCCAAGGTCCCCGCCTTCGGCCACCGCCCAACTCACACTGCACCCGGCCTCCTTGGCCCCTCTCATAGGTGGTGAGCCCATGGGAAGGGGGACCCACGTTGCCTCTTCGGGCTGTGCCCGGCCGAGCCCCATGGGTGCAAGCCCAGCCACCAGGAGCTCGTCATCGAGCCCCACTTCCAGGCCTGGCTCCAGATGGGGGCCCCAGTGACCCGCGTCTTGGCAAGGGAAAACGCCGTCCAAAGTTTTCTTTCATCATAGGAGGTTTAAATCGCTCTTTGTCTCATCCCTCACCTAGGACCAGTTTGCCTTGGGTGACCCTACCAGGGGCATAAAGCCCGGACAACAGAGCTCCTAGGATCATTGGGACACGCAAACCCCTCCACCACGATAAGGTGGCAGTTAAAGGAGGGGTATATATATTATACTGTATATTATTATTATATATTATTATATTATTATTATATTATATTATTATATTATATTATATATATTATACTGTAACATGTAGACAGAAACAGTGTGCACTACCACAAGACACTTGACAGGGGTGAGAAACTCCCTGTCTCTTGTAGACTTCTTCAATAAACTCTAATAAAGACTGAAGTATACTGTCATTCTAAGTTTGTAAAAATCACAGAAGAAGCTGATTTAACAAAGGGACTGTGGCAGCCTCTGTTAGGTAGAATACTTATCTTTCTATCTACTACATTGACTCTTTAAGAATCACATGACCTTTACGCATGAGTGTTTAAAAGTTAAAGCAAGCCTTCAGGTAATGTTCAATTCAGCCCCTGCTTTTGACCTAGCTTTATATGTAACGCGATCTAAGAGATGTAAACATTTAGAACCATTTTAAACATTTCACCATGACAAATTTGAAGGATTCACGTCCCGTGTTTGCATGTTCCCCTCATGTTTGTGTGTGTTTCTTCTTGTGCTCTGGTTTCCTCTGACAGTACAAAGACACACAGGTTGGATGAATTGGAGTTGTTAAATTGGCCCCAGTGTGTGTGTGTGTGTGTGTGTGTGTGAACACCTTGCAATGGACTGGTTCCCTGTCCAGAGGATACTCCTGCCGTGTGCCAATGCTTGCTGTGATAGGCCTCAGCTTCACTGTGATCCTGAACTGGATAAGTGGGTTAAGAAAATGGACAGTACGATTTAAAAGTCCCCCCAATACTTTTATCTACAACACAACTTGGTAACATTTTTTATGTATCGTTCTCTTTGTAAATAAATATTTGCTAATGTTTTTTCTACGTTTACAGCACCCCATGTTTTCTTTTTTAACTCATTTGAATGTAACAATTTCCAACCACTATACTAGCCAACTGCATAACTTTAAACACTTCTGTCATGTCACATATTAATCTTTTCTTAAACTAAAAAGAATCAACTCTTCATATTTTCCCTCATGTAACTCATCACCTGCAATCCACAAAATGAACTGAGTCACTCTTCTTTTCTACCTTTTCTCTGGTGTTATTATATCCTTACTGTAAAATGAAAAACACACAATATTTCAAAAACATCTTCCCAAGTGTGTTGTTTTGCTTAAGAATAGTCGCCCTTAACATGTACTCAACACATTGTACCAAGAAACCAATGTAACTTACGAACCCACTACTAACAGCAATTTGTTTTTCCACACTTACTTGCTGTTGTTTTTTCTTTTTGTATATTTATAAATATCATAACAAAACCACATCTAGCCAAAATATTGAATTAATTAAAACCTTGGATCAATTTGTGCCTCACATGTCCTTCTTGTGAATTTATATTTGAAGGGTTCCGGTTCTCCACAAAGACTTTAAAATATAAATTACTCCACTTTCATCCAAAAACTGTCAAATATAAATGTTCTTAGTCTGTGTTCATAACTGTGCCTTGAAAATACACTAATGCACCCTCCACACTGGTCCTCGTTACTAAACTATTACAGTCTCTGACTTGCTGTAACCCGGTATAGGCAAAAATGTACTGTAGTCTTGGAAAATGGATGGCTACGTTTAGGCACCACCGAGGTGTGAGTTCCTGCTTTATGCCTGATGCTGTTGAGGTAGACTTTAACTCACTGTGTCACTATCATCAGGTTCAAAAGACAAATAAAAATTAAACACCTATATCTTTTTTAGGTTACCGTAGTTGTTCACATACAGCCTATAAAATAAGTGAGGGGGAATCCTTGTCTTCCATAACTCAACATGACTATAACAAACCGATTTCATCTTGCACTGCACATCAGGTTTTGTGTTGTTTCTCCATTTTCAGTTGGCTGTCTGTATGAAACGTTTTTACACTTCACTCACTTTTAACATTGTGAAGTTCCAGACATAAACTTTAAAAAGTTTCTGTTGCACTATTTAAAGGGTTTCATATCTGGGCCATATTTTTTGTGCTTGTTTAAAAAATAAAAAATAACACTTACAGAGCACCCTACACCCCAAGACTTATGTGAAAAAAAATTAGGAACCTTACATCTTAAAAATGAGTTTAATAATTAGGACTTGAAAAAAACATTAAAATGATAAAAAAAAAGTTTATTTTTGATGCAGAATGGTACAATATTCCATAGTTTTGAAGAATACAATAAATGTAAAAGGTGATATTGCAAAACCTTTTCACTAATGCCAAAGACATAATGTAAGAATAACTCTGAAATACCGAAAAGAAATAAGTACTAAAAGATTTAAATGACACAAGGGTACTGTAAAAAATCAGTGTGGCATTGAGGTTAAAATTTTGCACTTCAATCCCAGAGGTTGTGGGTTTAAATCCCACTACTGGCACTGTGTTACCATGAGCCAGTCACTTCAACTACCTGTGCCCCAAACAGAAAAGCAAGAAATAAATATAGATAGATAGATAGTGTCATAGGTGGCTGGGGGGCGACCCGGCCAGGACACCCCGGAGGAGGGCATACACCTCCCTCAGACCATGTGGGGGCGACCGCCCTGGTGGCTATGGGGACCACGGGTGCAGAGCTTTGAAGCTCAACCCTGTAGGGGCCCGTGGTCACCGCCAGGGGGCACCCCAATGCCTTTGGAGCCCTGGACCTCAGCACTTCTGCCACACCCGGAAGTGCTGGGGGGAAGAGGATCGGGGACACCCGGAGTGTTTCCGGGTGTGCTGCCGGCACTTCCGCCACACTGGGGAGTGCTGGCAGAAGATTGTCAGGAGGCACCTGGAGCACATCCGGGTGATTATAAAAGGGGCCGCATCCCTCCATTCAGGGGCTGGAGTCGGGAGAACGAGAAGACAAGGTCTTGGAGGAGAGGCAAGGAGGCGGCCTGAAGAGAGTGAGGCATTTGATGGTTGGCCTGGACTTTTGGGGACTTTGGGGTTGCGTGCACTTATTGTAAATATGAGTAGTGTAAATAAACGTGTGTTGGGTGACTTTAACGTATCCGCCTGTCTGTTTCCGGGTCATCTTCCACAATAGATAGATAGATAGATAGATAGATAGATAGATAGATAGATAGATAGATAGATAGATAGATAGATAGATAGATAGATAGATAGATAGGAAGATAGATAGATATATAGATAGATAGATAGATAGATAGAGATAGAGATAGATAGATAGATAGATAGATGATAGATAGATAGATAGATAGATAGATAGATATGAAAGGTGCTATATAATAGATAGATAGATAGATAGATAGATAGATAGATAGATAGATAGATAGAGAGATAGATAGATAGATAGATATTGAAGGTGCTATAGATAGATAGATAGATAGCTCGATAGATAGATAGATAGATAGATATGAAAGGTACTAGATAGATAGATCGATAGATAGCTAGATAGATAGATAGATAGATAGCTAGATCGATAGATAGATAGATAGCTAGATAGATCGATAGATAGATCTTTATCGTCATTGTCACTTTTACAAAGGAACGAGGTGCACTCAACTCAGTGTGAGGTATAAAAGTTAGAAAGACAAGAAGAGAGAAAATAAAAACCACTTGTATCCTGTATCTTTGGATAAAGGCGTCAGCCAAATAAGTAAAAATAAATAAATAAATAATAATAATAATGTGGTTTGTCAAACAAATCCAACTTATGTCTATCAACACAAGAGTTATGTAATTCTAGATTTGATCTAAGAAGGTCTGTGTAGAAATATTGCAAACTTTCCACAAATAAAAAAAGAATTTTTACACAACTGCTGACTTTTGTTTTTTCTGTTTTATTTTTTTAATATTTAAAGCACTAGTTGCACACCACTCTTTACGACAAGTGAAGGGCATCACCCAAAACCATCTTGGTTGCAAAGCTGTTTGCATAAGCTATATTCCTCATAAATGCAATCCTTGCACACAAAATGATTCCTGTCATTTTTTGACTAACAACGTCCATCCATCCATTATCCAACCCACTATATCCTAACCACAGGGTCACGGGGGACTAACAATGTGATTGTGAGAATCATTTCTTTTTGCCTTGTGTATTCCTTTTTTTTAACCAATCAGAACCAGATTTAAAAAACATACTGTATTAACCATCATACTTCCCAAAGAAACACCCATGTTTCTCATCCAATGGCTGTCTGCTCTTTCCATCACTTCCAGTTCAAATTATGTTGTTTTTCCAAAAACGGATTGTGATGATTATACATTTAAATGTCTACAAACTGAAAGCCAAAAAAATAGGAATCCTGATGTTTACATGCAAGTAAGAAATACAAGTTACAATAAAGGAACTATACAGTATATATGTGAAAAGGATCTAAATTTGCAAAGAATGCTGATTAAATTAATTAAAGCAAAATTCAATGCACATAGCAAGCAAACTTTAAATTCAGAGTTTATCTTTGGGATGTGCTGTAAAACAAATAGTGTTTAGTTTTCCATGGAAATGTGCTTTGATATATTAATTATATGCTTAGTGGCAACACTGTATTAGAATACAAGTGAAGTATCGCACACTTTGAGCATTCAGTCAGCGGCTGCAGGGAGTTCACAACATAAATGCTCTTTTTCCTTATCATCCACTGCAGGGTGCCCTTTTGAAAATCAGCAGAATGCTCAGATTATATTTCTAGTAGAGTTAAGGAGGTAGAGTTAAAACTCTAAAATGTACTGGAGAAATCTCATCAAGAATATGTCTTTAGTTCTGATTGTTACATGACAGAAACAAATTCTTAGTTATAAGATTAGGGAAAAAAAATCAGATTTAGACGTTAAAGTGAAAGATACTGAAATAGGGCCTAACCCATTTAGAGAAATGTATGCAGTATACAAACATGAGCTGGCTGTCCAGCACTATTTTTGCATGACATACAAAGCCACAGATTTAGCTACTGATTTAAACTTGGGAAACAATGGTTGCAAACAGAGTACATAAAATAGCCTGAGGCGCTTGTGCACAGTGTTACATCTGACTGAACACTGTCATGAAGAGACTGGGCTTACTGTACAAACTGGTGCTGAATTCTAGATTTGAAAACTTATTACTCAATAAAGTTCTTTTTTTTTTTGCCTGTGACCAATGGACCAGGATTAAGTGCTTAGGATTCGCTTAAAAAGAGACATCATGACATGGATGAATTTTTACTGGCTTGTAAATTGACTCAAGACTGTATGTGTAACAAGTAATATAACTCTTGCCAGTGACAATATGGAGCCGACATAAACGTTGATACTGAATGTCAGGCAAACTCTGCTTTTTTGAACACATTGTACACTTCATTGTACATCTACATTATGTATAAATCTTTCATAAGTGAGTCCTTCCTAATCAGCACCCCACAGTAATGAATTCCTACTATGCTTTATTTTAGATTAAACCAATATTATCTGTCCTCACAAGTTTTACGATTAACACTTCATGATCTGATTCAAAGTTATTCAGACAAAAAGCAGGCACAAGAAAGAACAATATCATTAAGATTATACAAGCACTACAGGGGTTTATAGTAGTAGCAGTAGTCGATTAGATAGATAGATAGATAGATAGATAGATAGATAGATAGATAGATAGATAGATAGATAGATAGATAGATAGATAGATAGATAGATAGATAGATAGATAGATGAGAGGCACTATATAATAGATAGATAGATAGATAGATAGATAGATAGATAGATAGATAGATAGATAGATAGATAGATAGATAGATAGATAGATAGATAGATAGATAGATAGCTTTATTAATCCCCAAGGGGAAATTCACATACTGTACATCTTAGATTAGATTAGACAATTGTAGGGAGACCTAACCCATCTAGTAGTGTTGTGCAAGATATTAGTTAAAAAGGATGCCAAAAAGAAAACATTACAAATATTGTTCAAGCCTATCTCATCAGCAAATTGTGAACCAACAAATTTGAGGACACATGTTTTGCTTCCAGTTCCAAACTTTAATCACAAGAAAACTGATGCCATAGGCTTTCATTAACTTATATAGCATGGTACGTTGGATGCTATTCACTAACTGTGTATTAGATCCAAGCACAGAGAGGCAGAAATGCTGAATAATGTATTCAACAACTAGCAGCTGGCATTTCTGAGGAGCCCATCAATATACATGTAGGCTGTACTGCAGCTGAAAATGACATCAATCTGAATAATATAGCATGCTGGGGATCTTTAAAAAGATTTATGAGAACATTAACCATGACTAAGTATTTAAACTTGAATCTTCACACTGCAATTGTATTTTGGAGGAGAAAATGAAAAGGGACATAATGTCACAGATATAACTGAAGGTAGGGTGGTAATACTCCATTATAAAATGACAAAAATCTGTGAAAATGCAGCATTTTAATCTTCTGTTGTCAATTTAAAAAATGACAGCAATACCTTTTGAATCTTTACACTGTATTTGTAAAAATAAAAAAGGAATATAATATCACAGACAAATGACAGTGGGGAAGTAATATTCAACAAAAAAGACAAAACAGTTTCTGAGCCTACAGCATTTTATTTTTCTGCTTTAAATTAAAAAAAAGACAGTAGCAACCTTTAGAGTTAATACTTGCAAAACAAGAAACTGGGAAAGTACAATAAAAATACATTTATACAGTTTACTCTGAGAAGAACTTCTGAACAATAAATGCTTAAGTAATTTGGGGAGGGGGGTGGGCGGGGGCGGTAACAGGACTACACAAACCTGCCCTTGTTCCTTTTTTGCAGAGGATTAGCTTAGCTGGATGTGTGTCCGCCAAATGCAGAATACATTAAGTGTGGAAATCTTGTTTAACAGTTCGTTCTTGGTTGTCCAGTGCAGCTTTCTTTTAAGAAGTGTGCCTCGGCAAGATTGCCTTAACTTGCCATTTCTTTATTTAAACAATCATGCTTAAATTGTATATAGCACAATTAAACGCATGCACCATCATGTGGCAATATAAACGTAAAAATAAATACAAATAGAAACAACATGTACTAAGTGGAGCTACATAAAGACTTGCTATTAAATTCACAGAGTAGTTTAGTGGATACACAGAAATCAACTGAAAGAAGGAAAGCAGCACCAGAGTCAACTACACTAGAGTCTGTCTGAAAGAGTTAAGATGAGCAAACCAGTTCTACAAAGCAGTTAAGACGAGCAAACCAGTTCTACAAAGCAATTCAGTTTTTTCCACATTTATGCAAAGCCACCCTTACCTACCCCCCTTAAACCAAACAGCGCCTGGAGAGAGAAGCCCTAGCTGACCAGCCGAACAAGTGCAGGTCACAGAACATGGAATGAGCACAACAGCTGCAGAATACCACGCATCAGTCAGCCTAACACTGTGGCCCGATATGGGCGCTTATGAAACAAGAGGAGGATATGGGTGAGTGCACCTTAGAGAGAGAGAGAGAGAGAGAGAGAGAGAGAGAGACAGGGAGAGGTTGAGAGCATGCACTGATACAGCACATTGTCGCACCCGCCACATGATGAACCACCTCAGGATCACAATTTATGACCCGAGTGCAGGTGATGAAACGATTCCATCCTGTGCACTGAATGGTTTACCCTTTAACTGCACAGTAAGAGAGGGATAATAATAACTGTTAAGTGGATAATGTATCTAAATGTACCGTGAATCTGCAGAAATTCAAAGTCTGTAAGTTGTCCGTTCCCAAATCACCACCACATTTCTTTTATGCTGTATCAGCTCAGTGGTTTCCAAACTCTTTTTGGTTCCTGCATCCCCAATGACAGTTTCCTCCAGATGAGGTTCAGCCCTCTTGTTTATCACTGATGTCAGTGCATATACATGAAATAACCACTACTGACATGTAGTACTGCAAATAAATATAAATGAGGAGTCCATTATTGTGAAACTAAGCAAAGATGGAAAATATCAGCTTAAGGTAATTATATTTATTATTATGACTTTTTGACTAGTGTCACCTGCTGTTTAAAATGTACGTCTTTCCTTGGGGCTTCCTATCAAAGATAAAAGACAAGGCTGTTTCGTTATTTGGCTATTTTAAAAATGGGCATGTGTGGGATGCGAGCACAGGGGTGTCATGTGAATAATAGGCATCCCTTTCACGGTTATTTCCTGTCTTCGTCGATTTCGAGAGCTTTCGCCTCATTGCTGGATAATCAGGACCAGAAAATGAATGGATGGAGAGATAGTAAAAACGTCCCCGGCTTAGTTTTTTTTCCCAGTTTGCCCTTGTATTGGTGTGGATTTAAATCCAACAATTACCGGCATTTCTAATGAAATTGTGGGTGTCTGCTACGAACAAATACGTCTAAACTCAAGCTCCTGCGTTGCGTCCAATGTTGCTAGAATTGAATCCGGCTCCCCAACGACAGGTGGATAAATGCATCATTGTTTTTCATATAATGTCCTCGCACGCGTACCCAAGGTAGAGATGCTCTATTCCAGCTGATCTTAATAGCTACTGGCTCGTTAAAGACGAGAGAAACGAGCTGTCAAGCGGCTGAAGTAACGGCAATTTGCGCATCTAACCTGAAACTGGCCAAAGAGGGCATCGGGAGGGAGAGAGGAAGAGAGGGAGAGAGAAAGCAGGAGACAGCGGCTGTGAAAAGTCCCAAGATCTGAAGCCCAGCGTGCCACACAACCCTCAACACAATGGCCTGCCCGATAAAAACAGTCCTTGCATGTCTCGAGCGAACCGCAGCACGGTATTACACACTTACGTTCCGAGGCCATGGTGATGACAGTCTCAGTGGTGGCGTGATACTCGTCCTCCTCGGAGAAGTCTTCTTGTAATGAACCGTCCCCTTGGAACTCATGGTGATCCAGAAGCTGCTGAAGCGGTGGAGCTTTTGGAAGGAGTTGGTTTGCCACCTCCCGGCTGATGTTGGGAGCCTGCTTCAGTCGCAGCTTGCTTAAGATCTGTGACTTGATGGTCTCCAGCCTTAAGACTTTACTGTGCTCTCTCCACATACAAGCCTTACACTGCGGAACCCCGGACTCCTCGGCTTCCACTACAACTAATCCTGCGGCTTCCGTGAAGCTCTCAGTTCTGGACTGCGGTTGCTGCAGCTGTTGGTGGCTCGGCTCATCACTCCCCGTGCGCCCGAGCGAAACCAGTACCATTATGCACAGCAAAAAGTTATAAGTAGGCATGACGAGATCACGGGGGGATTTAATTCACTTCACTCCGGATGGCTCTGCAGAACTCGACCCTGCCACTTTCCAATCCTCTTCTATTGCGCAAAGTTCTGCAACTGATTTCGTCCTGGGTGGGGAGGCCCGGGGTTCCAAATAATCCCAATTCCAAACTATGTAAGAGATCGATAAGAAGATGTGTGAATAAATAGTGTCGCGGGCAAAGCTAAAAGGGTCCCTTTTTATATCACAGCTGCTCCATGTCGTATAAAGCCTCGATTGGCTGGGAACTCAACAAAAGACTCCTTTAAGGGCTGTCATCAAGTCAAGAGAAACCGAGAGAGGGAGAGAGAGGACCTGGAGAGAGTTCTCGTGTCAGTTCCTATTTCAACGTTAGTTCTCCTCTAAACCTGCACGTAAAACTGAAGGTAAAGGTTAATGCAGTTTACTCACTTCATTATTATTCATTAGCCATTCATTCTGAATAATCCAGTTTATTTATTAGTGATTCATTCAGAATAGATCCATCTATTGAATCATTATTTTTAAGGGAATGTGAAATTTGCTTATATTCATTCTGAGTGGGGCTTTGCAGTCTTCTTCCAGTGCATGGTTATATTAATGTACGAGTCTCCTTATGACTTTTGTCGGTTTGATAAACATTTGTTAATTAAACCTCCTCTTCAAAAAAGCGTCCCTGAATGGCGCTTGCTGTTAATAGAACTGCGTATATATAAAAATAGAAAAATGACACTTTGTTACTTATGAATGAACAAACTGAATATTCATTAACTGATCATTTTAAATAATTTGGTTGAATAAATTAGTAGAACCTATTAATTTAAAGGACATTTACCAACAGTGTTATTGTTTATTACTAATTAAATAAGAAAAATGAACTCTTAAATACCAAATATTTCAAAGTCAACATTACTTATTACCTATTAAACAATAAATTAAATTATATTTATTAAAAAATTATTCAGAGTAAATCAGTTTTCATATTTTCTCGCCATTTTCCAGGTAGAATTACAACGAACATTGAACCACAAGTGATGACATGCTTTTTGTTTTGCTTCCATGTTTTTGACGAATGTTACAAGCAGCCTTAAATCGGTTATATTTGATACTTCAGACTTATCATTGTCAGTTGCTGCTGTCATAAGAAAATGTATTTGTTTAATAAACTTGCTTGGTATGAAATACCTTGACAGGTTTCTCTGCAACGCGCACGTGTAAAGCAAATCCCAATTACAAAAATTACGAGTTCTGCCCGCAGTCGAGGATAAGATTACACAAACGACATGACAAAGCGGCGTCGCGGACGTGAGAACAACCCTTGACACCATGAACTGGATTAAGTGGGTCTGGTAATGGAGGAATATAATAATAATTCTTTGCATTTACTGTATATAGCGCTTTTCTCACTACTCGAAGCGTTCAGCCATTGCAGGTTAAGGGCCTTGCTCAAGGGCCCAACAGAGCAGAGTTGCTTTTGGCATTTACGGGATTCGAACCGGCAACCTTCCGATTACCAGTGCAGATCCCTAGCCTCAAAGCCAATATAATAAACTCAGCAAACTTGAAGACAACGTCATTAGTTTTTTATAGAATGCGGAGCAGGTGACAAGGTCAAGTTTCACATTCATCGCTATGATTTTTATACAGTGTAGCAAATGTTCATTGCGCAGTGTCAGACGTCATATCTTGTCCTAAATGCCACTGAGTCATTATAACGCGACCTCTACTTGCAGCTTTTGCCGATGCCACTGTGGTAAACCGTGTCGGCGTGGAGTCGTTGTCAGCCAGGAGCATCGTCACAAGACTTGTCCAATGACAGTTTTTGGTGCAAGTACGAGTTTGTTCGAAGATTACCTGTCCTTAAAACGTTCTAGGCGATTAGAGCTTGGTAGCTGCGAGGTTTGACACGTCACAAACCATGAGTATTTCGCTAGGTGCTGTCTTATTAAAGGCCATCATGAAATGAGGACCAGGCACATCAGCTTTGAATTTGTTTGTATTACTACTTCCCGTTTTATGTTACTATTTGGTTCGTTACTTCTCCAGTGAAAAAATGTACTGATGGGCTTGGCAGTGCCAAGAATGAGCTTTCTCTGTGAAACTTGTTATATTAAATTATTGTCCGCCATTGAAATATCTCCTCTGATGCTACAGTAAAACATAATTGTGTTGTTTAACACTGGAGTCCACCTTGGTGACAATTTCCATTACTCGGCTAGAAAAAAAACAGTCAAAAAACAGAAAGCAGTAACCTGGACTTCTTAATGAGGCACAGTTAGGGTCACTGAGTGCTAGTTATGCTACAAGGACTTTTGTATCATTCTGTTCTTTATACTTTGCGTCACTTTTTCTGTTGGATAATCATTATTTTAATTTTTAAATCATAATAACTTCACAAAATGTTACAACCTAACATTTTTTCCGATATGTATAATTCTGATTGGATAAACTGTTTAATTTAGTTTTTTAATTGTGGCCTGTGTTTTCCAATGTTCAATGCCATTATTGCATTCATATAATTCATATTCACAATTTTGTAATGCAATTGGTCACGTTGCAGTAAGCAAAACATAAAATCAAATCTGGTAATTCAGGCCGAAGGACCATTCATAACAAACGAATCACATATGAATTCATGCTTATTGAAATGCCGATTTCTGTAATGTAGGAAGCCATCCTTATAAATGCCGTTTTTCATTTAAAAAAATTTCCCTACTACTTCTTTTAAGACAATGAATGCTTTAGTTTCTAGCTTAAGAGATGCAGGGTGATAGGTCTGAGGATGCCGTCATTTATCAATGCCAAACTAGCTTTATGTAGTAGAGAGAACCCAAGGTCACTGAATAAGAATAAACATGAAGGGATCACAGAGGGGCGAGCACAGGGCAGAAGTGTGCTCCTGTCCAAATACATGTGCTATTACTCCTAAAAAATTATAAAGCACTCTAACAAGTAGAGGACCTAGAAGAAATACATTCAGTAGATTTGTGTAAATGTCGTGATCAAGTAAAACAACTCAAAATAATATTAAAAAGTGTTTCCACGTGCAAAGCATGCATTCATTTAATATGCTTTGTAATGAATATTAACCTGGAGGATGCTAAGAGTTTTAAATTGACTAAACTACAGACCAAGCAGAGAATAAAGGGCATAAAGACACAAAATGGTTAACATTTTAACAAGAGAAAATTCATTTTAAACATTACTACAAGCATTCCTGTAGATTAATGACTTCACTTTTTTAGTAGATTGATATTCATGAGTTCTGCACATATGATAAACATTTGACCACTTTTGGCATTTGGATCTTAAATGACCTTCACTGATCCAAGTGCTTTATATTTTAAAACCAATAACTTACAAATAATTTAACAACATTGACATCAGTTTATCTAAATTAAAAACTTAAATCTGTTGGTAGCTATCCTCTTCCTCGTAGATACTGATCTTTACTGTTCTGATTTACATTTGCTTCACAAGTGAAAACTGAACTGAACTTGAACTATAAAAAACAATGATTAAATATTAAGGACATCTCAAGTACTTTGCCCGAAGAAATTCTGGTAAACATAACGCAAAGCTGCAGCTCATTTGCTGTCTAAGAAGCTTGCCTCTGAAAGGCAAACACGCTGGAGCTCACCGACACCTGGGCAGATCATAGCTGTAGGTCACGTTGCATTACATGTGACAGGAAAGCATGTAGAAGCTGTCCTTAGATTTCTAAATATCACAGGCCAGCGTAGACTGGTCAGTGTAAGATATGAAGCTACAATAGTTCAATATTTCATGTTTCAGTATTGTATATTTCATCCAGTTTCTTCACTACTTTAAAAAAAACCAAAAAGAAACTCACAGCTGTTTACAAGAGTACCCTGAAAATTGCCTAATTACTTTATAAAAATAACAATTTTGTGTTATATCCCCTATAAATCAAAACAGGTTGCCTGATGACTATGATATTTCCAAAGGAATGTTGTCTCAATGGGAACTGGACATATTCCACAGCTGCTGCCTTTTATCTTGCTGCTCCCATTAATAATTATAATTCTTTCTTAGGACTATTGGCTAAGAAAAAGTAATCATCCATCCATCCATCTATCCATTATCCAACCCGCTATATCCTACCTACTGTACAGGGTCACGAGGGTCTGCCGTAGCCAAGCCCAGTCAAAACAGGGAGCAAGGCAGGAAACAAACCCTGGGCAGGGCGCCAGCCCACCGCAGAAAAGTAATCAACACACAATTTAGCAGTAATTCAAAGGTAAAAATGGATTTTAAAGTCAATATAATGTAAGAGAGAATAAGAATATTTGGTAGGTCTTACTCTTTCATTGAAGACAGAGCATACTGAAAGAATGATTCCTTACCCCCCATAATGAGATGTGGTTGTGACAGAGAGACAAGTGCATGTCACAATACTTACTGGAAATAAAAATGATACGCCAATTAGAAAAGCAATCTGTTTATGACCATGTTCTTCCAAAATGGCCTACAACTGCTTCAGAAAACGAACTTTACGGTAATATATAGTGCAAATCTATCTGAGTTGAATCTACTGTAAACTTCAATCAACCGACGGGAAGGAAAAGTCCAGTGTTGCTGAGTTTTAGCTTAACATTATATTTTACATTACAATTCATTTACTCTCTGTCATAAAAATAGACATGAAGTAACACACTAGTCCGATTACACTGGTCTACAAAAAAAATATTTTTTGTTTGCTTCTGGGAACTTCAGAGCAGCTCTTTATTAAGTTGTTTTATACCGATTTCATATATGAAATCGGAATTAAGCTAGCACGTCAGGTTTTTGAAATACACATCATTGACATTTTGACACTTTTGAATATCAATATTATATATCAACACGATATCTGGAGTTCGGACTCTGTCCCATCAAAATTGTTTTGATGTGTTTATTCTGAAAACAAATCAGAAGACAATACCAGAGACACGTTAAAGTATATTTATGTCAATTTACCTCAATATAAAAGTGTGGTCAGCGTGTCCAATAATGTTGGAGGCACTCGCTTTTGCGCTTGTACTGCACATCCGTCTCTCTTTGTAAGAACCAACAGTAGTCACCCATCACGCTTGGAGTGAATTTTCCCTGATATCAGTTTTCCATCACCTTCATATCTTGGTGAAATCTTTCCTCATGCTCATCTCTGACATCGCTTAGATTTGGTGGAAAAAAGTCGAGATGAGAATGTAAAAAATGCATCTTCAGTGACATTCTGGCTCCCGTGAGCTAATATACTTTCAGCATATTCTCCACATGCTTAGTATAATTCTCTGCTCGGTGCTTGTCAAGAAAATTCTGGACAACCTGCATGAATGAGAGTACTGATTCAATGGCTTCAGTTTCTTTTTGAACTCATTGTCAAGCATCAGTTCACGGATTCAGGAACAACAAAAACACCTTCCTTAATTTTGGCTTCACTTTTCTCAGGACCAGACTTATTTCTTAAATGCTGAAACGCATCGCCTTTACTGTCCAGTCACCCTAGTTGTCCAAGACCTGGAACATCATAACTAAAAAATGGGGTGCTGCTGGACGAAAACAGTTTTCAGATTTGGAGCCAGCAAGTGAAATTTGTTAAAGTACAGGAGAAAGAATCCCAGTAGCAAAATGCTTGTTGACCAGTGTTACCCTTCAGAATCACAATCAGGAAGTTGGCTTTTATTAATAAAATGTGTATGGTGAACTCCATCCCAAGGCACTTTATAAGTCCAGAGCACAATTGTTTTCATAGTCCTACAATGGGAGCAACAGCAGTGTAAGTGCTCATTCTGCATCATACTGGGAACAAACAGCAGAGATTAAATAAACACCTTTGTAGTTTACAACCCTGTACCTTAACAATTATCCCACACCGTTTATGAAACACATTTCATTAAATTG
Organism: Erpetoichthys calabaricus; assembly: GCF_900747795.2. Taxonomy (NCBI): domain Eukaryota; kingdom Metazoa; phylum Chordata; class Cladistia; order Polypteriformes; family Polypteridae; genus Erpetoichthys; species Erpetoichthys calabaricus. The sequence goes on from NC_041396.2 coordinate 302,663,783, forward strand.
CTTCTAACAAAATAAAACTAAACTAGACTAAAAGACAGTATGATTATGATATTTTTTATGTGTTAATTATTTTAAATTAACAAATTTTGAATGTGACAGTATCATCAGCATTCTGGTGTAGTCAGTTGAAGAAGAATATTGTTTAAGAAAAAACAGAACTGAATTAAAAATTAAAACAGTTCTCGTCTGCATAAAAAATCCAGCTATAGTATATGAACCAGTGTACAAAAATGTGCATTTTCCAGAGCTGGCAACGAAAATGTTAGGAGTGTTAATGCCCCCTACAGGAAATTTCACATAAGTGCTAAACTAATTCAATTCACATTTTATGATACAAACACGCTTTCACCCGTAAGCTCATCGTGCTTTCACTATTACAAATATAGTTAAAATCAAGCAAAAAGTGACAGTTACCAAAAACATCATGTAAAGTAAAATGTATACAGAAATATATACACATACAGGTTTTTCTCAATACAAATCAGTAATTCACCAAGAGGTGCAGTTTTTAGTCTATCAGGACTATTAAATCAGGCGTACTGTATGGTTCAATGAAAAAATGTCATCAAAAATTCTCCTTCTCTTACTAGTTGCAATTGGAAATGTTCAATCCCCTAAACCTCAAAAGACATTATAGTGATAGGAGGGTATAGATTAAACAAAATATACAACAAAAATCCTTATTAAACAAAAATATTTATTGATACATGTTCGACTTATTTTGAGAACATAAATTGGCTTAACTCTGAGTTAAAATAAAAAATGTAATTCTTCACACAAATGTGCATGTGCACTACTATTCAACCCACAACCTCAGTACTTTGTTGAGAATCCTATAGCCTTTATAAATTCTAATAAGTGTTTTTGGTTGTTTTTAAGTGCTGACAAGCTTCTTGCACCTCTCTATTGGAATCTTTGCCCATTATTCATATGCAAAAGCCTTCAGCTCACTGATGTTTGATGACTTCTTGCTGCAACTGCCTTCTTTAACTCCAAGTAAAAATCTTCTATAGGTTTTAAATCCAGCGACTGAGAAGGCCACTCCAGGATCAATTTCTCAACCAAGGTTTGGTTGACTTAGAGGTGTGCTTGGGACCTCTGCCTTACTGGAGAGTCCAATTATTACCAAGGTTCAATTTCCCACCACCGGAAGGCATCACAGTACTTTTTAAAATGGCCCTGGATTTCTAGGAAACATGATGCCATTTACACGATCAAGATAGACAATTCCCATGGCAGAAAAATATCCCCACATCATGACTGACCGAATTCTGTGCTTGACTTGGTATGATAGTCTTCTGGTCATAAGCCTGGCTTTTCTCATGCCACACATACCGCTGGTCCATGAATACAAACGGTTCCAGTTTCATTTCATCAGTCCATAGAACTGTATACGAAAACTCTTCAGGCTTATCCAAATTTCTTCTGGCATATTCTAGTTAACCTCTGATGTTTGTCATGGTCAAGAGTGGACTGCAACTCAGAGTCTGGGCATGAAGTCCTTGTTTGTTCTGTGTTCATTTAATAGTTGCCACTGAAGCATTTGTCCCAGACTTCACCAGTTGTCCTGCTAAAGTTGCAATGGGCTCTTGAAGAAATGTTGGGCTTTCTCCCATGGCCAGGGAGGCTTGCGGCTGTGCCGTAAGTTTTAAACTTCCTTATAAAGCTGCCAATGGTTTTTCTTGGAATGTTCAATTTTCAGGAAATCTTCTTAAAGCAAATGCCCTTCAAGTGCAATGAAATAATTTCTTCTCTCAGCATTTGTAAAAGCGCTTTAGTCTTAACCAAGATTGCAGCTCACCTTGAGCACATTCATGGTTGGGGTTTATTTATGCATCACAGCTGAAGCAAATTAAAGATCATTACAGAGTCCTCAAAAGCTTAGTTATGTTTTAGCACCAATTTAGGCCACAAAAAATAGCAGAAGGTTTTAAAAACAGGAATATTATACAGGGGTTGAATAATTGTGACCTGGCTATATTAACAAAATATACTATTTCGCATGAGTACTTCATCATGCACTTTCTTTGCTGATTTTATATACCACACAACTAATAAAGGAATAATCCAAGGCAAAATCTAGCTCATTGAAAAAAAACTTCAGTTGGTAAATCCTTACAATTTTTAGGGGGGTTGGTTTTTTCCAATTGCAACTCTACACCCATGTTCAAAGTGTACTGCAGTAATTTCTGTTCGCTACTGCACTCAGTTATGTCCATCCATGTCTATTTATTATATAAGTATCTGCTACTTAAAACCAGATTAATCTAAAATAAGTGAAAAGACTTACTGTAAAAATAATTTTGTAGGTATTTTTCACAGGAAATGTAATGTTTTATTAGATAACAGTTAAACACAACACATTATAGGAAGCAATTTAGAGTTAAGCATGTTTAACAGTAAATTACTGTACTTGAAGAGAAAAATGCAATGCATCATGGGAGGTGTAACTTCTAGCTGAAAATAAATGAGTTTGGAATTAAATATGTTGCAGAGTCTACATCACAAAAGTAACATTTCCTTCTCCTTGGCTTAACTTTTTTTTGCAGTTGAATCTTGTTTGACTATTTCCCCAAAGATGTAATTTTAAATGAATTGCCTTTCTTCCCAGATTGATTATTTCTGAGTAATGTGCACTTGAGGAAAAAGAGCTTTGCATGGGTTGCCATATACTGTATAGTGCAATTTTCAGGACAGTTTATGGTGCATTTTTCTTGGCAAAGAATTCTACATTTGCATAAAGATGGACAACTATACAACCTAACAATTAAATTAGGGCATAATGTATATATGAAGGGCGGCACGGTGGCGCAGTGGGTAGCGCTGCTGCCTCGCAGTTGGGAGACCTGGGGACCTGGGTTCGCTTCCCGGGTCCTCCCTGCGTGGAGTTTGCATGTTCTCCCCTGTCTGCGTGGGTTTCCTCCGGGCGCTCTGGTTTCCTCCCACAGTCCAAAGACATGCAGGTTAGGTAGATTGGCGCTTCTAAATTGGCCCTAGTGTGTGCTTGGTGTGTTGGTGTGTTTGTGTGTGTCCTGCGTGGGTTGGCACCCTGCCCGGGATTGGATCCTGCCTTGTGCCTGTGTTGGCTGGGATTGGCTCCAGCAGACTCCCCGTGACCCTGTGTTCGGATTCAGCGGGTTGGAAAATGGATGGATGGATGTATATATGAAGGGCGGCATGGTGGCGCAGTGGGTAGCGCTGCTGCCTTGCAGCGGGTTGGAAAATGGATGGATGGATGTATATGAAAATGCCCCCTTTGGGTGTGCAAATGGTTTCTGATGATTCCCACAGCATTAGTGTTCGGGAAAGAAAGGTAAAGATAGTAAGTAAAGTTATTTTGTTACGAGCGCTGCTTGTTTTGTGTTGTTGTGGGAGCTGATTTTTGGTGACTTTTTTTGAAAAGCTGGCAAAACTGCCAAATCATAAATGCATGCTTCCCCTGGTGGCAGTATGTGTAAATGTCTTGTCTGAAAGTCAACACTCTAATGACTGTAGTCTTGTAAAAGAAATATACATTTTATATTAGTTTTATATTAACAATTTATATATATACGTATGTGTGTATGTGAGTGTTCTTGTAACAATTAAATCTAACGTTAATGATGATGGGCTTTTCATTTTTACTGCATTAAATTTCCGTAAATAAAACAATTAAATTAGGGCATAATTATTTGCAGTGGTTGCACTTTACAGCAAATTACTAGTAACAGGTGTGTATTCTATAGTAAATTACTTTATTTTCATGTAAACCTTCTTGCTGTATTATTTAGAGTACTTACTGGCAACTATCTTACATTTTCCAACCCGCTGAATCCTAACACAGGGTCACGGGGGTCTGCTGGAGCCAATCCCATCCAACACAGGGTGCAAGGCAGGAACCAATCCTGGGCAGGGCGCCAACCCACCGCAGGACACACACAAACACCAAGCACACACACTAGGGGCAATTTAGAATCGCCAATCCACCTAAAATGCATGTCTTTGGACTGTGGGAGGAAACCCACGCAGACACGGGGAGAACATGCAAACTCCACACGGGTAGGACCCGGGAAGCAAACCCAGGTCTCCTTACTGCAAGGCAGCAGCTCAATGTTTCATATACATCACTTACTAATAAAATGTGGCCAACATACATCTGAGACCATAACTCAATTTAAGTTAATCATCCTCTAATGGTTCCCTTAAGCACAAAATTGAGGATTTTTCCATTCTCCTAAAAATAATTTCTATTAAACATCTATATACATCTGTTTTACACATACAGAGACTATTCTTTTAGTTGGGGCTTCACTTGTTGGCTTTACCTATGTTCAAAAACCCTAACATTTTTATTTATGCTAAGCAACTTTTTATTCAAGTATCAGTTATGAAAATATAGACTTGATGGATCACTTTAACATGTAGGAACAGTCAACAAATGAGTCTCCCCTAAATCATTCAAAGTTTTAAAGAATTCACACACTCTAATAATCCTATTTTAGATTTAATTATTACCAGATGGATTAACAATAAAAGTAATCACGACTCATGATAATTAAACCTTTTTAGATCATTATTTAGTCACATTTGATCTGCTCTTCTTCTCTCCAATAAATAAAGAACTTAAATAATAATAATTTAAGAACCCCACTAGTTAGCCATGTTTTACTCAATGCAAGAAAGCCAATTTGTCATATCACTAGTAAGATCATTAATGTAGAAAGTCTTACTGGTTAACACTATAATGTTTAGCAAAGCCAAATTTAAAGCCTTGGAAGAACACAGCTTTACTGGAGTGTTGAGGCACCTTGAATAGTCAATTAAGTTATTTAGTTACCTTTTAGTTAGACCGTGGCACATTACTATAGTGCTGATATGATGCACAACTGTAAGTGAAGCCACTGCAGAATGATCATATCCTCTCACAGTTTTAACGATAACAAGACTTGAGCTATGTAGATAGTTTAAATCTACATCACTACTATCATTATTCGTTACATAGAATGATTTACTAGATAGAGCACAAATGTTAAGTAAGGTTTTTATAAGTTATGGCTTGGAATGATTTGATCACACAACTAAGGACTGGGATATTTATTAAATTGTGGACATTAAACCCTCATCCTATACTGTGTTTAATGCATTTATTACTAGTTACATGTGGCTTAATATAAAGCACTTGTTTAGACAATTCAGCAACCAGCTTGGCTAGATTTGAAATATAACATACATTAGTACTAAGATTGATTTCAAAAAGTCAAAACTGATGAATTACACCTTAGGTATATTGTCTGAGAGGACCTGGGCACCTTGCCTGTTTGAATGCAGCCCATCTTTTCTCATAAACCTCTGTTGTTCCCAGAACAAATCAAAATTGTTGATGAAGGCAAGGCTGTGCTCGGCACAGAAAGTCTTCCACCAGGTGTTGAGGGAAAACAGGCAACTAAAGGCCTCATCTGGACATCAAAGCATTGGAAGTGGTCCAAAGATGACAATCCACTGGGCTGAGTCCCAGGTCCCCACACAAGTGATGTGCTACAGCGATATGAAGTCCTGTGTCAGCACTTCTGACTGGCAACTATGAACAGCATTTGTTCCTATATGGAAAATATTACACTGCCAGAAGGTGCACAGTTCACGTTTGGTACAATGGGGTTCCCCAAAATGACAACAACACTTTGACAGGCATCTGGTGCAGAGCTGAGAGCTTCAAAATGGTTGCTCAACTGCAACATCAGTGCTTCTCTGGGTGCTTGAGGTGCAGACCCCCTTTCTTGTTGATGATCCCACACTCCGTCTTAAGTGGGCGCAGAGGTAAAAAAATATACTCTGTGGCTTCTGCCATTGCCAGGGTGTGGGCGAAGCCACGAAGCAATTGATGGAAGGGAAAGTTGCATCAGAATACCCTGATGCATTGCACTGCAGCTTAAAGGCTTTCATAATAATAATGATAATAATTCTTTACATTTCTCACTACTCAAAGCACTCTCCACACAGGGAGGACCTGGGAAGTGAACCCACAATCTCCTTACTGCAAAGCAGCAGCACTACCACTGCACCACCTGTGACTGTAGCCAGTGCAATGCTTTAGTACCTGTTACTCCAAAACCTTCAGTTCTTCACTGATGTCAAGAAGCTCACAATTGATGTTCTTCATTATTTCTGTGAGATCCTGAGGATGACAAAAAAGTAGTGATATGCCAACACACCGACTATTTTCTCTTTATATGATCTCATTTAGGTGACAAAGTTCAAAAACATAAGGTCAGCTTTCACATCAATATTAATGACACTCTGATATAATCATCAATTAAATGATACCTGATCAGGTACACTATGGTGAGAAAATAATGAATGAATGAACGAATGAATGAATGAACGAATGAATGCATGAATGAATGAATGAATGAATGAATGAAAATGATTTGTTTTTAAAAATTAGTTCACTAATTTGTTTCAAGCAGTGTTGACTAATATAGGGATTCATCACCAGCCATATTCTTTGCTTTCATGTGTTGTTCACTCTTAGATAGATAGATAGATAGATAGATAGATAGATAGATAGATAGATAGATAGATAGATAGATAGATAGATAGATAGATAGATAGCACTTTATTTTACCCTAGGTGGAAATATGACATTTTAGAGAAACTCAATAAATATTATTTTATTACGACAAACAACGATTACATACCAGAAGGATTAGCAAGACAGAAAAGTAAAAACAAAGAAAACATCTGACTTGACATCTGATAAAAAGTGCAGTCACAGTCATGGTAAGACATTATAAAGGTGTATTGCCATTGGTATAAAGCAGCCCCAGTACTGTTCCTTGACATACTTCTGCTGAATAATTCATTGGCTGAAAGTACTCCTTTTTTCAGTGTCAGAGAGAGGATGTGCAGCTTTGTTAATAATGATACTCAGTTTTCTCTTCATTCTATCCTCCTTTTCTACCATTAAGCTGTCAAGAGTGCATCCCATAGCTGAGGCTGCTTTTTAAAATTAGCTTGTCTGTTGAAGTGATGCTACAAGCCCAGCACACCACAACGTACAAAATCGCACTGGCCATCAGGAGAATTGTAGAATTCTCTACCCACAATAAAGAACATTAAAACATTAGAACAATCTAGACGAGAACAAGCCATTCAGCCCAAAGGAGCACAATCTCCTGAGAAAAAGAGAGTCTGCTGTACTCTTTCTTATAAAGTTCCTCTATGATATAAGACAATTCCAGCTTGTCATTGATGCAGACCCCCAAGAATTTGTAGCAGTGCACCACCTCCACTTCCTGGACCAGACATAGAGGCTCTTTGGTGCAGCAAAATCAATAACCAGTTCCTTGGTCTTGCTGATGTTAAGTTGCAGACTATTCTTTTGGCACCAAGAATAAACATTCACCACCTGACTCCTGTATTCTGTCTCATCCCCTTTACCAATACACCCTATTAATGTAGAATAATCAGAGAATTTCTGCAAGTGACATGACTTGGTGGCGGCACGGTGGCGCAGTGGGTAGCGCTGCTGCCTCGCAGTTGGGAGACCTGGGGACCCGGGTTCGCTTCCCGGGTCCTCCCTGCGTGGAGTTTGCATGTTCTCCCCGTGTCTGCGTGGGTTTCCTCCGGGCACTCCGGTTTCCTCCCACAGTCCAAAGACATGCAGGTTAGGTAGATTGGCGATTCTAAATTGGCCCTAGTGTGTGTTTGTGTGTGTCCTGCGGTGGGTTGGCACCCTGCCCAGGATTGGTTCCCTGCCTTGTGCCCTGTGTTGGCTGGGATTGGCTCCAGCAGACCCCCGTGACCCTGTGTTCGGATTCAGCGGGTTGGAAAATGGATGGATGGATGGACATGACTTGGTGTTATACTTCAAGCTCTTGGTGTTAGAAGAGCAGCCATATAACTGCATGTCCTTAATCTCTTTACTGATTTAAATTTAGAGCATAGACCAATCCTTCTTTTCATTCCTCCTTTTGACATATTAACTCATACATGGCTTGACACTCCCTAAAACTCTCCTGCCCAGGATTTATGTATATACTAGAACAAAGTGTAAAATCTCAGGATGAAGCTTTGCTTGAGATTCCAAAAATATCTGAAACTTGTGTAGGAGGTAGAGCATTTATTTATCTATAGGGCTGTCAAATTACGATTATAGAACAAAATGCTTCTGTCTAAAGTTTTATGTGAAGACTAATTATTTTAATAAAGCATATTCTTCTTAAAGCTGCTACTGAGGATGATCATACTGTTTGTTAATAATAACGGCAGTTTCTGAACAGTTATTAAATATTTCCAGTTTTCTTTCTCTTTTTGGTGTGCTATAGTAGAGTTGAGAACAAGCAATTGAGGCATCTAAATTAAGTGTTCAGATAGCTGTTACTAAAGTGCAGATATGAATTCAGTTGGAATTCCATCAAGACTGTATGTTTTGCTTTTGTTCATGGGTGACAGGATTATTTGTTACTCCTTCAAAGAAACTGAGACATAAAAGTAGAATTTCTATGTGATTTGTGATAAGGAGAAAGGAACATTATACATAAAAAAACAATAGAGAAGTAGAAGAAATAAATCAAGATTAATTCAGTCATGATTTTATAAGAAGTTTTAATGGAAGAAATTATGGTAAGGACTTGTGAAAATGTGATTCCAGGAAATGTTTAGGAGATGTGGGCAAAGAATTAGGTAATTTGTGTGCAATTTAAATTCACTGGACTTCTGCAAAAGAGAATCAGTTTTACTACAGAGGTTTGAGATTCATAATTTTGATTATTCAAAAGAGGGCGCAATTGTTTCAAAATGCAACCTTGTCTTCAACTGAAATTTCTATATTTCTTTCAATACAAATAAAAGGCAAGATAAAGTGAATTGTTTTTAAGAATCTTTCAACAGACATCTATAATACAGAAGGTTTGAAAACGCAGATCTTTTCTTTCAGGTTTTATGACTGCACCTGAAAACAAAATTTCCAATATGTCAATTTTAAGAATAGTAATTTCTGAATAATAAGGTACTGATGGGAGTCAAAGGAATCTTCCCTTATCGATTAGATGCCATTTCTTCTGAGAGTTGTATGCAAAAATAAAGTACATTGTTTCATATCTATGATATTTATAGAAGAACTAGACAAATGTATTGAATAAAATATTTATAACTGGACATAGTTTCAGAAAAAAATATACAAATTGGGTAAGAGCTCCCATGGCAGATTCCCCAATTAACCTGTCAAGCATAAATGAAAAGTAGATGGAGTACAATAGAATCAAATTTTAGTAGCTGAATGATCCAAATCAAAGTTAAAAAAATAATTTCCTTGGGTTACCTAGTCAAAGACCTGATCTCATTTCCACTGTACAGCAATTTAACAGTAAAAGAACTGTCAAGGCATTAAAACAGTTGAGGAAATTAAATAAGCAGAAATTCTCATTCTTTCATAAAAATTCATCTGTGAAGAAGTAAAGAACTCCTCAGCAGCTTATAGATAATGATAATTAACTAATTATTTATTGTTTGTGGGGAAGCACAGTGGTATATCACCACATTTTTCCTCCAATAGCAACAAAAATATTCTGGTTAGGTTAACTTACAACTTCAAGTTGGCCCTAATATGTGTTTCTTGAACTAAAATGAACTGGCACCCTGTTCAGAGATATTTATTTCCTGTAAATCTCGTAATCATGAATTGTATTATGTGAGTTTGAGAATTATGCATGTAAATGAGTTGGAGATTACATAGAAAGAGTAAGAGCAGAAGGAGACAGAGACTGAGACAGAGAGGGGGTAACTATTAGGATTAAAAAAAGCTAATTAGAAATTATTTATCAGATCAAGAATAAACATATAAAAATGTGTTCAAAGAAACTAATGATAATATACATATATAAATCCCCTTATTGCATGTCTTCACAACTCCCTACCTACTAGGTAAACTGCTGAAAACTGGAATCCATTACATAAAAAGGTGATTAGACTGATTCCAAGTAACTATAGGCCAGTTAGTTCATATTTCAATAATATGAAAAAATTCAATGCAGAAACAACAAAAGCATTCAATCAGAGGAAAATGTTTAGAGAAAGGCCTATGGATAAAGAAATAAAAAGTAAATACAAGTTGTGATCATATATATGGTAGAGTTTAGGATTGCTATCAGCTTGTGAGAACCCAGCAAGAGCTTCTTGTCACAATAATCTCTTCAGTATTACAACCGGTGGACAATTGTTGCCCAACGATGTCAAAAATATGGCCAGGAAAGGCAACTCAAAATGCAACATAGCAAAGTATTTGGTACTGGTGATTTCAGTTAGGAACTTAATCAATAGGAAGAATAAAATTATAAATAAACTTGCAACACATATTGAAAAAACAAATGAAAAGCAAAAAATACTGGTGCCATCTTGTTACTTAGCTACACTACTTATGATAGTAAAAATTTTCAAATAACATAGTATCTTGAATTTTCAGTGTAATTAGGAAATCTTTGTCTTGAAATTACACCTCTTAGAGTTTTAGTATATAGATTATCCATACTGAGATTGGAGTGATGCAGTTGTACAACTTGGTTGAAACATGAAAATTGAAAGAATGAAATGAAAAGAAGATATGTGCATCGTTGCATAGATGTGGTAAGAGTAGAATGTAAAGACATGAGTGTTTAGGAATGAATGAAGAGAGAAAAGAGGGTTTAGTTCAAATCACTGATGGATATATAGGAAGAGCTCTAAAGAGAGGACAGTTACAATCGGTTATTGACAATGAATGAATGTCTAGAAAGTGTCACAACAGAGTTTACAGATTGGACTTACTTGTCCACCAGTGCAGTAATATTATGTCACAATTTTATTGTCTCTCAGTTGAACTTTGTGATTCTGTTGTCAATGATTCTCTTGCATTATCAGATCAAGGAGGTTCAAAAGGCTGTTTGCAGAGAGTTTACTTGGACAGAACACTTGTAAATTTCATCACTGGATTCTTTACTGATTATAAAACGTTGTCCCACCTAAAATGTTAGATAAAAATCAGGGAAGGTTCCTCTGAAACTCTGTAATGCTATATAGTGAGACCACATTTCAAATCTTTCAGCCACAGGGATCCCAAACTCTATAAAGTGTTCTATCTTCCAGTATTAAAACGGGATATTTTGACATTGTATATATTTTTTTTAAAACTTATTTTATTGCTCTCTAATATGTCTTTCCTATTTTCTTCCAGATATCTTCAGTGGCATTTAGAGTCACCATGCTTTTCCTCAAGTTATCCTGTGAATAGGACCATTGAGATAGCATCACAAATGACAAGCCTGGCATTGTAACCTTGCTTGTTCTGGAATTATCATTGATATCTGCATGTACCATGGGGTTATGATAGAGTGCTAGAGGAGGGCTAGATAACCAAATGAACAAAAGGAAGATGTATTCCATGTAAAGAGGAATTTTGTTTTCTTCCTGCTTTTCGCATATTGGACAGAGTTTAATAAATTTAATGAGAATAAATTGTGCATATTTAAAGTATATATATATATATATATATATATATATATATATATATATATATATATATATATATATATCCTCTTTAATAAAATCCCTGTGTGCGTCCAGGTGTCTGTGTGTGTGTGTCTTCTGGTGAAGTGCGTATGCGCGGGGCACAGTGCGATGCGCGATATTACTGTCAGAGAAAGTTAGAGGCGTTTTATGGAAATACAAACCAGTATTACTGTGAGAGGAAATTAAGGGTACACAATACACTGACTCATATTATAGCCACATACAAGCCAGTATTACTGTCTGAGGAGATTAAAGGCATATTACCGACGCTCACGCCTGTATTACCGCCAGAGAAAATTAAAGGTATATTACGGACATACAAGCCAGCGGACGTACAAGACAGTATTACTGTCGCAGAAAATTAAAGACACACAATACACGGCGGCAGCCCACGAAGAACGGTCAGCTCAGCAAGTAAACATCAACAAAAGAAAGGCTGAAAGAAAGAAAAATACGACCAACAAACAGAATGAGGTCAAAGTCCCTTGCCATTTAATATAGACTGTTCCTACTAATGTTTATGCACTACTGTTTTAGCGCCCATTATTGTAATGGGCTAAATGACTAGTATATATATGTGATTTTGAACTTCACCTATACAAATTCTCAGTGGTACATTAACCTGGGTGGATAATAGCTTAGATTCTGAATCATTTTGAATATCTGGAACTGTTTATAGTAAAATATCTTTTGGCCATATGAGGATTAGAAATAACATGTCCATCATATATATATATTATATATATTGTGGTAGACTGCTGGGGGTGGTACCCAGCCGAGACGCCCGAGAGGACCGGGCTTGCACCTCCTCCAGACCACGAGGGGGCGACTGCCCTGTTGTGTTGGGGGCCAAGGGTGCAGGGTTTGAAAGCCCAACCCTGTAGGGGCCTGTGGTCACTGCCAGGGGACGCCCCAGTGCCTAGAGAGCCCTGGACCTCAGCACTTCCGCCACACCCGGAAGTGCTGGGGGAAGAAGAAAGGGGACACCCGGAGTCCTTCCTGGTGCGCAGCCGGCACTTCCACCACACAGGGGAGTGTCGGCGGAGGAGTGTCGGGGAGCACCTGGAGGCCATCCGGGGGTGCATAAAAGGGGCCGCCTCCCTTCAGACAGTGACTTGAGTTGGGTGAGTAGTGGACAAAGTCTTGGTAGAGAAGAGTGGAGGTGGCCTGAAGGAAGCAGGCACTGGAAGGAGAGGCCTGGACTAAGGAGGATTGGTGCTGGAGGCACTGGGTTTGTGCGACTGCAATAACTGTAAATAGTGTAAATAAACGTGTGTTGGGAGAACTTACAATGTCCATCTGTCTGTGTCCGGGCTGCTTCTCACAATATACTGAGAGAGCTCAGCCCCAGAACACAGAGAGGCACACACCGATGGTTCCTAAAAGCACATGTTTATTTACAATTTGTCCACACAACACACAGTGTCCTTGCACCAAACACCCTCTTTACGGACCCTCCAATGGTCCTTCACTGCCTCCATTCCTCTCCACCGAGCTCTGTCCTCTTCCTCCCGACTCCAGCTCTCAGATCGTAGGAAGGCGGTCCCCTTTTATCTCCACTCGGACATGATCTAGGTGCCTCAGATGAACTTCCGGCGGCACTTCCTGGTGTGGCAAAAGTGCCACACGAGCACCCGGAAGCACTCCTGGTGACCCTGGAATTCCTCCCGCCAGCACCTCCCACGGAATTGCTGGTTTCCAGGGCTCTAGGATCCTCCGGGCACCCCCTGGCGGTGGCCCTAATAGGGTTGAGCTTCTAAGCTTGGTTCCCGTGGCCCCCATACTAACCAGGACGGCTGCCCTCTCGTGGTCCGGGGGAGGTATGGTCCCTTTCCCAGTCCTTCCAGGCGTCCCGGCTGGGTATGACGCCCAGCCGCCTGCCACAATATATATATATATATATATATATGGTTGAAATAGTTTTACTGTCAAATAAATGCAAAGAGTACACGACACGTGTTTCGCCCTCATTCTGGGCTCATCAGGTGTACACACTCCACGAGGGAGTGCAGTGGAGTGTGTACACCTGATGAGCCCAGAATGAGGGCGAAACACGTGTCGTGTACTCGTTGCATTTATTTGACAGTAAAACTATTTCAACCATTCTATGATCTGCTCCTCACAAACTGAGGGCACCGTGGCGGATGTTAGCAGATTGCTGGCCAACCACAAGCGTTACCTGGTAGGTAACCACCCATACAATCAGATTGTGACACAGACTACGAATGCCGTGAATATATTAATATATATATATATATATATATATATATATATATATATATATATATATATATTACTTGTTGTTTTGTGTTTAATATTGGACACTCTTCATAACTTCATAAATACAAAGTACAACATGTGCACAAATGAAACATCAATTACAAATCCAAGATGAGAGACACTGACCTAAAGGAAGTAACTTCTGAAAAAATTAGTTGTTTATGTTGATACAACATTCTCATTGCCTAAGCAATGTGCAGAAGTGACTAAAAATGGGAAAAGTGCTGTATACATAAAATGTAATACTGTATTTATTTATTTATTTATTATTAAAGGGAAATAAAATGTTAGGTTATACTGTAAAAACTGTTGAATATAAATGAATAGACATTATGCTCAGATTATATAATGCATTAGTGAAATTGCATCTGGATTATTTAACCACACTTAAAAAAAGGCAGCAGCACTTAAAGCTGTGCAAAGGAAATTAATCAAGTGCATCGTGGAGCAAAAGGGCAGGTAGAATTCAGACAGGCTAAGAGAATTAAACCTATTTAGTCTCAAGCAGAGAAGACTCGTTGGGGACCTAATCCAGGTCTTCAAAATTCTCAAAGACATCAGTAGGTCCAGTAAAAGTCTTTTGAATAAATGGTGAATCACATACTCACGAACACTAGTGGAAATTAAGGGGAAGTACATTAAAGAATAAAGCCAAGAAGAACTTCTTCACAACCTTTAATAAGTACCTGGATAAGATATTGGGAGAGCTTAGCTATTAGCTATTGTTTGTCAAATTTCTTATGTTCTTTTGTGTTTTTTGTATGTGCTTTATTTATAACAACACTATATTTATAAATGTGCTTATCACCATTGTTAACAGAAATATGCATTTGTGACACCAAATAGCAAACTTAAAATTAAACAAAATTTCCGTCCTTTATATTAGAACTGATAAATGTTGGTTTGAATGACAAATGCTTAAGCATCCAGTATTGGCTGTGGTAGTAGGCCTTTGTGTGTAGAAAAGACAGGTCATACTGGACTGGAGCAAATGTCACCTATCAACTGGCCTATCAATACAGCAATATCTTTATTCACTATACAAATTTTAATGTACTCTGTATATGTGAAAATACTATTACTACTACTACTACTAAAATTAAACTGTACTCAGGTAATCTAAATCTGTATTACTATGCAATAATGATCATCAGAGAACCTACTCAGAGAACGACAGCCAAATATATCTCTGGAATAAATGGCACATCCTACTCTAACAGTCTGAGTTTCATGAGTCTATTAGTCTTCCTTAGAGAGGGCTACATGGACACATAATCCATGTTTTCAAATGTCTGAAAGGACTTCGCTATGCAGAATTATTTCAGTTAATTTGTGAAACATATTCAAGTGTAGACATGGAATTTAAGGAAACGGTGTTAAAGGTGGGAACTCCCACAAAAGGTTAGGGTACTTGAGAAAAACAACTAATTAATTTTTAAAGTCAAGGTCATAATGTTTTTAAATACAGCTGAGACATTAAAACTATAGTAGTTAGGTATTAGCTTACCTTTGTGGACTCAATGGCCTATCATCTTATGTTGTACCCCAAGAATTGAGTTTAGCCTCTATGCAGAATGAAACAGTTCACTCTTGTAGCATCTTTGAACCCAGAATAAAATTATGAGGGCCAAAGCTAATTAAGTGTCTGTTTACTATAAACAAATTGATTACTTAAGTAATACAGGTGTTTGGACCACTTGCTCTATAAAGTAACACCAAGCAATCCCTGAATGTCTCTCTATCTCAGCGTCTTGCTTCTCTTCATACTTTCAAACATTTCACCTCCCAAATCAACACTCAGTAAGTCATTAACTAAGGTTCAGCTTGACACTCCATTCCAGGGTCACTTGCCCTGAAACCATTTCTGATATCATAGACAACCATGTATTTACAAAACAGGCACCCAGTCAGAGTTTTACATGGATTCCCTTTGCTTTCCCACAATCATTAGCCTTCCTTTGGCCTTAAAGAGCCAGACGTCTAAAACATCTCATGTGTTGTCTGCAGATCATGTTCCCTCTAGTAGCCAGGAGGCAGAGCCATGCCTGGTGTCCAGACCTTGGCCTCATTCTCCCTCTTAATATAGTGTCAGGCAGCTCTGAAAACTGATAGAATGCTTGCCCTCATCTTAAGGGAACATGGTAAGTTTTCCACAAGACTCATTTTTTCCTCTACACATACAGTATACAAGATCTCCCTGTTTGCCCTGTTTTCCACTACTGCTGCCCAGATTATAAAACTGACAAAGGACATGGAGAGGGCTTTTGTCAATGGCAATAGGAGCTTCCTTCGAACATTAGGTCACTGTATGACACTACCCTTGTTCTGTGTCCTCCTTTTCTGCATGGATTCCCTGTTTTGACTGTGACCACCGTTACACTAATTAATATTGGGTTCTGGTGCAACTATGGATAATAAACAATAGTTTCTATTTTGGTAATTTAATGAAAACAAAAATTCAAATTTAAAACTCAAATTGTTCTATAAATCATCCATGTTCCCAGTACCAATAGTTTTTTTTATAAAATCTTTACATATGATTACAGTTTTATACATAGTTGTTTAAAGTTTAAAAGGGAATATAACGTGAAGAACTAGGCACTGCTATGCCATTAAGAGCTGTATTGCTGTTAATGCCTTTAAAACTTGAGAACTGATTTACATGCTGTTGATTAAGTCAACCAAAGCTTTTAGTTTTTTGTTTTAATCAATAACAATCTACTTAGGTGCAATCATATAACTTCTATAATCTATATTGGGTATCAAGTACTTTGGCATGCCTCAAGTTCTTTGCAAATTCTGTAAGTGGGGAATAGAATTTTTATTTACCAATTGTATCACGGTCTGGGATGGCAATTGATCTGATTCTGAATGTAGGGCCTCAAAGATTAGGTTTAAGCCATACAGATTAGTCTCACTTAGTGATCTACTTTGCCGCAGGTAAGGCATGGAGGGCACACAGTTTCAAACCGTGCCAAGTTGAATGTAACGTAACATGCTCTACTGAACGTGCAGCGCTATATGTATAGAACGTAATGCATGTATTAAGGAAAGCATAGAAAAATAGCTCATTTTAAGTACAGAAAACAACTGAAGTTTTACAAGAAAAAGTTACGTTGAAGGAAGAAACATCCATCCATCCATTATCCAACACCGCTATATCCTAACTACAGGGTCACGGGGTTCTGCTGCTGCCAATCCCAGCCAACACAGGGCGCAAGGCAGGAAACAAACCCCAGGCAGGGTGCCAGCCCACCGCAGAGAAAGAAACATTTTTCCTTTATTTACCATTTATTCTCAATGTCTAATAATATTTTTCTCTATTTTTGTGGGAACTGTTTGCTTTGAATTTTCACTAAACCTTTTTAAAATGAACTTTACTGGGCTGAGAAATTTCTTTTGGTACACATTTGACTCATGCTTGATCCTGCCTTTCAAACTTAGCAGATACACTTAATAATAATAATAATAATTCTTTGCATTTATATAGTGTTTTTCTCACTACTCAAAGCGCTCAGCAATTGCAGGTTAAGGGCCTTGCTCAAGGGCCCAACAGAGCAGAGTCCCTTTTGGCATTTACAGGATTCGAACCGGCAACCTTCCGATTGCCAATGCAGATCCCTTGCCTCAGAGCCACCACTCCGCCGAACTTGTCCACTTGTCATTACTGCAAAAGAAATACCACCATGTGAGAAAACACTTAGCCTCTGGCCTCACAAGGTAAGCACAATAATCAAGAACTATATTCACTTGGGTCATGAACATAAAAGTTTACACCTCTGGATGTAATGTACAGATTTCTTATTCAAATAATAAGACTGCCGATTACAGACTAACTATGAATGTTGTTGTTTTTAATCTTCACCCGAAAAACAATTACAAGCTGAAAATGTAAAACTTACAACATCCTAATGCTTTCCTTGTGCTTGTTAAACTGATATGACCCTTGCATGTTAGTGACACATGCAAATACAACTGTCTTTTGATTAATTACAGTTCACATTTTGTATTGTCTTTTACCAATCTAACACAGTCCAATACACCCAATTATTAGCATAGACATTCTAAATGCATGAAATAATTTGTTTTCTAAAAGCAATGCCATCCAGAACACTGCTACCAGTGCAAGGTCTCCAATTTTAAGCATAATTATTTAAATCTCAGTAAAACTGATCTTTTAGAATGCAAGGAAAATCACAAAGCATGTCAGATCAGTGCTAGATAATGTGAATTTCTGATACCCAGATGATCTAAGAGGTATCCATGAAAGGGTCATCTCTGTCCAATTTTGCACCTTCCCCTAAACGAAACATCACAGACTAGCATGGGAAAATACTAAGCTCTTAGCTATCTATAGACAAGAGGGTCACTGCCATTTTCACATCTAAAAGTCAGTAAGGAATGATTAGCAGAAATGTCCAGTGAGCAGGCCAAGGAAAGGACTTCACCAAAAATCTTAAACCTGATATACCTAACACTGTTTTAACACTGGATGGATTTCATCTTATTCGAGTAGAAAGAGACCCAGTGCGGTGTGGAAAAAAGACAAGTGGGGGACTGGTCATGTATGCAATAAGGGAGCATATTACTGTTAAAACTACAGTTTGTAGTTCAGACATTGAACTTCTGGGTGTCTGAATTTGTTCATGTTATTTGCCCACAGAGATAAATTATATCACCCTCATTAACGTTTATATTTCTTTATGCAAATGGAGACTCTGCAATGGAAATGATTCACTCCGTCACCAACCCTCTAATGATGACTCATTCTGCCTCTGCTATTTGGCCGTAACCCTGATTCACCTTATTCCCAGATCCAAGTCTGTTATTAGATGGCAACCTGCTACTGCCAGGATAGTGAGGAAGTGGAGCCTGGAGGCTGAAGTGCCTCTGAATGACTGCTTCCAAATGACATATTGGGAAATGATGTGAGAATCATTTAGGGATGATATTGAGGGACACAGTCACTGCATCACAGACTTCATTAACTTTTGAGTTAACAAAGTGGTTCTCTCAAAGACATTGCTTTTCCAAACAATGAGCCCTGGATTACTAAGGAGCTAAATGAGAAAAGAAGAAATCATTCAAACATGGTGATAAAGAGGACACACAGTGAGTCTTGAAGAAAAAGCTGCGTGAAGGAAAGGAAGCTTACAATAACTAACTTAACACAAGCTCAAATACCATAAATGATGTTTGGAATGGACTGGGCAATCCAGGGCTCAAGTGCTAGAAGGGGATGTGGACAAAGCAAATGTTCTTTTTTAAAAGATTTTCCATCCAACTCCCAATGACCAGTCTCTCCACACCCTCCCTACTACATCAACAACTCTTGCCACTTTGACTGGAATGGCCAGTGATGAGTCCATCTCTGACCATCAGTATGTGCTGTCTATAACCGAATACCAGGTGAGAGACAACAGAGGAAGCTACACAAAGAAAAAGCCCTGGGACCAGATGGAGTCAGTCCTCAAGTTCTTAACACCTATGCTGACCACCACTGTGGTGTCCTCTGTTATTTGTTCAGTCTGTCCCTAAGGCACAAGAAAATACTGTTCCTGTAGAAAACATCCTACATTGTTCCTGTTCCAAACAAGGCAGGCGCCTCTTCACCTATTGTCTACAGACCAGTGGCACTTACGTTTCACATCATGAAGACCTTTGAGAAGCTAGTCCTGAACTATATGATAGATAGATAGATAGATAGATAGATAGATAGATAGATAGATAGATAGATAGATAGATAGATAGATAGATAGATAGATAGATAGATAGATAGATAGATAGATAGATAGATAGATAGATAGATAGATAGACAGGCACTACATAATAGATAGATACTTTATTAATCCCAAGGGGAAATTCGGAGTCCTCTTGTGGTAGAGCACCTTGAGCTACTGCAGTTTGCTTATTGGACAATGATTGGAGTGGAGGATGTGATTACCAACCTGCTCCTCAAGGCTTATTCTCACACAAAGATGGCCACACTGTGAGAATTATATTTTTTGATTTCTCCAGTGTCTTCAATGCCATCCAGCCATTCCCTCTTAAGGGGTAAGCTCAGGCATATTCAGGTGTATGAGCATATGATGCCCTGGATAAGGGACTATCTGTTGGGCAGACTGCAGTTTGTGAGGCTCAATGACTGTGTGAACAACACTAGAACACTACAAGGAACAGTGTTTTCTCTTTTCCTCTTTACTTTCTACACCTCAGATTGATAAGGGGGTGAGACTGGGGAAATGAGTAAGGTGGATAACCTTGGTTCTTTTTTTTGTGTCTGCAACTTTGCATCAGTAAAACCAAGGAACTGGTTGTTGACTTTCACCACGCCAAAGAGCCTCTATGTCAAGTCACTATTTAGGGAGTGGACGTTCTCCAAATACTACAAGTTCTACAAGTACTTGCGGCTCCACATCAGTGATAGACTGGACTGGTCTCATAACACAGAGAAACTACAGTGGCATGCAAAGTATTCAATCCCCTTCAAAGTCATCATAATTTTCTGCATGTCACAAGATTTGTCCACATATTTATCCATTCAGTATTTTTAATACGAACTCTTAGGCTGTAACAGAACATTTTCAAAGTCCAAATAAACCATTTTCTGTAGATGTTTAACTAAAGAATATCTCCAAAGTTCGTATTTGCCTAAATATTCAAGCCCTACACATTAATACTTTGTTGAGAATCATTTTGCTGCAATACCAGTCTTCATTCTTTTGAGGTAAGTATTGTCACAGTTTTGTACCTTGCTCAGGAGTGATTCTTCCCCATTCTTCTTGCCAGAATTTCCAGAGATCCTCTATGCTAGTGTGATGGCTCCTCTGGAAAGCAGTTTTCAAATAGTGCCACAGATTCATAATAGGATTAAGATCAGGACTTTGACTTAGTCAATCACCGTTCTGTTTTTCAGCCATTCCAGTGTTGCTTTGGCCTTATGCTTAGACTCATCATTATGTTGAAAGATTAATCCTCTCCAGAGCCGTAGGTTCACAGTAGACTGAAACAAGTTCTCCTGCAATATTGTGCAGGATTTGTGTCCATCAATTGTCCCTTCAACTTATTCCTATTCCCAGCACACGAAACATATCCCCGCAGCATGATGCTGCCATCACCACACTTCACCATAGGTATGGTGTTTCTTGAGGCATGGGCAGTGTTAGTTTTACGCCACACATATCTCTTTGAAATCTGGCAAAAAATTTCTATTTTGGTCTCATCTGACCATAAAACCTTCTCCCACATATTAAGTGGGTCTTTTTCATGCATTATAGCAAATGTCATATGTGCTTTTATGTGGACCTTCTTAAGGAATGGCTTCTTTCTTGTTACCCTCCCATACAGGCTTGTTTCATGGAGAGTTGTTGAAATTGAGGACCCCTATATTTTCATTCCAATTTCTGCCAAGGAGCAAGCATTGCAGACTTCTGAGAGTGACAGTTGGATTTTTAGTTGACATCCTGCTCTGATGTTTAGTTTTGAGGGATGACCAGTTCTAGTAAAGGTCTGGGTGCTGCAATGAACTTTCCATTTTCTGATGATGGATCCAACTGTGCTTAACAAGACACTGAAACTCTTCAATATTTCTTATAGCTATTTCCTGCCTTGTGCATTTCAATGACTTTGTTTCTCACATCAGCAGAATGCTCCTTTGTCTTCATTTTTGCAGTGATTGTCCAACAAAGAATATGGCCTTACAATGGAGGCTTTTTATATCCAGAGAGACAGAAATTACTCACAAGTAGCACTTAATTATGTTTCATTATGACTGTCAAATGACTGTCACCTATGTGTTGTTTGTGACTCATTTCTCATTTGTGTAAATCTGAAGTTTCCAAAGCACAGAGGTTTAAATACGTAGCCAAACACTAACTTTTGAGTTTGTCTTCTTCAGTTAAATATCTACAGAAAGTAATTTAATTTGACTTTGAAAATGTATTGTTATAGTATAAGAGTTCACATTAAAAATGCTGAATGGATAAATATGTGTACAGATCTTTTGACATGCAGAAAATTACGATGACTTTCAAGGGAACTGAATACTTTTAAATGCCACTCTATGAATAAAAGGGCAGGGCAGGTCTGTTTTCTTAGGTGACTGTATTCCTTTAATGTGGGTAAATGACATCCTTCACCACTTGTAAAACTCTGTGATGGCCAATGTGGTTTTCTAAGCTGTGACAAGCTGGACCAGTAACATCACTTCAAGAGAGGCCCACCAAATTAACAAACTAATTAAAAGGGCAGGCTCAGTTATGGGACACATTCTGTACCCCCTGGAGGTAGTAGAGGAGGAGAGTGCCACTATGAACAATGCTGCACATCCTCTCTCTGACATAATAGCACAAGGAATTTTCAGAAATGGAGACAGGACTGCTCCTTGTGATGTTCCAGTGTTGCTCACATCACTAACCGAAAAACAAAGTCGAACTCATGAAAGTGTTTTGCAGTTTCCATGGAAATCATGATGTTTTATAGTTTCTGATACTAATATTAAGGCTTGACCAAAAAGATAACAATAGTAATAATAGTAATTAAAATATTAGTAGGAGAAGAAGAAGGAATACATAATAAGGCAGGATATTGCGCTAAATTGTGTGTAATTGTTACCACTTTATAACAACATCGAGAATAAAACTGACAAGTTGAGGCAACAGTGGAAATTACATCCAGGATGACACTCATCCCTGCTATTCTCACAGTAGTGGACAGTGCCTCAACTCTGTGTTTTTATGAATGATATGAATTGATTTAGCTGATTCTACATGACCTGCCAACCCACCTAGATTAGTATAACCAGCTAGTTATTTACATTCCTATCCACATCATTTATATATACAGTGTGACAGATAGAGGGCGCTGTTGTCCTCTTGAACCCTCAGACTTTACTCCAGGCACCAGGTAAAAGTCCAATAATTTGTTTTATTCGGACAATACAGTGCACAAAGCACCCTCCACTCCACAATACTCATAAACACAATAATACAATACTCAATAATCCTCCACACTCCCAGACGCGTTGCCACACTTCCACCCAGCTCAGCTCGACGTCTGGGATTTCCCATAGTCCTTTTATAGTCCTTGATCCGGAAGTGTTTCGCCCTCTCTGTCCACGTGACTAGGAACACTTCCGGGTCATATAAATACTCTTCTTCTTCACCCCGGAAGCACGTCATTCTTCCTGTTGCTATGACTATGACGTACTTCCAGGTTATAGGGCACATAATAGTCTCTGGACCTTCCTGCAGCGTCCCCTGGAGGTTCCCCTGGTATCCAGCAGGGCTGTGATGAAAAACTCCACTGTCCATGGTGCCCTGCTGGAACACGGGGCACCTCTATGTTGCATGAAGGGCTCCACCTGTCGGCCTGGGGGTATTGGCCGGGATAAAAGGCCGGCCATGTCCCACAACAGTCAAAGTAAAAAGTATGTGAACCCTTTGTAATGATCTGGTTTACTGCATGAATTGGTCATAAAAAGTGATCTGATATCCATCTAAGTCACAGGTGCTGATATACACAATGAGCTTAAGCCAATGACACACACAAAATTCTACTCTTTCATGTCTTTATTTTACAAACGCATTCAACGTTCACAGTGGCAGTGGAAAAAGTAAGTGAACCTTGGGACTTAATAACTTGTTGACCCTCCTTTGGCAGCAGTGACCTCAACCAGGTGCTTCCTGTAACTGCAGATCAGACCTGCACATCGTGCGGATGGAATTTGAGCCCATTCTTCCCTGCAGAACTGCCTTAATTCTTCCATATTCTTTGGTTGTCTTCTGTGTATGGCTCTCTTCAAGTCATTCAATAGGACTGAGATCTGGGCTCTGACTGGGCCAGTCCATAAGGCGGAGTTTGTTCTTCTGAAGCCATTGTGGTGTGGATTTGCTGGGAAATTTGGGGTCATTGTCCTGTTGCATCACCCAGCCTCTTCTGAGCTTAAGTTGACGGACAGACACCCTCACATTATTCTGGAGAATTTGTTGATAAACTTGTGAACTCATTTTCCCCTCAATGATGGCAAGCTGTCCAGGCCCTGATGCAGCAAAGCAGGCCCAAATCATGATGTTCCCTCCACCATACTTTACTGTAGGGATGATGTTTTGGTGTCGATATGCAGTACCCTTTTTACGCCAAATGAAGTTCTGCTTGTTCCTCCCAAATAGTTCAATTTTGGTTTCATCACTCCACAAAACATTTTTCCAGTAACGTTGTGGAGTGTCCAAGTGCTCTTTCGCAAACTTCAGCCATTCAGCAATGTTCTTTTTTGATAGCAGTTACCTTCCTTCTTGGTGTCCTTCCATGGACTCCTTTCTGGTTCAATGTTTTGTGTATAGTTGACTCATGAACAGAGATGTTAGCCAGTTCTAATGACTTCTTCAAGTCCTTTGCTGTCACTCTGGGGTTCTTCTTTACCTCATTGCTGACTTTGTGTTGTGCTCTTGGGGTCTTCTTGGCAGGGTGCCCACTTCTAGGCAGAGTAGCCACAATACCAAAATGTCTCCATTTATAGACAAGTTGCCTAATAGTAAACTGATGAATATCTCAAATCTTTGAGATGACTTTGTAACCCTTTCCAGCCTTATGTAGATTAACAATTCTCGATCGTAGCTCTTCAGACAGCTCTTTTGTGCGAGGCGTGATATGCTTCTTGTCAAAAGCTCAAACTTTACAGTGTTTTTGATCAATCAAAGTAATTCTAGGCCACACCTCTGAACATGTTTCATTAAATGGACTCCAGGTAGGCGAAATTCTGACTGCAATGAGCTTTCTAAAAAGTCATTAGCTTAGGGTTCACTTACTTTTTCCAACCTTCAGTTTCACAGTTTGAATCATTTATTCAATATGGTCAAAAATTCTCTGAAAATCTGTGTACCTTTAGTTATAGGAGACTGTGTCTGTTCACTATTGTGACTGACATGAAGATACGACCATGTTTTACATGGGAATTAGACATACATATAGATCATTCCTAGGGGTTCACATACTTTTTACTTTGACTGTATTTAAAACAACAGCAGCCCCAGCACTGACCCTGATGGACACCACGTTTAACATCACCTAAATCTGAAAAAGTACCTAACACCATATCCATTTGCTTTTGGTGTTAAAGCCAATTCTAGTCCTGTGTGCACACTACACCTTAAAATCATAGTTTGTTTGATCACTAGCCTCTCACATCAGGCCAATCAAAAGTTTTCTGAAAAATCAATAAATAATAGCACATGTACTTCTCTAACTGAACACTTTTCTTGCCGTCTAATAAAATTCCAGTGTATTAGTCACACATGCTGACTATTAATTACTATACCTTTTCTTCTCATGTCATGCTTGATCTTGTCCTTACTTATTTCTTCCATTCATTTCCATGATGAAAGATAAACGGAATACTCCATCCAACACTATATTGTTATATGTTGTTTAACAATGTGGTTTGTAGTGATGTTTTCATACAGGGAAGAGAAAATGTTTCTGAAAGATTATGTGTGATGACTAACAATAAACAATAGCAAATAATATCAAAAACATCCTTTAAAAAAATCTCAAGTTATCCATGTGGTATAATGCACAAGTCAAATAAATCATCTCATCATATACTCACAACATCCCAAACACATGTATTTTTACAAAATATTGATAAATAAATGACTTCTTGGAAACTATCTATTGAACTAAAATGGAACATGAGGAGTGTCAAGATTGTAGCAACTCAAGTCCTCATGGACTTCAACTGTGAGGTGCTTTTCATCTAAAACTCAGTGCGAGTTGTTTTAAACACATACATCTGACACTGCCTTTGACTATAACATTATTCTCCTCACTGCACTCATAGCAAAATCATACCCACAACTCTCATCCTTTTTCAATATTTTAACTTATGGTGCAAAGCAAACAACAGGGTTCTGATAAATTTGTGCACTTTTCATAACAAGTTATAAAGTGTGATTCAATTAAAATTTGCTGGGCTCATTGCTGTTTTCCTTATACATCTTTGATGGTGAGCAGATGTAGCTCTAAATCTATCATTACATCTGCAGTTGGTACCACAATCATAGGCCTAATCACCAAAATGCTAAGGTGCATTGCAGAGTATAGATTTGCGTTCTAAATGCCAGAAGTGACTCTACTCCACTGGGCCCCTGAGCAAGGCCCTTAACCTGCAATTGCTTCGTCCTGGGTACTGGGATGCGTCCTGCATCCAGCCCTCCAACTTGCAGAGAAAACTTGGGGGTTGGAGGCAGGACTGGCAGTCCAGCCACCATAAAAAAAAACTCACACTGTTCCAGTGTGGTGCTGAGGTGTCACCTGCTGCACTCAGGTCTTAATAAAGGTGGTTCGTCATGTGGTGGGTGCCACAATACGCTATCAGCACATGCTCCCAACAGTGATGCCAGGACAATGATCGCTCCCTAAATGTCAGCTACACCAAGGAGATAGCCACACATTTCAACAAGCATGGAGGCTGACCATACACTTATCCATGCATAGATAGATAGATAGATAGATAGATAGATAGATAGATAGATAGATAGATAGATAGATAGATAGATAGATAGATAGATAGATAGATAGATAGATAGATAGATAGATAGATAGATAGATAGATACTTTATGTGTTTCCCCCCAAGGGGAAATTCACATACTCCAGCAGCAGCATACTTATAAAAAACAATATTAAAGAGTGATAACATTGCAGGTATAACAGACAATAACTTTGTACAATGTTAACGTTTACTCCCCCGGGTGGAATTGAAGAGTCACATAGTGTGGGTGAGGAACGATCTCCTCAGTCTGTCAGTGGCGCAGGACGGTGACAGCAGTCTGTCGCTGAAGCTGCTCCTCTGTCTGAAGATGATCCTGTTTAGTGGATGCAGTGGATTCTCCATGATTGACAGGAGTCTGCTCAGTGCCCGTCACTCTGCCACGGATGTCAAACTGTCCAGCTCCGTACCTACAATAGAGCCTGCCTTCCTCACCAGTTTGTCCAGGAGTGAGGTGTCCCTCTTCTTTATGCTGCCTCCCCAGCATACCACCACATAGAAGAGGGCGCTCGCCACAACCGTCTGACAGAACATCTGCAGCATCATATTGCAGATGTTGGAAAACGCCAGCCTTCTAAGGAAGTATAGTCGGCTCTGTCCTCTCTTGCACAGAGAATCAGTACTGGCAGTCCAGTCCAGTTTATCATCCAGCTGCACTCCCAGGTATTTATAGGTCTGCACCCTCTGCACAAAGGCAAGAGTCACTATCACTACTAATCTGAGTTGGCCACAACATACAGTATCTATGCCATTGCCAAGGAGGCTCAATAACACATTTTACTTAAACATATGCAGAAAGCCCACTAACATCTATAGCAACACAGTGGGGTCAATTCTCACTTGTTGTAGAAAAATCCTGGAAAAGCAACTGGTCTGCTTATGACTGCAAAAACGTACAGATGTTGATGAAGTCACCTTTTACTGACACACAGTTACATTCTGCATCATTAAGACCTCAGTCACCCTGCACAGTTATGGCTCTCCAGCTTTTTATCAAGTGGTTCAGGACCATTAGTACTCAGGGACAGTTTTAAGGCACTAAATGGTCTAGCCCCTGCCTACTTAATAATAATAATAATAATAAATTTTATTTATATTGCACTTTATATTTTAGCAATCCCAAAAGTGCTACAGAGTAAAAAAAAAATAGAATAATAAAATAAAAAAGAACAGAAGAGTCTATAAAATACTTTAACAAAATGACTTTCTAAAAAAGATGAGTTTTTAGGTTTCGCTTAAAGGCCTCAGTCGACTGTGGGGCTCTCAGGTAATCAGGGAGGGCATTCCACAGCCTCGGCGCCACCGATGAAAACGCCCTGTCACCCATGCTGCTGAGCTTAGTTCTGGGGACTTGAAGAGTGTTAGTGAGTACAGAGCGGAGGGAACGTAAGGAGTTATGGGGGGTAAGGAGTTCCTGTAGATAAAGAGGGGCATGTCCATAAATGCACTGATGGGTAAGAAGGGAGACCTTGTACTCTATTCTGAATGAAACAGGGAGCCAGTGAAGGGTTTTCAGGATTGGGGTGATGTGATCATACTTTCGCACCCTCATCAGGATCCTGGCAGCGCTGTTCTGAATATACTGGAGTCTCTGGATACTCTTGCCAGGAATCCCAATGAGGAGTGCATTACAGTAATCCAGCCTGGAAGAGACAAAGGCATGGACGAGCTTCTCTGCATCTGCCAGGGTGAGTAATGGGCGGAGTTTGGCGATGTTCTTGAGATGGTAAAAAGATGACTTACAGAGATATTTGATGTGAGTGTCAAAAGTAAGTTGGGAGTCCATTCTAAACACCCAAATTAGTAACAGATGTGGAAAGAGGAATATTTTGGCCAGAGAAAGTAATACTGGTGATGTAGAAGAGCGAAGATGATGTGATGTACCAACTAAGATGGCTTCTGTTTTGGATCTGTTCAACTGAAGAAAATTGAGCCTCATCCATGCCTCTATCGACTCCAGGCAGGTAGACAATGTAGATGTTGGCAGAGGAGCAGTAGAGGAGGTGGGAGTAGTCCTGAGGTAAGCTGAGTGTCATCGGCATAGCAATGGAACGATAAACCATGTCTGCCAATGACAGTTCCAAGGGGGAGCATGTAGATAGTAAAAAGGATAGGGCCCAGCACAGAGCCCTGTGGAACACCACAGGCGACGTTGTGGGTGTGGGACTTTGCGCTGCCAAGGGCGACATGCTCAGTTCTGCCAGTCAGGTATGATGTAAACCAATTTAGAACAATTCCTGAGAGTCCAATAGTGTATTGCAGGCGGTGAAGAAGGATGTTATGGTCTATTGTGTCAAAAGCAGCTGTCAGGTCAAGGAGGATAAGTAGTGAAGGTGAACCAGTATCTGCCGTCATCAGAAGATCATTGGTGACCCTGACCAGGGCTGTTTCGGTGCTATGGCCAGGGCGAAAACCAGACTGAAACTTTTCAAACAGATTGTTCAGTCTGAGATGATCGTGAAGTTGTGCTGCAACTATTTTTTCCAGAACTTTGGAGAGAAATGGAAGATTGGAGATGGGCCTATAATTGGAGAGAACTTCAGGATCCAAGGTGGATTTTTTCAGTAGAGGTCTGATGACAGCAGTTTTTAGTGCAGAAGGAATATGGCCAGCCAGGAGGGACTGATTTATTATCCTGGTGATAAGTGGAGAGATGACAGAAATGTTGGCCCTCAGCAAGGGTGAGGGGAAAGGGTCCAGGGAACTAGTAGACGGTTTCATTTTCCTGATGACATCCTCCACCTCTTCCCGTGTGGCAACAGAGAAAGAGCAAAGAGGATGGACGGTCTCAGACAATGAGTCAACAGTTGGGAAGGGCAAGATATCCTTGGTAGAGATCCGCAGATCAGCTGCTCCTAACCGTTCCCAAGGCACATTTTAAAGTTCGTGGTGAAAGGGCTTTTTCCGTCTGTGCACCCAGGCTCTGGAACTCCTTACCTTTAGTGGTTAGGCAAGCCGCTTCAGTCGCCACATTCAAATCACACCTAAAAACACACTTCTTCACATTGGCTTTTAATTCATAACCTGTCTTATTTCCACTTGGTTTTTGCTATTTCTCTGTTTTATTGGGTCCCCTGACCTGTTTTTAGTGTCTCTGTTTTAATTCTCTCTTAATGTTTGTTTTTAATATTTTGCTTTTAGTCTTGCTTGTTTTAACTGCACAGCGCTTCGGTCAGTTGTAATGCTGTGTTTTTAAGCGCTTAACAAATAAAAATGGTATGGTATGGTATGGTAAGTCAACAGCTGCTCATACGGAACACCCTGCATGAGTGGACCTGACATTTCTTATGTCTATCACGGTGTGTTGTATTTAATGTTTGTTGTTTACTGACAGCAATCTGTGGGAGAGTATCCCATTGTACTGTACACATGACAAACTTGATGGTTTGGTTTAGGTTAATTTGTCATATATAGGTTAACACAGGGTCAACATAGAATGAAATGTGTATGACGAGAAAAACAAGTCACTCAGCCTAGATCCAATAAAGCTAAAAAATAATAATAAAAAAAATATACTAGCCATATAAAATAAAATGTGTACGTTTTAAAAGAAGTTATAGAGCAATATGAGTTGAATAAGCAACAAGTACAAATGACAGTTATTGCACAGATAATGTTTTATAAGTACAGATGCATATTCCATGAAGTGCAGATGCATGTTCCAGCCAGTATTCAGAGTGTGTGCAGGTACAGTTTGTGTGAGAGTAGCGCAATGTAAGTGTAATGTACGTGTATGTAAGTGTTCAGGTGTTGCTGTTGAGGAGTAGAATGGCCTGGTGGTAAAAACTGTTCTTAAGTTTTGTAGTCCGAGCAGCCAGACTCCTGTATCGTCTGCTAGACGGTAACAAGGAGAACAGCTGGTGTGATGGATAGCTGTGGTCCTTTATGATGCTGCTTATCTTATGCAAGCACTGATGGAGGTAAATGTCTTCAATGGCAGGGAGACTCTTGCCCGTGATGAGCTCTGCTGCCTTCACCACTCTCTGTAGTGATTTCCGGCTGCTGGCAGAGCAGCTCCCATACCAGATGGTAATGCAGCCCGTCAGCAGACTTTTGACCACACTCCTGTAAAAGTTTGAGGTGATGTTGGCATTCATGCCAAACTTCCTCAGCCTCCTCAGGAAGTACAGCCGCTAACAAGCTTTCTTGACCACAGTGTCTATGTGAAGGGTCCACGAGAGATCCTCAGTGATGTTTACTCCGAGGAACTTGAAGCTGTTAACCCTTTCAACTTCATCAGCAGCTTCTGTTAATACAGACCAGAACGGCACATTGTCTGTAGGAAAATGTAATGATGCCTTAAAAGATACAAAAAACAGCGTAATCAAAAATATGAAAACAATTACAAATGCAACACAAGCTAACATTTTCCTGTTCTGACATTTTCAGACATCAGAGTCCTTACTTTTTGTTAGATATACTAAAGAACTTTTATACGTCCACCATCGTGATTACTCTGGCAGAATGTATCACTGCCAGGTTTGGGAACAGCAAGCAGCAGGACCACACAGCTCAGCTGACTGCATCACAAAGTATGCACTCCCATATTTCGAGGATATCTAAACCAATTAATATCAAGCCAGAGCAAGGAAAATTATTTGTGACACCACCCACCTTAACAACGGCCACTTTTCTGTGCTTTGGTCAAATAAATGTTACTGCTGCCTAAAATCCAGTTCTGAGTAGGAGCTTCTTACACATGTTGAATAAGTAAATTGTCAAGAAATAGATGATGCCCTGCAGTTTACTTACTCACATTAAGTTAATTAAGTCATCTATTTAGTTATTATTATTAATTATTATTACATATTTATAATTCTGTTAATTATTTTTGAAATTACAAAGTTATGTACTGTTGCTGTCCCTTAATACTCACCTCAAGGCACAGTCATAGGAGTTGAGCAACTAAGCATTTCACTGCATATTGTTCTGTATGTATAATCTTTATGCGGCAAGTAAAATTTGAGTTGATTAGATTTGGAGTTTAGCTTAGTTTAATTACACAATTAGTACTAAACCACCAGTCTTGCAGTTTGTAGTGTCGACAGCAATACTAAAACCATTCCTGAAATTATTAAAGCAGCCTGAATGTGAAATATCAATGAAATATGCTTTACTAAGATAGAATTGTTAATATGCCTGCTCAGAAAATGTATAGAATCACCACGTCAGATGTAAAATGACTTCTGTCCTTTAATCCATTCTTAAGCTTGTCTGATCATCACTTCATGTAAATATTTAATATATGCTGTAGTTTCTATATATTATTGTCATTAACAGTAAATAGTGGTATAACATTTCTCCAGCAAATAAATGTTCATGTTTAATCAGAGCATTAAGTTAATAAAAAATCAAACAAATGTAAAGACTCAGCATATGGTGATATAATAATAGTAAGTTTATTACTGATTGCATATTCAGTACATTATACAACCTGCAGATTTCACTCAAGCTACTCTTGGGAGACCATTAGCTTCTGTGATTACACTTGACTCATACAATTCTACAGCTTAACATTAAAATTCCAGGTGTAAATATTTTAAGCAGCTGGTGAACAGAAGTTAGAAAGAAACTTTCTCTCCCTGAACTTCGGCCAATTTGAAGTAGAAGAAATCCACTACCGAATAAGGCACTATGCTCAAGATGTACACTCCAATGACACCCCTGGGGAAACTAAAGGACATCTTGCCAGCTGACACAACACCTTCCTGTCCACGCCTGTCAGCTGTGGAACTCACTCCCTCGTGTCTCTTTTTTGACAAGAATTCAATACATGCAACTGCTTTTCCTCTCTTACTTTCCCCTCTTGACATCTGGTGCACTTGTAGCCTTGCTAGCTCATACAAACTCAAATTTACTTTCAACTTGCTTGTATGTGAAGGTTTGGATATATACTCTGAGTGCAGATAAAATGTAGCTATAGAGGTAAGAGTCTGTCAGATATCAATTATATATTGGGGAGAAGTTATAACAACAAGTCATAAGAGAAGTCAAAAAATCAAAACACAGGAAATATTAAAAGCTGCATATAGTAATAAAGATATTCTAGATACATGGATAAGGGAATCTTGCTTAAAATTTAGCAGCCATTAACTGAAATGGGTTAGCAATAACATAACTCTTAATACACAAAAAAATCTATAAATCAGTAATGAATGCAAAACAATCTGTAATGGAAACACAAGCGTTTTCTGTCATTTTTTCTAAAACTATAAATAACTTCGAGAAAAGCAAATAACTTTTGTTTTACTGTATTTTGAAACTCTCATGGTGAACATATCTCAAGATGCTTTACAAATTTCTTTTATGTATGGTATATACTTTTTTTTTAATGTAGCACAAGTAGAGAAAGCAGCATACACAATGATGGAGTCGGCAACCTTATAGTTCTCTGTCACATCCCTTAGCCAGAATCTCAACTAACCTGTACTGCATACAGTAACTGACAAAATAGATGGTATTTCAAATATAAAGGAATTACTTCCAATGAATCTTTTTCTTCATTATTTCCTAATCCATAACACACATTCAGAATCTTGGGTTATACTCTCACCCCAGACACTATCTATGCAGACTGTACTTCCTTCCTGTGTCTGCATGGATGTTCCTCTGGTTACTACTGTACAGTTTTCCTCTAGTGTCCTTGATGAAGTGCCGATTAGGTTAATTAATAATTCCAAATTGGTTTTGAAGGTCCTTGTACGTCTACTGTTTACCACACTACTCGGTCATTTATTGCATGTGTCTATGGCTTTCTGCATGAAACTAATGTGTGTGCAAAATTTACCCATAACAGGTTTCTAACTGTGTCCCCGTGTTTTTGTTGAGCTCATTTGAAAGTAGCCGTCTCGATCCACTGGACTAATTGCCCTCATAATTTTGAATACTTCAATCATGTTAGTTCCTAAGCTCCTTCTGCTTAAACTAAAAAGGCTCAGCTCTTTTAATCTTTCATCATAAATCATCCTCTATAGTCCTGGAATCAGCCTAGTGACTCTCCTCTGGACTTTTTCTAGTGCTGTTTTGTCTATTTTGTAGCCTGGAGACCAAAACTGCACACAGTAGTCCAGATGAGGCCTCACCAGCACGTTATAAAGCTTCAGCTTAACCTCCTTTGATGTATACACTATGCATCAGGTAGCTATATAACCTGACATTCTGTAAGCCTTCTTAATGACTTCTGAACATTGAGAGTTGACAGTGACGTGTCCACAAGTCAAGTCAAGTCAAGTTGAGGAGCATGCACTGGTACAGTGGGTTGCCGCACCCACTACACGATGAAACAACTCAGGATCTTGGTTGGCAACTCCCCAGGCAGACACGCGGTCCAGTCCTACCCTCTGGAAATGACCCTCTATCTGCTGCAGCCAGGTGTTACGTGGGTGACCCCTTGGCCTGGTCCAGCCACTCAGGTCCCCAACAATGAGGATCCTGTGAGCTGGATAACCCTCGGGGAAACGCGCCACATGGCCGTAGTGCTGTAACTGACACTCCTTCACAATACAGGTCATGTGCCTCATTTAGGGCTCCATGAGCAACCGCTCATTTGACACAAAGTCAAACCAATGGTACCCAAGGATTTTCCGGAGAGACACAGTACCAAAGGAATCCAGTCTTCGTCTCAGGTCACTGGATAGCGTCCATGTCTCACAAACAGGGAGCACCAGGACTCTAAAGACTTGGACCTTCGTCCTTTAACTGATAACAGGAGCTCCACACACCCATTTCCAGCAACCTCATGACCCCCCATGCTCTCCCAATCCGTCTACTGACTTCATAGGAAGAGTCACCAGAGACATGAATGTCACTGCCAAGGTAAGTAAACCTCTCAACAAGGTCGACACTCTCTCCGCAGACAGACACACCACTGATGGATGTGCCCAAGAGGTCACAAGACTCCTAAATCCTTATAATAATCTGCCTAATACTGTATGCTGTCCTAGTCCCTCTGTAATGATTCAGTGGATTCTTGATTACCTGCCAATTGACCTAACTTGGTATCATCTGCAAACTTAACCAGCCCGTCATTTATATTCCTTTCCAAATCATTTATATATATTAAAAATATGAATATTAAAAATTATGTAACAGCTCCATCTCATTCAGAACAGTTTTAAAGTTAAGCATGAGAAGAGAGTGCCATTGCATAGCTCTAGAGCCCTGGACACAAATCTTGTTATGGACATAGGTAGTGTCTACGAGTTCTCCCTGTGTTCACATGGTTTTCTCCAGATATTTGTACACAACAAAGTTGTGTGGGTTACATAGAATTGCAACTCTAATTTGACCAGGTGTGACTGATGTGTGAGTAAGTGAGTGTGCATGCTTTCAAGAGTTGACTCCTGCCTTATGACCAGAGCTGACAGAAAAGACTCCAAACTCCAAAAAACATGCATGAGAATAAATGGGTTTGAAAAGGAAATGAATGAATGAGAAGCAATTCTGTAAATAAGTAGAACAATTTTGCATGGTTCAGTTTTAATATGCAAGATTAGCACCTGACATAACATCAAACCACCATTATATGTAAACCATTGTCACACATGCACGTCTGCTGATCACTCTCCAGGTTCATCTGAGGTACACTACTGGTCAAAAGTTAGACCACAAAGTCCAAGTTTTTCCAATTTTTCTTCAAATTTAATCAGTTGAAATGCAATGAATCACCTAAAATGGTGAAAATGTAAGCAGTATACAGCCAGAGGTTTATATTTAAAGTTTAGCATACCAAAAACTGAAAGAAAAAGGGAAATTTCAGAATATTACAAATGGGCCTTCTCTATGGAACAACTAATAGGTTATAACCTACCGATGTTCTGTAGCAGTTAAAGTAAATTAAGCCTTGCAAGTTGAAGCAAACAATTTGCACAGGTGTTGCAACTTTTGTTAATTACTTAAAACCCCTCAGTCTATCTTAAAGGAGAGTTGGAACAGACTGTGTTATAACACACTCTACACCCTAGTACACGGGTGTCAAACTCCGGTCCTGGAGGGCCGCAGTGGCTGCAGGTTTTCATTCTAACCATCTTCTTAATTTGTGACCAATTTTTGCTGCTGATTACCTTCTTTTGTCTTAATTTTAATTACCTTGACTCAGGCCCCTTAGTTGTTTCCTTTTTCTTAATTAGCAGCCAAACAATAACGAGACACAAAACAAGAATCCATATGACCAGCTCACCTGTGCCTGTCACAAAATATGTGAAAATAAAGAAAGGTGGAGGTCTCAGTAAGGCTGATCTCTCAGCTCACCAAAACATTGTGAGGGTGGTCTTAGAAAAAACAGAAAAATCAACAGTTCTGGAAATGTCTGCTGTGGCAGAATGAGAGCAGCAACAAGCCATGAAATTAAGTAACGAGTTAAATTAACAGCAAGAATCTGCTTCTCATTGTGAAGCTGGTTGGAGTCTGAAGACTCGATTTAGCTGGTCATCTCGTTTCATGCCTCATTTCTGTTTGGCTGCCATTTAATGAAGAAAGGAATCAATTCAGAGGACTGAATCCTTAAGAACAGGGCTATTAAAATGAAGTGAACAGAAGTTAATTAGCAGTGAAAACTGATCACTGATAAGAAAAGGGTTAGAATGAAAACCTGCAGCCACTGCGGCCCTCCAGGCCTGGAGTTCGACACCCTGGCCCTAGAAAG
Organism: Erpetoichthys calabaricus; assembly: GCF_900747795.2. NCBI lineage: Eukaryota > Metazoa > Chordata > Cladistia > Polypteriformes > Polypteridae > Erpetoichthys > Erpetoichthys calabaricus. The sequence goes on from NC_041396.2 coordinate 302,699,771, forward strand.
TTTTAAATTCCAGTAATAATGACAAAAAATGTCAATTAACAAATTAAATGAGACAGAGCATTATTACCCTTAGAAGTGTAGGCCTGTCATTTAGAGAAAAGTGTCAGTGAGTATAGTGGTGCTCTACACCATGTGTGTCGAACTCCGGTCCTGGAGGGCCACAATGGCTGCAGGTTTTCATTCTAACCATAATTTTAATTAGTGACCAGTTTCTGCTGCTAATTAGCTTATTTCCATGGTTTTCAAACTTTTTTGAACAAGTACCACTCCGCGAGGACCAGTAAACTGAAGTACCACTGTCAATGAATCGTTAATTTACGCCCGTGTTGTTTTGAAGAAAAAGTCACTATAATGACTATAATTATGACGTTAAAGTGATATTAAACTAATTAAGGAAATGGGTGACCACGCTAATAAAAGCTGGCTTGGAGTCTTCCATGCATTTACAGTAGTATACTTATACTATATATGATTATATGCAACATATTGGCATTCTAGCAACATCGATTTGTGGAAAATAAATGACCACACGAGTACCACTTGGCATGACTTGAAGTACCACCAGTGGTACGCGTACCACAGTTTGAAAAACATGGGCTTATTTTGCCTTAATTTAAATTAACCTGACTCAAGTCCCTTAGTTGTTTCTTTTTCCTTAATTAGCAGCCAAACAATAATGAGGCAGAAAGCGAGCTGCCACATGACCAGCTCATCTGTGCTCATCACACAATATCTGAAAATAAAGAATGGTGAAGGTCTCAGTAAGGTTGATCTCTCAGGTCACCAAAACATTTTGACAATGTTCTTAGAAAAAACAGAAAATCAACAGTTATGGAAATGTCTGCTGTGGCAGATTGAGGGCAGCAATTGGCCATGGAATTAAATAATGGGGTTAATTAGCAGCAGGAATTAGCTTCTCATTAAGAGATTGGTTGGAGTTTGAAAGCCCAGTTTAGCTGGTCATCTGTTGGCTTGTTTCACATCTCATTTCTGTTTGGTTGTCATTTAATAAAGAAAGAAAGAAATTCAGAGGACCGAATCCTTAAAAACTGGGCTATTAAAATGAAGGGAAGAGAAGTTAATTAGCAGTGAAAATGAAAAAGGAAAAAGGTTGGAATGAAAACCTGCAGCCACTGCGCCCCACCAGGCCCGGAGTACGACACCCCTGCTCTACACAATCCAAAGGCAATTAGAAACTGGAAGGAACTCTGATAGGAAGCGATCTGGCAGACCCAAAAGTGACAACCCAATCAGAAGACGAGTTTCTGAGGGTCACCAGCTTGCGTAATCACAGGTGCCTCACAGCACACCAGCTTCAAGCTCAGCTTAAAAGTAATTGGAAAAAGCAAGTCTCAGTTTCTACTGAGAAGAGAAGATTTTTGTGCTGCAGGTTTGAAAGGACAAGTGGCAGTAAGAATGCCATTCCTTAAAGGACAAAATAGGACATTGAAATACCGGCTGTGGACTACTGCAGACTGGAAGAAAGTCTCATGGACCAATGAATGCAAACTTGAACTCTTCAGTTCATCACGCAGGGTGTTTGTACACTGTCGAGTTAGTGAAAGGATGGTTCCTCAGTGTGTGACACTAACTGTCAAATATGGAGGAGGAAATATGATGGTCTGGGGTTCTTTTGCCGGAGGCAGAGTTGGAGGCTTGCACTGAGTGACTGGCAATCTGAATCAAAAGGGCTACCACAGCTTGACTGTTATGTCAGCAAAAGGTGACTACTCTGATGAATCAAAAATCTAAATAAAATTTTGTACACGTAATGATTCCTTACTTTTTTAATTTGCCGTTGTTTATTTGTTCTATGTCAGTATAATGTCCAAGTTGCACTTCAGAGAGTGTAGTAACACCGTCTGTTCCTACACAGGGTTTTTAAGTAATCAGCATGAGGTTGGGTCACCTGTGCAAATTGTCTGCTTCAATTTGCAAGGCTGAATTTACTTTAATTGCTGCAGAACATCTGTAGGTTGTAACCTATTAGTTATTCCCTGAAGAAGGCCTGTTTGTGATATTCTAAAATTTTCTTTTTTTTTTTTTTTCCAGTTTTTACTATCCTAAACTTTAACATTTAATCCTCCGGCAATTTACTGCTTACCTGTGATTCGTTGCATTTCAGCTGATTAAATTTGAAGAAAAACTGCAAAAACTGAGGTGTTCTAAAACTTTTGTCCAGTAGTGTATGTACTACCACCCTGGGACATGAGGGGGCATTGGCGCTAACATTCTCCTCTTCTATTTCATCTGCAGCACTGAGAAAATGGCAATTGTTTCCTTCTGGTTCCCGGCTATTTCACAGCCACCAAAATGGGGCATTCCTTTTTGAACAGAATGCACTGATGGACGGCGGTTGGATTAAAACCGGGATGACCAGGTTGCTGCCGAAACATTTATTCCTGGGTCTCGCAGTCCTTTCACTCGACCACACCATCTATACGTTATAGCAGTGTAAAAGAATGTGAAGTATGCAGTGCTATGGAACCACCCTGAATGGCCACTGCATTAACATTCATTTAATCTTAAATTTATAGCACTGTTAATCACATGAATCCATCATAATTTGATTTACGGAGTCAAAAACAATATAATATAAGATGCATGTGCCACATATGGAGATTTTTGTGTTTAGAGACTCATCATAAGACCTATGAAATGATTTTGGTATTTGCAATAAACCAAAGATAAGTCATCAAACTAAGTTGCTTTTATCAACTTAAGACCTGTACCAGTTAGTAATAACTTTTAGTGGACCGTCTAGGCCCTGGACCAAACAAACTATAGATATGAAAACATTTTGCATCTGAAATTAATGAAACCTTGTATTACAGAAAAGGCTGAACTATAGCAGTATTAATTGTAGCTCATTTAACTTTCAAACGTCAAGTCAAGGCGGCACGGTGGCGCAGTGGGTAGCGCTGCTGCCTCGCAGTTGGGAGATCTGGGGACCTGGCTTCGCTTCCCGGGTCCTCCCTGCGTGGAGTTTGCATGTTCTCCCTGTGTCCGCGTGGGTTTCCTCCCACAGTCCAAAGACATGCAGGTTAGGTGGATTGGCGATTCTAAATTGGCCCTAGTGTGTGCTTGGTGTGTGTTTGTGTGTGTCCTGAGGTGGGTTGGCACCCTGCCCAGGATTGGTTCCCTGCCTTGTGCCCTGTGTTGGCTGGGATTGGCTCCAGCAGACCCCCGTGACCCTGTGTTCGGATTCAGCGGGTTGGAAAATGGATGGATGGATGGATGTCAAGTCAAGTCAGGGAGTATGCACTGGTACAGTGTGTTGCCACACCCACTACACGACGAAACAACTCGGGATCTTGGTTTGCAACCCCCCCCAGGCACACTCGGGGTCCAGTAACACCCTCTGGAAATGACCCTCTATCTGCCGCAGCAAAAGTGTTACGTGGGCAAACCCTTGGCCTGGTCCAGCCACTCAGGTCCCAAACAATGAGGATCTTACGAGCTGGATCACCCTCGGGGGTAGGGGTGTTTATTGGGGAACACGCCACGTGGCCGAAGTGCCGTAACTGCACGTCACTTAAGAGAAAACTGTCTAATAAATAATGAGGGCAAACATGGCAAAATATTAAAGTACACGTTTTTAAAAGTTGGGGGGGGGGGGGGGGGAACGACGAATGTTGTGGTGTACATTCTCAAAATGATGCTCTCTGTGCCCAAAGATTTAAATCCATGCTAAAATACTTGTACTTTTCTGTTGTATTTTAGAATGTATTTTTTTCTTCACCATTTTTATGTACTGTCATGATTACTATTTTTCTAGAGATTATATTTTCTTTTGCATAAACTCAGTGTACAGTTTGGTTTTCTTACAATACTGTTATTAACAGCTTTCTAAAGTGTTTTATAAGTGAAACTGATTGATCAAGCACTGTACTTACAGATTTCAAATGGATTAAGAAACTGAAAGACTAATCAACAATCTTCTTCCATCAGGACACCATGTAAATAACCGATTTAAATGGTAGCTTTCCACTTAAAAAAAAAAAAAACAGGACATCAAAAATAATAAATTCAGCAAGATTCTGCAAATTAATTTTTTTTTTAAAAGAACCAACTTATGACCTTATGCTGTTATGTGAATACCTTCTCATATTTTAAGATACAAGTGGATAAAATGTGGAGTAGCTATTACAAAGTCAAGCAAGGTAGATTGTCTGAGCAGTTAGATAAGCTCCTTTATTAACTTTCTAATTTCCTCAAAAAATCTGCCCACAAGTTAGCCATTCAATTTTAACCTGAAGTGGCTCTTAATTTGTTTACTTTGAAATTAGTTTCTCTTTGAATCTCACTTCCTTCTCGTCTTAGGTGAGCTGCCGCAGAGAAAATTGATCTACATGAATTAATCTGGGTGGCACAGTGGAGCAGTGGTAGTGCTGCTGCCTCACAGTTAGGAGACCCGGGTTCGCTTCCTGGGTCCTCCCTGCATGGAGTTTGCATGTTCTCCCCGTGTCTGTGTGGGTTTCCTCCCACAGTCTAAATGCATGCAGGTTAGATACATTGGCGATCCTAAATTGTCCCTGGTGTGTGTGTGTGCCCTGCAGTGGGCTGGCGCCCTGCCCGGGATTTATTCCTCTGTTTGCTGGAATTGGCTCCAGCAGACCTCCATGACCCTGTGTTAGGATGTTTTCCCCGTGTCTGCGTGGGTTTCCTCCCACAGTCCAAAGGCATGCAGGTTAGATGCATTGGCGATCCTAAATTGTCCCTGGTGTGTGTGTGCCCTGCAGTGGGCTGGCGCCCTGCCCGGGATTTGTTCTTCTGTTTGCTGGAATTGGCTCCAGCAGACCTCCATGACCCTGTGTTAGAATGTTTTCCCCGTGTCTGCGTGGGTTTCCTCCCACAGTCCAAAGACATGCAGGTTAGGTGGATTGGCGATTCTAAATTGGCCCTAGTGTGGTTGGCGCCCTGCCCGGGATTGGTTCCTGCCTTGCGCCCTGTGTTGGCTGGGATTGGCTCCAGCAGACCCCCTGTGTTTGGATTCTGTGGGTTGGAAAATGGATGGGTGGATGAATTAATCTTGATTGACACATGACAATACAGTAGATGCATCTTAATCACGATTATTGAAAGTAGTATAATTTTGTTCAATACTGAAGATGTCAGGTAGTCCCTTTCATACTTTTAATTTGGAAATTGATTACAATTGTTAAAATAACGAGTAAAATTAATCATTCGAAGTCCACATTCTTTAAAATAAACTGATGAAATAGTGTTATTGAATGACTAATAATTATTTTTTAGACAATTTTCTGGACTTTGACCTTATTAGGTTTTTTCCGGTACATGATTCTAGGTTGTTCTGTTGCTATTTCACACTGGTCAGCTTGAGCACTTCCTTTTGGGAGAATTAGTTAATCTCAGCAACTTCGTCTTGGGTGATTATCGTGTGTCCCAAGCTAACTAACTCCCTGCTTATGGACGTTGTGAAGCAGTTTGTCTCCTACATCTGCACTCAAGTTCCAGCATTGCAGGCCCCCCTCCCCCTTTCACAAGTGTAAGGAGCAGATGTGTTGAAGAATGAAGTCTGACAGCAGTAAACCCTCAAGTGAAGCCAAGAGTTCAGCTGAAAAAACACCTGCTGTGCTTCTGATGCACAAAACTTGCTGCCTGCAAAATGAAAGCCAAGTGCTGTTATAATAATTTGCAGTCTTCCCCTTCAATAAAAGGCGCCTACAAATTAATAAAATGTATTATTCATATACACACACACATTTATTTATTTGTAAATTTTTTCTCATTATGTACAGTATGAAGGTATTTTTTGTTTTATATTGTTTGTACGTGAAATTCACTTCAAATCATTCTAATGTAGCACACTTTTCGTTGGACAAGTTCAGACCGCTGTACACATTTATAAATACAAGATGCTTAAAATAAAACAGAACCTAATATATGAATAAAATACACATGCAAAGTATCAATGCATACAGACATTATTGTTTGAGGTTTTGAAGATTTTCTGGTTTTTTTTTAAGGTTTCTAGCCACAGCAATGTAACGTAAAGAAAATTACAACAAGGTAAGGGGGGCTTGTTACAGTTGGCTGAGTGGAAATATGCAAAGACACCATTCAAGTAGCATCCCAATAATTTCAACTCTTTGAAAACTTAAGGGATTGGTCTTTAATGTCATTTGAGAGAAGACATAATGCACAGTCATGAAAAAGTGTTTGTCCCTTCCTGCTTTCCTGTTAGTGCAAACTGTTGACAATGAATATTTTCAGTTCTTCGAACAAAACCTACTAATAAAAAAGGGCACCTAAATGAATAAATAACACTTTTTCACGTTCTTTTAACGTGATTCGTTTATCTGAGGAACAAAGGTATCCAACACCAACTGGCACTGTGTGAAAAAGTAATTGCTCCTGTAATAAGGTGCTATATAGCGCCCAACCCAGCAAAGACTGACACAGAGGCACGTGTAACAACACACAGGCTTTTTATTTTTCTTCACCTGTGGGGCACGTCTTCCCCGTGAACCCACAGGCAGTACACAGTCTCAAAAGCACTCACAGTAATCAAACAACCCTTCTTCTGACACCACCACTCCTCCCTGGCAACCTCGTCCTCTTCCTCCCGATTCTGGCTCTCAAGTGGTGGTGGCTGGCCCTTTTTATAGCCCACCCGGAAGTGTTCCAGGTGCTTGACCACCTGGTGCCAATTGCACTTCTGGGTGGGGCAGAAGACTCGTCCAGCCGGGCTGTTGATTCCAGGCAGCACCCCCTAGCGGCCACCCCAGCTCCCAACCAGGCTGTGGAGGACTCCATCTCCCATGGAGCCATGCAGGAGGTTGGGGGATCACCGTCGGCCAGGGAGGCTGTCACCAAGCGTTCCGGGGAAGGTATTGAGCTGCCCATGGTTGCTCCCCTGGAACATATGCAGCAGGGGTGTCCCGGCCGGGCATGGGACCCTGCCGCCCATCACACTCCCTAGTTCACAGTCCAATTAAAGGGATCATTAAAGTCAGACGACTGAACACAACCAGGCTTGATTGCAGCTAGCCCTTCTCAATATAAGCCTCACTTCTTCTGACCTCAAGCATAAGAATCAAGATTAAACAAGCACATAATACCATAATCAAAAGAAACTCCTGAAAAGAGCAGAAGAAAGGTTGTGGTAATGTGTCAGTCTGAATGGAGCTACAAACCATTTCCAAAGCACTTGAAAAATAACTGAACCAAAGCTGGCTCCATAAGCTCTATGTGGAGAACACTTGGAACAGCAGTGTGTTAGGGGCCAGCCCATCCCTGGCTCAAGTACTGTATGTTTTCTTTTTATTTAATCTTTTTCTTGTCCTTTAAATATTAATTATTATTATATACTGTATTACATAATTAATATTATTTAAATATTCAGTCAGTCATTCTCCAACCCGCTATATCCTAACACAGGGTCACGGGGGGTCTGCTGGAGCCAATCCCAGCCAGCACAGGGCACAAGGCAGGAACAGGGAACAATATTAAATAGTGTATTTTATGTTATTCAATTTTTCTTTTCATTATTAATTGTATTTATTGAATATTTTGTTTTAATAATTATTTAAGAATCAATTTTAAATTAGTTTAATAATTTAATTAAAAAAATTAATTTAAAAATTAAGACCAAATAATTAAATTAATTTAAGAAATTTAAGAATTTTAAATTAGTTTAATTTAATACTTTAATTTTACAAATTTAAGAATTAAGAAGACTATGTAGTAGTCCATAAGAAGTGACGTGAGCCAGAAAAACAAGCAAAGGTTTGTAACCTGGAAGTTGATTACACACTATTGTCAAGCCAAAAATGTAAAAAAACCAAAATTGTAGTTAAAAATACATAAATCAGATGTCTTTTACTAGGAGCACTAACTAATTAAATACACACTACTCTTTTATTTGTCCGTAAACTCGGATAGGAAGGAAGTGTTAGGGAAGAGCTTTATACCTTTGACCCTGGAAGTGATACCCAAACACTTCAGTGTTAGTTGCGTAGCAGTACCATAAAAAAGCTCCACAAAATGGTGGAGGAACAGAATTCAAAATGGTGACCAAAAAACTGGCTCAGAATAGTTATCGGTGTTCTAGAATGGTAATAATAAATAAAGCACTTTGAGCTACTTTTTGTATGAAAATGTGCTATATAAATAAATGTTGTTGTTGTAATAACCACAGAATTGAGTTCTTCAACCTCTAAAACCTATATTTACATTAAAAGGAAAGCGAAAATAGGTCTCATGCATGCACAATAAAGCTGAAATTATATGTAAACAAAATCCAAACAACTACAGGCTTCTCTTGCTTAGCAAAGGTCAGGAAGATGCGGGTCAAAAGTATGCTTCACAGGAGAACAGCACGGCAGAAAGCATTGTTAACAAAGAGAAACATAATTGCTCATCTCTGATACATAAGGAAGCATCTAAATGATCTGTAGGCCTCTTAACATAATAATAATAATTCGGTACATTTATATGGCACTTTTCTCGCTACTCAGAAGCGATTTACAAACTTCAGAGATTAGAAGACCAGGGACGCAAACCCATGATCTCGTTACTGCAGTGCTACCATTGTGCCACATGTGCTCCTAACATAACTGGAGCAATTTACTGCACTTGTATTGCAATAAGGGCACCTAACATGAAGTGGCATTCCACTAACACACAAGTTTTTGCTCAGTAGCCTGGGTCAGCTATTTATTCATAATTTATGAAATAAGGTAGCATTGACAGACATGTGGTGAATGACTTATTGGTAAGTTAACCAGCTGAACTCTCAGTTTTTCATACGACTTGTACTGTTAGGTTAGGCGCACGCGCTGATACGGCACATTGCCGCACCCACCACATGACAAACCAACACCAGATCCCAGACTGGGACCCGAGTATAGCCATGCAACGGGTGACACAAGCTTCAGATGGAATGGAACCAGTGTGGATTTTTTTATGGTGGCCGGAGTGCCAATTCTGCCACCAACCCCCAGGTTTTTCCCTGCAGGTTGGTGGGCCTACACGGTGGATGCAGATTAACATCATACCCAGGATGGAACAATTTCAGGTTAAGAGCTCAACGAAGCAGAGTCACTTTTGGCGTTTACGGGATTCGAACCGTAAACCTTCCAATTACCAGTGCAATTCCCTAGCCTCAGAGCCACCACTCTACCCCGATTTGGTTCTAGTGGAGTGAATAAAATCAAGGATTCATAGTCTCATAAACTGAAGAAGAATTTCACTGGCCACACCCTAATGACAATAAAGTGAATGTTTTTGATGCAAATACCAGATGTATGATTGGATTAAATAGATAGATAGATAGATACTTTACTGCAAGCCAACAAGTTCATATAATCCCCTGAAAATTATGGGGGTAGTAGTATTATAATATGGGAACCCTTTCAGCAGTATAGACTGACAAGCTTGTCTATATTGAAGGGAAGACAAATGGGACCCAAAAGGGACAAAATATGGCTAGAAATGCATGCAACATAAATTTAAGGGCTATAATGGCCATTATTAATTAGTTCTACTCTTAAACAAAACAGATTTTGCAAGATATGATGAAAGGGATCAGCAGAGTACTGTTTTTAAATAGACTGCAATAATAAATATCTCATTTAAAATAAGATCAAAAGATTATTTCTCTCTGTTTTACTAGAAAACTGTGTTCTGAATTATGAAACAACTTGAAAGGGGAATGACAGAAAAAGACACTGAATATGATGAATTGAAAACTGCATTAACTCAAAGAAATGATGCATAGTTGGACATAACACCAAAAAGCAACAAAAAACAGTAAGATTGGTAAGGGATAAGTGGTGGTTAAGTGACTTGTGTCATCACATGTCTATAACAATTATCTCATGCTGTGTAATACAACTGGGCAAGCGTGGTTACTGCTCTCAATTTCCTGGAATTTCCTAAGTTTGATATAATATTGTACATGTTTCTTAGTATCTTAACAACAACAGGAAGCCTCTTATTAGTAAAGTGTCTGAATTAAAATACAGCCTACAAGCAATGGAACTGCAAAGTATGGTATAAGGAATTATATTAAACCTCTGTATATTAACCGAAAAAGTGTAGTATCTGATTTCTTATTGACTGTTTTCAAATATACAGAAGATTCCATCAATTGAGCTTATGGTTGACAAGACTAGATGTGAAGATCATGCACATTGAACCTAACTGTGGTGTGTTATTATATTTTTCCATATACACACTAGGGAAAGAAATTGAACACGAACAAGCAGAAAAAAATCTCCCAATACAAAAAAAAAAGCCAGATAAACAACATGCAAAAAACCAACAACGACACTAGAAGCGGAACAAAGTGAAGACTAATAAACAGAACACATCTTAAATACTTCAGTTGCTGGTAACAGGTTTCAGGTACTGTATATAATAAGCTAGCAGGTGTGTGCCCAGTTAATTAGGCTTCATTTATTAAACATATTTATGAATATTCTGTATATAATTTGAATCATTTAATTCTGCTAATTCTAAGCTCTCTGGTTGAAACAGTCTCACGCAAGCCCTCTGCGTACTTCTTCTGACTACATCAGTGCTCATCTTAAGCAGTTCCTCTATTTAAAAGTTGTACATTTCCCGAAGTTTGGATCAACCTTCTCTTACTGTATCTTTTATATTATTATCAAAATGCTCTATAACGTGTGAGATTGGGCCTGGCTGGCAAGATATTACTAGGTGCAAGGGCACCACCGTTGTGGTACTGGGTTGACGAATCTCCAAAGTACCGCATTTTCAAAAAGAAAGGCCCTCAACAAGCTGGTGTGGAAAGGCAGGAGCTGCCAGGTGCTGCTAATAACTATACGTGTAGTGGATGCACCAGTAAGAGAAAAAGCTTTAGCTGGTGGGACATATACAGTATTTGCTTTGGAGGAACACATTAGGAACCTGGTCGCCATTAGAGATACAGTGATACCTTGGAATCCGAACTTAATCTGTTCCAGAACCCCATTAGAGTTCCAAGACAATTTTTCCCCTTTAAAATAATAGAAACTGGATGAATCCGTTCCTGGGTCCCACAAACTCGAATTTTCAAAATACACTAGATTGTAAGGTAAAATATTAACAAATAATAATACAGTACTTGAATAAAAATGTAAATTAATAAAATTAAAACTTGTAGCTCTAACAGCTTTGCTCTTACTCTTATTTTCCTCACTACACTTTTTAGGACCCATGGCGAATAAACTAAGTTGTTATTATATAAAAAAAATAACACAAAACAGGCACAAAAGCATACAATTAGCAGCGAAAATAGCAGTGAAAATCACACAAGATGCTTTCACTACAGCTTCCAACAACAAACTGAACAACAAAGCATATGGGTGGCCTGAGCACTGGGGAAACGTACACACAAACACACACGAACAACGTGCTGGGCAAAATTTGCTCTAATTTTTCGTTCGGATTCCAAGTTGTTCGAGTTCTGGGGCATTCGGATTCTGGGGGCAATACTGTACCAAAATTGAATTGACTTATTTTGTTTAGATAATTCAGCTGTTTCTGAAATCAATACTGATTTCTCCAGGTCAGTGATGAACATTAGAAGATAAGCACCTGCACTCTATTGGTATCTCTATGGTATCTTGTGATATTATGAAGTGGACAACTTTCTTAGTTGTTTTAACTAACACTTTCACGTAGCATTATTATTCAGAAATGAAACTAGTCAATGTGATGAATGTTCTAGAAAGTAACCTTAATTTTTCTATGGAAAGATAGTACTTGATGCTTGGCATAATGTTTTGGTTCAATTCTATTTTCTCTAGCTTCCGGTATTTTTTCTAGCAGTAATGAAGCTAACTGAGTTGAAAACTTAATTAAAAATGCCACTGCATAAAAGTCTGAGCCTATAGCTTTTTCTTTTTCAGTGAGTTTATTGATAGCATCTTGAATTTCAGAGACTGTGAAAGGTTTATCAAGCTTCTAAGGTGGGTGGTATTACGGAAGAGGTTTGGAGAAGAAAACTAAATAATTTGTTTAATAATGAAAGAGATGGTTCCTGCTCTTTGTGCGCCACTTTCTCTGGAGTTGACTATTGTAGGATCATCGCCTAAAAATATATATATGTTGTGATAGATTGAGGTCTCCGTGACTCCTTGAACCCTCAGACTAGACGTCAGACACCAGGTAAAAGTCCAAATAATTCTTTTATTTAGACAATAATGTGCACAAAGCACCCTCCTTTCCACAATACTCAATAATAATAATAATAACAACAACAATAAACAATAATCCTCCACACTCCCAGACGCGTTGCCACCCTTCCACCCAGCTCAGCTCAACGTCTGGGATTTCCCATGGTCCTTTATACCCCCTGACCCGGAAGTGGTTTCTGTTCCACAACCCACAAGTCCTTATTCCTCCCAGGTCAGGGTAAACAGTCCTTTTCTTCAACCTGGAAGCACGCCGTTTCTTCCTGTCCTGGGATTATGACGTACTTCCGGGTTATGGGGCATGTAAGAGTCCATGAGCTTCCCTACAGCGACTCCTGGTGGTCCCCAAGGCATCCAGCAGGGCTGTGCATAAAAACTACATGGTCCATGAGTCCCTGCTGGAACTCGGGGCACGTCCATGCTGCAGGGAAGGCTCCACCTGGCGGCCTGGGGGTATTGGCTGGAATGAAAAGCCGGCCACATATCACAATGTATACCAGAGTATGAGCTCAAAGCTTCCTACTAGAGGAAACTGTGAAGACTCAATACTACGTATAACAGAAAAAAATACCTGTACATGCCCAGTTGCGCATTCATTACTTTTAAACCAACAAACAACTTCTAGCAATTTAAATAGTACAGTGTTACAGTATATTTTGATACATCTGTTATTTTTTTAATACATTATTGCATATTACATTATTGGTAACTATTATGTATTTGCTTTTATTATAAGTTATGCTTTACTTTTTTTATTTATTTGTATATTTGTATTCTTTATATACATACAGTATAATGCAAAGTAGAGTCTCTCACTCACTCCCTCACTCATAAACAAAAATACTACTTCCTGTTTAGCTGAAAGGCTATAATTTGGCAGGATTGTACGCATGGGCCAGTAGGCATCCACTAAGAAAGAACAGGCTGATATATCAATATTTAGGGGTAACCCCCCTTACAACAGAAAAACGAAATACCTCCAAAATCTCAATACTGTTTTGACTGATTTGATCAAAATTTGATAATGTTACAGAAAATAGAAAATTAGCTGACACGTTTTTTTTATTTGATGATATTTGTTGATAATAACACTGTACTGAGAGGGCTATTCTTAGACATGGCGTCTTTTTATTCTCCCTGTACAAGCACTATTGATAATATATAATATCATAAATGTGGCTTATTGGCTTATAGAATTTTGTATATTTTATCTGTTTATTGTTCTTTTTCCTAACAAAAACTTTCTGCTTCATGAACTTATCCTTAAATTGTTTTTTAATACTTTTTTTTCTGTCCAGTATTATTTACTAAGCTTTTTCTATGCTCCAGTTCCTCTTGTACCCTTTTGAATATTCCTTGTTGCACATTTTGCATGGGAAAGGCACTACATAAAAAATGTATTATTATTTAAATGTTCAAAACAAAGCATTTCCTTTGCTTATGGCATTTTTATAAATTCATTTTTCTAACATCTCCACTAGATGTCATCAAAGCCAAATTTTATTGTTGAGAGGAACGCAATCTGCAAGCTGAAACTGTTGATGCTTTTTAACCATTTGGAAAGGCACCAGGCACTATACTAGTTTTGCAGACACCCAAAAGCACAATGTGGTCTGTTTTACTATGCATCCATCAATAAATACTACTGTAAATGAGAATTGCTTTAAATAATTTATAAAGGAAGCATTAGAGCATTAATGACACATTGGTTAGTACTGCTGTCTCATCGTTCCAGAAGATTTGGGTGGGTAACATTTACATTTTCTTTCCATATCTTTTGGAGATGTCTCAGAGTACTCTGCTTTTCTTTGTCTGGTTAGGCAAACAGAAAACTTGTTGTGATTGCCATAGCATCCCAGACTCATTCTTGCCTAATATTTGACAAATTCAGGGTACATTTTACCTTTTCACCACTCTGAATAAGAATTAAGTTTCAGAAAAGTAAGATAGACTGATTAATGTTATTTAAGCAATACATCCATTGATTTATTAAACAATCACTTTTCATAACTGATTTCTCTATCATAGGATCATAGAGAGCAGAAGCCTATCTTAGCAACAAATGGCAACAGACAGGAATCCAACCTGGACAAAATGTTAGTCTACGGCAGGGTACACTACGCACAAATTCACACTCGCTCTAATCAGGACCATTTTGAGCTGTCCGTCAACATAATTTGGAAATCTTTGAGATGCTGAAGGAAACAAGATTACCTATGGAGCTATTAACCAATACAAAGTGTCTTACACACTGACTGGAAAGCACCATGGCCTAGTGGCTTTAAACCACAGGTTTACCAATGAAGTCCTTATAACTGAGACACAGCGCCCCAATTATAAAAAAAGCAGTGTAAAGCTGTACTTTACAACTGTATTTATATAGTACATTAGGATAGTACTTAGAATAGGTATAAAATAAAAGATTTGCTCCATGCCATTTTTTCATTGATAAAATCATTTATTTGATGTTGGTGCTAACAAAAACATTTATGCTTTTGTAGAAAATAAATGGAAACACACATACTGTACAAGTGAAGTATCTTGTAATGAAGTCAAATTTTAAAGGTGCTACGTGAAGTTAGAAAAATCTTGTTATTAATGGCATACGGTACAGTGACTGGTCTAAACTGCAATCTTAAGATGAATTTGAGAAATCTGTACAACATCACAGTAAAATAATTACAGTTGTAAAAGCATGTACTTTATTTCTACAGTATACTTTGTCAGTACACTCTACTCTGTGGTCGATCTATACCATTTACTTCCACAAATGCACCAAAATTCATATGAACTCATTCATTTTAACAGGCTAACTTAAATGTAATCAGAGTGGTGGCTCTGAGGCTCGGGATCTGCACTGGCAATCGGAAGGCTGCCGGTTCGATTTCCATAAATGCCATAGGGACTCTGCTCTGTTGGGCCCTTGAGCAAGGCCTTTAACCTGCAATTGCTGAGCGCTTTGAGTAGTGATTAAAGCGCTTTATAAATGCAAAGTATTATTATTATTACATTTAAATGCATCATAAATAATAAATGGCTTGGGATTGGCCACACAAATGCTCATTTTTTTGTATTTGTTCCTACTTGTTACAAATCAATAATTACATCAATAATTTACTTAATTCAACTTTAAACTAATTTTTGCTTGCTGCTACATCAAAACAGCAGCTGTGATTACAACTTTTTCCATAAGCCAGATAGCAGTGGGTGTTGTCACCATCTGTGTAGCGCAGTAGTATTTACTTAGATGAAGGAGTGGAGAAGAGAAGTTGTTATATTGTACAGTATATAATTATTCTCCTGTTGTGGAAAACATTACAAACATGTAATTATGCCAGGCCTTTAATATAAAAGCCCAATTATATACTGAGGGTTGACAGTATTCTTGACTGTACTTTAACATCACCTCCATTAATTTGGTTGTGATTGCAATAAAATAAACTTTCAGGTTTGGCGCAGTTTCCTTTTTCCACATAATACTAAGAAACTACTTAGAAACTGCCCTATTTTGTAGTGACCTCCAAATAATACAAATTACAAGTCTGAATATGCACTCCGTATTTTGTTTGATAACTCAGGGTTTACAAGTCAGTTAATTCATGTTTAAATTTTTCTTATTTATTTAGTATCTCTCTCTTTCTTTTTCTCTGTAATCTGCAAATTGTTTAGTATAAGATGTACCTATGGGTGTATTACTGTTTTACTAAAAATAAAATGTATTCACTTTTCCTTTACATATGTATATTTTATTTTCTCATGCAATTCTTAGTGTAGATGACACCGTGTAGCTTTGGTTGATGCTGCTGTCTCACCGATTCATCATCCTGAATTTGAAGCCTGTGCCCAGTTCCTGTGTGTGTGGATTTTGTATGCGTAGGTTTTGCCAATTCTAAATCAGCCCGATGGTGGGTGTCTCTGTGTGTATTCAGTGATTAATTAACTGATGCTGTCTTACTTATCTTTAATAATCTGTTCCACACTCCTATTTTAAATTGCAAAGCCAGTAATAAAATATGCTTTTCAGAATTATTTGTCAAAGGTTAATAAACCTTACTCAGTTTTAGTAGTCGGTACTGTGTTCTTCCTTTGCCTCTTAGCGGGTTGGAAAATGGATGGATGGATGGATGGATATTATTATCAAACTTTTAGTCTTTAAGAGTGAGCTAAGACAGATGTAGAAAGAGTTTTAAATAGAAAGCAATTGTAATTACACTTTTTGGTGACCTTTCTGAACAGATGAGAATCTTTTTTGTTTTTAACCTTTGAAAAGGGAGAGTACATTCATCAGTCAATTATACAGTGCATCCGGAAAGTAGTCCCAGCGCATCACTTTTTCCACATTTTGTTATGTTACAGCCTTATTCCAAAATGGATTAAATTCATTTTTTTCCTCGGAATTCTACACACAACACCCCACAATGACAACGTGAAAAAAGTTTACCTGAGATTTTTGCAAATTTATTAAAAATAAAACAATTGAGAAAGCACATGTACATAAGTATTCACAGCCTTTGCCATGAAGCTCAAAATTGAGCTCAGGCCCATCCTGTTTCCCCTGATCATCCTTGAGATGTTTCTGCAACTTCATTGGAGTCCACCTGTGGTAAATTCAGTTGACTGGACATAATTTGGAAAGGCACACACCTGTCTATATAAGGTCCCACAGTTGACAGTTCACGTCAGAGCACAAACCAAGCATGAAGTCCAAGGAATTGTCTGTAGACCTCCGAGACAGGATTGTCTCAAAGCACAAATCTGGGGAAGGTTACAGAAAAATTTCTGCTGCTTTGAAGGTCCCAATGAGCACAGTGGCCTCCATCATCCATAAGTGGAAGAAGTTCGAAACCACCAGGACTCTTCCTAGAGCTGGCCGGCAATCTAAACTGAGCGATTGGGGGAGAAGGGCCTTAGTCAGGGAGGTGACCAAGAACCCGATGGTCACTCTGTCAGAGCTCCAGAGGTCCTCTGTGGAGTGTGGAGAACCTTCCAGAATGACAACCATCTCTGCAGCAATCCACCAATCAGGCCTGTATGGTAGAGTGGCCAGACGGAAGCCACTCCTTAGTAAAAGGCACATGGCAGCCCGCCTGGAGTTTACCAAAAGGCACCTGAAGGACTCTCAAACCATGAGAAAGAAAATTCTCTGGTCTGATGAGACAAAGATTGAACTCTTTGGTGTGAATGCCAGGCATCATGTTTGGAGGAAACCAGGCACCGCTCATCACCAGGCCAATGCCATCCCTACAGTGAAGCATGGTGGTGGCAGCATCATGCTGTGGGACTGGGAGACTAGTCAGGATAAAGGGAAAGATGACTGCAGCAATGTACAGAGACATCCTGGATGAAAACCTGCTCCAGAGCGCTCTTGACCTCAGACTGGGGCAACGGTTCATCTTTCAGCAGGACAACAAACCTAAGCACACAGCCAAGATATCAAAGGAGTGGCTTCAGGACAACTCTGTGAATTTCCTTGAGTGGCCCAGCCAGAGCCCAGACTTGAATCCGATTGAACATCTCTGGAGAGATCTTAAAATGGCTGTGCAGCGACGCTTCCCATCCATCCTGATGGAGCTTGAGAGGTTTTGCAAAGAGGAATGGGCGAAACTGGCCAAGGATAGGTGTGCCAAGCTTGTGGCATCATATTCAAAAAGACTTGAGGCTGTAATTGCTGCCAAAGGTGCATCCATCCATCCATCCATTTTCCAACCCGCTGAATCTGAACATAGGGTGCATCGATAAAGTATTGAGCAAAGGCTATGAATACTTATGTACATGGGATTTCTCAGTTTTTTTATTTTTAATAAATTTACAAAAACCTCAGGTAAAGTTTGTTCACGTTGTCATTATGGGGTGTTGTGTGTAGAATTTTGAGGAAAAAAATGAATTTAATCCATTTTGGAATAAGGCTGTAACATAACAAAATGTGGAATTAAGTTATATTTTTTTCACACTGTATATTCATGTATTCTAGAACAAGACAAATCATATTATTAGCTTTATCAAACTTTTAGGGTTTGAAAATGACAATTATCTTATGTGTCAGTAGTAATCCTGCAACTTCAAGTAAGTTGAATAACCAACTGTTAGTTCAACTGAGAAATATAAAAAATAAGCTTTTATATTGTGTTGTATAAATGAATGATTGTTTTCAAAATGCATCCTTTGTTGTCTGCCTTATCTGATAACACAGAAATTATAGTCACAACAAACTCAAAGATGATAAGTGACTTAGTCAGTTAGGCACTCTATGGTCAAGTTTTATTAAATTGATGCATTAGCTGGTTAACACTTGGAGCCATGCAAACTGACTGAGAAATGTAAGACATGATTCAGTACTTTTAGAGTGTATCATAATTTTAGTGTTTCAGGTGAGACTCAAGTTGATTCTGTCTAGATGTAGCAGGAAACCTTTCCAAAGATGGTGGGAGTATGATTTAAAAAATTGCTCCCCTCTGCCTTCTTTTCTTGTTGGTTTCATACCTTAACTTTTAATTAGGCTGGTGACAATCTCCAGCTACAGGTTGAAATGGAATGGCTAGTGGCTGTGGTAGGCTGCAGTTGTGTTAATGATTTCATATGTATACAGTAATAGACTGTTAGTCAGTCATTTTCCAACCCGCTATATCTTAACACAGGGTCACGGGGGTCTGCTGGAGCCAATTCCAGCCAACACAGGGCAGGGTGCCAGCCCACCGCAGGACACACACACACCAAGCACACACACTAGGAACAATGTAGGATCTCCAATGCACCTAACCTGCATGTCTTTGGACTGTGGGAGGAAACCGGAGACCTGCAGGAAACCCACGCAGACACGGGGAGAACATGCAAACTCCACGTAGGGAGGACCCAGGAAGCAAACCCGGGTCTCATTACTGCGAGGCAGCACTGCCACCGTGCTGCCCTATAAAGTAATCTGGTCAATGTTTTCTATTTATGATAAGTGTCTAATATAACACTTTCAAGAAACAGATCATGAAATATTGATCCCTTGTAAACTTTAAGACTATCACATAGAAAATGGCTTATATTCACTAATGAAAAAAACACAACATGCATCATTTTGAAAATGTCTTGCTGGGTAAAATATGCTAATGTTTGCCTTTAGGCCAAGGTTTGTAAGCCCTAATACAGACAAAGTAACATTTTGGGATTAAATGATTCTAAGCTAGTATTCAGTACAATACTCCTTGTGACACCCTGCCTGAGCTGTGCAGCATACCATTTCTAATACTGTGAAAAACTGAAATACTTATACTATACTAGTGAAGTATCTTGTAACAATGTTAACTTTTAATGGTGCTATATGAAGCAGGGTGGCACGGTGGCACGGTGGCGCAGTGGTAGTGCTGCTGCTGCCTCGCAGTTAGGAGACCTGTGGTTCGCTTCCTGGGTCCTCCCTGCGTGGAGTTTGCATGTTCTCCCCGTGTCTGCGTGGGTTTCCTCCCACAGTCCAAAGACATGCAGGTTAGGTGCATTGGTGATCCTAAATTGTCCCTAGTCTGTGCTTGGTGGGTGTGTGTGTGCGCGCCCTGGGGTGGGCTGGTGCCCTGCCCAGAGTTTGTTTCCTGCCTTGCACCCTGTGTTGTCTGGGATTGGCTCCAGCAGACCCCCGTGACCCAGTAGTTAGGATATAGCGGGTTGGATAATGGATGGATGGATGGATATACAGTATGAAGCAAGAAAAATCTTGTCATTGAAAGTACCCCACAAGCAGAAATTTAGAAACAATTATAGTATATACTTATTATTTATCAGTGGATTTTGGATACAAGTGTAAGCTGAATAAAATAACCTGTAAAACTAGAGAAAGAGCCATGGGGATCTCTAACAATTAAGATTCAGCACTACAATCATTAAACAGCAAGTAAGCAATAACTTTCACATAACTCAACAGTTTCTAAATACAAAGTAGAATTATGTCTTGTTTAGTAGACCGAATGATCTAGTGTCTAAGAAGTTGGGCTATGAGAATAATTAAGACTCTTGTCACTAATGACTTACTATAAATCACAACCGTTAAGATTGAATTCATAATTACAACTGTTAAAGAAACGTATGCTCAGAGACAAAGAGGAGAGTTTGCGAGAAATGTACTCTTTCTCCTACACTGATGTTTAGGTTAGGACTAAAACAGACATAACTGGCAGCTAACAATCACCGTCTTACTAGTTCAATGTACTAAAAACACCTGACAAGCAGTTTAATTTGTCCTCATGCCACAAATCAAAAAACAGGCCAAAGCCCTAAACAAATAACACTGGCTTGCTTAATTTAAACTTTAAATTGCCATATAAATATTTTTTCATTTCAGGATATTATTACTGGGTTGCTAGTTTATTTTCATGATTTGCCTTATTAAAGTATACCTGCGCTGAAATGTATGTTATGTTACAGTTGAACAAACTGAGCAGGTAAAATCATTTTGAGCTCCCTCTTGTGGTAACTTCAATGTAAAGGTCAAAATTGTCATTTAGGATTACATATAAACCAGGGTTCCCCAACTCCGGTCCTAGAGGGCCCCAGTGGCTGCAGGTTTTCATTCTAACCCTTTTCTTAATTACTGACCTGTTTTTACTGCTACTTAACTGTTTTTGAATTAATTTTATTTGACTTGATTTTAAAGACTCAGGCCCCTTGTTTCTTTTTCCTTAATTAGCAGCCAAACAATAATTATTTATAAAATGAGCCAAAACATGACCAGCAAACTGTGTCAATAATACAATATCTGAAAATAAAGAAAGGTGAAGGTCTCAGAAATACTGATCTTCTCAGGTCTCCAAAACATTTGAACAGTGCTGCTCTTAGAAAAGAGAAAATCAACTATTTTGGAAATGTCTGCTATTGCACAATGAGAACAGCAACACGCCAAGGAATTAAAGAACGGGTTTAATTAATGACAAGACTCCGCGCCTAATTAAGCAACTGGTTGGAGTGAAATTGGTTGGTTAGCTGTTCAAATAAAGAACAGCTAAAAGTCCTAATTACCTGGCAGCACTTCTAACTGAGAATTCATGTGCTCCACCAAAGTATTTGTCTCCTAATGTTCCATTGCATTTCATGTTCACTTGCCTCATTGTATTTTAGCTCCCCTTTAAACACAATCACAGGACATGCACCTTCAAAACAAATAACTGCTGATTAGTCAGGGAAACATTCGCCACAATTTAACTGCTTTTGAATTAATGAAGAGGATCCATATAGGTTTTCTAGTACTAAAGCACTAATATACACAGAGGGAAACCAAACTCACTGCTGAGAACCAGCACTACAGTGAATTCAGAAAGTACTGAGACCCCTTCACTTTCTGCAAATTATATTTTGTAACAGATTAAATTTTAATAAACTGTCAACCCTTTCTGGAAACATGCTTTCGCTTTGTCATTATGAGTAATTAAGTATAGATTTATGAGCAAAAATTACAAATTTATCCATTTAAAATCAACTCTACAAAACAATAAAGTTTGCAGAAAGTGAAAGGGTCTGAATACTTTTTGAATTCACTGTTGTTTTTTTGAATTACCTTTTGATGGAAACATTCTTCTGTATCTGCCACATCTTCTCCAACCCCAAATGAGTAAATGTTAACATTATACAAAGTTACTGTCTGTTATACCTGCATTTTTATCACTCTTTAATTTAATATTGTTTTATATCAGTATGCTGCTGCTGGAGTATGTGAATTTCCCCTTGGGGATTAATAAAGTCTATCTATCTATGTATATAGTGCCTTTCATATCTATCTAAATGTGTATATCTACTCATATATATATATATATAGTATATATATATATATATATATATATATATATAAAATCCTAAGCCTAAAAGTGCAACGATTTTGTGCAACGATTTTATGTGACGTTTTTATGTCACTTTTTTTGTCACGCTTTAAATTTGGCTTATTTTAAAACCTACATACATATTTTTGCTATCATTCTTTTCAGAATTAATCAAAGTTTAATGTCATGTTGTTAGATTTTCAGATTCTTATTCTGTTTGTAAATTTTAAACTAAAATATCAAAGTCGTGATTTTTAATAACAAGAAAGTCATGGTTTTTATTTTTGATCGAGTAAACTTTCCTTCACAGGAACCAACTACTAAAAAAATGATCTTTTCATAACACCAATGTTTGTATTTGGGTGATTTAGTTAGCTGAAGGTCGAGTTACGATGACCCATTACATACCAATTTAGTTTTCACGTGATTTTTCCTGTTATTTTAATGAGTCATTTTTTAAAAAGTTTTTTTATCTATGACATTGTCAGTTAAAATGAATGGATCGTTTATTTAGTCTCTTATAAATACTCATCAAGTATAGTGGAACTCATTTTAACATGAATACTCCAATCGGTAAGAGAGTAAATATTATCATTTCATGATTTTTACTTTAATAATAAAAATTAATAATAATTAATTTTTCTGGATTAAATTTTATTTCATTTACAGATTTTACTAATATTGTGGTCACAACTGGGGGTTGGGCTGCTAGGGGGCGTGGCCCCCCTAGTGTGTGTGTATATACAGTATATATATATATATATATATATATATATATATATATATATATATATATATATATATATACTAGTCATTTAGCCCATTACAATAATGGGCGCTAAAACAGTAGTGCATAAACATTAGTAGGAACAGTCTATATTAAATGGCAAGGGACTTTGACCTCATTCTGTTTGTTGGTCGTATTTTTCTTTCTTTCAGCCTTTCTTTTGTTGATGTTTACTTGCTGAGCTGACTGTTCTTCGTGGGCCGCCGCTGTGTATTGTGTGTCTTTAATTTTCTGCGACAGTACTACTGTCTTGTACGTCCACTGGCTTGTACGTCCGTAATATACCTTTAATCTCCTCTGACAGTAATACTGGCTTGTATGTGGCTGTAATATGCGTCACTGTATTGTGTACCTTTAATTTCCTCTCGCAATAATACTGGTTTGTATTTCTGTAAAACGCCTCTAACTTTCTCTGACAATAATATCGCTCATCGCACCGTGCCCCGCGCATGAGCACTTCACCAGAAGTGCCAAATCATGTCCAATCAACTGAATTTACCACAGGTGGACTCCAATTAAGCTGCAGAAACATCTCAAGGATGATCAGGGGAAACAGGATGCACCTGAGCTCAATTTTGAGCTTCATGGCAAAGGCTGTGAATACTTATGTACATGTGCTTTCTCAATATTTTTTATTTTTAATAAATTTCCAAAAACCTCAAGTAAACTTTTTTTACATTGTCATTATGGTGTGTTGTGTGTAGAATTCTGAGGAAAAAAATTAATTTAATCCATTTTGCAATAAGGCTGTGACATAACAAAATGTGGAAAAAGTGATGTGCTGTGAATACTTTCCGGATGCACTTTAAATCCAGATAGCATCGTATGCAGCAACAGATGAATGAAACAGCGGCACCAGCATAACACAAACTGCATGCAGCATGATGTGGCAATGCACGTCACTGGCTGCTTCAAACACTGCCATACCTTGCAGGACTATGATAGATAGATAGATAGATAGATAGATAGATAGATAGATAGATAGATAGATAGATAGATAGATAGATAGATAGATAGATAGATAGATAGATACTTTATTAATCCCAAGATAGGTATGTTAATTGTCATACTGTAGAGGCTCATGGAACAAGAAACAGTGATATTTGCCATAAATGAATATTTTATGTTGACTTATGTGTGAAACCATTGCTTTGTGTGCTTTTCAGAAAACCGTTTTTTAGGAAAAATATTGGGCCAAAACAGGGAAAAAATTAATTAGCCCTCAAAGAGTTAATGGTTGATCCAGCCCTGGGCATTGTGCGCTTTTGCAGGGGGGTGCTCGGGTGGGCTTTGATCGAGAGTGGAAATGCACCGCAACGCAAAGGACAATCAAAGGGCAGAATCAACTCCTGCAAACGAGCCATCAACCCTGAACTAGGAGGGCGAGACAGACATGACAGCGTCCATGCTTACAACCCAGCAAGTAGCTGCCGCAATTCTGGAATCCAATCAGACCCCCGCCCACTCCCCCAAAAATTCTCGTCTCAGGAGAGCAAAGACATTGAGAGTGAGGCGACGTACATGACGGATGGGCCAGCTTTATTTTGTTTCCTAAATGTTAAAATTATACAAAGTTATTGTCTGTCTGTATACCTGCGTTGTTATCGGCATTGTTATCACTCTTTAATTTAATATTGTTCTTTTCTAGTATGCTGCTGCTGGAGTATGTGAATTTCCCCTTGGAATTAATAAAGTATCTATCTATCTATCTATCTATCTAACGCATTCTATAAATATTATCTGGGTAACGCTGGGTACTTTGGCTAGTTTCCTTATACAAGATAGATAGATAGATAGATAGATAGATAGATAGATAGATAGATAGATAGATAGATAGATAGATAGATAGATAGATAGATACTTTATTAATCCCAGGGGGAAATTCACATACTCCAGCAGCAAAAAATATTAAAGAGTAATAAAAAATGCAGGTAAAAAACAGACAATAACTTGAATAATGTTCAACGTTTACCCCCTCTGGTGGAATTGAAGAGTCGCATAGTTTGGGGGAGGAATGATCTTCTCAGTCTGTCAGTGGAGCAGGACAGTGACAGCAGTCTGTCACTGAAACTGCTCCTCTGTCTGGAGATGACACTGTTTAATGGATGTAGTGGATTCTCCATAATTGATAGGAGCCTGCTGAGTGCCCGTTGCTCTGCCACAGATGTCAGACTGTCCAGCTCCATGCCAACAATAGAGCCTGCCTTCCTCACCAGTTTGTCCAGGCGTGAGGCATCCTTCTTCTTAATGCTGCCTCCCCAGCACACCACTGCGTAGAAGAGGGCACTCGCCACAACCATCTGATAGAACATCTGCAGCATCTTACTTACAAGTGACCAGCCATCACTTTAGAACCGAACAGTATTCCATTATTTTTTCCAAAACCGTTTATAAAGTTTCTTAATTAGCAATCGATACTTAAAACTTTCAGATTTCCAGAATGTCTGACGAAGATGGAACCCAAAATTGAAACGTCAAAGAGGCAAAGCCAAGTGACGGTCTTGTGACATATTATGGACGGAAGAAGACGCGTGCAGAATAGGGACACGTAAACGGAGTTTGAATTAATTACGAATGACAGAGTATTCAGGTGAGCGACTGCAGGGGAAGGACTGCCAGAGATGAGGAGGATTAAAAAATAAACGCAACACACCGGTGCGGGTAGTTGGATACAGTACCGCGCAGGCTGCATCACTTGCAAGACACAAACTGAGCCCTGATGGGACGCCGTCCAGTAGCGAGACATTGTCATTTAACTCAATAGAATTACACAAAAAAATGACAAATTCTATATTGTGCTGTACGACAGGAAAAAAGTAAAACTATATCGCCTTACCAACGTTTTAGTTTTCATCTCCTGGGCAGGCTGAACTTCTGTTTCGGCTCAGGTCAACGCCATCTCTTCGGCCACGAGCACATGGGCGTCTGTTGATTTCTGATTGGCTTGGCGCGCTGCTCCGCCCACTGCCGCTGGTCCTTCCCGCGTTCACGTTTTCCCGCCTGAGTGAGATGTATCCGGCTTTGGCTCTGCAGTTGGACGGCATTGGCCCGAGTCACATCAATAAAGAAACTTGCGCCGATTTATTATTGATATAATATGGCAAGCCGAATGAAAATTTAGGGATATCACTAAATGAACTTCAGTTATACTAAAAAGCCTACAGACTTACTTTAAAATGAATAGTCTGACATTGTGGTCAGCAGCACAGGAGCGCCCCGCAGGGGACTGTACTTTCTCCGGTCCTGTTCAGCCTATATACATCAGACTTCCAATACAACTCGGAGTCCTGCCACGTGCAAAAGTTCGCTGACGACACTGCTATCGTGGGCTGCATCAGAAGTGGGCAGGAGGAGGAGTATAGGGACATCATCAATTACTTTGTTAAATGGTGCGACTCAAACCACCTACACCTGAACACCAGCAAAACCAAGGAGCTGGTGGTGGATTTTAGGAGGCCCAGGCCCCTCATGGACCCCGTGATCATCAGAGGTGACTGTGTGCAGAGGGTGCAGACCTATAAATACCTGGGAGTGCAGCTGGATGATAAATTGGACTGGACTGCCAATACTGATGCTCTGTGCAAGAGAGGACAGAGCCGACTATACTTCCTTAGGAGACTGGCGTCCTTCAACATCTGCAATAAGATGCTACAGATGTTCTATCAGACGGTTGTGGCGAGCGCCCTCTTCTACGCGGTGGTGTGCTGGGGAGGCAGCATAAAGAAGAAAGACGCCTCATGCCTGGACAAACTGGTGAGGAAGGCAGGCTCTATTGTAGGCATGGAGCTGGACAGTTTGACATCCGTGGCAGAGCGACGGGCGCTGAGCAGACTCCTGTCAATAATGGAGAATCCACTGCATCCACTAAACAGGATCATCTCCAGACAGAGGAGCAGCTTCAGCGACAGACTGCTGTCACCATCCTGCTCCACTGACAGACTGAGGAGATCGTTCCTCCCCCACACTATGCGACTCTTCAATTCCACCCGGGGGGGGTAAACGGTAACATTATTCAAAGTTGTTGTCTGTTTTTACCTGCATTTTTATTACTCTTTAATATTGTTTTTTGTATCAGTATGCTGCTGCTGGAGTATGTGAATTTGCCCTTGGGATTAATAAAGTACTCTATCTATCTATCTATCTATCTATCTATCTATCTATCTATCTATCTATCTATCTATCTATCTATCTATCTATCTATCTATCTATCTATCTATATTTTGTCATTGACGCCATTATCCAAGGCGACTTAGAACAGGTGAAGTGACATGCTCGAGGTCACACAGTGTCAGTACCAGGATCTGTACCTAAAAACCTCAGGGTGTGAAGCCCAAAGTCTTAGACACCACCCTGCCTGCTACTGCGGCTGTAAATTGATTTGAGATATCTTAAAATGTATTTAACATGTCTTAAAACAGACATATGTTCAGATAGCAGTCATTGTTTTTAGGATATCTTAAATATGGCAAGCCAAATGAACATTTAGAGATATCTCGGAATGAATTTTAGATATTGCAAAATGCTGTTTATTTTTTAAGATATCTGAAACGCATTTCTAGATATCTCAAAATGTTCATTTACATTTTAAGATATCTGCAATACACGTTGCGAAACAGCAAATGCATTTCAAGATATCTCAAGCATATTT
The DNA here is from genome assembly GCF_900747795.2 of Erpetoichthys calabaricus. NCBI lineage: Eukaryota > Metazoa > Chordata > Cladistia > Polypteriformes > Polypteridae > Erpetoichthys > Erpetoichthys calabaricus. Next base: position 302,727,155 of record NC_041396.2, read on the forward strand.
TCAGTTATTGCAACTATGTACTTCCTGTACATTACAAGATATCTCAAATACATTTTTTTCTCAAAATCACTTCTTGTAAAATGTCCTTTTGTTACAATTGCACTACCGGTCTCTTTTAAAATACAGTGGGTATAGAAAAGAACCCCCCCTCTCTGAAATATTCCCATTGTTTTTGCTTTACAGCCTTAAATGAAAACACACACAAAAATATTTCTTCACAGCTTTACTTACTCAATGCCACCTCTAACATTCAAGTGAAAGATATCACAGCTACAGTTCAGAAAAATGATTAAATAAAAGACCTGCTGAGATTAATAAAGGATCACCCCCCAATGTCAATGTCATTTTGTTGACCCCCCCTTTTACTTTAATGACAGCCTTGAGTCTGTTGGGATTCTTCTCTATCAGCTTTGCCCATCTAGACTGAGCCCACTCAATATTTGCCCCCCACTCTTCTATACAGTTTAACTGCTCAAGTTCGGTCCAATTGGCTGGTGAGTGTTGGTGGTCTGCTATCTTCAGATCTTTCCACAGATTTTCACTGATTTAGGTCTGAGCTCTGACTGGCCACACCAGGACATTCACTTTTCTCTCCTTCAGCCACTGTGCGGTCCATTTTGCTGTGTGCTTCGGGTCGTTGTCGTGTTGAAAGGTGAACATTCTGCCCATCTTCAACTTTCTGGCAGAGGGTAGCAGGTTTTCCTCAAGAATTTGATGGTATTTTACCCCATCCATTTTCCCTTCTACCCTAAAGAGAGCCCCAGGCCCCCCACAACAGGATGCTGCCCCCTCCATGCTTTACTGTAGGTATGGTGTGTTGTGGAGGGTGAGCTGCATTGGTGTACCATTTGGTATTGAGGCCAAATAGTTTGATTTTGGTCTCATCTGACCATAACACCTTTTTCCACTTGGCATCAGAATCTTCAAGGAGCATTCTTGCAAAGCTCAAACGAGCCTTCGTGTGGCCTTTCTTGAAAAGTGCGACCCTCCCGAACAAGTCACAATTGTGGAGCGCTTGTGAAATTGTTGTCACATGCACACCATTAATGACCACTCTGTGCCATCAAATCCTGTAACTCCTTCAAAGTGGCCATTGGCCTCTTGGTAGCCTCTCTCACCAGTTTCCTCCTTGCTCTTCCATCCAGTTTGGATCCAGGAAGGGTCCCAGTGGTACCAAACACTTCTTTATGATGAACTTTACTGGGCTCCTTGGGATTGATAAAGCCTTTGAGATTTTTTTTTGTCTCCATCTCCTGCCTTATTTCTGTCCACAACTCTATCCCTGAGATCTTTTCAAAGTGGCCTGCCATCCATAGTCAGTTGTTTGCTGTCAGTTGCTCTACCAAGGAAGGGAATGAATGCTCCAGGAACAGCTTCACTAATCACACTCATTACAACTGATCACAGCCAGTAACCACAATGGAAATGGTGGGCAGTGACGCCTAATGGAGTTTAGGAGGGGGTGATCTTTTATTAATCTCAGGATTTCTTGTTTTAGATTTTTTTAAATTTTTCTGCTGTAGCTGTGATATCTTTCACTTGGATGTTAAAGATTGAATTGAGTAAGTAAAGCTAGAAAAAATATTGGTTTGTGTGTTTTCATTTAAGGCTGTAAAGCAAAACAAATGGGAATATTTCAAATGGGGGGGGGATTCTTTTCTATACCCACTGTATCTTAAATTGTATTTGAGACATTTCCGAAAAGAACAGGAAGTTATTTTGAGATTTCTGGAATGTATTGGAGATATCTTGAAATGCATTTTTGACATCTTGAAATATATTTGAAAAATCTTTCATTATATTGTAGATGGCTGAAAACGAGTGAAATAATTTCATGGATTTTTAAAGATATCTTCAAATGTATTTGAGACATCTTGAAATAAAATTTGTGATAACCTGAGATACATTTTTAAATTTCTGAAATGGACCACAGACCCATTTTTAGATATCATGAAAAGAATTTGAAATATTTAAAATGTGTTTTAGATATCTGAAACAGGAATCATGGTGATATCTGAAAGGGCTTTTAAGTTATCTTAATTATATTATATTATATCTCTCATTATATAAACAAAATCTTTTGACGTGACAAGACTTTTTAGGAGACAAGACTTTTTGAAAACGATTTTTTCAAGTCCCGCGAGACCAGAATATTGCAATGAGATTTTTTCAAGTCACGCCTTCCTATCAACCATTTTCAAACAAGACCATGGTACTCTCACCTCTCAGTCTTGTGAATGCTTTTTGTCAGACACACTTTCTGCGCTCTTATAAATTTTAACGTTTTCCTCAGTTTTAGTTCCCATTTAAAGAAGACGTATTGTGTCCAAATCTTATTGAAGAATTTCATCATGAAGGGTACTCAAAAAAAAAAAAAAAAAAGAGTACACGGGCAATCCTAGCACCGAGAAACGAGGAAGTCAAACAAATTTTCGCCAAAAATGTCGATCGATAACACTGTAAAATGGTTAAATGCATATCAATAGACTATGCTGAAACAGTTGCTGGTGATCATGCGGAAGATGAAATCAACAACTTACAATATCATGAAGGATATCTATAACCATTAACACCATCCAGTCTTCCACCGCACGAATTACTGTAGAATGAAGGATGAATCCAAGAAAGGTAATGTAGTACATCTTCAGGGGTAACTTTAGACAACAAAGGAGATCTTAATATGTAATTCATATTAAAACGTTCACAGTTTCCCGTAAGAATAGCTTTTGCAAAGACAATTAACACATCTCAGAGCCAAACATTCGAAAAATTCATTTTATTTAATAAAGAGAAAGAAACGAAATTCAATCACAGGCAGTTATACGTTGCGATGATGCAAATGTAACACTTCAAATGAAAATTTAAATCTGCTTAAATTGTACATCCCCATATGCGAGTGTCAGAACTGCAAAGAGGCTAGCGCGTAGTGCTGGCATGTGTTGGCGAGCGAAGCGAGCAGGCCCCCTAGTTATATTATATTATACTAGCTGTCCCCTGCAGCTCCGCCCACGTAGTAGTGAAACAGGATAAACTTTAAAAATTAATAAAAAAAATTTAATAATTTGTATTGAGAAGAATTTAAATTGATAGCTTTCGTATATGAGGGCCTCTTGATATACAATATTTTTGGTTTTGCTATCAGGGGTGAGAATGTAGCTGTGATCTCTTTGCCAAAAATGTAAAAAAGTTGGCAAGGTGTCTCTGGCCAAGCAGAAGGTCGGCACACTCCGACGTCTAACGTTGCCACTGTACCTGATTGTGTTCAGCTCAGGTAAACAACATGACTCAGGAGATGTGAAATGCACTGTGCTTTTATTAATATCGTTTAACTGTTTTATCTGAAGATAGATAGATAGATAGATAGATAGATAGATAGATAGATAGATAGATAGATAGATAGATAGATAGATAGATACTTTATTAATCCCAAGGATTAATTAATTTAAATTAATTAAAGACACACGTGAGTGGTAGCAAACTGTAATAAACCACTGTGGCCGGGTGCAGTAAGGTAGGACTGACAACAGATGAATAGTTGAGACGCCAACAGAGTTGTCTCATTCAGTAAAAGTTTCAAAGGCAACAGAAATGCTTGCCGATCCGGCGCAATCGTAGCATGTGGCTTTCCAATAGACAATGAGGAGGTCCATCTCGCAAAGTGCTCCTGGGTCAAATGGCAGCTCCTCTCTGGGCAGCCGTTCTGTTTTTCCCGATGGACCCTGGATGGGGCAGGGTTAAGTGCCCTCAATGCGTGGCTTCTTGGCGCTGCATAGGGAGGAGAAGAAAAGAAGGTCAGCGTCGGCACAACAAAGTCTCAGTTCACAACTCAAATGCCAAGGTTAAAAACAGAGCAAAGATTAAAAAAAAATCCAGAACATCTCAAGACAAGCACAAGGCACAGCAAAACACAAGAACTCCCCAACACCAAAGTGCATTCACAATGAACCACCAGGAACTGTGGGAGTCCTTCAGATTTATAGGGTGATTGGCAGGTGGGACCTCCCACGAAACACACTGAACATAACAGAGGCAACTGATATACATAGAGAAAACAAAAAACAAAAGAATGATGTACATATTCAACATAAAATAAAAGAATCAAAAATTAACAAAACCTGAATTTGAACTCCAAGTCAAGTCAAGTTGGGGAGCATGCACTGGTACCAGTGCGTTGCCGCACCCTCTACACAACGAAACAGCTCGGGATCCCAGTTGGCAACCCCCCAGGCAGACACGCGGTCCAGTCCCACCCTCTGGAAATGACCCTCTATCTGCCGCAGCCAGGTGTTACATGGGTGACCCCTTGGCCTGGTCCAGCCACTCGGGCCCCCAACAATGAGGATCTTATGAGCCGGATCACCCTCGGGGAAATGCGCCAAATGGCCGTAGTGCCATAACTGACGCTTCCTCACAATACAGGCCATGTGCTTCATTCAGGACTCCATGAGCAACACAAAGTCAAACCAACAGTACCCAAGGATTTTCTGGAGAGACAGTACCAAAGGAGTCCAGTCTTCGTCTCAGGTCACTGGATAGCGTCCATGTCTCGCAACCATACAGCAAGACAGGAAGCGCCAGGACTCTAAAGACTTGGACCTTCGTCCTTTTGCATAGATACCGGGAGCGCCAAACACCCCTTTCCAGTGACCTCATGATCCCCCCATCCTCTCCCAATCCGTCTACTGACTTCATAGGAAGAGTCACCAGAGACATGAATGTCACCGCTGAGGTAAGTAAATGTCTCGATGAGGTCGACACTCTCTCCGCAGACAGACACACTGCTGATGGCCGTGCCCAAGAGGTCATTAAAGGCCTGGCTGTTGGTTTTTATCAGGACTCTCGCAAGCCCAGACACTCAGACTCCTCACTCAGTCTCTCGAGAGCCCCGATCAGAGCCTCCATTGACTCTGTGAAGATCACAGCATCATCGGCAAAGTCAAGATCCATGAATTTTTCTTCACCAACAGATGCCCCACAGCTGCTGGACCCCATAACCTTGCCCAACACCCAGAGTAGGAGCAAAAACAGACCCCTGACGAACCCCAAAATCAACTGGGGAAAAACAGAGAGGTTCTGCCTCCACTCTGCACAGGATTCACAGTACCAGTGTACAGGCCGGCCATGATATCCAGCAACCTTGAGGGGATCCCGCGAACCCTCAGGATGTCCCACAGGGCAGCTCGATCAACTGAGTTGAACGCTTTACGAAAATCGACAAAGGCTGCAAAGAAACTCTGATCTGAACTCCAGCTGAGGGAGAAACCCTGGCTAAGATTAATTGGTGGCTGGGATTTACATTTTCAATACAATTTATAATGGACGGCTTTGCTTCGTGAACTATTCATACCGGACAATCCATGGAGATTGCAGATTCCATAAAGAACTGCAACAAAGGGTTCAGTGTGGTCACAGGTTTGGGCTTCATTATCCAACACCTCCGCAACAGAGTTAGAGCAGCACTTGGAGCTGTGCTGTGGAGGGCATCCCACAGGAGATCCTGGCCTGCTTTTGTGGATCTCTTTGGAAATCTCAAGCTCCTTTAGATCATGTTTCTGACTCCAGCTTCCAAAATGGGGCATTCAGTACTGTTATGATTCAGCCAGGGCCATATCCCTGGTTCAAGTACAGTAGAACCTTAGTTGTTGAACATAATTAGTTCTTAAAAGGCTGTTCAGAAGCAGATTTGTTTGAAAACTAAAACTATTTTCTCATTAGAATTAATGTAAAAAGTATTTTAAGATAGAGAAGCTTCTATCTGCGGCACCTCTGCATGAGAACCACCTTTTTCCAACCTCTCAAACATACGCAGTTTCTAATGTCTGGAAAACATTTAGGATTAAATCACTTAGAGATCTATACACAAACAATGTCTTCGCATCCTACGAACAATTACACTCCAAATTTAACTTCCTAGCAACACATTTCTTTCACTACCTTAAAATTAGAAAGTTTGTTAAACTGAACCGGCCCGATTTTCCTCACCTTCCACCTACCTCTATTCTGAAAAAAATATTGCTCAGTCTCGAGGACTCAGACAGCATCTCCATAATATGTAAAAGAAGTACAGTGGGAAAAGGATCTCTCACTGAACATTTCAGAAAAAGAATGGAAGGTAGCAATGCTCAGAATTCACTCAAGCTCCATAAGTGCAAAACACACAATTATTCAACTGAAAATTATATATCGAGCATGAAATTGTCCAAAAATGTTTCCAGGGTAAGATCCAACCTGCGAACGTTGCAATCGAGTTCCAGCCTCACTGGGTCACATGTTTTTGGCCTGCGCCAAATTAACATCATTTTGGACCAAAATCTTTAAATGCCTATCAGACAGCCTTGGTGTCACAGTCACTACTAATCCACTAACGGCTGTGTGTGGTGGGCTCATGAAGGGGCTTAACATGGAGAAGGACAAACAAACTGTAATTTCCTTTACTTCACTATTGGCATGTAGGCTTATCTTGCCCAACTGGAAAAATCCTAGCCCACCAATTTTAAGTCAGTGGGTAACTCATGTTATACAGTGCATCCAGAAAGTATTCCCAGCGCATCACTTTTTCCACATTTTGTTATGTTACAGCCTTATTCCAAAATGGATTAATTTAATTTTTTTCCTCAGAATTCTACACACAACACCCCATTAATGACAACGTGAAAAAAGTTTACTTGAGATATTTACAAATTTATTAAAAAATAAAAAAATTGAGAAAGCAGATGTCCATAAGTATTCACAGCCTTTTGCCATGAAGCTCCAAATTGAGCTCAGGTGCATCCTGTTTCCCCTGATCATCCTTGAGCTGTTTCTGCAGCTTCATTGGAGTCCACCTGTGGTAAATTCAGTTGATTGGACCTGATTTTTAAAGGCACACACCTGTCTATATAAGGTCCCACAGTTGACGGTTCATGTCAGAGCACAAACCAAGCATGAAGTCAAAGGAATTGTCTGTAGACCTCCGAGTCAGGATTGTCTCGAGGCACAAATCTGGGGAAGGTTACAGAAAAATTTCTGCTGCTTTGAAGGTCCCAATGAGCACAGTGGCCTCCATCATCCGTAAGTGGAAGAAGTTCGAAATCACCAGGACTCTTCCTAGAGCTGGCCGGCGATCTAAACTGAGCGATCAGGGGAGAAGGGCCTTAGTCAGGGAGGTGACCAAGAACCTGATGGTCACTCTGTCAGAGCTCCAGAGGTCCTCTGTGGAGAGAGGAGAACCTTCCAGAAGGACAACCATCTCTGCAGCAATCCACCAATCAGGCCTGTATGGTAGGGTGGCCAGACGGAAGCCACTCCTTAGTAAAAGGGACATGGCAGCTTGCCTGGAGTTTGCCAAAAGGCTCCTGAAGGACTCTCAGACCATGAGAAAGAAAATTCTCTGGTCTGATGGGACAAAGATTGAACTCTTTGGTGTGAATGCCAGGCATCACGTTTGGAGGAAACCAGGCACCACTCATCACCAGGCCAATACCATCCCTACAGTGAAGCATGGTGGTGGCAGCATCATGCTGTGGGGAACTGGGAGACTAGTCAGGATAAAGGGAAAGATGACTGCAGCAATGTACAGAGACATCCTGGATGAAAACCTGCTCCAGAGCGCTCTTGACCTCAGACTGGGGCGACGGTTCATCTTTCAGCAGGACAAACGACCCTAAGCACACAGCCAAGATATCAAAGGAGTGGCTTCAGGACAACTCTGTGAATGTTCTTGAGTGGCCCAGCCAGAGCCCAGACTTGAATCTGATTGAACATCTCTGGAGAGATCTTAAAATGGCTGTGCACCGACGCTTCCCATCCAACCTGATGGAGCTTGAGAGGTGCTGCAAAGAGGAATGGGCAAAACTGGCCAAGGATAGGTGTGCCAAGCTTGTGGCATCATATTCAACAAGACTTGAGGCTGTAATTGCTGCCAAAGGTGCATCGACAAAGTATTGAGCAAAGGCTGTGAATACTTATGTACATGTGCTTTCTCAATTTTTCTATTTTTAATAAATTTGCAAAAACCTCAAGTAAACTTTTTTCACGTTGTCATTATGGGGTGTTGTGTGTAGAATTCTGAGGAAAAAAATGAATTTAATCCATTTTGGAATAAGGCTGTAACATAACAAAATGTGGCAAAAGTGATGTGCTGTGAATACTTTCTGGATGCACTGTATATCTGAAATTGGACAAAAATCTAATTCTCACTTAAAGGATCTGTACTAAACATTTTCAAAACTTGGCAGGATCTAATCAATAACATTTTAGAATAAGCATTTAAATTGAGGAAGCGGATTCTCTCCCCTCTTTTCTTATTCTATTTATTTTTATTCATTTACCAGTAACGGCGTACTGCACCATAACGTGCTGTGAATCCACTTGACTTGACTTTCCTAGTTTTCCTCCTCTCTCTTTCTCTGTACGTTTATCATCCATTTCCTCAGAGGTTGATGCCCTTGCTCCTTCCTGAGCAGCTCTTCTTTTCTCAACCCTAGTGGCCCACTGCTTCTCTTCTTTCGTCGTCATCTTTTCATGTTAAAACTAATTAAGTTAGTTTTTTCTGTTGCAATTACTTAGTACTTTCTCTTAATTTGTCACTTAAGCTGGCACTTAAGTGTTCAATCTGCCTCAAGGAATGATTAAAGATATGAAGAGGAAGGGGAAGCGACGGCGAAGGTGCTAGGGAATGAGAACGATACACGTACACATGCGCCACACAGCCTCCTTGCTGCGCACTGCCGAGAGTTGATTCTACAGTAAAATAAAATTAAAATAAAAATAAAAATCATCACCCTAAAAGCGGGTAGTAAACATCACACAGTATGTGTACCACGTTTCAGGACAATGGGTGAAAGGGTTTGCAAACTACAGGTGATTTAAAATCCTGGACAGACAAACGAACAGCCACGGTAGCGTATTATATAGAAAGATTAGTCTATCTATTTACTTATTTTTAATATTATTCAAATTTTACTCTGCTGGCCTAGCTCTCTTTCTCATAAATCATATTATGGGATATCATCTACTGTTAAATTCTGCTTCGTACTTGTAATATTTTTATTTTTAGACTGTATTGAGCGTTTCTTGTGTTCTGTTCTGTGTATTGTATTGTATTGACCCCCCTTCTTTTTGACACCCACTGTGTGCCCAGTCTACCTGGAAAGGGGTCTCTCTTTGAACTGCCCTTTTCCAACAGTTCTTCCATTTTTTCCCTACAAGAGTTTTTTTTTGGGAGATTTTCCAAGTCTTCCTAGAGAGTCAAGGCTGGGGGGCTGTCAAGAGGCAGGGCCTGTTAAAGCCCATTGCGGCGCTCCTTGTGTGATTTTGGGCTATACACAAATAAATTGTATTGTATTGTATTGTAAATGAAAAATTACATTACATAGGGTCATCTACTATCCGCATTTCAGACATCTGTGATTTGTGAGACACGAGGACTGTATGAGCAACACTGGAGCACCACAAGGAACAAGCCTGTCTGCTTCTCTCTTCACGCTATACACCTCAGCAGGTCAGGTCACTTGCAGAAATTCTCAGATGATTCTGCGTTTATGGGTTGTGATGATAAGGAGGGTGAGACAATGGAGAGGAGTCAGGGGGAGAACTTTGAGAATTGTCTATAACTTAACATCAGTAAAAACCAAGGAACTGCTTTTTGACTTTGACAGCACCAAAGGACCTCTACAACTCGTCACTGTTCAAGGAGTGGATGTGAAGATGGTGCATTGCTAAAAATACAGTGACATTTTGGACTGGTCTCGTAACTCAGAGCAACTAGATTGAGCAGGCTCTTTATAATTAGGAGACTGGGCTCCTTTGATGTGGGAAATGACATCCTTCACATCTTTTACAGCTCTGTGATGGCCAGTGTGGTGTGCTGTGCTGGCAACATCACAAAAAGAGAGGACCACTGAATCAACAAGGGTGAGCTCAGTTATAGGACATACTCTAAAGCAGGGGTGTCGAACTCCAGCCCTGGAGGGCCGCAGTGTCTGCAGGTTTTCATTCTAACCCATCTTCTTAATTAGTGACCAGTTTTTGCTGCTAATTACTTCTTTTAATTAACTTGACTCAGGCCCCTTAGTTGTTTCTTTTACCTTAATTAGAGGCCAAATAATAATGAGACATGAAACAAGCGGCCACATGACCAGCTCACCTGTGCCCATCACACAGAATCTGAAAATAGAGAAAGGTGGAGGTCTCAGTAAGGCTGATCTCTCAGGTCATCAAAACATCGTGATGGTGTTCTTAGAAAAAAAACATAAAATCATCAGTTTTGGAAATGTCTGCTGTGGCAGAATGAATAATTAAATAATGGGTTTAATTAACAGTGAGCATTGGCTTCTCATTAAGATACTGGTTGGAATTTGAAGCCCCAGGTTAAGCTGGTCATCTGTTGGCTCGTTTCACGTCTCATTTCTGTTTGGCTGTCATTTAATGAGGAAACAAATCAATTCAGAGGACTGAATCCTTCTAAATAAAGGGGAAAAAGGTGAATTAGCAGTGAAAACTGGTCACTGATTAGGAAAAGGGTTAGAATGAAAACCTGCAGCCACTGCGGCCCTCCAGGCCTGGAGTTCGACACCCATGCTCTAAAGTATCTATCTATCTATCTATCTATCTATCTATCTATCTATCTATCTATCTATCTATCTATCTATCTACCTACTCTGTAGTCCCTGCACATATAAGTAGAGGACAGAATGAAAACGAAACGGAGTGCCATAATGAACAATGCTGCACATCCTTGCTCTGACACACCAGAATTGCGGACTTTCAGCCAAAGAATTATGCAGCAGAATTGTGTTGAAGAAACGCAACTGGGGGCTCTTTATACTAACAGCAATACGCCTGTAGAGCACCACACTGGGACTGGGACTGTCAAGTCAGATGCTTTCTTTCTTCTTAGTCATTCTGGTGTGTATTTGTTTTTCATACGAAAAAGTTTGGGAACCCCTCTCAGCCTGCATAATAATTGACTCTCCTTTCAACACAAAATTTAACAGTGGTATGTCTTTCATTTCCTAGGAACATCGGAGTACTGCGGTGTTTTCCGAACAAAGATTTTTAGTGAGGCAGTATTTAGTTGTATGAAATTAAATCAAATGTGAAAAACTGGCTGTGCACAAATGTGGGTCCCCTTGTAATTTTGCTGATTTGAATGCCTGTCACTGCTCAATGCTGATTACTTGGTTGATGAGCTCGTGAAGCCTTGAACTTCATAGACAAGTGTGTCCAATCATGAGATATAAAGATATTTAAGGTGGTCAATAACAAGTTGTGCTTCCTTCCCTTTGACTCTCCTCTGAAGAGTGACAGCATGGGATCCTCAAAGCAACTCTCCAAAGATCTGAAAACAAAGATTGTTGCGTCTCCTGGTTTAGGGGAAGGCTACAAAAAGCTATCTCAGAGGTTTAAACTGTCAGTTTCAACTGTAAGGAATGGAATCAGGAAATGGAAGGCCACAGGCACAGTTGCTGTTAAACCAGCAGGTCTGGCAGGCCAAGAAAAATACAGGAGTGGCATATGAGCAGGATTGTGAGAATGGTGACAGACAACCCACAGATCACCTTCAAAGACCTGCAAGAACATCTTGCTGCAGATGGTGTATCTGTACATCGTTCTACAATTCAGAACAATTTGCACAAAGAACATCTGTATGGCAGGGTGATGAGAAAGAAACCCTTTCTGCACTCACGCCACAAACAGAGTCGCTTGTTGTATGCCAATGCTCATTTAGACAAGACAGATTCATTTGGGAACAAAGTGCTTTGGACTGATGAGACACAAATGGAGTTATTTGGTCAGAACAAAAAGCACTTTGCATGACGGAAGAAGAACACCGCATCCCAAGAAAAACACCTGCTACCTACTGTCAAATTTGGTGGAGGTTCTATCATGCTGTGGGGCTGTGTGGCCTGTTCAGAGACTGGGACCCTTGTTAAAGCTGAGGGTCGGATGAATTCAACCCAAGATCAACAAATTCTTCAGGATAATGTTCAAGCATCAGTCACAAAGTTGAAGTTACGCAGGGGTTGGATATTCCAACAAGACAATGACCCAAAACACAGTTGGAAATCTACAAAGGCATTCATGCAGAGGGAGAAGTACAATGTTCTGGAATGGCCGTCACAATCCCCTGACTTGAATATCAGCAAAAATCTATGGGATGATTTGAAGCAGGCTGTCCATCACATTGAACTGAACTGGAGAGATTTTGTATGAAGAATGGTCAACAAGACCTCCATCCAGAATCCAGACACTCATCAAAGGCTATAGGAGGACAGCATCTAGAGGCTGTTAGATTTGCAAAAGGAGGCTCAACTAAGTATTGATGTCATATCTCTGTTGGGGTGCCCACATTTATGCACCTGTCTAATTTTATTATAATGCATATTTTCTGTTAATCCAATAAACTTAATGTCACTGCTGAAATCCTACTGTTTCCATAAGGCATGTCAGATATTAAAAGGAAGTTCAGCCAACGAGATACAAAAATCCAAAGAATTAAGATGGGGTCCCAAACTTTTTCATATGACTGTATTTCCTATTGGGGACAAAACTAAAGTTCTATCTATCTATCTATCTATCTATCTATCTATCTATCTATCTATCTATCTATCTATCTATCTATCTATCTATCTATCACTACTTGTATTATATAGTGCCTTTCATATCTATCTATCTGTCACTACTTGTATTATATAGTGCCTTTCATATCTATCTATCTGTCACTACTTGTATTATATAGTGCCTTTCATATCTGTCCATCTTTTGAACAACTGAGTGTGAGCATTTTTGAAAATTTCATGTCGTGTCACCTTTACTTTATGTTTTTGTATTCGTCGCCGGTAGATGATTTTGTTCAGCTCTCACTAGTCTGTTTTTAGATTAACTAAGAAGAATATCATTGTACTGTGAATGCGTGACAAAAGAAGTCAAGCCTGAAGAAACCCCAGAAATTCAGCTGAAATGTAGAATGCCATAGTAATTAATATGTTTGAAGTGATGATACAGTATATCACTTTTATCACGCAACAGGTGTTTTTTATTTTTGCTATCCCAGGCATCACCTTGAAGTTATGGTAGTTAATACTGTCAGATCTCATTGTGATGAGAGAAGGTTTGAGATTCAGTGTCGTTTTTGAAAGTTCCACACCAGCAGAGTATAATCTAGTGGTAGCCTACTGTTTTAAGTTTTGTTAAACATCGAGTTTTAGGAGACCTCAAAACCGACCGTGTCCTTAGAAAACAAAGTCCCGTTATGTTAATAAACAATGTATACATATCTCTTGACAGAAAACACTGTTTAATCACGATTATTATTATTATTACGATTATTATTCGCTTTTGAGAACATGACCTTCAGACGGAGAATGAATGGGCGGCGTGATTGCCATTCCGACCCTTCCAGTTGTATTTCTGTTGTGCTTTGGCGGCCTCTGCTGGCCATCTTCTTGATTCATCAGTTCAATTCCATCTTTCTGTTGCGTCCGCTCTGCGCTGTGCGAAAACGTTTCATTAGGCAGTTGCGCTCAGTGTTCCACAGTAATCTTCTAATTCTTTCAGCTTCGAGTCAACATTCCATTGTCATCTCTTAACAAAAAAATTATTATTTTTTATTTTGCATTGTGTTAGAGCTTTCGTGTTATTATTATTATTATTTTTTTTTTACCAAGAACAGTGGTTACATTAAGGAAAAGGTCAGGGTTGACAGAAGAGCTGCTATGGGATAAACGAATGTAATGTGTGGTTGTGGGGTCTGCGTTAGTTGTCATTTTTATATTATTAAATAGCTTTTTTTTACTTGCACAGTTGCACATAATGTACATGGGGAAGTAAATAATTATCTCCATGTCTGTGATAATTTCATTTGATTAATTCACAGGTTTCTTCACCATTGAATAAGGAGGACAGTCTGGGCTTCAAGTCTAACGCACAGCATTATGGGAAAGACGTCTTCCTTGCTGACATTTAAGGCACAGCTTTCAGGATATACTGTACCTGTTAGTAATATTTTAGAAAAGAAACACACGTTTTACAAGTTTTGACCATGAAGTGGATACCGGAAATGTGGATGATGCGTCACGAGTTACTTGTTAAGTTTTTTTTTTTCCACACCGTTTGGCACTGTCCACCGCTGGTCCCCTACCGACACCGTTGAACCTTAAATATTCATTATCTCCACAAAAACATTTTCCTTTGTCACCACTCCAAACTATACGGAGTAAGTAACATTTAAAAAGTATCATTTTGGGGTTGAATATACCTTGTGGGCGGCACGGTGGCGCAGTGGGTAGCGCTGCTGCCTCGCAGTTGGGAGACCTGGGGACCTGGGTTCGATTCCCAGGTCCTCCCTGCGTGGAGTTTGCATGTTCTCCCCGTGTCTGCGTGGGTTTCCTCCGGGCGCTCCGGTTTCCTCCCACAGTCCAAAGACATGCTGGTTAGGTGGATTGGCGATTCTAAATTGGCCCTAGTGTGTGCTTGGTGTGTGGGTGTGTTTGTGTGTGTCCTGCGGTGGGTTGGCACCCTGCCCGGGATTGTTTCCTGCCTTGTGCCCTGTGTTGGCTGGGATTGGCTCCAGCAGACCCCCGTGACCCTGTGTTCGGATTCAGCGGGTTGGAACATGGATGGATGGATGGATATACCTTGTAATGAATGGCACACCTGTACTGGCGTCACCACCAGGTTTAAACAATGATTCTTACCGGGGTGTATACTTCACGTGACCCGACACGTGCTCCAGCGGACGCTCCTGCTACGTAAGCGTTGTACTGCTTATACCTGCGCGCGTACTTTACGTAAATCTGGAAGAATCCACCACGTGGCAGTGCAAGATATCATCACGGGGAGAACTGGTTCGGCTTCGCTGTGTTGTGAATTGCCTGGAACATCCATTAAATTCCGATGACACCTTACCGCAATATCTCTGAAAAGGATATTTAATGATTAAATCCATCAATCCAGGGATGTGTCCATTCCAGCTAGCACTGGGCACAAGGAACAAACAATCCCTGGATGGGGCATCAGGTCATCGCAAGGTGAGTACAAGCACACACATACACTGGCGTTATTTTAGTGTCACCAAACTGGAGCACACTGTGGAAATCCAGCAGGAAAACACGTAAACTCCAGGCAAGGAATACCAGCGATGTGACTCCCTGCAAGGCAGCAGCGCTACCGCGCCGCCACCGTGTCACCCCCACGTGTGTAATTATTAGCAGTATTCATTATTTAAAATGAAATTAACAATTTATCTGTAAAATGTAACATACATACTTTAATGCATTTCATCATGAAAGTAATCTATAATAATAAAAGGCAAAGCCCTCACTGACTGACTGACTGACTCACTCACTGACTGACTGACTGACTGACTCATCACTAATTCTCCAACTTCCCGTGTAGGTGGAAGGCTGAAATTTGGCAGGCTCATTCCTTACAGCTTACTTACAAAAGTTAGGCAGGTTTCATTTCGAAATTCAAAGCGTAATGGTCATAACTGGAACATATTTTTTGTCCATACACTGTAATGGAGGAGGCGGAGTCACGTATCACATCATCACGCCTCCTACGTAATCACGTGAACTAAAAACAAGGAAGACATTTACAGCACGAGTCACACGCGGGAACGAAGGTAAATGACGTTAATTTTTGACTGTCTTTTAATACTGTGTAAGCATACATATTAACACATGTGCAATTAAACGGTGTGCATTTACGGGGTGATTTCTCAGGCTTAAAAGCTCACCTTTTATCAAACGCGGGAAGAAAGGTAACTGACGTTGTTCACTGTCTTTTAATACTGTGTAACCATACATATTAACACATGTCCAATTAAACGTGTGCATTTACGGGGTGATTTCTCAGGCTTAAAAGCTCGCCTTTTACTAAAAAGGTAAATGCAAAACTATTTTCAATCACTTTATTGAAACGCTCCCGTTAAGGATTGCAATAACATATTCGCGAGATAAAAGAACGAAGTAGGGGGAAATGGAGGAACAGCCGCAAACAGCGAAGAGCAAAAAATTAATTAAACAATTGAGAACGGAGCGAGTTAAGCATACAAGCATGTTCATAAGGGAAACAAAGCACGGTGTAAAACGTAAGTTTAAATTAAGTTTATAGAAACGCTCCCGCTGCGGATTGCAATAACATATTCGCGAGATAAAAGTTTAATGAGAAGACACGAGGTATAAACGAACCACACGCCGTGGCGCAACGTTAGGGGCAACAGTTTCAACCATTCTATGATCTGCTTCTCGCAACTGAAAGACGGCACATGGCGGATGTTAGCCGACTTGCTGACCGCAACGTTAGGGGCTTCAACTATGGCGCTGACGCCACATCTCAGTGCCAACACTTTGCAGACTGTACTTAAAAGACACGCCCTCCTCACTGGACAGTTAAAAACACCAAGCAAACTAACGATGACATCAAGTATTACCCAATCAAAAGTAGGAAAGGAGGCATCTTCATAAAATGCGTGTGGGATGATTTACATGAGACGCTGCTTTAAAAAAAAAATGATAAAAAAAATACGGGATAAATCCCGTCCAGTATTGATTCAAAACGGGACGCGCAATTTCATTCTCAAACGCGGCACGATTCCGTATTTTAAAGGACAGGTGGCAACCCTACAGTGCCAGGTAACCACCCATACAATCAGATTGTGATTCACACTAGGAATGCAATGAATGTAATTACCCCGATCTACATACAAGGCGAAAGTCTTGCAACATTCAAAGATGATGGTTTCGGATAATTACTACTTATTAAGTACACCATGGCACATAAAAGAGCTTATGAAGCCTTGAACCGAAAAAAGCAACATCTCAGAGATCGTAAAAAAAAAAAAAGGAGGTAATGTCGTTTTACTCGCTGTACATTTTAGTCAAACATTACCAGTTATTCCACGAGGGAGACCAGCAGATGAACTCAACGCGTGTTTAAAATCCATGCTTCTCCCACGCTCGGTTATATGTCGCGTGTTCTCGGGTAGGTACACCAAAAAATGTATACATTTAAGCATGTAATGGGCAAACAAAAAATGAGGTATACCCGAAGGCACTGCAGTAGTACTTAATCTAACTTTACTTCTTAAATGTTAATGTTTTACTGTTTAATAATTTATACGCTTCTTATATATTGTTCAAATTCTTTTATCAAAATACCAGTGACAGCGCAATGCACGATAACATGGAGTGAATACACCATACGCATCTGCCCACGGCCGCCCTGGTGTGCGCAGATAGGAGTTGATTCTAAAATAAAATAAACATAAAAAGAGTAATACAATCATCACCCATAAAGTGGATAGCAGACGTGACGTATTATATGTGTACCAGATTTCAAGTCAATAGGTGAAACGGTTTGTGAGCTACAGGTGATTTAAAATCCTGGACAGACCAACGAAAAGCCACGGTAGCAAATTATAGAAGAACATTTTACTGTTTAATAATTTATATTTATATGAAATGTGCTTCTTATATATTACTTCATATTCTCATATGATAATGATGTTAATGTTGTTTATATTGATTTCTATGTTATTGTAAGTGCATCTATGTGTGTATATGTATGTATGTATGTGTGTATATATATATATATATATATATATATATATATATATATATATATATATATATATAAAAAATATATATATAAAAAAATATATGTGTATATGTATATATAATATATCTGTATATGTGTGTATATGTGTGTGTATATGTGTATATGTATATATATATATGACAGCAACACTCATAACAATGACAACACAATTACATTGACAATCATGTTACGTTATTTTTAAAATGTTTCCTTTACTTTTTCATAACCTCTTTAACACACTACTTCTCCGCTGCGAAGCGCGGGTATTTTGCTAGTTTCAAGTATAAATCTAAGGATTCTAAATGTGCAGAGAGTTGGAATATCATACATTTAATGTGCTCAGCGTGGCAATCCGCTGCTGTAAGGAGCAGAGGAAGCCCTGGAAAAAAAAGACGGCACAAAAGATGGTATGTGAGACTTTTAAAACGTATCGTGTCGTTACGATCAGGAATATGCGATGCTTGAATATAAAAGCACCACGAATGCATCTGTATGTCGGTATTTTGCTTTACCACATCGAACCATTCATCAAACATCGAAACGCGCACATCGATCCTGTAGGATCTGCATAGCAGCTTTCTGTCACATGTAAATAGTAAACAGATTTTGACGTCACGTTCCGACTTTTATCACACTGCGCCCCCCGACTTTTTGCTGGTACTGCAACTCACGCACGTGTTGTGTTAATTTCTGAGGATGAGTCAAATGAATGCTGGGAACGCATGGAAGCCATAACGCGTGCGCGTACATGTGCTGAGCGTGAAGTATAAAACGAGCCCTTACCCAGCTGGGAGGCCAGTACAAGGAGATGAGCACTGATAAGTATTTTCACCTTCAATACACTAGGTGGCAGCCTCCTTGGGTTATGATCCCCAAACAGATGCCTGCAGAGCATGCTGGGACCTGTAGTCCCATGAGGCAGCTCTGTTGAGTTTCGAGTGGGTGGAGTTGAAAGAATTCACAGTCCATGCTTTTTGGGATTGACCTGGAAGTGCTTCCATCAGGCTAGAAGTACTCCCGGGTCCAGAATAAAAGCGACCACTCGAGCTCATCCTGGCGAGTTGGGAGTCAGGTGGAAGGAGGACAAAGCACACCTGGGAATGTGTGGAAGAGAGAGAAGAGAAGAGAATGATTGTGTTGTGGTCAGTTTATGACTTGCTTTAAAGCCTTTGTGCAAAGTATTCGGTATAACCAGAATTTGTGTCTGTGAGGTTGTGTGAGGAGTTTGGGGTGCTGCAGCTCCCTCTAGTGGTCACATCCTTTAAGGCAATCACTTAAATATAAGAAAAGATAGATAGATACTTTATTAATCCCAAGGGGAAATTCCCATACTCCAGCAGCAGCATACTGATAATAACAATATTAAATTAAAGAGTCATAAAAATGCAGGTAAAAACAGACAATAACTTTATATAATGTTAACATTTACCCCCCTGGGTGGAATTGAAGAGTCGCATAGTCTGGTGGAGGAACGATCTCCTCAGTCTGTCAGTGGAGCAGGACGGTGACAGCAGTCTGTCGCTGAAGCTGCTCCTCTGTCTGGAGATGATCCTGTTCAGTGGATGCAGTGGATTCTTCATAATTGACAGGAGTCTGCTCAGCGCCCGTCGCTCTGCCACGGATGTCAAACTGTCCATCTCTGTGCCTACAATAGAGCCTGCCTTCCTCACCAGTTTGTCCAGTTGTGAGGCGTCCTTCTTCTTTATGCTGCCTCCCCAACACACCACCGCATAGAAGAGGGCGCTCGCCACAACCGTCTGATAGAACATCTGCAGCATCTTATTGCAGATGTTGAAGGACACCAGCCTTCTAAGGAAGTATAGTCGGCTCTGTCCTCTCCTGCACAGAGCATCATTATTGTCTAATTTATCATCCAGTCTAATTTATCATCCAGCTGCACTCCCAGGTATTTATAGGTCTGCACCATCTACACACAGTCACCTCTGATGATCACGGGGTCCGTGAGGGGCCTGGTCCTCCTAAAATCCACCACCAGCTCCTTGGTTTTGCTGGTGTTCAGGTGTAGGTGGTTTGAGTCGCACCATTTAACAAAGTCATTGATGATGTCCCTATACTCCTCCTCCTGCCCACTCCTGATGCAGCCCACGATAGCAGTGTTGTCAGCGAACTTTTGCATGTGGCAGGACTCTGAGTTGTGTTGGAATTCTGATGTATATAGGCTGAACAGGACCGGAGAAAGTACAGTCCCCTGCGGCGCTCCTGTGTTGCTGACCATAATGTCAGACCTGCAGTACCCGAGACGCACATACTGAGGTCTGTCTTTAAGATAGTCCACGATCCATGCCACCAGGTATGAATCAACTCCCATCTCTGTCAGCTCGTCCCTAAGGAGCAGAGGTTGGATGGTGTTGAA
Source organism: Erpetoichthys calabaricus (assembly GCF_900747795.2). Lineage (NCBI taxonomy): Eukaryota > Metazoa > Chordata > Cladistia > Polypteriformes > Polypteridae > Erpetoichthys > Erpetoichthys calabaricus. The sequence goes on from NC_041396.2 coordinate 302,747,112, forward strand.
GGTGCTAGAGAAGTCCAGAAACATAATTCTTACAGCACCACTGCCTCTGTCCAAGTGAGAGAGTCAAAAAGTGAAAAAGACACATGAATGAGGTAAAGGGCACAGTGGCCTCCGTATGCTGAAGCATCAGTGAGATTTGGTGGCCAGCATGGGTCTTCAACATAACCCTCGGGTAACTGTGACGTTAATGACTGCAGCACCTGACATTCATTCATTTGTAAAAACTTTGCATGGATTCAAACGTGAAAGTGTGTGTATGGCAAAAAAGAAAAATATGGGATTTATAAAACCTGCCATGTGCATATTTGTACGCAATTTATAAATCACAATCATCTTGAAAATTTGCATACGTGAATGCCTCTTGAACTGCAACCGGTTGCCACCCTCAAACAACCATATATGGCCTATGCTAGTTGTATTTCAGCCAGGGTGTATGTTAATATTGTGGACTATTAAGTTCCCGTGTGCTCCTGTATCTTACGTTACAGAATGTGGGTGGTTCCCCAAGAGGCGGAGCCAGCTGCCCTTCCCTGTCAGGGACAGGTCTTCAGCCCAGTAAAGGCGGGGGAAACCCACAGTCCCTTGCGGTTCATTTTGAATACGCTTGGGAGGTGGTGAGTACTCTGTGATCTCCTGTGCTCTGTTTTTCGGCCATTCTTTGGGTTTGTGATTGGGACTTCTGGCTTTTGTGCTCCACTGAGCTTACTTTTTGTTACAGAGCCATTTTTGAAGAATACATCTTTTCTTTTCTAAAGGTCGAGTTATGAACAGAGTTGCTTTTGCATTTTTTTCCCAAGCTTTTCTTCTTCTTCTTCTTTCGGCTGCTCCCGTTAGGTGTTGCCACAGCGGATCATCTTCTTCCATATCTTTCTGTCCTCGTCATCTTGCTCTGTCACACTTATCACCTGCATGTCCTCTCTCACCACATCCATAAACCTTTCCTTAGGCCTTCCTCTTCTCCTCTTTCCTGGCAGCTCTATCCTTAGCACCCTTCTCCCATTATACCCAGCATCTTTCCTCTGCACAGGTCCAAACCAACGCAATCTCACCTCTTTGACTTTGTCTCCCACCCATCCCACCTGAGCCGACCCTCTAATGTCCTCATTTCTAATCCTCGTCACTCCCAATGCAAATCTTAACATCTTTAACTCTGCCACCTCCAGCTCTGTCTTCTGTGCCACCGTCTCCAACCCATATAACATAGCTGGTCCTGTAGACCTCCCCTTTCACCCTTGCTGATATTTTCCAGGCTTTTCTTTGGCTTTAAAAATCATGTAGGTGTTGTTTCTGGGGTTTATGTCTTCTTGATTGGAGCCTTTGTTTCATTTCATTTCATTTTATTTTGACTTGGGGGGGGGGGGGGCAGCCATTTTAACGTTGCGGTCATCATAGTGCAGGTTCTGTATGCTAGGAAAGCTGGACATCGGAGTAACTGGTGTGATGGATGGCCGGGGATCGTGCCCTGTCGGGAAGCCTGGATGTACAGGGGACCGAGAAAAGGGCAAGCCATTCCTTGGTATGTGAAAGAACAGCCACCCTGGGTTGCATCGGGCCAGAGGGCATGGGGCTTTGAAGCTCAAGACTGTTGGGGTCCGTGGCCACCACCAGGGGGCTCTTGGACAGCTCCGGAGCCTTGTCATACAGCACTTCTGCCACACCCGGAAGTGCTGGCGGATGTTAATTAGGAAGCACCTGGAGCACTTCCAGGTACACTAGAAAGGAAACTCGTGAAGCCGGAGTCGGGTGGAAGAGGACGGAGCTTGCAGGAGAGGACAGGAGGTGGTGAAGAAAAGACAGAGAAGGAAAAGATAAGGACTGAGCCATTACTGTATTGTGGGTTTGTGCTGCGTGCGCAAAGGGAAAATAAAAGCGTGCGTTTGGACATCTCTGTGTGTCTGGGAATCTTTTACACTGGTGACAGGTTCAAATGTCGTCACGATGGACGTTTTGCATCCAAGATTGGAATGACCCCTGAAGTGACTCACTTTACAGATGATTTTGATTACTGGTTATTGAAACACAGCTGTGATTTTTGGTTTACCATTTGGCTCTGATGTTTTCTGTTTTTGACTTTCGGTTTGGACCCTCGCTTTGCCTCGACTCTGTTCTTTCTCCTGTGCCTCAATCCTGTTTTCTGAATTGACTGCCCGTTTTGCAGACAGTACACGTCCAACACTTGCTCTTGTTACTTGAGTTTTGATGGTTTCGCCCTCTACTGGGCATTTTGGGAACTCTTGAGTGTCATAACAATTCATACCTGGTGGCATGGATCGTGATCTATCCTACAGACAGACCTCAGTATGTGTGTCTTGGGAACTGCAGGTCTGACATTGTGGTCAGCAACACAGGAGCACCGCAGGGGACTGTACTTTCTCCGGTCCTGTTCAGCCTATATACATCAGACATCCAATACAACTCGGAGTCCTGCCACGTGCAAAAGTTCGCTGACAACACTACTATCATGGGCTGCATCAGGAGTGGGCAGGAGGAGGAGTATAGGAACCTCATCAAGGACTTTGTTAAATGGTGCGACTCAAACCACCTACAACTGAACACCAGCAAAACCAAGGAGCTGGTGGTGGATTTTAGGAGGCCCAGACCCCTCATGGACCCCGTGATCATCAGAGGTGACTGTGTGCAGAGGGTGCAGACCTATAAATACCTGGGAGTGCAGCTGGATGATAAATTGGACTGGACTGCCAATACTGATGCTCTGTGTAAGAAAGGACAGAGCCGACTATACTTCCTTAGAAGGCTGGCGTCCTTCAACATCTGCAATAAGATGCTGCAGATGTTCTATCAGACGGTTGTGGTGAGCGCCCTCTTCTATGTGGTGGTGTGCTGGGGAGGCAGCATAAAGAAGAGGGACGCCTCACGCCTGGACAAACTGATGAGGAAGGCAGGCTCTATTATTGGCATGGAGCTGGACAGTTTGACATCTGTGGCAGAGCGACGGGCGCTGAGCAGACTCCTGTCAATCATGGAGAATCCACTGCATCCACTGAACAGGACCATCTCCAGACAGGGGAGCAGCTTCAGTGACAGACTGCTGTCACCGTCCTGCTCACTGACAAACTGAGGAGATCGTTCCACTGCCAAACTATGTGACTCTTCAATTCCACCGGGGGGGTAAACGTTAACATTAAATAAAGTTATTGTCTGTTTTTACCTGCATTGTTATCACTCTTTAATTTTATTGTTATTATCAGTATGCTGCTGCTGGAGTATCTGAATTTCCCCTTGGGATTAATAAAGTATCTATCTATCTATCTATCTATCTATCTATCTATCTATCTATCTATCTATCTATCTATGCTAATGAACCTCATACATATACAATCAGGATGGCTGTATTGGCTGGTTTGCCTCCCAGCTGACGCACTTGAGGAGTCCTATGATGTGCTTCTTACGACATTGCAGAACTTCTCTTCTGCACTGTTGGGGTCGGGAAAAGTGTAGAATAGCAGCGTCTGAGCAGGTAGTGTGGAAAAAATAAATCAGAAGTGCAGGGTGAGCCAAAACGAAGTACCACATTTCAAATGTTTATTCTACAAAAACGCTACAAGATAAAATAAATTTCATTAAGACGGAGAGTATGTAATCCTAAAGAATCCTAAAGAAAAATTCTGCGCTGAGTTCTTTAATGTCTTGCTAGATCAAGCCCTATTGTCAATGACTAAACGATCTGAGCAGATGAAAATCCATTATGACAATTTTGGGTTCCTGCACAATTTCGGATGCATTACGAGCATGAGCGAAACTGATGTGAGAGAGAGTTGCGATGTTCTCCGCAATATCTTAACAGATGAAATTAGTGGGTCCAATGTTGATGCTCACGATTTATATCCCAAATTGCGATATTTAGCAAATTTGGTTCCACAGACTATTTCTGCTCTTAAAAGTTTGCAATTCATATACGAGAACAATTTGCAAGATTCTTTCCCAAACGTCTCTGTTGCATTACGTATCACTCTGACAATTCCTGTAACTGTTGCGTCTGCTGAACGCAGCTTTTCAAAGCTCAAGCTGATTATGAGTGACCTGCGAACAAGCATGACGTAAGATCGATTGAATGGCTTACTGTTAATATCAGTTGAACAGTTGAGTCGACTCCCTCGATTATTCAGACTATAATCAAAGACTTTGCAAAAATGAAAGTACGCAAGGTGTTTTTACATTAAAGGTTTGATTTACATGCTACGTTAAGTATAATCAGTAAGTTCCTTTGACATGTTCCTCTCAAATCTGATATATGTAATATAGAATCATAAAATGATAAGCTATACATCACTAATTATTATGCATTTACATGGATAAAAATAATCATTATCCATTCATACGGATAGAAACAGCAGGGCCCTGACAGGTACCTTTGCCTCAGTGACGTGCTGTGAGGTTCATGGCTGGTGAGACTCTCAGAGTCAGATTTACAAATATATGAACCCCAAAGAGTAGCTTATCGACTATTCACTTGGCAGCCAGCATGCACATTGACTACTGGTTATGTTTCATATCTCATCGGCATTCTTTACACACACATAGACAGGTAAGGCGCAGATTTGGCTAAGAATGAATGTTAACATTTAGGTTTAGGTTTAGGTTTATTTGTCATATATAGGTTAACACAGGGTCAATATACAATGAAATGTGTATGACGAGAAAAACAAGTCACTCAGCCTAGATCCAATAAAGCTAAAAATAGTAATAAAAAAAAAAAATTTACAAGTTAAAAATAGACAAGCCATATAAAATAAAATGTGTACGTATAAAAGAAGTTATAGAACAATATGAGTTGGATGAGCAGCAAGTACAAATGACAGTATTGCACAGATAATGTTTTATAAGTACAGATGCATATTCCATAAAGTGCAGATGCATGTTCCAGTCAGTATTCAGAGTGTGTGCAGATACAGTTTGTGTGTGAGTAGTGCAATGTAGACGTAATGCAATGTAAGTGTTCAGGTGTTGCTGTTGAGGAGTCGAATGGCCTGGTGGTAAAAACTGTTCTTAAGTCTTGTAGTCCGAGCAGTCAGACTCCTGTATCATCTGCCAGACGGTAACAAGGAGAACAGCTGGTGTGATGGATGGCTGTGGTCCTTTATGATGCTGCTTGTCTTACGCAGGCACCGATGGAGGTAAATGTCTTCAACGGCAGGGAGACTCTTGCCCGTGATGTGCTCTGCTGCCTTCACCACTCTCTGTAGTGATTTCCGGCTGCTGGCAGAGCAGCTCCCATACCAGATGGTAATGCAGCCCGTCAGCAGACTCTCGACCACACTCCTGTAAATGTTTGAGGTGATGTTGGCATTCATGCCAAACTTCATCAGCCTCCTCAGGATGTAGAGCTGCTGGCGAGCTTTCTTAACCACAGTGTCTATGTGAAGGGTCCACGAGAGATACTTGGTGATGTTTACTCCGAGGAACTTGAAGCTGTTAACCCTTTCAACTTCTATGCCACTGATGTAGATGGCCTGGTGTTTTCCGCCTTGCTGTTTCCGATAGTCCACGATCATCTCATTGGTTTTGCTGACGTTAAGAGACAAGTTGTTATCCAGGCACCAATTACTCAATGCCAGCACCTCCTCTCTGTAGGCCGTCTCATCGTTGTCAGTGATAAGGCCTATGATGGTTGTGTCGTCTGCAAACTTGATGATGGTGTTTGTGCCGTGTTTTGCAACACAGATGTGGGTGAACAAGGAATACAAGAGGGGGCTAAGCACACAGCCCTGCGGCGCTCCTGTGTTTAAAATGAGTGATGAGGACGTGTGTTTGCCGACTTTCACCACCTGGGGCCTGTTTGTCAGGAAGGAGAAAATCCATCTGCAGATGGTCGTCCCCGACACAAGGTCGTCAAGCTTCAAGACGAGTTTTGAGGGGATGATGGTGTTGAATGCTGAGCTGTAATCTATGAACAGCATTCTTACATATGTATTTCCTCTTTCCAGGTGGGTGAGGGCAGTGTTTATTGTTAGCGCAATGGCAAATGTGCTCTCTCTGCTCTCTGTCGCCGCTATAAATGTAATGTGTTCTAAACTTGCTGTTGCAAATCTACAATTCATACTCATTCAATACAAATGAAAGTATAGAGTGGTGTACAAAAAAACGGATTTCAATTTTGACCTTAATTGAAATATTTAACTTTTTTTTTTTTTTTTTTTAAATTGCCCAATTTGTAGAAATTGCCCGATTTCTCCCACCTCGCACCCTCCACAATGCTGGAAAAAATACTGCTCAATTTCGTGGAATTAAACACCATTTCCACATTATATAAAATCCTATTAGAGTCCCTACCTTTCAAAGATCCAAGAGGACATTGGGAAGATCTCTTAATCAATATATCAGAAAAGGAGTGGAGGGTAGCAAAGCAGAGAATTCACTCAAGCTCCATATGCGCAAAGCATAAAATTATTCAACTAAAAATTATGTATCAAGCTCATCTGTCTCGCTTAAAACTGTCCAAAATGTTTCCAGGGCAAGATCCAACCTGCGAACGCTGCAATCAAGCTCCTGCCTCACTGGGTCACATGTTCTGGGCCTGCACCAAACTAACATCATTTTGGACCCTAATTTTTTAAGTACCTCTCAGACAGCCTTGGTGTCACAATCCCTTCTAACCCATTAACAGCTGTGTTCGGTGTTCTTCCAGACGGACTTGAAGTAGAGAAGGACAAGCAAACTGTGATTGCATTCACTACACTTTTGGCACGCAGACTTATTCTGTTAAATTGGAAGAATCCTAACTCTCCTCTGATAAGTCAGTGGGAAACCGATGTTTTATATTATTTGAAATTGGAAAAAATCTAATTCTCAGTTAGAGGATCTGTACAAAATTATTTTCAAAACCTGGCAGGATCTGATCAATATTATTTTAGAATAAGAGAAATAACGATTACCGCATTTAATTCCCTTCTCCATCTCTTATTTACCTATATATTTACTTCTCCCTTTCTTTTGCTTATTGTTGTCTTATTAAAAAGCCTTAAGCAATTCTCCTTTAGCTAAGCTCTCCTTCTCAGGGATGGGGTTTGATTTGTCTTCAATTTTGTTTGGTTATAAATTGATCTATTTGTATGGAATGATTACAATAAAAATTAATAAAAAAAAAGCTTTTTATTCTGATGCTTTAATCAATTTTAATGCGGACTGCTCAACAAAAGGATAACAAGAAAAACAAAAGAATATTTTATTTATGGACAAAATTTAGTTTTAAATATTGGATTGTTTTTTTTCTTACTCTGATCCCATTTTCTTATAAAATTGAAAACCGTTTACGGTCTTACCTTTTATTTGTAAATGAAATCCATGTGCCTATCAGGAAAATCTCCGGCACTTTCTTGTAAAAGTCCTTATTTTCCATTAGTTTTAAAAATCGTAATCTTCCATTTTGGCAGGCAGTAGGAACAAATAATAAAAATAAACAGAACGCAGCAGTGCACTTGACGTTCTGATATCGCTAACTGAATCACGCATCCGTGTAGAAGAACAGCAGCAACGTGCACCTGTTGGGCTCACATGCGCCCCCTTCAGGCCGGCACGGTACTGTCTGCCTCACCTTGTGCCTTTTCACTGTTCGATCATCAAGACTAAATATGTCACACACATTCATCTATACTAATAAAAGGCAAAGCCCTCACTGACTCACTCACTGACTGACTGACTCACTCATCACTAATTCTCCAACTTCCCGTGTAGGTAGAAGGCTGAAATTTGGCAGGCTCATTCCTTACAGCTTACTTACAAAAGTTAGGCAGGTTTCATTTCGAAATTCTACGCGTAACGGTCATAACTAGAACCTCTTTTTTGTCCATATACTGTAATAGAGTGCACCTCCATGGCCGTGGGAGGCGGAGTTGCATATCGCGTCATCACACCTCCCACGTAATCACGTGAACTGACTGTGAATGCAGTACGTACAAAATAAGGAAGAGCCCCAAATAGCACTGAAGAAAACATTCTTGAGCATGGGAAAGGCGCTATATAAATAAAATGTATTATTATTATTATTCATTACACAATTGAGAAGGCAGCGAAACAATAAGAAGCGACCGAGTGACGCATACAAGCATATTCATAAGTGCAGCTACTGTGGAAACAAAGCACGGTGTAAACCATAAGTTTAAATTAAGTTTATAGAAACGCTCCCACTGCCATTTGCAATACCATATTCGCGACATACAAGTTTAATGAGAAGACACAAGGTATAAACGAGAATTTGGATCACTTTGTAATGGAGTTAAAAGTTTCTCGCTACAGCAATGTTAAGTGCCGGGTCTTAGCTAACATTAAATAAAGCCGTGGACATCGCAACATCACACAAGAGAGCACCTCACGTGAACATATGAAGCGACTGACGCATACAGACATATTCATGAGTGCAGGTACTTCAGAAACAAAGCACAGTGTACACCTAAAGTTTAAATTAAGTTCATAGACCTACAAAAGGTTGCCATTGATTTGAGGCAAGATTGCTTTTCTTCTGTACAACTATACGTTGCATTCTCAACAGTAAGCTTGCACGGCTTGGTCATATTACAACCGTAGTGCTGAACTGACAACGTGGTATACAAAGAGAACTATAACAATCGTAATAAACCAGCAAAAAAACAGCGGTGAACCAGTGGATTACATAAAAAGGCTGCTTCCTTGGCGAAGCAACGAAAAAGGAAGACCTTATATGGCGTTTGTTTATTAAACAGCGGAAAAGCTGTGTTAAGGCTGCTTCACAAAAAAACAGCAGAGCGCCTTATATGAGCAGGCAGTCAGCTAAAGAAGGGAATCAATAAATAACTATAATCGTAATAAGCGAACAAAAAATAGCGGAAAATCCGCGGACTACATAAAGAATATGGGTACCTGAACAGAAAAGTGAGTCTCAAATAGCTACACAATAACTATAACAATCGTAATAAATGAACAATAAAAGAATACAGAACTAATAAGCAAGGAGAAAGGACGGCCTTATATGGCGTTCGTTTATAAAACAGCGGACAGGCTGTGTAAAGGCATCTTCACAAAAAAACAGATCCTTAACAAATTGTTATTGGTATATTTTCCCTCAATTTAAAAAGGTTTTCTTTTCTTCTTAATAAAAATTTAAAATCAGTACTTCGCCGCTGCGAAGCGCAGGGATTTGGCTCTATATATATATATGTTCGCCACCACAATGGATGTGAAATAAAGCAATCTGTCCTGACTCAGCAGGAAAAGAGGAGAAGTGATTTGGTGGGTAAACTGGGAGAAGTGGGCAAAAGGCAAAACAAAAGAAAATAAAAGTAAACCGTAAAGACCATAACCTAGACAAGAGGCAACATCAAGGTGAAATAACATGCAATAAGTTAAAACCAGGCAATATAAGAAGAGAAAACACACAACTGATCAAGATGAAGTTAAGGATTTTATCCACAGGTCTGATAAGGTTCCTGGTGAAAGGCTGAACTTTTATGCTGGTTGTTGATTAAGTCAAAGTCACGAGCCTGAGGCTAAGGATCAGTGCTGGTATCCAGAAGGTTGCTGGTTCGAATCCCCGTCACTGCCAAAAGAGATCCTACTCTGCTGGGCCCTTCAGCAAGACCCTTAACCTGTAATTGTCCTGGGGCGCTGTACAATGGCTGACCCTGCGCTCTGACCCCAAGGGGTATGCGAAAACTAACAAATTCCTAATACAAGAAATTGTATACGGCGAAATAAACAACAAACATGGCTTCTCTTAAAGGAAAAGGCTATAAAGCATCAGTTCTCAGCCTAAATCATGACACAACTAAGATGTGATTGAAGTGTAGACTTTCAGCTTTAATTTAAAGAGTTTACCAAAAATATCGTATAAGCCTTTTAGGAATGACAGCCATTTTTCTGCATAGCTCAAAAGTATGTGGACATTTGACTGAGAAGTGGATCTACAGCCAGGTGGGAGCAGTTCCCTCATTATTTCAATATAACTATTAAGTGGATAAAAGATCTGGAATTGATTCCAAGTGTGGAATTTGCATTTGGAAGCTGTCCTGATCAACTCTCAATATGAGGTCCAAAGAGCCGTCCATGCAAGTAAAAACAGGCCTTCACTAGGCTGAGAAAACAAAACAAACCCTTTAGAGAGATAACAGAGATGCCAGGAGTGGTCACGTCAACCATTTGGTAGATTCTCAAAAAGAAGGAACATACTGGTGAACTCAACAACACCAGGAGGTCTGGAAAACCATGGAAGACAACCGTGCTGGATGATTGCAGAAATCTGTCCTTGGTGAAGGAGAACCCCTTCACGACATTCAGCCAAACCAAGACCACTCTCTGGGAGATAAACCTAATCATTCCCAAAGTGTACAATCAAGAGAAGACTTCATGAAAGTAAAGATAGAGGGTTTACCACAAGGTGCAAATCAATGGTAAACCTCAAACATAGGAAGGACAGATTAGGCATGGACAGAAAACATTGTTTAAAAGCCTGTCCAGTTCTGGAACAAGTTTTGTTGGGCAAAGGAAACCAAGAGCAATATGGAGCAAAATGCTGGAAAGAGAAGAGTATGGAGAAGAGAAGAAGTGGCTCATGATCTGATGAATACCACATCATCCGTGAAACATGGTGGAGGCCAAGTTATGGCCTGATCATGCATGGCTGCCAATGGAAGTGAGTCGCTGGTGTTTATTGATCATATGACTGCTGGCAGAAGTAGCAGGATGAATTCTGAAGTGTACATGGCTATACTGTCTGCTCATATCAGACAAATGCTGCCAAAACGTCAGGATGATGCTTCACAGTACAGATGGGACAATAAGCCAAAACGTAATGCAAAAGCAAACCAAGTGCTTTTCAACACAAAGAAGTGTAATATTCTTAATGGGCAAGTCAATCAAGTGACCTCAACCCAATTGGACATGCATGTCACTTGCTGAAGACAAAACTGATGGCAGAAAGTCCAACGAACAAGCAACACCTGAAGACAGCAGCAGTAAAGGCCTGGCAAAGCATCACTAGGGTGGAAACCAAGCACTAGAAGATAGCCAGGGGTTCAGACTTCAGGCAGTCATTGACTGGCAAGGATTTTCATCCAAATATTCAAAACTAGACAAAGAGAAACGTAAGATGAAACGGGCACGAGTTTGTGTCAGCAGTGTATGAAGAACAAATGATAAGTAACGAAGAAGTTGTTTGGTAATGATTGTAGTCCGCTTCACTCATTACTGTACAGGCTTGTACTGTTAGTTGATGAATTTTCGAGGCCTATAGTATAATATTGAATGATGAATGTTCCAGTACAATATGGAATAGTAATAAGTATAAGCACCGACAAACCTGATATTGGTGTATTGAATGAATGCGTAATTAGGCCCCGAGCTGTAGTCGAAATCGCCTTTCAGGACTCTAGAGCTTTAATCGAAGTCGCCTTTCTCTTTGAATTTTTCCGGCCGTAAATCCGCCGCCTGCCGTGATGTTGGGGTTGGATGTCGGTCTTGTAAGGTTTTTCGGGCAGCTGCACAGAAGGCGACTGCGCATTCGGCTTCGTACTGACGTGAGTGAGTGAGTGAGCGAGTGAGGAGGCTGGCGAATTATGTATTAAGATGATCATTGAATTTATGACCAGCCATCCCCCGTGGCTTTGCCCTCGGAGTAGTGAAAGAGGACAGTGAGGAGGGCCCTGCCTGGCTCCCTACTCCTGATGTCACTCTTCCACCTCCCCTTGGCCCACAGCCTCTGTCTGGGGTTAGCACGAATACATCACTCCTGCAAGCGAACTAAGATTCTTAGTGCGATGGGAGAAGTCATAAAATCAACCGGAATGTTCAAGCAAATTCTAGAAAAAAACAGATCTAAACCCATTAAGTAGTGCTCTCGTTCGCTAACTAAGCGGAGTTAAGGTTATGCCCCGAGGCCCCCCACCACGCCCGCAGCCCGATGTGTCTCTCTCGGATTTGTGCTAATAAATCGGTATCACGAGTGATCTATGATACTTAGCGTGATGAGAAAGTCGCAAAATCAACAGAATGTTCAAGCAAATTATAGACAACAACCAGATCTAAATCCGTTAAGTAATTCTCTCGTGAAAAGCGGACAGACATACAGACAGAACGTGCTGGGACCATAATATTTTTTTCTTAGCGAGCACTTATGGACCAAGGGTAACAAGGGTAAGTCCTCATAGTTCGGGTGATTTCATGATGAGTGAGTCAGTGGTATTCGCGATCACAAGCGGCTGAAATGAGTTTCCTCCGCAGGGTGTCTCGGCTCTCCCTTAAAGATAGGGTGAGAAGATCAGTCATCCGGGAGGGACTCAGAGTAGAGCCGCTGCTCCTCCGCATCGAGAGGAGTCAGATGAGGTGGCTCGGGCATCTGATCAGGATGCCTCCTGGACGCCTCCCTGGTGAGGTGTTCCATGCACGTCCAACCGGGAGGAGGCCGAGGGGAAGACCCAGGACACGTTGGAGGGACTATGTCTCCCGACTGGCCTGGGAACGCCTTGGGATTCTCCCGGAAGAGCTAGAAGAAGTGGCCGGGGAGAGGGAAGTCGGGGCATCTCTGCTCAAGCTGCTGCCCCCGCGACCCGACCTCGGATAAGCGGGAGAAGATGGATGGATGGATGAGTCAATGGTATTTGGCTTTTTTATATATAGACAAGTAAGCCCGTGATTCGCTAGCGAATCGGAAATCCAAGAATGGCAATCAGTTTCTGTTCCGTCCGATATCTGGATGGATGATATATCATGGAGGGTGGGTGCGTCTGGGGAAACGTCATCCATCCATCCATTTTCCAACCCGCTGAATCCGAACACAGGGTCACGGGGGTCTGCTGGAGCCAATCCCAGCCAACACAGGGCACAAGGCAGGAAACAATCCTGGGCAGGGTGCCAACCCACCGCAGGACACACACAAACACACCCACACACCAAGCACACACTAGGGCCAATTTAGAAACGCCAGTCCACCGAACCTGCATGTCTTTGGACTGTGGGAGGAAACCGGAGCGCCCGGAGGAAACCCACGCAGACACGGGGAGAACATGCAAACTCCACACAGGGAGGACCCGGGAAGCGAACCTGGGTCCCTAGGTCTCCCAACTGCGAGGCAGCAGTGCTACCCACTGCGCCACCGTGCCGCCCGGGAAACGTCATTTAATTACATAAGCATATCTGTAGTAGAGTGGTCTCGTTTTGTGGAGACGTGATTCCGTTGCCTTTGCTGACACCGACTGCTGGCAGTTCAGTTTACAGGTTGTGGTGTCCGTGTGCCAGCCACTGAGTCTGGGAAGCCGCTGGGTTTGAGTCTGTGACCGTTATGTGATCTATTACTGGCACAGTGGATTAGAGCAAGTGTAGTGAACAGGTTGTGTTGTTTGGGCGCCACCTGCGCCCTGCGTCCATATCCGGTTTACAACCTTCGGTTAGTAATATGGATTATGTTGGTTTGTCCAAATGACCATGACCATGTATAAAAATGTCTGACTTTTCTAAACGGCTCATACAATTGTTTTGTTAAACTCCTTGAATTAAACCTGAAACTCTACACTTCAATCACATCTTGGTTGCTTTGTTTCAAATCCATTGTAGTGGCGTACGGAGCCAAAATTATGAAATTTGTTTCACTGTCCAGATACTTATGGACCTGACTGTAACTACTGTGAAATAAACACCACAGATGACCCAGTATAATTGATGGATAAAAGGCAAAATAACAAACATACAAAAAAACAGTCGAGTGGCTTCTCACACACAAGTTTTTCTAATGACTGGTGAAAGATGGCCTCCCAAACCTGCTTCTTCCACCTGCCCTGCCTAATAACCGGCTCCACTGCCAACACGCGACTCAGAGTGGAATTACCATCACACAGGCCCTGAAGATGTACTTCAAGTGCACATGTGTGACGCTATCTATTTGCCTTTCCCATCCATCATTCTATCTGTCTACCAGTTATATAGTGCCTTTCATATCTATCTAACTATCTACCCTGATATTCTGTATATGCATTTAAATATTATTTATTTTCATGGCTCCACAATCCGTACTAACCCCTACTTTCTCTGCTGCTCTTTTTCCGGTTTTCTGTGGTGACGATTTGCACCACCACCACCTGATCAGGGCACCGTGCTATCCCTACATTGATGGATTGAAGACCAGATGTCCACATGACCATCATCATCTAATTCTTTCATGTGAAGCCTGAAGACCATGAGGACTGATTTAGATCATTGTGACAGAAGGGTATCAGCAAGTGTGAAAGGGAAGGTCTACAGGATGGTAGTGAGACCAGCTATGTTATATGGGCTGGAGACAGTGGCGCTGACCAGAAAGCAGGAGACAGAGCTGGAGGTGGCAGAGTTAAAGATGCTAAGATTGGAATTGAGTGTGACGAGGATGGACAGGATTAGAAATGAGGACAAAGTCAGAGAGGCGAGGTTGTGTTGGTTTGGACATGTGCAGAGGAGAGATGAGGGGTATACTGGGAGAAGGGTGCTAAGGATTGAGCTGCCAGGGAAGAGGAAAAGAGGAAGACCTAAGAAAAGGTTTGTTAATGTGGTGAGAGAGGACATGCAGGTGGTGGGTGTAACAGAACAACATGACGAGGACAGGAAGATATGGAGGAAGATGATCCGCTGTGGCAACCCCTAACGGGAGCAGCCGAAAGAAGATGTGAAGTAGAATTCCTAGTGATGGCCGGTGTGACAAGAAGAGACCTGAGACATTTTGAAGGTTTGGGGCAGCCACTCATATAATGTGTTCCTGGCTGCAAAAGTAAAAGGTTTGGTAGTGAGTAATGTTTACAAGACTGAGTCCAAAACACAACTGAATTCCAGAGGAAGGGAGTGAGGCTTTATAAGAAGTCTGGGGGACGTGATGTTGTCCTCGGGGCCAGGACCGGAAGTGGCGCGTCCCGAGTCGAGGCAGTGACTCCTGGTGGGAATTCCCGGGAAAGGTCTGCAGGGAACTTAGAAAGAGCGTTAGTGCACCCCGCCGCCCCTGAGCAGATGTGTTACCATTATTCTTCAGCTGCCTCCTATTCACACACGTGTGTGACACCGGGTGGTCTCATGGCCTCAGAAACCCCTACAGATTTTGTTTTTTTTTCTCCAGCCCTGTTGAGTTTTTTTTTCTTCTGTCCTCCCTGCCTATTGGACCTTACTTTATTCTTTGTTACTTAATATTGCCTAATTTTATTTTTATATCTGTTTTTCTTCTTTCTTTTTTTTCTTTCTTTATCTTGCAAAGCAGTTTGAGCTACATCATTTGTAAGAAAATGTGCTATAGAAATACATGTTGCTGTTGCTGTTCTATCTATCTATCTATCTATCTATCTATCTATTATATAGTGCCTTTCATATCTATCTATCTATCTATCTATCTATCTATTATATAGTGCCTTTCATATCTATCTATCTATCTATCTATCTATTATATAGTGCCTTTCATATCTATCTATCTATCTATCTATCTATCTATCTATCTATCTATCTATCTATCTATTATATAGTGCCTTTCATATCTATCTATCTATCTATCTATCTATCTATCTATCTATCTATTATATAGTGCCTTTCATATCTATCTATCTATCTATCTATTATATAGTGCCTTTCATGTCTATCTATCTATCTATCTATCTATCTATCTATTATAAAGTGCCTTTCATATCTATCTATCTATCTATCTATCTATTATATAATGCCTTTCATATCTATTTATCTATCTATCTATTATATAGTGCCTTTCATATCTATCTATCTATCTATTATATAGTGCCTTTCATATCTATCTATCTATCTATCTATCTATTATATAGTGCCTTTCATATCTATCTATCTATCTATCTATCTATCTATCTATCTATCTATCTATCTATTATATAATGCCTTTCATATCTATTTATCTATCTATCTATGTATCTATCTATTATATAGTGCCTTTCATATCTATCTATCTATCTATCTATCTATCTATCTATCTATCTATTATATGCCTTTCATATCTATTTATCTATCTATGTATCTATCTATTATATAGTGCCTTTCATATCTATCTATCTATCTATCTATCTATCTATCTATCTATCTATCTATCTATCTATCTATTATATAATGCATATTATACATATTATATCTCGGTGCTCTGTGCCCGTACTAAGAGCACTATACAAAAATAAACTGAAATTGATTAGAATTGTTGTCTGTCTCCTGGACCATGAACATCTCCTGAAACAGCAGGCTCTGCTGTGTGTGTCTCTGATGAGATGTCTTCCCCAATATGGTGTGTAACTCTTGTCTTTTTCAGGTTCCCAAAATCGAGCAGCTACTGGAGTTGGCTATGTAGGATCCAGCATGAGTCAACAGAAGTAATCCACGCATACAAAGAAATCAAAATAAGCAAGTCTATACATTAAGTGATGTGGAATAAAGTGGAATGACACAGGGAATAAAGTATTGAACACACTTACTGAAATTTACTGAATACTTAACAGTAAAGCCTTTGTTGGTAATGACAGCTTCAAGACGCCTCCTGAATGGAGAAAATCATCGCCTGCATTGCTTAGGTGTGACTTTGGCCCATTCGTCCACACAAACTGTCTTCAAATCTTGAAGGTTCCGGAGGTCTCGTCTATGAACTCTGACCTTCAGTTCCTTCCGTTGATTTTCAATGTGATTCAATTCGGGTGACTGGTGTGGACGATTTTTGTGACTGAAGACAGAGAAGAAAATTAAAATTAGTCAAAACCTTTTATTAATACATACCAGGCAAGGGTAAAATGTCAGAGAAACACAGTCCTAGGACACCGCACTTCATCTGCCTCGAGCGCAGATGTCCTTGTTCTTTTATACCTTTCTAATCTCCTGATCGTTGACCATGTAAGCAAAAAATAGCATCCTGACTCATTGTACTTTTCCAGTTTTTGTAAAGTCATTACCCTAAAGGTATATTTTCTTGTCACACACATCATCAAAAGAAACTTCAGAAAGTATACATGCTTTTTGTCACGCACGCCAAACACAAACAAGTTTCATCACTCTGTCCTATTTTCTATACACACATACATTTTGTTCAATTACATCTTTTTTTGTTTCCACACTCCTCCCTTTTTGAACAAAAATGATGTGGGCCTATAAATTCTATTTTGAAATGGTTGATGAAAGGGAAAGGGGAGAGAAAATGGAAGAAGCTATACGAGACATGCGCTCATCATGTAGCACATATGCCCTTTCCATAGAGGCGGTAAAGTACTTAGATATTATATAGCGAAACAAAGGGATAATACAACAACCAACCAGGAGGAGGAGACAAAATGTCACAACCAAAGAAATGAAAACAGATCTTATCCATTGTCCCCAGGACCCAAAGGAGGATGCAAACCACTGATCCCAGGGATTTGTAATGCCAGAATTAGTGGAAAGTTCTTTAGAGAGAGCAGTGAGGCCTGCCAATGCACGAGTTATTGATCCATCTGGCGCGGTATTATTTGGAATATATGTACAACAAGCATCACCAAACATAGCACAAACACCTCCCTTTTCGGCAAGTAACATGTCCAAGACTAGACGATTTTGCCAAGTCATCAGAGAAGTACGATCAAGCTGTTCATGTATACCTTCAATAGCGTCTTTGGTGAAGTTAAGGAAACGTTGTTGGTTATAATTAATCCAGTCTACATTCTTATTAATAGTAATTTGGGGTATGATAGATTCATACCCGCTGCGACTTGATTCCTAGCTTTAAATCTGTCTGGGACACCCCTAGGGACTCCAATAGCATCTATGTATACTCCAGGGCCATGTAAGGAGATATCAGTAGGCGTATGGAAAAGGGAGCGGGTATGTCGGAAATAAAAAAAGGAGGTGTGGAATAATATGGGGAGTGAGAGGGAGGTAAGGATAGAAGTCTAAAAGGCATAGAAGTCTAAAAGGCATAACTAATTGGATTGGAGCACAGGTACCAGACCAATTAGGGGGAAAGGTGACAAATGAAAAAGTGGATGAAAGGGTAGAAATATTCATAATCCTAACAGGAGAAAAATCTGAACCAAAAGTTGGGGAGATGGGTGTGTGTGCCAGAGAATGAGGGGTGTTAGTAACAGGATTGTCAATCTTAATTAGAAATCTCCCTAAAGGGTCTGTTCCAGATACATATACCCCTAATACATAAATACCTGAGTTACAATGGTTGTCAGCACATACAATGAGAGGCATGTCCTTTTATGATAGAAAACCGATTTTTCAAACCGTATTTTTGGGCCTCAAAAGGTTGATAACCCCAGTCCTCAGTTCCAGTGTTAGCAAAAACCCATTGCCAGTTGTCGCAGTCACTTCCCCTCATACACACGTATTTGTCAGATCCGGTCCACTGGGCTTGTCGACCAGTCCCACAGTTGATAATAGAGCAGAAATCAAACTGCACTGATGTGGTGATTCCCAACGGGAAAGTCAAGGTGACCAGGGCAGTAGACAAGGGAAAAGAAAAACATAGTAGCACAGCAATCAAGGGTGCCATCTCTTGCAATGTGAGGCGTGAATCCAGGCAGGCAGTCCCTCAACTTTCACGGCGTGTGGTGTGGATAGAAGAATTTGGAATGGTCCTCTCCACCTAGGCTGATGCCAGTGTTTCCTCCGAGTATCTCGAACCAGGATCCAGGTGCCCAAACGAATTGGTAAATCCTTGGAAAGGGGGCTGGTCCTCCAGGCTTGATCAACCTGCTGGTGGATTTCCTTCAACGAGGTTCGCAAACCTGCAAGACTAGAGAGAAAATCATTGGGAGAAAAGGTTTGTTAGTGTGTTTATGAGTCCAGACTCCATCAGAGAGGGACCCTTCTTTGGACCATTTTCTCCTTTCGATATCCGTGGCTGCATTCTGTAAAGAAATAATTTAATTATCAGGGTCCTGGTCATTTCTCTGTTGGAATAAAGAAATTGGTGTGTTATTATATGCAGCCTCTTTAGCAAAGTGGTCAGCTAAATCATTCCCTTTGCTAGCAGGATCCTGTTTTCCCGTGTGAGCTTGACACCCAACAATCGCTAGCTCCGATGGTTTGGTTATAACTTCTAAAGGGATTCGATCAATTTCTGATGTTGGATGGGTTTGCCAGTACTGGTCTTAATTTGTGCTTAAAGGTTATCTATGCAATATATTTAAACGCGTCTTTTCCTTCATGCTTATTATTAACAAGGAAAACATACGTGCTTGAACCTTTATTCGTATCAAGTGTGCTGACCACTGCGTCACCATGCTCTTCCTTTATAGTACCTAAAATACACAACTTCCATTCATATCACAATTAGACACACACATTCATATCACAATTAGACACATTCCGCTTATCGCCAAAAAACTTGTCTCCCTTCTCATGTAATATTATTAAAAGAGCATTTTCCCTTCAAACTTGATCAGGGTTTAAAAGGAAAAATACTTTTGTATATTTACAAGCCTTAAACAAAAGTGGAGACAATTCATTTGCGCTAAACCAATTACACAAATCGATAATTATCTTTTTCAGTTTTTTAGTTAGAGCTCTCCAGGACTGGTCTTAAATTCCCTTAGTTTCCATAGTGTTCCATGATCATGGCAGACTCCAAAAGCATACCTGGAATCTGTATAAATTGTTACGATCTTCCCTTCGGACAGCTGACATGCTTAAGTGAGTGCTACGAGTTCAGCTGTTTTGTGCACTTAGCTTTATGAAATTTGATTTGCTTCCAGCAGGCGGTCCCCTTGGACCACTGCGTAACTGGTTGAGGGCGCTCCATTTTTCAATTGTAGCATTTGACAAAGTACAGAGTACATTCTGATACTCATAGGGATCCCTTTTAATACACTCTATAACATACAAAATCACCCAAAGCATTTTCAACACACTTCACCCCAGTATTATTCTATATTTACACTATATTTGGAAACAATGCAGCAAAGGAAACAGAAACGAATGGACTCTGAAGAAAAGCAAGTTCAACTCTTCAGGACAAACAAACATAAAACAGCCTCTCATGATGTTAGCTGGTGTTAACACAATCCTGCTCAGCTAAACGGCGCCGGTTTCCAGATCAAGGAGACTTCGTTGGCGAACTGAGTCAGCGACAATCAAGGAAGAAAAACTTCCGTGGCGATCCAATTACGACAACAAGGACAAATCCAACTATCGAGAAACCACACGGTACGATACCACAGCAAAACCGCATTCCCAGAAAAAAGGCTACAGTCACAGAGAATATTAACTCACAAGAAAAAAGAAAAGGACAGAAGAAATTTCATGAGAACTACATCCGTGCTTGCTAATACAGCTTCTGTTGTTGCAGCCACAGCACGAAGACACGGAGGAAATGCTGCGGCCACTGGATCCAGTTTTGTTTTAGAAAAAAATAAGTCACCGGTCTTTGTTTATCTCCATGTTGTTGCGTCAGTACTGAATTCATAAATCCCTGCTTTTCGTCCACGAACAAAGTGAATGGACGAGAATGATCAGGCAAACCTAGCGCGGGCGCAGATAAAAGAGTAGCTTTGAGGTTACAGAGCCTTCTCAGCCAGTTGTTGCAACGGCTGTGCTCTTTCAGTAAAATTTAGAACCCACTGTCTGCAGTGGCTGTAATGCGATTTTACAGTTGTTTTGATTAGCTGCAGCTTAACTTTTAGAAACTTTATGGCCATTGTCCCCCAAAAACATTCTGGGTATCTATTGTCCCCCAAAAACAGCAACAATTTCTGGGTATCTTTTGTACAATTTTCTTTCGTAGCGCTACTGTATCCCGTCCGGCCAAAAGCCTTCTATCTACATACTGTATCCCGTCCGGCCAAAAGCCTTCTAAATTTTTGGGCAAGAGCTTAACCAGAAACACAAAGGGCTTCTCTGTATCCCTGAGGCATGACGGTCCATGTCCATCGGCGGTACCGCGTTTGACGAGATCGGGATGTACGGCGGAGATGCCAGCCTCTGCTTCGGGAGACAAAGGATATTGGGCACGGTGCGGGCGGAAGGAGGACTTCGGGTGGATCACCAGAGGCTCACAGTGGGCTATCCTTTGAAACACTACTTTAGTTATTAAATGGTCAGGAGTATCAAAAACACCCGGAGTAACTTGTAACCAGTCTGTTCTTTCAAGGCATTTTTCCACCCATGGTCCTATTTTCTCCCATTTAACAGTGTGTGATTTAGCTAAGGAAAAATATGAGGCACTATTTTGCCAAGATAATATATGTGCTGTGAGCATGTAAAATGAACAGAAGCAACTGCCTTTGTGGATGAAATAGTAGATGTGAAGGGTTTCGGGGCAAATACCAGAAGTAAGGAAAGATTCTAGCCAGGTGGTGTCTACTTCTATAGGGAAGTATTGGGCAGTACAGTGTAAAATGTCAGGGGCCTGTAAATTGGGAAAAAGACAAGGGGAAAAAGAATGTAGGGCTTTGAGGAGAATGGTGTGTGGGGAAATATCTAAAGTCCATGCTGCAAAAGAGGGTTTGGGATAAGGGGTAATTTGACACAACAACTTGGGGGTTGAACAGAAAAAACAAAGCTGATTCAAAAGAAAACGATGCAGTAAGGTATGTCCGCCAGGACGTGACTGGACTTGAAGAGGTTTTGATACTTGAAGAAGATGAGGTTGTCCAGAAGCAGTAAGCACAGTAACAGTTTTGTTCGAGGTAGGGACCTTTGCCAGCAAGCGAGTGGCACCAGTATCGATTAAGAAAACAGTCTTAGTGCCATCAACGAACAATGTCAGTAAAGGATCAGTCTCTGAATTATGGGTGAGCAAAGGTAGTTGAAAAGAGTGGCTGGAGGTCCCAGTGTTTTCCTATGGCCAGTATTGTTAGTCAGGGGTGTCAGAGGAAACAGGTGGAATAAGGGGAGGTGGGGGCTGTTGCTGTCTGTGAGGGCACTCCCGACGAAAATGTCCAGTTTCACCACAGGCGTAACAAGAGTAGGAATTAACATTGGGATTAAAGGGAGAGGGAATAAAAGGATTCTTAGTGTGGTCAACAGGAGGAGCTCTAAAACCACCTCGTCCTCTTCCTCGTCCTCGTCCCCTTCCTCTAAAGCCATATCCTCGACCTTGGTCAGGAGCATTCCTGGTATAATAGTTCATCTGTGCTACCAATAATTTGGCATGAGAGTCCGATTCGGCCTGTTCAGCATGTCGTTTGACTTCATCAAACGTGGCACTTTCCCACTCAATACAGGAAGTGCGGACTTTGTTTTGTATATCAAGGCGCAAGCCGGAAACAAAAGGTGGAACTGCAGCTCGGGTGCGGTCATCAGCATTTCCCAAGCCCGAGTGATTAGCCATAAGGTCTTGAATCCTATGTGCCCATTCATCAACTGTTTCGTCTTTCTTTTGTTTTGCAGCAGAAATAAGGGACCAGTCCGTTCCTTTTTTATATTTTTCTGCAATATTTTGTCTCAACGCCTCCCATTGTGGGTTAAATTCGCCTTCTCCACCTATCCCCTGTCCTCGAGTTAAAGCTGGGTTCCATACCCATGGAATGTCATTGCGGACACCCCTGCTAACAGTGGCCCATGTGGTCCCAAACTTTCGACGAAGTACCTGGGTCCATTCAGCAGCATTAGGCTTATACATGCTATCTAATTGATCAAGTTGTTCAACAAATTTTAGTCCTCCTACTTCCTTTGGATCTGGAAGTGCATTCACGACATCTTTTAGTTCTTGGATGTCCCAATTCCGATTTATCATAACTGTTGTGGGATTTTGGGGTCCAGCTGGATGGGCAGGGTTATAATGGGGATTGGGAACTTTTATTAAAGGGCAAGTAAGTGAAGGTGAAGGATCAGAGGAGAAAAAAGTTGGAGCTGGTTTGTGACTTCGAGTGCATTTAGAGACGGGGGTTTGTGTAGTACAGGGTGAGTCATAGTGATCTGTGCCTGGGGAATCATCAGGGGAAACTTCTGCTAGTTGTAGTGCAGGGGGGACAGTCGGAATGGGGAATAGAGGAGGGGATAATAGAGGTGCCTGAGGTCGGTTCTGAGGAGGGGAAAAAAATAATAGGATAAATCTAAACCTGTCTTCTTTTCTATAAATTTTCTAGGAGACCCATTTTTTACGGGGCGTCTGTTGATCCTCCGAAAATAATCCCTCCAGCACTAATGATTTTGATCCCCCTGTGCGGCGATTAACAGGCTTACTGTTATAAATTCCCATTATGTCCCCTTGCTCTCCTGGGTTCTGTATTTAATTTTCCAACTATATACTGATTTGTCTAATCCCTTGTACGTATGAATCAGCAAGGCATTAAGTGTGCCACTCACTAAACCTAAACTGTTCCCTTCTTAGTCCCAAGGGGAGACACCTAACTATCGATCCTGTCCCAGTTCCCAGGAGAACACGGTTTTGTTGCTTATTCTGTATGTAGATTTATTTATTTCGTCCTAACAGCAATCCTGTAATCTGTGCTCTTTTCGGTTTATATTTCCATACCACCCCGTTACTCGTCCCGTTAGCCTGTCCGCTCACATCCCCGGGTTCCAGCTCAGGTGACTTCGTGTCCGATTCGGTTCAGCAGAATACTACATCAATACGTCCAGCCGAGTCTAGGATATGGGTGAGGCCAGTATCCTTTCGTCAGACCTTTCGTATGCGTCAAACTGCTTGGGTCAAGTCTCCATCACCTTAAGCAACCCGTTGAGATATGAGTATGACTAGACGGTCAACAGGAAACTCGCCCTCCCGTTATTTAGAAAATAAAAAATATTCGGAAATCCCCCGGTGCTTACCCCAGCCTGGAAATGTGCAAGCTCTGTCTGGAAATCCGTTCAGTCACCGTGGATGTAGCAAAGAGGAGACCAGGGGCTCCTCACGCAAGAACTGTTTCAGGACAGGGCAGTCCTAACTTTTGCCGGAGCTGCATGCTCTGCTGCCGGATATCTCAAGTTAACGGCAGTCCGCTGGTAAGACGGATCACTGAAATGGTCTCGCTGGAGGAGTCGACCGGCCGTCTCTGGCCCCACGTCTGGGCGCCAAAACTGTGGACGATTTTTGTGACTGAAGACAGAGAAGAAAATTAAAATTAGTCAAAACCTTTTATTAATACATACCAGGCAAGGGTAAAATGTCAGAGAAACACAGTCCTAGGACACCGCACTTCATCTGCCTCGAGCGCAGATGTCCTTGTTCTTTTATACCTTTCTAATCTCCTGATCGTTGACCATGTAAGCAAAAAATAGCATCCTGACTCATTGTACTTTTCCAGTTTTTGTAAAGTCATTACCCTAAAGGTATATTTTCTTGTCACACACATCATCAAAAGAAACTTCCAGAAAGTATACATGCTTTTTGTCACGCACGCCAAACACAAACAAGTTTCATCACTCTGTCCTATTTTCTATACACACATACATTTTGTTCAATTACATCTTTTTTTGTTTCCACACTGGCTGGGCCATTCTAGCAGCTTCTTGATTTTCTTTATTCTCTGACACCAACTGAGAGTTTCCCTGGCTGTGTGTTTGAGGTCCTTGTCTTGATGAAATGCCCCCCCCCCCCCCTTCCATCTTCAGCATCCTGGTAGATGGCAGCAGATTCTTATCAAGAATGTCCTGCTACATTTCTCCATTCATCCTTCCTTCAATTCTATGTGGTGTTTTTTGGGGTGATGTGCGGTGCTGCTTCTCCACTAATGACATCCAAAGAGTTCAGATTTGTTCTCCTCTGACCAGACTCTACTCCCCCAGTATTTCATTGGCTTGTCCAAATGTTGTGCAGTAAACTTTAAATGAGCTTCAATGTGCAGTGGAGTCTTGTGCGGTGAGCGGTGTGTGTAGAGGCCATGGCGGTGGAGTGCATCGCTTACTGGACCTGCTCATTCCAGGTCTTTCTGAAGCTCTCGCCGAGTGGTCCTTGGCTCTTCTGATTATTCTTTGGACTGAAATCTTACAAGGTGCAGCTGGCTGTGGCCGGTTTATGGTGACATGATGTTCTTTCCACTTCCGGATTAGGATCCCAACGGCGCTCACTGGAACATTCAGAAAGACATCCATCACCAATGTCATCAGTGTGTTTGTGAATGTCTTGAGAGAGCTCTGTATTTTTAATAATAATAATAATAATAATGATAAATTACATTTATTGAATGAGGGCGGCACAGTAGCGCTGCTGCCTCGCAGTAAGGAGACCTGGGTTCGCTTCCTGGGTCCTCCCTGCATGGAGTCTGCATGTTCTCCCCGTGTCTGCGAGGGTTTCCTCGCACAGTCCAAATACACGCAAGGTTAGATGCACTGGCGAGTCTAAATTGTCCCTAACATGTGCTTGGTGTGTGTGTGTGCGCCCTGCCCAGGGTTTGTTTCCTGCCTTGTGCCCTGTGTTGGCTGGGATTGGCTCCAGCAGACCCCCGTGACCCTGTAGTTAAATATAGCGAGTTGGATAATGGATGGATGGATTTATAGTGCATCCAGAAAGTATTCACAGCGCATCACTTTTTCCACATTTTGTTATGTTACAGCCTAATTCCAAAATGGATTAAATTCATTTTTTTCCTCAGAATTCTACACACAACACCCCATAATGACAAAATGAACAAAGTTTATTTGAGGTTTTAACAAATTTATTAAAAATAACAAAACTGAGAAATCCCATGTCCATAAGTATTCACAGCCTTTGCTCAATACTTTGTCGGTGCACCTTTGGCAGCAATTCCAGCCTCAAGTCTTTTTGAATATGATGCCACAAGCTTGGCACACCTATCCTTGGCCAGTTTGGCCCATTCCTCTTTGCAGCACCTCTCAAGCTCCATCAGGTTGGATGGGAAGCGTCGGTGCACAGCCATTTTAAGATCTCTCCAGAGATGTTCAATCAGATTCAAGTCTGTGCTCTGGTGGGCCACTCAAGGACATTCACAGAGTTGTCCTGAAGCCACTCCTTTGATATTTTGGCTGTGTGCTTAGGGTTGTTGTCCTGCTGAAAGATGAACCGTCGCCCCTGTCTGAGGTCAAGAGCGCTCTGGAGCAGGTTTTCATCCAGGATGTCTCTGTACATTGCTGTAGTCATCTTTCCCTTTTTCCTGACTAGTCTTCCAGTTCCTGTCACTGAAAAACATCCCCACAGCATGATGCTGCCACCACCATGCTTCACTGTAGGGATGGTATTGGCCTGGTGATGAGCGGTGCCTGGGTTCCTTCAAACGTGACACCTGGCATTCACACCAAAGAGTTCAATCTTTGTCTCATCAGACCAGAGAATTTTCTTTCTCATGGTCTGAGAGTCCTTCAGGTGCCTTTTGACAAACTCCAGGCGGGCTGCCATGTGCCTTTTACTAAGGAGTGGCTTCCGTCTGGCCACTCTACCATACAGGCCTGATTGATGGATTGCTGCAGAGATGGTTGTCCTTCTGGAAGGTTCTCCTCTCTCCACAGAGGACCTCTGGAGCTCTGACAGAGTGACCATCGGGTTCTTGGTCACCTCCCTGAGTAAGGCCCTTCTCCCCCGATTGCTCAGTTTAGATGGCCAGCCAGCTCTAGGAAGAGTCCTGGTGGTTTTGAACTTCTTCCACTTACGGATGATGGAGGCCACTGTGCTCATTGGGACCTTCAAAGCAGCAGAAATTTTTCTGTAACCTTCCCCAGATTTGTGCCTTGAGACAATCCTGTCTCGGAGGTCTACAGACAATTCCTTTGACTTCATGCTTGGTTTGTGCTCTGACATGAACTGTCAACAGTGGGACCTTCTATAGACAGGTGTGTGCCTTTCCAAATCATGTCCAGTCAACTGAATTTACCACAGGTGGACTCCAATGAAGCTGCAGAAACATCTCAAGGATGATCAGGGGAAACAGGATGGGCCTGAGCTCAATTTGGAGCTTCATGGCAAAGGCTGTGAATACTTATGGACATGTGCTTTCTAAGTTTTTTTATTTTTAATAAATTTGCAAAAACCTCAAGTAAACTTTTTTCACGTTGTCATTATGGGGTGTTGTGTGTAGAATTCTGAGGAAAAAAATGAATTTAATCCATTTTGGAATTAGGCTGTAACATAACAAAATGTGGAAAAAGTGATGCGCTGGGAATACTTTCCGGATGCACTGTATGTCTACAAGCCTTAAGTTTTACTCTGTTGGCCATGCTCTCTCTCTCTCTGGGTGGGGGTCGACTTGTTTTCTTTGTTTTTTTTTTCAATCCTATTATTTGTAAAAAAGGGACTGATTTGTGTAAATTATTACAATAAAATTATAAATGAAATTAAAAAAAAAAAAAAAAGAAATATATGATGTGAGCCACTGAAGGGCTCAGCCAGAGATGCCTACAGCAGGGAGACGTGACAGGAGGATTTCATGATTAACAGTGTTGAGTGCTGCACTTAAGTCAAGAAGGAGGAGAATATTATGGGAACTGCAATCTGCAGACCGGAGAAGATCATTGACTACGCGGAGAAGAGCTGTCTCAGCGCTGTGCTGTGTATGAAAGCCAGACTGAAACGGCTCATAGAGTGTATTATCTACAAGAAAAGTATGGAGTTGTGTAGCAACCACGCGTTCCATCACCTTAGCCAAAAAAGGGAGATTAGAGATGGGCCTGTAACTGGAGAGAAAGGAAGGATCCAGGTCAGGTTTTTAAAGAATTGAGGAAACTGCAGCAGTTTTGAGGGCAGTATGGACAGGACCTGAAATGAAACATGCATTTACCAATGAGGCAACAGGGATACTAATTATGGATGAGCAGAGGAGTCGGGGATAGGATCAAGCAGACAGGAGGAGGCATTAGACTTATTAATAAGTCAATAGGCAAGAAACAAGCGAGTCTTGATGATGGAGATGGCAGATCAGAATGAGTGAGTGATTGTTGTGTGAAGGGGAAAATGTGATACATCTGATAGATCTGATCAATTTTGGTATTAAAGAAATGTAAGAAAGCCTGACACGGTTCAGCTGTATTGGGGCCTGCTAGAGGAGGGGGTTGGAGGAGTTTATTAACAGTTCTAAAAACAGTTCTAGGCCTAGACTTAGCACCATTTATGACAGAGGAATAATAGTTGGAGCAAGCAGAGTTAAGGGCATCCCTATATTTAAGTATGTGCTCAGTGTAAAGCTGTGAATGAACTATGAGGCCCGTTTTCTTATAAAGCTGCTCAAGATGCCGGCTAGTGACTTTCATAGCTCTGAGCTCATCGGTGGACCAGGGACAGGAGCGGGAGGCTGGAACATGCCTAGTCCTTAAGGGAGCAAAGTTAAGGACATATCTTGGACTTGATTTGCTGTTCTGGAGTTACCCCTGTGGAAAGCATACCCCAGGACACAGACAGACAGACACCAGAATGTCCAAAAGCACAGTCCTTTATTTTCTGTACAGCACCACAATGCCTTATCCCAACAACACTTTCTTTCTTGGACCTCCACTCCCCTCCTCACAAGCTCTGTCTCCTTCCTCCCAACTCCGGCTCGTTTACTGGAGGGAGGCAGCCCCCTTTTATACTGACCCGGATGAGCTCCAGGTGCTCCGTCTGACGACACCTCCTGGTGTGGCGGAAGTGTCAGGAGAGCACCCGGAAGACACCGGGTATCCCTGGGATTTCTTCTGGCAGCACTTCCTGGTGTGGTGGAAGTGCTGCCAATCCAGGGTTCCATAACTGTCCGGGCGCACCCTGGCAGTGGCCACGTCCTCCCATAGGGATGAGCTTCCCAGCTCCGTTCCAGTGGCCCCCAAGCAGACCCGGGCGGCTGCCCTCTCGTGGACCATCCAGGCGCCAGCCGTCTGGCACACCCCACTTGATTGTACTGCAGATGAACTCCCCATAATTGATCATTTTCTTATTTCATTCAATGTTAAACTTGCACTCAGCACTTTGGTCAGCAGCTGTTGTATGTAAAGTGCTTTATAAATAAAGTTGACTTGACTTGACTTGCAGTTTCCAATACTAAACTTTCCCGTCTCATGTCTTTCCGTAATATTAAGAATATTAACTTAGGCTCTCTTTCCTCTAGTACTGATTCCCTTATGGACATTGATAATTTATCCACTCCTGAAGAACTGGTCTCACACTATAACACTGGACTTAATGGTATTCTTAACTCTGTCGTTCCATTAAAAGCTAGATCTGTTTCTTTCTCCTATTCTGCTCCCTGGTTCATGCCTGAACTTCGGCTTTTGAAAACCAAAGGCCAGCAACTTGAACAATTGTATAAAAAATCTGGACTCTTTATTCACAAAGGGATGTATAAAAACCATATACTTTATTACAAGGACTGTATTGCCCAAACTAAATCTAACTATTATACTCTCATTATTTCTTCCAATGAAGGCAACACCAAGTCATTGTTTTCACTACTTAACAATATCACACAACCCCCGGATTCTTTACCTTCTCACTTTTACTCAACTGATTTTTGCAATTCCCTTATGTCCTTTTTTAATGAAAAAATCCAGAAGATTCACCAGTCTCTATGTACCGATTCCTCCAGTACTTCATTTGAATTTCACCCACCAACTCACTCATTTTCCTCTTTTCAGCTTCCTACTTTCTCACAAATCTCAGATCTTGTCCCTAAGTCTAAGCCACCTACCTGTCAACTGGACCCCCTCCCTACAGTTCTGGTCAAAGCCTGCCTCCCCTCTCTGGTCCCCATTATCTCTGCTATAATCCACTCTTCTCTCACTACTGGTTATGTTCCTTCATCTTTTAAAACTGCTGCAATAACCCCAATACTGAAAAAACCTGGTGCCGATCTGACTAATTTCAGTAAATTTTCGTCCTTTTTCTAATCTACCCTTCATTTCCAAAATTCTTGAAAAAACAGTGGCTACTCAACTTCATTCTCATTTATCTCACAATAATCTGTATGAACAGTTCCAGTCTGGTTTTCATCCCCTCCACAGTACAGAAACGGCACTTATCAAAATGACTAATGACCTCCTTATGGCAGCTGATTCTGGTTTAATTCCTATTCTCATCCTCCTTGATCCGAGTGCAGCCATTGACACTATTTGTCACACTGCTCTTCTCAATAGATTATCTTCGATTGGCATTACCCACACTCCACTAGATTGGTTCAGATCCCACCTCTCAGGCCACACTCAGTTTGTTCAGCTTCAAATTTTCACATCCCAACCCACCGCTGTTACTTCAGGTGGGCTCTGTCCTGGGGTCCCTCCTTTTCATTATTGACCTCCTTCCCCTCGGTAATATCTTTTATAAATATAACATTAGCTTCCACTGTTATGCTGATGACCCCCAGCTCTATCTCACCAGCAAACCTACTGTTTCCTATCCATCCTCCTCACTTATTGATTGCATAGCAGAAATCAAATCCTGGTTTTCTTCAGATTTTCTTAAATTAAATAACAACTGACAAAACTGAGGTTCTCCTCATTGGTACAAAATGAACATTATCCAAAACGGGTCATTTTTCATTTGTAATTGATAATTCCTCTGTCTCCCCTTCCCCACAGGTGTCATCCTTGACAGTACTTTATTCTTTCAGTCCCACATCAAAAACATCTCCTTGTCTTCATATTTCCACTTGTGTAACGTTAATCGTATTCGCCCCACACCACTGCTATCCTTGTTCATAGCCTTCTCACATCTCGTCTGGATTATTGCAATTCCCTTTTCTTTGGTCTTTCTCGCAAATCTCTTTATAAGCTTCAACTGGTCCAGAAGGGCGGCACGGTGGCGCAGTTGGTAGCGCTGCTGCCTCGCAGTTGGGAGACCTGGGTTCGCTTCCCAGGTCCTCCCTGCGTGGAGTTTGCATGTTCTCCCCGTGTCTGCGTGGGTTTCCTCCCACAATCCAAAGACATGCAGGTTAGGTGCATTGGCGGTCCTCCATTATCCTGTGTGTGTGCCCTGTGGTGGGCTGGCGCCCCGCCTGGGGTTTGTTTCCTGCCTTGCACCCAGTGTTGGCTGGGATTGGCTCCAGCAGTAGTTAGGATATAGCGGGTTGGATAGTGGATGGATGGATGATATAGAATGAAAGCCTGCAGCCAGTACAGCCCTCCAG
Source organism: Erpetoichthys calabaricus (assembly GCF_900747795.2). Taxonomy (NCBI): domain Eukaryota; kingdom Metazoa; phylum Chordata; class Cladistia; order Polypteriformes; family Polypteridae; genus Erpetoichthys; species Erpetoichthys calabaricus. The sequence continues at coordinate 302,778,002 of NC_041396.2, forward strand.
AACCAGAGTTGGAAACCACTGGTGTAGAGGCTCATGAAACATTATACACAGTTACATGTGTCATAAGGGCGGCACGGTGGCGCAGTGGGTAGCACTGCTGCCTCGCAGTTGGGAGACCTGGGTTCGCTTCCCGGGTCCTCTCTGCGTGGAGTTTGCATGTTCTCCCCTTGTCTGCATGGGTTTCCTCCGGGCACTCTGGTTTCCTCCCACAGTCCAAAGACATGCTGGTTAGGTGGATTGGCGAGTCTAAATTGGCCCTAGTGTGTGCTTGGTTCGTTTGTGTGTGTCCTGCAGTGGGTTGGCACCCTGCCCGGGATTGGTTCCTGCCTTGTGCCCTAGGATTGGCTCCAGCAGACCCCCGTGACCCTGTGTTCGGATTCAGCAGGTTGGATAATAGATGGAAGGTCCAGAATTCAGCTGCCCACCCTCATCATTACTAGAACCCCCTCTATTCACCATATCACTCCCGTTTTGCAGCAGCTTCATTGGCTTCCAGTTCAGTTCCGAATTCAATTCAAAATTCTTCTACTAACTTTTAAGGCTCTCCACAACCTCGCCCCTCCATATCTGTCTGACCTCCTCCATGTTGCCATTCCCTCCCATACCCTTAGATCCTCTTCCTCCATCCACTTAACTGTCCCCTTCGTCCGTCTTACCACTATGGGGAGCAGAGCATTCAGTTGTTCTGGAACTCACTACCATCTGAGCTTAGAAATATTGAATCATTTTTACTTTTCAAATCTAAACTTAAAACTCATTTGTTTAAGACTGCTTTTTCTCTTTGATTACAATTGCTCTGTCTGATTTTAATTTTTGTATTTTAGTTTTGTTTATAATCTGTGTTTTGTCTATTGTTCGGTGTCCTTGAGTGTTTAGAAAGGCGCCTACAAATAAATAAAATGTATTATTATTATCTACCAGTTGGGAAACACAGCTGTTATAAAGGGAAGCCATGTTTTCAGGAGAGGGAAGACTATGCAATTCAGAAAGAGACGAAGACAGAAGGGAAGAAGCAAACACATCAGAACTAACAGACCTAATGTTGCGATAGGAGACAGATGTTTTCTTGACAGTTGTAGTGGTAATAATGCTAAAGTTACATTCAATAAGCTTATGATTAGAATTACCAGAGAGTGAACCTGAGACAGAGACATTATTCACGCCATTTGAACAAAGCAAGTCAAGAATATGACCCCGAGTCATACCCTGAGTATGACCCCAAGAGCAAAACTTAAAAGAAGTGGTGAGGCGGGCGGCCTTCTGCTGTTATGCACCTAAAATCTGGAATAGCCTGCCAGTAGGAATTCGCCAGGCTAATACAGTGGAGCACTTTAAAAAACTGCTGAAAACACATTATTTTAACATGGCCTTCTCATAACTTCACTGTAGTTTAATCCTGATACTCTGTATATCCAATTCATTATAATAACTATTCATTCAGAATCTGTACTAACCCCTACTCTCTCTTCGGTTTCCTTTTCCGGCTTGCGCCACCACCATCTACCCAAAGCTCCATGATGTTCCAACAATGATGGATGGATTAAAAGCCAGACGTCTGTATGACCATCAGCATCAAGTGACTCCATGAAAAACCCGAACTACAAAGAGGACTATTTCATTTATGTTAGGTAGAATGCCCAGGGGGGACTGGGTGGTCTCGTGGCCTGGAACCCCTACAGATTTTATTTTTTTCTCCAGCCATCTGGAGTTTTTTTTGTTTTTTCTGTCCACCCTGGCCATCGGACCTTACTCCTTTTCTATGTTAACTAATGTTGTCTTATTTTAATTTTGTATATTTGTCTTTTATTTTTCTTTTCTTCATTATGTAAAGCACTTTGAGCTAATTTTTGTATGAAAATGTGCTATATAAATAAATATTGTTGTTGTTGAGTATAACCCATCATGCAGTGCTTCTTGTGTAACACCTCAGTAATGACAGGCCATCATTTAGGACTAAAGCAGCTGATATGCATGTGCACTGCTAGGGAGCTATCAGGATTGACAGGCGTCAGCTGCTTTCTTGGCTTTCCAGGCTGTTTTACACCGCCTTTTCTTCAGGGGTTCCCTGTGCCATTCCACTTTATTACACATCACTTTGTAAGTGTGGATTACTTGGGTTATTACTGACATCGGGTGATAATTTCATGTCAGTAGTCCCATTAGAAATATAAACGTTGACACGTTCAATACTTATTTTCCCCGCTGTATGTTAACATAACTAGGAAAAAACTTCCATCAATTTAAAATAACCAAACTAACTAACAAATGGCTCTCCCACAGTGGATTCAGGCCCCTTCACTTTCTGCACCCTTGCAGATTCCAATTCCCACTTTTGCTTACCAATCTACCCTCCATAACCATAATGACAAAGGTGAAAATGAAAGGTTTGCAAATTTATGAATGTGTGACCTGTCTTATTCACTAACAACTTGGAAAGGAACTGATTTATTGCTTAATGGGAATACAACAAGTGACAACAGATCTTAAAACAAATGTCATTTCAGCCTTAAAATGCAGAGAAGGAAAAGCAGCCGTTCAGGCCGCCACCCCAACTCGGCCTTAGGTTTCACCGGTAAGCAACTTCTTCAGCAGCACAGCACAAAGCTGGAGTTCTGCTTCGGTTTTTGCAGGCCTTTGTGTGCTAAGCAAACTGGTAAACACAATATGGTGGTTCTTATCTTCTGCCTGTATGAGTGCCTGAAGTCGAAATACCAAAAGTTCTGGTACTCAAGTCTGATTTATTTATTCGCTAGGTGAGTGGCGGGGCGGAGGGTGGTTCCCCTTGCATCTCCGAGTGCTGTGATACTTTAACATTCGATCAACATTGTGCACCTGTTTTGGGGTGTAAAAGTGTCCATGAAAGCCTGTTTAACTTCTTCTTCTTTTTATATTGGTGGACAAGTTAATACTGGCAATGCCTTGATTCACGTGTACGCCCCGCAGCACTGAGCTATGTGACGTCCACTCATCAGTCATTATCTCAAACACCCAAACCGAGCAACCGAGCAACATGGCCAAGGCTGGCGACCTTAACTTCAAAACAGAACAGCTTTACAGGGGCTAGGGTCCTATTGCTGCCCCCTTGGGCATCTCCTCTGGAACAGCTACACTTTAGAATGCCTTAGCAACAGCCAGGAGCCACGCCAGCTACTCCTGTGGGTTTTTGTATCCCGATGGCCTTCTTTGAAAGGGCTACCCAATCTAACAGAAGCCAAGGGCTAATCGCTACCCCTGACAGTACATAACCCTAAACTTGACACAGTTCATTTAATTAACAATCATCGGTCATTACTGAATGTCAGTAAACATCGCCACAAATTCAGCAAAGCAACAGTCAACCCATTTCAGTCATTACCCATTGTGGGGAACAGCCCGGACACAGACAGGCAGACATCGTTTTGTCACCCAACACATGTTTATTATATTATATTACTATTTACAGAAGTGCCACACAACCCACAGACTTCCCCAAAGTCCAGGCCAATACCATAATGCCTCACTCTCTTCAGGCCGCCTCCTGTCTCTCCTCTAAGACCTCGTCCTCTTACACCCGACTCTTGCCCTTGACTGGAGGGAGGCGGCCCCTTTTATCCACCCCGGATGGACTCCAGGTGCATCCCAATGAGCTTCTGTGGCCACACCCCTGTGTGGCGGAAGCTCTGGCGGTGTATCCGGAAGTCCTCCGGGTGTCCCCAATCCTCTTCCCCCCCAGCACTTCCAGGTGTGGCGGAAGTGCTGAGGTCCAGGGCTCCCAAGGCATTGAGGCACCCCCTGGCGGAGACCATGGGCCCCTACAGGGTTGAGCTTCCATGCTGTGTACCCGTGGCCCCCAAAGCAACCAGGGCGGGCGCCCCCTCATGTTCTGGAGGAGGCACAAGCCCTCCTGGGCATCCCGGCAGGGCATGAACCCCAGCTGGATACCACACCATGTTTACTTGAAGCAATGTTAGATATTGTATTGAGAAGAATTTATATTGATAGCTTTCGTATATGAGGGCCTCTTGATATACAGTGGTGTGAAAAACTATTTGCCCCCTTCCTGATTTCTTATTCTTTTGCATGTTTGTCACACAAAATGTTTCTGATCATCAAACACATTTAACCATTAGTCAAATATAACACAAGTAAACACAAAATGCAGTTCGTAAATGGTGGTTTTTATTATTTAGGGAGAAAAAAAAATCCAAACCTACATGGCCCTGTGTGAAAAAGTAATTGCCCCCCGAACCTAATAACTGGTTGGGCCACCCTTAGCAGCAATAACTGCAATCAAGCGTTTGCGATAACTTGCAAATGAGTCTTTTACAGCGCTCTGGAGGAATTGTGGCCCACTCATCTTTGCAAAATTGTTGTAATTCAGCTTTATTTGAGGGTTTTCTAGCATGAACCGCCTTTTTAAGGTCATGCCATAGCATCTCAATTGGATTCAGGTCAGGACTTTGACTAGGCCACTCCAAAGTCTTCATTTTGTTTTTCTTCAGCCATTCAGAGGTGGATTTGCTGGTGTGTTTTGGGTCATTGTCCTGTTGCAGCACCCAAGATCGCTTCAGCTTGAGTTGACGAACAGATGGCCGGACATTCTCCTTCAGGATTTTTTGGTAGACAGTAGAATTCATGGTTCCATCTATCACAGCAAGCTTTCCAGGTCCTGAAGCAGCAAAACAACCCCAGACCATCACACTACCACCTCCATATTTTACTGTTGGTATGATGTTCTTTTTCTGAAATGCTGTGTTCCTTTTACGCCAGATGTAATGGGACATTTGCCTTCCAAAAAGTTCAACTTTTGACTCATCAGTCCACAAGGTATTTTCCCAAAAGTCTTGGCAATCATTGAGATGTTTCTTAGCAAAATTGAGACGAGCCCTAATGTTCTTTTTGCTTAACAGTGGTTTCCGTCTTGGAAATCTGCCATGCAGGCCGTTTTTGCCCAGTCTCTTTCTTATGGTGGAGTCGTGAACACTGACCTTAATTGAGGCAAGTGAGGCCTGCAGTTCTTTAGACGTTGTCCTGGGGTCTTTTGTGACCTCTCGGATGAGTCGTCTCTGCGCTCTTGGGGTAATTTTGGTCGGCTGGCCACTCCTGGGAAGGTTCACCACTGTTCCATGTTTTTGCCATTTGTGGATAATGGCTCTCACTGTGGTTCGCTGGAGTCCCAAAGCTTTAGAAATGACTTTAAAACCTTTACCAGACTGATAGATCTCAATTACTTCTGTTCTCATTTGTTCCTGAATTTCTTTGGATCTTGGCATGATGTCTAGCTTTTGAGGTGCTTTTGGTCTACTTCTCTGTGTCAGGCAGCTCCTATTTAAGTGATTTCTTGATTGAAACAGGTGTGGCAGTAATCAGGCCTGGGGGTGGCTACGGAAATTGAACTCAGGTGTGACACACCACAGTTAGGTTATTTTTTAACAAGGGGGCAATTACTTTTTCACACAGGGCCATGTAGGTTTGGATTTTTTTTTCTTCCTAAATAATAAAAACCACTATTTACAAACTGCATTTTGTGTTTACTTGTGTTATATTTGACTAATGGTTAAATGTGTTTGATGATCAGAAACATTTTGTGTGACAAACATGCAAAAGAATAAGAAATCAGGAAGGGGGCAAATAGTTTTTCACACCACTGTATAATATTTTTGGTTTTGCTATCAGGGGCGAGAATGTAGCTGTGATCTCTTTGCCAAAAATGTAAAAAGTTGATACGGTATCTCTCGGCAAACGAAAGGCAAGTACGTCAAACGTTGGCACTGTATCTGATCGTGTTTAGCTCTAACGGGAGAGTGTCCCCTGTGTGGGGAGAAAGAAGTGCATGCGGCCAATGAGCAGGTACCCTCTAAAACACACGTAGCTCTGATCTCTCTCTCAAAAAAGTCAAATGTTACTCTTAACAATCTCTAGATGATAATGTCTGCTGAACCAACAGGCATCGCTAGCTAAGCGGCTCCCTACTCTTGAGGTCCCGCCACCCCCTCCCCTTGGCCTGCAGTCTGTCTCTCAGATTCACACGAATACGTCGTTGCCGCAACTGAAATATAATACTTAGTACAATGAGAGAAGTCGCAAAATCAAGCAAATTATTAAAAAAAAAATCCCAATCTAAATTAATCAAGTAGTTCTCTCATGAAAAGCAGACACACATACAGACAGAGGTTGAATTTTATATATAGAGAGATTTTATTTTCATTACACTTCAACAATTTGGACTATACAGTGGAACCTCGGTTTGTGAGTAACTTGGCTTACGAGTGTTTTGCAAGACGAGCTAAAATTTGTAATAAATTTTGACTTGATAAACGAGCGAGGTCTTGCAATACGAGTAGTATGTCTGCTGACTGTCATGTGATCACAACTGAGCTGATGGTTCTTCTCTCTCTCTCGCTGCGGGATTGTGGGCAATCGTCTCCTATTCTCGGGCTCAGTTGGCGTGCCTCACTCGTATAGTCAACATCCGTACGAGCGTATACTGTTTACTACAGCATTGTGACTGTGTGTGTGCGCTGTGATGTGCGAGTCCCCGTCTTGCACTCGAAAACACAAAGCTGAGTCTCAGTAGTTTAGCAACACCAGCTTTATACAGCTTGAAACAACAACAGCGCGATTATTTATTGTAGCGGGATCTGCCGCTCTCCTATATGTAAAGTGTCAGGCAGTACACAGCAGTCAGGCAGGGTCGTGGCCAAGTAGTACTGTGCCCTGTGCATTTATAATGTTCCTTGTTCCTTATATCACCCATCGACAGCAGGTGCTTATAGCATGTCTGCAATCTTTTCAGATTCGCTTTTACGGCGAACTGCTACAGCGCTGGGAGACTGCGATTGCTTTGGGATGCTCTTCCACATGTCGTCCCGTTGGGTGGAATCCCACAAGAGTTTAGAAACTCACTCACACCAGCCATGATTCTTTTCAAAGGTAAAGTGCAGGTTAATTTGTTTTATGTATTTTTACTTTATATTTTGTATTAATCATTTTTATATAAATAGTTTTGGGTTGTGGAACGAATCATCTGAGTTTCCATTATTTCTTATGGGGAAATTCACTTTGATATACGAGAGCTTTGTACTGCGAGCACGTTTCCGGGAAACGAATTATACTCGCAAACCGAGGTTCCTCTGTACTGTTAAGCCTGAAAACCATGAGGACTGATTTAGACCATCGATGTTAGGTAGAATGCCCAGTGGGGGCTGGGTGGTCTTTTGGCCTTGGAGCCCCTGCAGATTTTGTTTTTTTTTTTCTTTCTCCAGTCTAACTGGAGAAGTTTTTTTTTTGTTTTTTTCTGTACTCCAGACAATCCAACATTTCCCTTTTCTTTCTTACATACTGTATAACATTATTGCCTAAACTTGTTAATGTTTTATATTAACTTCCTTTCTTCATCTTGTAAAGCACTTTGAGCTACGTTTATATGAAAAAGTGCTATAGAAATAAATGTTGGTGTTTGTGTGGGTTCGAATTACGTATCAGCCATGGCAGAAGTGTTGTATTGTGGGTGCCCAGTGAGGGCTGGGTGGTCTCGTGGCCTCAGAACCCCTGCAGATTGTTTTTTTCTCCGGCCCTCTGGAGTTTTTTTTTTTTTCTGCCCTCCCTGGCCATCGGACCTTAATTTATTCTTTGTTAATTATTATTGCCTATTTTTATATTTTTTCTTTCTCAATTTTGTAAATCACTTTGAGCTACATCATTTATATGAAAACGTGCGATGGAAATAAATGTTGTCACTGTGTTAGCTTCTATTCGTAGCGTTTCAAATTTTCAAATTGCCTTTACTTTTTGTTTTCTCTAGTAAATAAAATGCATTTGTATGATTTATTATTAATAATATCTGTATATCCCCACCCCTTGACAGATGCTATTGCAATTCACTTTACCTGTCAGTGGCTTAATGTTGTGGCTGATCCATATTACTAATGCTAAATGCTAAATGCTAAACCGGATGATGGACGCAGGCACATCCGGCAATGGGCCGTAGCTGCAAAAAGACGTACTGCGCAGGCGCAAAAAGAGTCCGCGAGAGTCGGCTGAGGAGCCGAGAAAGGCGGATGAGGGGCCGCGAGAGGCGGACAAGACCACAGAAAAAAGGAGTGAGCACAGGAAAAATGGAGAAATGAGGCGCAAAGAGCACCGAAAAAAGGAAAAGGCACATAAAAAAGTATTCAAACGCAAGCAAAGCACGAAACACATTGCACACGAAACTAGACCCAAAAAAAAAAAAAAAAAAAGAGGCTCGCGCACAACAGCAAGGCACCCCCCCCCCTACAGGCACCGGACGGGACACACACCAAGAGGGGGATTCAACAAGCCCATGGAACACAAAAAAAAGAACACAAAACCACCCCACAGACCCTACAAGCAAGGGACGGGACACACACAAAGAGGGGGATTCAACAAGACACAGGAACACAAAAAGAAAGAAGACGCTCGCGCGACAACAATCCTCACCCCACACATCCATAAGAAGTGACACCCAAAGCCACATATTCTAAAGTGAACGTCAACACCTTCACACTAGACAGCATAGGTGTCAGTATTGGTGGATCTCCTTACAATAAAGCACTATTAACCGTTCAACTGCAGAAAAGGAAACATATTAACAGTGACTGCGATCCTCCTTATTACTTATCCATATTTCGCATGCTGAGAAAGAAACAAGTCATGAATACACGGTCACGGGTACAAAACGAAAAGGAAATGATAACAGGAACAAACACACGAACACGAAAGAAACAACAAAATAGACGGCTATGCAGCATAGGTGGATCTCATTACAATAAGGCACTATTAACCATTCAACCGCAGAAGAGGCTCCATATTAACAGTGAGTGCAATACTCCTTATTACTTATCCATATTTCTAAAAGAAAAAATGTCTCGACTCCAAAAACGCAAAGCTCAACTAAAGCTTCTAACTAACGATGTACCTAAAAGTAAAAACTTTATGAACTGCATTAAATCCTACAATAGTTCATTTGCTTTTAGTAAATATCAGGCCACCAAAAGGCAATGGACCATACTGCTTTCGCATATGTGCACAAATACTGCATCGCATTGGAACAGTGCACCCTGAAACAAATCAACAACGCAAATATGCACAAATCTACATCCTAGATCCACATGACGCAAACTATCAATCAAAGTGCTGCATCGCAACAGGCACGGATTCAAAACGAAACACCTCCCGTCTCCGACATACGTTAATGGCAGCGAAGGCTACAACGGGCTTCTCACACAGCACAGGCAAATCGATTACAGCTCCAAAACAACACGTCCCAAATACTACACATGCAACAACGCGCCTCTCAAACGGCACAAGCGAAATATACACCAGAAAAATTCATTCGGATTAATGAATGTCATTTGCAATCATTGTCATTCAGTTCACTTCCCTGAAGAAACAACTGGCAATACAAGTTATACATTTACACGTTGTTGTCAAAAGGGTCAAATTAGACTGCCTTCTTTACATTCATATACTGAATATCTACAGAAGCTTATAACTGACGATGTACCTGAAAGTTAAATCTTTATCAACTACATTAGATCCTACAAATCGGTATCCACTATGAACATTAACGGTGGCACTGCACGTGACATCCATCTTGAAAAAATGTTGTTTATTGATGAATGTTCAATGGCATGAAGTCACTTACTCAACACCATTCATAAACTTCTACAAACGTTTATGAATAATAATATTCGATTTGGAGGAAAGGTACTTTTATGAGGAGGAGATTTTAGACAGTGATTAGCTATTCTTCCAGATGCCATGCACTCAGCTATTGTTCAGTGCACCTTAAAATACGCAGACAATTGGCATTACTTTCAAAAGATACAGTTAGTAAAAAAGATACGATGTCCAGAACCAGATCATAACAATTGCTTATTACAACTGAGAGATGGTACACTCACCAATACAGATGGACTTCAGCCACATATTATTACAATTCCTCAAGCCTTTATCTGCGACGACTTAGTTACAGAGACATTTGGAACAGCAATCTCATTAGACCAAATGCCCCTTTTAACACAACGCACTATATTATGTCCAAAAAATATTAATATGGAAAACATAAATACCCAAGTCATTCCATTACTTCCTGGAGAGACACAACTCTTTCTAAGCTCTGACAAAGTTGACTCTGATCACAACAATAACCATCTTAAATGACCTTACAAGTTCTGAGCTGGAATTACCTTTTACACTTAAACGGCGTGTACAAAGACATTTTCAAATAAACCTTTACACTGTGCCACACACTTTATTGTTTGCTTTCTATTTGCATCATCTACACCGTCACACTATTCTATATCTCATTCATACATCACGCTCTTTGTCATTCCCAACACCAGGGGTTGGCGAGCGAAGCGAGCAGGGGGCGGAGCCCCCTAGTCGCTGTATAACAGACACTCTGTATACAAAGTGCGGTGCGCCTTTAAGAGCTCCAGTACAAACTGTTCCAGACTGCGTGATACTTTGTACTGGGGAGTGACTTTAAATACCAGCAGAATGCGCTGGTGGCGGAGCCGTTGCTAGATGATTTTGCATTAAAGTTATGTTTGCTTTAAAATTGGAGCGGATTTTTTTTTTAAATAAATTACAGTTTCGACGCAGGAGTCACGTCTTTCACAAGGGACAGAACTTAAAGCTAATTACATTTTAACGCACAGGAGAACCAGCGCTTTCTTTTCTCAAGCAGCTCAATGAATTAAATTCCTACGGTTTTTTTTCCAACAGCAATTGTCTGCAATAGAAAAACTCATAAACTGCGTCGCTGCAACGACAGTTTCACAGGCATTTGAAAAATATGAACTTCACGCAGAATCGAGGCCATGCCAAATCACAGTCAACTGGTGTCCAGGAAAGCTAGATTTTGCTGTTTTATTACATAAAACACATGCGTTAACAATTTATATATATATATGTCTAAACAATTAATTTAAGAATCTGTTGGAGAGACAAACGTGTCTGGATGAATAGCGCCCACCCTGACTGACCTGTTGCCGCATATCATACCGTTTTACCACTCCTACTGCCAAAAGTCAACAGAGCACAACTGAAACCCGTACTGTCCTTCCCTCAAAAAAAAGTAGAACATACGGAAATGACGTAACCGGATGTTAGGTCAGAGGGCGGGCTGGCTCGCGTCGCTCTCGCTCTCTCTATTTTATTTATTCCTCTCAGCGATGGCGGCGGAGTTTCAGTCTTCTTCTCCCTGCAACGGAAAATGGTTTTTTACACGGGAACAGATCGAGAATAGTCCGTCTCGCCGGGCAGGGCTTGACCCCGACAAGGAGCTCTCGTACCGACAGCAAGCCGCCAACCTTCTGCAGGATATGGGACAGAGGCTCAATGTGTATCTTTTGTTTTTTTCTTGTTGTTGGACTAGCGGCCACGGGAAGCCGGCCGGGTGGCATGGAGATATTCTAAAAATCGGGCGCGGGAGTTGCGTAGGACGACGTGATCCACATTGCGCAGCCTCACTGTACTTTTATTTCCGAGTGCTTCTCATCTTTCGAGTCTTTTAAACGAAATGCGTATTTTTCAACCCGGGTGTCTTAAAAATGCTAGCTCCAGGACCTGTAGGCCGCAACCTGGGCCTAGCGCAGCAAGGCAAACCGATCGTCCCCCGGCGCTCAGTCGGCTAGCCTGGCAGGGACGCGGGTGTCGACATCTTTATCGGGCTCTTATAGGAGTTGAGTCAACACGTGGTGTGCACGAGGTTGTTAGTTTTAACGTGTCTTTGTCGTTTTTTCGGGGTGGACGGTGGCTAACCTGCTGTAACCCCATCGATCCCGAAACGGAAGTTTGGGGTGGGGGATGGGTCAAATTACTACAGTAGCTCCCTTGGTTAGAATTTAGAGGTTTCCAGTTTTTGGATCGCAGACTAGTAGCCGACTGTTCATAGATGTGCTTTTTGAGGTGGTTAGGTCGCCTGGCCGCCTCTGGTTATGCGTACAATCAGAAGCACCCTGTAAACTTCTAAGGCGACTGATTGTGCTCCATGAATTTACAACGGTACATAATTGTCTCTGTTTCTTGGAACATCATAACCGTGAATAATACTCAACTGATCAGGGTCACTTTTATTCGCCAATATTTAATGTACAGGAATATAACTTGGTAGATTTGGAATTGTATATAACAGAACGCAGCATCACATACAAATAGGTTGAATAACATTCATTATAAACAGTTGCAGAATAGCGCCATTACAGTATATATGCACACAAACGCTCACTTGCACCTTTGTACGGTATGTGACTTGAGAGACAAAAAATGAAAAGGACAGGCTAAATTACTGGTTTGTGAGGGCTGCGGCTCAGGCAAAGAAACTGTTCAGGTGTCTAGTTTTAATTTACCTAGCATATCTACCAGAGAGGAATTTTTTGGAACAAGTGATGGAGTTTGGTGAGATGAGTCAGTGGGTGAGCCTTCTGACATGGTGTATGGCACGAGATGCATGCAGGTGTGCAACAGATAGAAGAGCACAGCTAATTTAATTTTTTATAAGGTCCTTATAAGTGTAGCAATAAATACAATTTTTGATTTTTCTCCATTTTTTTTTTCCCCCAGTAGTTGCCATGTTATAAATGTGGCACGAAGTAATGCAAAATTTGGTACACAGAATCATGCAGTTGGAACAGTTAAAATATTATTAACTAGCTACATTAATAGTTGAAGACGGGTCCTCCCTTGCCTTGTGTACCCTGAGTATTCCTCCAGTGCCTTTTTTTTGGTATCCTGTGTGTTTAGACCTCTCTTGGCCCATTGCTTCCTTGCTTGATCGCATTCCCGTAAAGCCAGATTCTCAGACTCTTGTCATTTCCAAGTGTGCTGCTTGCCTCCTTTTGACTACCATTAATAGACAGGACCTCTTTAACCACTGTAAAAACATAATTCATATTTCTTACTGTTGCTCCCCATCTTTGGAGATGACTCTTTGTTAGTTTTCTGCCTTTCGTCGGGATCCTTGTGTGTTTTAACAGGCAGATTCTCAGACTCATTTCACAGTGTGTTGCTGGTTTCCTTTCCGCTTATAGAGTACCACCAGTGGTAGACAGGATCCCTTTACTTGCTGTGAATGCATCATTCATATTCTTACAAATACCCCCTCCCTTCTTTAGAGGAGACTCTCAGTGTTAGTCTAGTAACTTTCCTCGAGAGCCTTGTGTGTGCCCAGCGCTTCCTCACCCTATCACTTTCTTGTAAAGCCATATTTTTAGATGGTGTCGCCTTGTTCACCCCGTGTCATGTTATTGGACTACCTCCATTAGTAAACAGCCTTCCATTGCCCACTGTAAAAACCTCATTTGTATTGTTGCACATACTTGAAGGCATCTCTCAGCATTCATCCTATGGCTTTCCTCCATGTCCTTGTGTGTCTAAACCTCTGTTGCCTGACGATTCCTCTGTCTGTAGGATTTGACCTGGCAACCAAAGTGAAAATGACCAAGTAGACCAAAGCAAAACTGACCAGTCTGATTGTTCAAAGGGTCCACACACAGTACAGCTATAACACGTAATTTGGAGAAAAATTGTATTTGTTCTTCCTAGCTGGAGATATGGTTGGCAAACCTAACAACATAAGAATTGTAAAACCCAAGCAGAGAGTGGTCATGTCATCAGGTTTTATTTTGTTCCTGCATTGATAAAGTAGTTTGTACCAGATTCCCAAATACTTTTGTGGGAGGAGAGTGCTGCTTCATTCCAAACGTGATCGCACTTTAGTGCACGTTTTTAATCTTAGTTTTAACTCTGTTAGCGGTTTCTGCCTTTTTGAGAATTTTAGAGCTTGATAACGGCTCCCCTTTTACCCATAGTGTTAAAGACCAAATAGATTTATTTGCCAAGCAGTGTGGCATAATGGTTAGGGCTTTGCACTTCAAACCATGAGGTTTTGGGTTCACAACCTGCTGATGTTGTGTGACCATGAGCAAGTCACTTCACCTGCAAGAGCTCCAGTTGGGGGGAAAAAAACAAAAGACTTGCAGCCAATTTTATTGCAAATGTTGTAAATCTGCTTGGATAAAGATGTAATAATAAGTAATTAAGTTGCTTTTTTTAGTTGGAGTATGGCGTACCATTTCTGGTGCATTTTGTACCACTCTTGCATTGTACAGTATAGGCAGGCAGTGGGACATGTTGGTTAAGCCTTTCAACTTAAACCCTGAGGTTGTTGGTTCAAGTCCTGCCACTGTGATAAAATTAAAAATCTAAAATTGCTATTGTCCCTTCAGAATCTTAGTAGCACAAGGTAACTGAAGCTTAATTATTGATTAGTACATTGTAATGAGCACAGCGACAGAAGAAACAGGCACATATAGAGTGATGTAGCTACTTGGCTTCATGTTTTTGAGAAGTCCTATCTGCTATGATATCTTTCTGTCATTGTGACTATTGCATCAACATATTGTACAATGCCAACAAATACAGTGTAGATCAGCATTGTGGTCTGTGTAAAAACTGTGTTAAGGCACTGCAACTATATTATGGTATGACATGTTTGCATTTACAGTTAGTAGTTATTCTTTTAGATGTGCAGTCAGAAGGTGGATGTTGGGCAGCCTCCTTTGTTTATGTGCTTGTGATAGATTTGTTGATTTGGGTTGTTTTGAGTACTGAAATCTGCATCTCCTGGCATATTTTGCAATTTATATTTTCGTGAACATAACTGCCAGTTCTTTGACTTCCATAGACTCCTGCTCTATCACTGTAACTCAGCAGAGGTTTCCTTTTCTGATTTTGGAGGATTAATGATTTTTGAATTTCACATTAGGGATGCTCAGTCTGTAATAAAATAGATCAGTAGCTGCACTTACTTTGAGCCTGTCTTATAACAACCTCTAGCCAAATGGTGTCTTGTCACATTTCCAGAGTGTTGCGGCAGCCTGCAGATTTTTCTTGCAGCCAGTTGTTTATGGTGCATATTTTTTGTTTAATATTAGCTCTCTTTCTACTTAAAAAAAGACAGTAAAGTACTCCTCAGTTCTTATTTTTTTCCTCAAAATCTACTATGTTGAATGTTATCAGGGAAAAATAAACGAGCACTGATGAGCATCAGAATTAAAGAATCTACTTAATTCTTGTGATTCTCGAGGAGTTGGCCTCTATTTAGATAATACATTGAGTCAAAAGCCATTGCATGCTATCAGTAATTGAATTTGACTGAAACCAAAGTGAATAAAAGTAGAATTGTGGTTTAATTGGCACCAATTATGAACGGGTGTTAGTTGTGCTATCAGGGTGCTTACCCTTTGCCCCAGTGACTGTTAACATTAATTAATGTTAACATTGTTCAAAGTTATTGTCTGTCTGTATACCTGCATTGTTATCACTCTTTAATATTTTTTTTATCAGTATGCTGCTGCTGGAGTATGTGAATTTCCCCTTGAGTTTAATAAAGTATCTATCTATCTATCTATCTATCTATCTATCTATCTATCTATCTATCTATCTATCTATCTATCTATCTCATTATAAATGCCTTTCATATCTATCTATCTATCTATCTATCTATCTCATTATAAATGCCTTTCATATCTATCTATCTATCTATCTATCTATCATTATAAATGCCTTTCATATCTATCTATCTATCCATCCATCCATCCTGTCAAAATTGGTGCCGTCCTTAAGATAAGACGTAAAGCTGATGTCCTGTCTGACTGATCATTAAAGATCCCTGGGCATCTTTCAAAAGAAGTAGGGTGTTTCCCCATGTCCTGTCTAAATTGTCTGCCTTTGGCTGGTTATTCTGGACCTCTAATCATACCTTGTCCCATTTTGGTTAACTGTTTCTCTCATCCTTTTACCACCTAACAGCTAATGTGTGGTAAGTGTACTGGCACAAGAATCATTCAGGTGGAAGCCGCACATTGGCAGTGGTTGAAGTGGCACACCTATTTATGTAAAGTGCATTGAGTAGCAAGAAAAGCGCCATATTAATGTACATTTTTATTATGAAAGCCTGCACTGCATTCTGGTCTGGCACCACATCCACCTCAATAAAAGGATAAGTGTCTGTTCGTCTGGTTGCTATGTTTCTTGTCATTCCAACAGATGGCACATCACAAATCTTTTTAATAATAAGCTCTGCATTGTGTTTATCATTTCAATAGATGCCGTGTCACAAACATTAGCAATACTTTTATGAATTCTATACTAAATGGCATATACTAGAGACATATGCTTTGCATGGCACACTGTAAATGTTAACACTGAGGTCTATGTTGATTACTTAGAACAAATCTTTTTAATAATAAGCTCTGCATTGTGTTTATCATTTCAATAGATGCCGTGTCACAAACATTAGCAATGCTTTTATGAATCCTATACTAAATGGCATATACTAGAGACATATGCTTTACATGGCACACTGTAAATGTTAACACTGAGGTCTATGTTGATTACTTAGATTTCAGGTGGTCCTGGACCCGTAGCCCAACTATTAGTAGTTAAGTACGTTTTTTTTTTTGTTGTTATTGAATCACATTGGCGGGTGTGTATATAGGTGATATTTTTTATTTTTATTTTAAATACCTATAAAGTTAAGTAACATCAATTACTCATTACGTTTCCTGGGCACATGATCGCTTCTGTACTGTTACTTTGTTAGTGCACTAGTTGTAATCTTAGCCAGGACTGAAAACTTCCATAAATGTGTAGTCTAAATGCAGATTATTACAGTTTAGCATTATTGAACTGTTTTGTTGTGCAGGAGTCCTATCCAGGGGTGTTTTCTGCTTTCCATATAATGCTGCAAGGAGACCCACCGTTCTAATAAAAAAAGGTACTGCACAAAATGTATTTGTTTTTATTGATGTGCAGCATATAACACTTTTTTTTTTTTTTGTAAATGTTTTGGTACATTTAATTCAGTTTGTCCGTGTTTCTGGATTTCATTAATAGGCTGTACAGACATTTTCTCTTAATCTATTTGAGCAGTGGTACTCAATGTTGTGGATTGATGACCACTTTTCTATTGTCAAATCTAACAGAGGACCAACTTGAGTCTGACAATCACCTGTTAGCATAATTCTGTATTTTTTCATAATTTATTTTAAGAAAGTTCTGCATTTGTAATTTAGCATCCCAGCTTATCAGCCAGTCTCGGATTTACGCCCAGAATATTGTCAGCTTGCCGGCCACTTGAATCACACACAAGGATCCCTGGTGGTCTATGAGAACCACTGTATTAGAGCCCCTCCCTTGCCACTAGGACCATTGACCTCTGTTTCCCTGAGCTTCAGGAGTCTTGGTAATGAGACACACATTGTATGTACTGCTATTTTGACCTTCTAGTTAAGTTAGCGATACTTTCCTAAGGCAGTAATTCGTCACTGCCCAAAAAATACAGTTTTCAGCAACTTGTATACAGTGGTATTTGGAAGGCAGGTTGGCTAGATTTGGGTGGTGTTGAGCAGTGATGGCAGGAGCATTGAGTAGCACCTATTAAAATCTTAAGATTGTTTCACCATTGGGAATCTGCTTCATTGTGATGTGATAATACATCGTGTTAAACAGTGTTACTTAAATGCAGTGAGGAAAAAGTTGTAATTGTTTTCACAAGTTTAAAAAAAATGTAGCTGTCCTATAGATTAATTAAAACAAGTAATATTCCCAACCTTATCTGTTTTTAACCCATTATTCCTCCATGTGACTGGGTCTTAAAATTAGATCTGGTTAGTCGCATGATATTACAGGTGATGAAAGGCAGGAGGCAGACCTGTTAGGAATGGCAGTCCTAAAAATGCTGTGTTAGCACTTCATCCTACTAGTGTGCTGTACCTTATAAGTCGTGTGTTTAACATTTGGCATTCAGTTAGGATTGCTTTGTTTTCCAGGCTGTTGCTCATAGTACCTAGGGTGTTGTACCGTGTTAGCCATTATGGATGCAATGAGATGTCAAGCAAATTGACACCTTTTATTGGCTAACTAAAAATATTTCAATATGAAAGCTTCATCACCTATCGTTATCTTTTTAGTTAGCCAATAAAAGGTGTCATTTTACTTGATATCTCATTGCAGACTGTCGTTTTAAATCCCGATTTTTCTGAAGGTTGAGTTTGATAAGGTGTTTATGCCTAGCTTTAGATATGCCCTTTCTTTTACACCACACGAACCCATTGTACTGACTTTTCTTTGGCATTGGAAAGTTGCCTGCCCATCCTTGGCATCATAACTCTTGTTATATTCCCACTAAACCCCAATTACCGGAACAGAAATGGCTCTCACATTTTGCTTTAAATGATGCAAGCTGCAGTGAACAAACTATCTCTAGAACTTGAAATATTAAAAACAAGCCATTTACAGCATAATTGCCGAATTTACTTTCTCAGACTTGGGTGTTATTGAAGTTAGACATACTATATAGCAGTGTTTCCCAAACTCGGTCCTGGAGACACATTGTGCCTGCAGGTTTTTGTTCCAGCCAGATTCCTAATCAGTGAGAACACCTGATAACACTGATCTCATTGAATTAGCTGGTATTATTTTTCTTGTATTCTACATTCAGAAAAGCACAGCAGCATGATTTTTACATTTATAAGACATTTAGAAATATTTCTGCTTTTGCTATTGATTTAAGTGCTTAACTCTCTTTTGTTGATTTCATTATATTTTGCCCTTTCCCTGTGCAGTTTTTCCCCTTCATATCTTCTTAATAACAAATAAAAATAAGCAGAGCAGACACCTGGGCAAACAATACTGAATAATCAAAGGCTGCAATTACTTTAGCATTAGATCCACTAATTAGTAAGTAATGGATTAATTAAACAATTAGAACACCTAGAAAAGTTGAATGAAAATCAAGATGAAAATATTGTTAAAAAGAAAAAAATACATTATTCCCATATAACTGCTTGGTGCATTTATCCTCTTTAATAAAATCCCTGTGTGCATCCAGGTGTCCGTGTGTGTGTGTCTTCTGGTGAAGTGCGTATGCGCAGGGCACGGTGCGATGCGCGACATTACTGTCCGAGAAAGTTAGAGGCGTTTTACGGAAATACAAACCAGTATTACTGCGAGAGGAAATTAAAGGTACACAATACAGTGACGCATATTACAGCCACATACAAGCCAGTATTACTGTCCGAGGAGATTAAAGGTATATTACCGACGCGCACGCCTGTATTACCACCAGAGAAAATTAAAGGTATATTACGGACGTACAAGCCAGCGGACATACAAGATAGTATTACTGTCACAGAAAATTAAAGACACACAATACATGGCGGCAGCCCACGAAGAACGGTCAGCTCGGCAAGTAAACATCAACAAAAGAAAGGCTGAAAGAAAGAAAAATACGACCAACAAACAGAATGAGGTCAAAGTCCCTTGCCATTTAATATAGACTGTTCCTACTAATGTTTATGCACTACTGTTCTAGCGCCCGTTATTGTAACGGACTAAATGACTAGTTTATATATAATTACCAAACTTTAGTTTTCTAATTCCTATATTGTTCCCAAAACACAGAACTTGGGAAATAACACATCACTTAATTAGTCTAGGAGTCCAATTAAAAATAGAAGCTGGTTGAAACAAAAACCTGCAGCCACAATGGGTCCCCAGGACCGAGGTTGGGAAACACTGCTATAATAGAGTATCTTGGATACGGAATTGTGCTTTTGAACTCATCACAACAATTCAGTAGTTGAGCATTAATTCAAATGTTGGTAATGAGGCATCTTACTAATGGTTTTTTTGTGTGTTGCATTTTTTGCCCCTTTTTCAATTTTGAAAGCTAGTTTGTATGTATATCAATATTAATCAGTATACTTGATACTTTAACAGCATTGCAGGAGGCCATTGTCATATAACTCTAATGTAGGCAATCCAGAAAGCTTCAGTGTTGCATACAAGACTCCTTTTAGTTGATGTCCATCTCTGCTTCTTAGCTTGTTTTTTTTTTTTCTCATTTCTGCACTCTGGTCCAAAAATTCACATCCCTAAAATGCTGTTGTCAGATTGTTGATCTTTAGCCTGGGAAATTTCGTGAAGCCCCTTTCTCATCTCCTCTCTTCTCCTCAACCCATTGAGAAGCAACAGACAAGAGTTTGGCACTGATTGTCCTTTCACTTGATTACTTTATAATTGGAATGTAACTTAGTAGCAGAAGGGTTGCATTGTAAATTACTCAGCTACTTGGTCAGCTGCTGTACTGCTTGCTCTCTTGTAAAAGGTTGTGTGATTGTGTTAACTTGAGAAAGGAGCTGTATGAAGTCTTGGAGTTACGTGGGTTTTTTTTTCTCCTAACAGTAGCTGTAGTGTTGAATGCCTTCGAGGAACAGTGCTGAAGGCTCAACCTTTTCATTGTGTGACTCTGAGCAAGTTACTTCACCTACCAGTGCACAGATAGTTGTGCTGTAATTTATTAATCCATTTGATTATTAATTTTAGCATCAATAAAAATGAAAGACGCCAAATAAAGCCGCATCTCTGGTAAGAGTGGTGTTGTACAAGTGGGCGGAGTGGTGGCTCTTAGGCTAAGGATCTGCGCTGGTATCCCGAAGGTTGCCGGTTCGAATCCCCGTCACTGCCAAAAGAGATCCTACTCTGCTGGGCCCTTGAGCAAGGCCCTTAACATGTAATTGCTCCAGGGGGAGCTGTACAATGGCTGACCCTGCACTCTGACCCCAAGGGGTATGCGAAAAAACTAACAAACACTGTTGTAAGTCGCTCTGGATAAGAGCGTCTGCTAAATGATGTAAATGTAAATGTTCCATTGTATCCTCCCTCTGTGTCCCTGAGCAAGTTGCTAAACTGTGCTGCAGTTATAAAAATGGTAGTAAACAACTATAA
This sequence comes from Erpetoichthys calabaricus, assembly GCF_900747795.2. Lineage (NCBI taxonomy): Eukaryota > Metazoa > Chordata > Cladistia > Polypteriformes > Polypteridae > Erpetoichthys > Erpetoichthys calabaricus. Next base: position 302,798,801 of record NC_041396.2, read on the forward strand.
AGTATCCTGACCTTTTTAAGTCCATCAGTCACTCATTTTCTAACCAGCTTAGGCCTGAACAGAGTTGCAGTGGTCTGCTGGAGCCTATCCCAGCTATCATTTGGCACAAGGCAGAAACAAACCCTGGACAGAGCGTCCGTCCATTGCAGGGCACCTGTTAAGTCACATTAAGCTGTCAGTCAAACGTGAAATGATGTAACTAATATTTATGTATTTTTCAAAAAGCACAATGTCACATGGAGAAGTATCACTTAGTGGTTTTAAGAGAATTCAGTAAATGGAGGTGAGCAGTGAATGGTTTTTATGGGTCCTGGCCCTCTGTTGCCTGAGAGCCCCCAGCTGTTGGCGAAGACAGTTGCTCTGTATTACATATTTGGTGGCACAGTGGATTCAGTTTCTTTATTTCTACATCTTAATGCCAGGCAGGTAAACTGTTGTGGTTTATTAATAGTATTGTCCTATGCAGGGCCCCACCTTATCCACTAAGGGGAAACATTTCTCCGTCAACCTAAGGATATTTACTAGCAAGAGGAGTGCAAATTAGCCTGACCCTCAACTGCTTAGTTAAATTGTAATATTTGGGTGCTTCAGAAAAAGGCTGGGAAATTTGATTTGAATATATGACTGCCTGTTCCTGATTATGCGAGTTTAATATTGACATGAAAACATTATTTTTTGGATGAGCTTTATTGTTGCCTTTTATCATTATTTTTTATTTTGATATACTTTGTTAATCCCAGAGGGGGAATGGTCTTTTTGCATGATCTTTTGGGGTCAGAGTGCTGGGCCAGCACCCCTGGAGCAGTTTTCAGGTGAGGGGCTTAGCTTTGCTCAAGGACTTTACCTCAAACTGTGCATAAAGTCGCAGTATAGTCTCTAGCCGGTTTGATTCGGACTTGCTCACCAACCCCGGGTTTGCTATTTCCTGCTAAGGTTTTTAGTTGTACTATGTCTGCACTGATTTGCAGTGTTCAGAATTGCACCAACTTTTCCAGATTCTGTTTCAGTGGTGTGTTGTAGATCAAGATTTCTTAACTTGTATTTATTTTGGAGACTTTTCATGAATTGAGGGATGACTGTTTTATCAAGATAAACTGGTACAGCTTGCTTTGGTCCGCATTGTCCATCATGTATTTATTTGTGTCGTGACTCATTTCAGAACTTTGCTCTTGTTTTCTCTAAATTGTTCTGTTCAGTATTTTAAGAGGGTTCACACATTTGAGCTAATTGGCCAAGGCCTACAGGACTGTGTATCTGGCTGACTGTGTCTCTCTTTCTCTCTTAAACTTTACTGTGGACCCCCCACCCCAGGGGTTTATTTTCTCTACTTGTGCTCCTGAGATTTTTTTTTCTTCTTCTCAGTTGTCAAGTGGCCATAGTACAGTAATTAAGGGACACCGGTCATTGGTTACCATTTATGTTAATCGGTTTAAAAGTTCTTTTCCTCCTTGTATGTTTAAATCTTTCTAAATAATGGACTTTTTACACAATGTGTAAAATTTTGTACATGCATTTTACCTGATTTATTGTCGCAGCGCTCTGTTTGGTTTGCATTCAGTGTAGAGTACTATACAAAAAAAAAAACTGAGTTGCATATACCAGACTTTGTTGAAATCTCAAAACCTCCGTCTACGGTATTGTTAGGCTTGGCTACGCCTGTTACCTCAAGTATATTAATGCTTTGGGGGTTTAGGATTTGAACAGTGTGAGCTTTCTTTGTTTTTGAGATTGTTTACTTGATCACAATAAAGGATGTCGGTGGTACGCAGAACCAATAAGCTGAAGTTGTTTTCTAAACTTAATTGTTTGTAATGCTGCTGACTTGACCAACAAATGTGAAACCTCTCTCATTCATCTGCCATTTAATTTATTTGCTGCTTAGTGGGTCATACATTCTAAATACGGAATGCATTACCACCTTGTTGATTAGAGTTTGACGTCTGCCTGTTAATCCACAGTGCTGCCAGCATTTTGACTTAATCGTAGCTACTATAGTGACTTTGTCTTGTGTGATTAGCCCTGTGCTTGTAATTGTTATGCGAAAACCTCCGCTTAGATGAGAGTCTGCCGATTACTATGTATGCAACTCCACCAAGGCAGACTGAACCCCGGTTACGTTTTTTTTTTGGTGCCATTTTGGAGATCTGACCACTTGGGTGATTTTTTCTTTTTTCACAGGCAGATGACCCAAAGCAACTTCAGATTATGTTTTCCCACTTTGCAGCACTATTATCAATTGCACAGTTCTAGAAACTAGCTTTGATGGATGCTGATTGCACAAGTGACCATTGCTTAAGCGTGTTTTGAGGTTGTCCACATTTGAAAGGCACGCTCTAAAAATGAGGATCTGCAGTGTCTGAAGCATCTCAACATGTTTATTGCAACTCTCAAGCATCACTGCCTTTGCTTTGGCTGATCTCCTTACAACATCATCTTGGATCAAATGAACTAGAGCTTAGTGGTAGTGCAGTTACTGTGTGTGGTTTGAGCGTGCAATGCAACAGGCTGTGATCCCACTGCATGACAGTAAGGAAATTGTCTTTAAACCGACTGTTCAAATAAACTCATTGTTAGAATGTACTGTACACTGTAGTATTGATATTTGATATAGTTCTTAATCAATGTACACAGTGACAGTACATTCTGTAATTCATTTTGAAAGTCTCTTTATATTTTGATTTGTATAGTCAATTTGTTGTCATTTAGCTGTATCATAATGCTTTATGGCAGTGTTTCTCAACCACTGGGTCTTGTTGTGGGTTGCCATCATTCATTAATTTGTGAGTGGGACACAGTGTGTTTCCCTGTTTCTAGGTGAGCTTGTTTCACCAAAGGGTGGTTTGCACTTGAATGAATTGAAAATGGCAAAACTGAGGCGGGGGACCATAAATGTTGAGAAACACTACTTTATGGAATGTTCAGTGAAAGGCTGGATGACCAGCTAGTCAAGGGCAAATTGAATCTGATTAGTTTGTCATTTTATTTTTCTTCTTTCCCAAGCTGTAAGGTGTACAAATATGGGCTAAATTGTAATCTATCTTAGCTTCAGCCCTGTCTGTGTATGCTGTTTCTCCGGAAATACATACATTAGAGAGATTTCTTTAATGTGTTCAACATTTATTTCAGGCACCTCCTTCAATTGTGTATGTTAACATTTACTTTACAATGTGTATGCAGGTCTTTCCTATTTGTCTAAAACCCTTTGTCCTCCAGTTTCCTTAACCACTCTTTTGCAGCTCTCAGCTGACAATTAACACTGCAATTGTATACATGCACCGATTTTACATGATCCAGTCCTTCACGAGATTCCACAGGAATGTAAGTTGACTTCCTTAAAACGTTTCATTTTCTGACTGCCTGAAATAACGCAAGCTGTGGTGTTCTTGAGTTTTGTTTGCATTATATGCTGTCTAAATCCCACTCTGTTTTTGTCCATTTTATTACTCTGGAGTAAGAACCGTTTCATCGAGGACAGGCCATTTAGCCCAACGTAGCTTATCAGTCTCTCTCTTTGCCTAACATTTGCAAAATATCAAGATCTGAAGGTTGCCTAATTGCTGAACTCCTGCACCACCTGGTAACTTGTTGTCCTTTCATATCACCTTGATCTGGTTGAAACGGTTGGAGTCTAGCTGTAGTTCTCACTTTGTTCATGTCCTGCGACATACTCTGTGTGCAAAAATAGTTTTGCATTAATTTTGCCACGTACTGTTCCAAGAGTAACTTTAATAGCTGCCTTTTGGTTTTGGATAAATCTCAAATCACTTTCTCAACTGTTCCACATTTTCTTGTCAGGTTATTGTGCCTGCAACTCTCTTCTTGGCTGCCAAAGTGGAAGAGCAGCCACGAAAATTGGAATATGTCATTAAGGTGATGCATGCCCTTCTGAACCCTCAGGATCCCTCACCAGATGTCAGAAGTGAGGTGAGTACTTCTTCAGTTGTTTCTGGATCACCATCAAAAGGCTGAGAAAATGTCGTACTTTGTGCATCTCTGCCTTTGAGGTTTATAAAATAACATTTGCATGTACTTGAAATATTCACTAAATAAAGAGTCTAGGCATGTTTTGTAAAGATGTACATCTTTGTCTTATTGTTGATGTCACTGAAGTTGTCTGTTTTCAACAGGGTGTGAAATTCGAGGACTTGTGGGTGTTTGTTTTTTTATTTTTTTGGTTATTTTTAATTGTAATACTAAATTGTTTCCTGATCCCTCTCATCAGATCTAAAGTCCTCCCATGCATTTAGTGAGTTGTTTTTCTTAAACAAAATGAAATGACAATGGTCATCATGTAATGAGCCCCAGCAGTGTGCTGTGACTTTTTTTCTTTTTTTGTGGGGATTTTTGCATTGCAAACCTGCATATGAGAGCGTGTGAGAGAATTTCATGCCCTGTTACAGAATGTGCAGGCTGTGTTGTTTGACAGAAAAAAGGTGCATCCCAATTAGTAACCTGCCTGTCCTCTCAACCTCAGGCTTACCTGCAACAAGCCCAAGACCTGGTCATTCTTGAGAGCATAATACTACAGACCCTGGGTAAGTTGTCAGCACGGGCGGCTCTGTGGCAGCAAACCCGGGCTGCAAGTGAGGGCTCTGCTTGCAGGACGGAGGCTAATAATCCAAACTCTTCTCCACAGCAGAGAGAGAAAAAAGAGAGATGGGAGGATGGAGAAGAGATCTTTGGGACCCAACCATACTGTCATCTCTTCATTTTTCATTTCATTCTAAACACACCTGTTTGCCGTTTTTATTTTAGGTTGTGTCTGTTGTTAGCTTATTTAAATGACTCTGTGTCCGCTAAAAGAATTCTAAATTAAAGTCCCAGTGAAGAGGTTTATGTGATGTTTGAGAGAAACTTCTAATATTAAAAAAAATAGGCCATTGGTGACTTCTTGTTTACTGAGACGGGAGGACCTGCTTTGCCATGGATTGACACGCAAGGTGCTGCTTGAAAATACTGGTGGTAGCCATATTTGACAGTCTTATCTCCTAGTAAATGAGAGCCTCTTCTTGATAACCTATCAATCCTTCTCCTCAGGGCAGTTTGCAGCTGTTAGCTATCATGTGAATCCAAATTTTAATGAAATGGCCAATTCCTGCCTTTAACTGAGCTTGTTTAATTTGATGCCATGTTTTTGTTCTTGTTTTGTAGAATCAGAAATGCACTGCAGTGTGTGACCTTAAGAAGTTTTGTCTTTGATTTCAGTGTACAAGTCTGACTTCAGTTCCCCTTTCATTTAGGTTTCTTCATTTATTCCTTCCTGACCCACACCACCTATTATGTGTTTTATTAATTAAATGCTAATTTTGTGTCATTTTCATGTGTGTGTGATCAAAGTACATCATTTTTTATTTCTGATTTAACAGTTTAAGAGATAATTGAATGTGCTCAGTTAAATTCAGACATCTAAGGTTTCTCAAAGATCTATGATTTCAGTGCCAACATTGATGTACACTGTTGTAGAGAATTGTAGTGTTTAAAAAGTCCGCATTTATTTTTATTTATTTTAAATAAAGAAAATTGAGTAACGATAATTGAAAGTGATTTCTTTAGGAGGCATGCAGAAAATTCATAGAAAATAATGACTAATGGTGGAAGGCCAGGCCTCCTTTGGGAAAGGCAACCCTTCAGGTTGCTTCTCCTTTGGACGGTGACTTGCTTTCACATTATGTAGCAATTTTATCTATGTACATCTTAACGTCTCCCAAGCTAGTGACCTTGATAACTTAAAGCTAACCTTCAAATGTTGGATAACCGATCCTTAATTTGAAAAAAGAATGAATTCACACACATTTAGCTTGAAAAGTGCAAACAAAAATGTTGTTCTCCTTGCAGCCCCCACACAAAATTTAGAAAAATTAGAATTCAATCGGTGTAATTAATTGAAGCATTTTATAATACAATTTTTAGATGGAGAAAGCGTGGCATAAATTAGTAGAAACAATGTTAGCAGAGTTAAGATTTTGGTTTCTAGAGAAAGTGGACTATCTTTTAAGGATACACTAGGATATGGTGTGACTGTATGCAGAAGTAATGAGGATGTCTCAGTTTTTTGATGGCACATCAAAACTAAATTCTCTAGGTCCTTCCTTTGACGGCTAGATTTCACTCCAACCAATTTTAATTAAGGTTATTTTTTTTTAACCTTCGTTTTTCCAGATCTAAAATTCCATCTGCAGACAGCAAAGTGCTCCATTATTTGTGTTATATTTTATAAAACGTAGTGTGACATTTCTTATTAATACCCAAGAACCTGTCATTGTCTTCAGGGTTTTTTGTAATATTTAAATCACAACATTAGAGTATAGAATTCTTAGTTGCCCACCATGGGTGGCATGGAGGTGCAGTGTTGGCACTGCTGCCTTGCAGGTTCATGTCTTGGATACTCCCTGTTTAGAGTTTGCATATTCTCTCTGGCCAAACACGTGTAGGTTAGGTGCACTGGCAACGCTAAACTGGCCCATGTTGATGTTCACACTATGATGGACTGGCATCCTGCGCTTACTGGGATAGTCTTAGAAGCAGGCTTAGAAGATGGCATGTTATGGTGTTTGTCCACCACTTCTCTAACATTAACCCGTGCTGCACTGCTCTACATGAAACCTCTTGTTTCCACATTGTTTGCTGCAAATTAAGTGGTGCACTTGTCACACATGTTTAGTTTTACTTAAACTCTTGTTTGAACTCGTTCAGTGATAAGTCCAAAGATATTTAAAGACAAAAGAAAAAGCATAGGCTTCCCTGTCCGGTTTGGATGAATGAATTCATGTGCAATATTTCTAGAGGCATTAAAGTGAAATGTGCACTGCTGGGGATTTCTGAGTCACCATAATAAAGGAAGAAACGCAACGCGCATGGTGTTAACAAGAATTTCTTTGAAGATAAAAGCCGATTTGAAAGCAGTTCTAGAGTGGCAAGCCCTGTCCTACACTGCAGTTTTGAAAGTAAGGCCAGGTCTGTCTTAAGTGAATTATATTTATGATAGTTTTGACTTTACTCTCGGTCTGTAGTCAGCAATACTAACTAGGCCAGTCTTTATTATTTAAAGAAATGTGCCTTTTTATAAAGGGTTAATTTATTTCCTAAAATTGGTTATTAAGACCAGTGGTTCTTAAACTCCCCATGTCGCTACTGCCTGTTCCAGCCAACAGGGTAGGAGTTCAGTTAAGCAAGCTGTTATTTCCCAGTTTGTGTTGTGGGGTTAATATAGAAGAATGGTAAAAATGTTTATTTATAGGTAACAGGCATTTGTTTGCAACATGGGAATAATGTAATTTTTTTTTTTTTTTTTTAAACTTGGTTTTTATGGTTTCTGGCATGATTTTCCAGGTGTTCTGGTTAATTAATCCGTTATTTACACAGCACATTAGTTAGTCTTTAAGCATCCAGTGTCATTATGTCCCTGGTGTCTACTCTGCTTGTTTATAATTATCATTATTAGGGAACAGTTAATGTAGCAAACTACAATGCAGAGGGCAAATTAATAGGGAAACATCAAGAGTTAAGCATTTAATGCTATAGCAAAAATACTGTTTGGTATAAAAGTATTTCAAAATGTCTTCTAAATGTACAGTCACACTGCCATGCTTTTCTGAATGTAGAATGAGAAATCAAGCAAAATGACACCTTTTTATTACCTAACTAAAACGATTACAATATGCAAACTTTCGAGGCAACTGCAGCCCCTTGTAATCTTGCAACTTGCCCGAGTTTCCTTGAAAGCTTGCAAGGCTTAAAAGGTGTCATTTTGTTTGACGTCTCATTTCATCCATAATGGCTAACACGACACAACACCTTAGTACTATAAATGTAGAATAAGAGGAGGAAAAGAGGGCCAAGCTAATTAAATGAGATCAGTTAGAAGTCAAATTACTGGTTGGTTGTGAAACGGGGGAGGGACCAAAAACCTGCAGCCACTTGGGGTCCCAGGACTAGTTTAAGAACCAATGATTACTTATTTTTGCTCTGCTTTCACATTTCCTTTTAATGAGACTTCCCTGATGCTGAGCATGCACAGGTGCTAATGGCACAGAGTTTGGTGACAATTCCATGAGAGACATTGGTAGCTCCTTCTGTGTTCTCTCAATGTTAATTTGAAGCTATTCTGACGTAATTAGGCATTAAAAGTAAACCTTTTGCTAGGTTCTCTTGACCTGGAATGACCTACACCTGATTTAGAATCAACACAGACTGTGATGTATTCCTGATTTCACAAATTCATGTTCAAGTTAACCTAGGCCATCTATTTAAACAAGTAGCAGGAATTGGCTTTTGATTTAAGAGTAGTGAATAAATGTATACCTATTATTATCCAGGTGCTGAAAAGGATGTTTTTTATATTTAAATATAATATGTGCTCAGAAATAATCCAGGGTCTTTTTTTTTGTTTTTCTCTGATAATTGAGGTGCTTTAATGTGCCACTTTTTTGGACTGTTAACTCAAATAATACTAACTTCTTTCCTGTTTTTCTTCCCTCCTTATCCCCCTTTTCACCTTCTTGCAGCCTTTGAAATTACTATTGATCACCCACACACTCATGTTGTGAAATGTACGCAGCTTGTCCGAGGTAAGACATGCCTTTCTTTCGGAGTCTTTAAAAATATTTACCATTCAGCCTACAACTTTGAATGCTCTGAAGTCCAATAAACTTGCGACTATACTGGGTATTTAAGCCACTAGAGAGGCAATAGGACTGTTGCATCAATCATTATAATACACCAGTAACGGCGTACTGCACGATAACGTGCAGTGAATACACTTGACTTGAGCTCTTTCTCTGTACGTTTTATCATTCGTTTGCTCAGAGGTTGATGCGCTTGCTACTTCTTGAGCAGCTCTTCATTTCTCCACCCTAGCGGCCTGCGTGCTTCTCTTCTTTCGTCAGCATCTTTTAAACTGATTGTTAGTTTTAATGTTGCAATTATGTTTTCTTTAATTTTTCACTTACTTAAGTCTTCAATCTGCCTCAAGAATGATTAGCGAAGGTGGCAGGGAATGAGAACGGCGCCCATACGCATGCACTGCACGGCCACCCTGCTGCGCGCTGCCGAGAGTTGATTCTACAATAAAAATAAAGAGTAATAAAACTCATCACCCTGAAAGCGGATAGTAGATAGTATAGTATATGTGTACCAAATTTCAAGTCAATAGGTGAAACGGTTTGCGAGCTACAGGTGATTTAAAATCCTGGACAGACAAACGAACAGCCACGGTAGTGTATTGTATAAGAAGATTTTCTACAATACCTTTAACGTATAAGTGAGTATTATGTGGAATTTATGTATATGAAAGTTGCAAGGGTAACACCAGGGCTAAAGTGTGATATTGGGGGTAGATTTTTGTTTCAACTAATCCATTGCTCTTTCTTATAAAAATCACTTAAGTGGATACAGTTTAAAATGTATTACATTTCTTTCTGTCCTGTTTTTGTCTCACAATGACAAGCATGGGTTTGAGATTAATGTACTTCTGTTTGTAATTACTTTTGGAAAAGATGAGAGATCCAAAAGCAGATGCTTTATTGCATCTGCCTCATCAATTGGAGCTGATATTGTCATTTTTTGGAATGCAGATATTGAGTGATTTCATTCCTGGAACTTGGTGGGCAAAAGGCTCGGCAATTGTCCCTGATAACCTCACTCACTCGGTGACTGACTGACCGATACATTCTTAGCTCTTTTGAAGACAATCTAAGGAAGATTGTTTTTCACTTATAGATAAATCTCATTGCCCTAAGGTCTAAATGTCTAACCTCACTGTAAAGGTAACTGATTTATGAAAAAAAAGAAATGGTGGTTTTGCATTTAATAGTTGGAAATGGAAATCTTTGCCATTCTTTGGCAGTAGCGGAATAAAGCACATGGTAGCATTTGAGTGTGATGTGGTACGAGTCCCACTTGTATCCCTGTTTTTGAAATTTCAATCACTGTTGTTTACAAAAGTACAGTATATACAGAAGAATGGTCAACAAACAAAAACAAATGTTATTACTATAAAGTAATCTCTTGTACAATAATACTTTATATCTAACATCTCTCAAAGTTGTCGTCTTTTGGTATCTTTAAATGTATCCTAATGTTAGGATTCCAAGAAGGAAATATAAACTACCATATATACTTAAAATCAGACCCCAACTTAAATGCCTGTTCAAAAATGCAATACTTTTTATATATATATATATATATATATATATATATATATATATATATATATAATCTCTTCTTGGTTCCTCCAGTTTCTCAGACACATGGAATTTTGTTGCAGCAGTGCAGTTTCCAATTTCTTTCGCCACTTCAACGGCTTTTAATTTAAAACCAGCTACACATTTGCTTCTGATCAAACGCTCCATTGTAGATAAGGGATGCTCTTACGATGAGGGTGTGAGATACAAAAAACACAAATCAGTGCAAATGTCGCTTCGAAATAGTTCGGGTATTACCGTGTGGTCACGCAGGCACAATACATAGAGAAGAAAAAGGCAGTATGCTCCGTGGTTACTCTCTCAGGTGGGTGTTAGCATATCATAATTTCTTGCACCAATAGCACGTGTTTTCCGCATTTGACTTATACGACTGACATTATAAGATACCAGAAATTATACGATGATATCAAGTCCTGACTTATCCGCGGGAGAACTTATCAGCGAGCATATATACGGTAATCACTGCAGTTCATAAGTATATCATTAGTATTCCAGAAATGTTCTCTCTTCCTGTACGTGCTGTTAACATAAGTTTCCCGTTCTGTGAAAAACTGAAATGATTTACAGAATGCAAGCTTTAATTACTACTTGCTCTGAATAAGAGTGCTTCTACCAGCAAGAGTTAAAAGGAAGGTCTACAAGACTGTAGTGAGACCAGCTATGTTTTATGGGTTGGAGACGGTGCCACTAACAAAAAGATAGGAGACTGAGCTGGATGTGGCAGAGGTAAAGATGTTAAGATTTGCATTGGGTGTGATGAGGCTGGATATGATTAGGAATGAGTTCATTAGAGGGTCAGCTGAGGTTGGACGGTTGGGAGACAAAGTCAGAGAGGTGAGATTGCATTGATTTGGACAAGTACAGATGAGAGGTGCTGGGTATATTGGGAGAAAGGTGCTAAGGATGGAGCTGCCAGGCAAGAGGAAGGCCTAAGAGGAGGTGAGTGAGGAAATGCAGGTGGTGGGTGTAAGAGTAAGATGCAGAGGACAGGATGATATAGAAAAAGATGATCTGCTGTGGCGACCCCCAACAGTGGTAGCCAAAAGAAGATGATAGTTTGTCCTGTGCATCACGGTCAATCACAGTGGAAGACTTGGTGTAGTTTGTGCTGAAAGAGTTTGGTGTATCCTACTGTTGTTTACATGTTATAGGACGTTGATAACTGTGGTCATAATAAACTCTCCTTGCTGTTTTAAATTTAAAGATGCCTTATTGTTTAAAAAAAAAAAATAGACTGTGACCACTTTTGAAAGAATGTTTTTGGCAGGGTAGATGCTAGTCATTCGATTCGGGGAGCAGCGTACATGGGTAGAGAAGTGTTTTAAGCATTGTTTTAAGGAGCCCTTTTTTATATTAAAAAACAAACCTGGCCTTCAAAAAGTATTCAGACCCCTTCACGTTTACACATCTTTTTATTAGAACAGTGGAACAATCTGAACGAAAACAGTCCATTCAGCCCAGAAGAGCTTGCCAGTCCTATCCACTTATGTTGCAGCATTTTGCCAAAATCATTTTTTTCCCTGCATTAAGTAACCCTGAATACCCCAGAATGAGAAAGTGAAAACAGGATTTTAGAAAATGTTTGCAAGTTTAAAACAAAAAGACTGATCTATCATGGTAACTGTATTCAGACCCTTTACTCAGCAGTTAGGGAGAGGCACCTTTGGCAGTCCTGTAACACACCAAGTCGCTCTTCTCTGGACTTTCTCTAGTGCTGCTATGTATGTCTCTTTTTTTTTTTTTTTTTTTTTTTTTTTTTTTGTAGCCTGGTGACCAAACTTGCATGCAGTACTCCAGGTTTAATTAAAACTAACATTGGAGTAATGTTGGAGTTCTGCAATTTTTGACAACGTTGTGACAGTATTGCTTAGAAGTATTTTTTTATGGCTAAATTTTCTTAGCACTGGATAGGGCTAGAACTCCTCAAACAATGCACCACCCATCTCAAGCCACATGGTACTTGACTGTACAGTTAATTTAGCATTAGATTTTTTTAGTTGAACATCAGTAGTCTGTCAGGATTAAGATAAGTAGTATTTGCCTTTTAAGTGAATTTTTTTTTTCTCATTTGCACTTATTACGTTTTTATTTAGTCATTTACTGTTTGCATTTAATGGTTCATTCTCATTGTATTTTTTGTGCTTAGTTCAGCCAGCTTGCAATACAAAGACAAAGATGAGGCTTTTTTTATTTGCTGGAGTATTTCATAGTCTGCTGTTTTGACAATTGTTATAGATGTTTGTTGTTTGTCTACTGTCAAAAATCCCTAGATAGTTGTTTTCATAGCAAGCTTGTTTTTGTAACTTCTTGTGATATCTCATACAGTATACTATACAATTCACACCCTGGCCTTTCTCTTGCAGCAAGCAAGGACCTTGCACAGACATCATATTTTATGGCCACAAACAGGTAAGCCATTGGATTATGCTATTGCTAACTGAAGCCTGAATTTGTATTATTGGAAAAGCATTTCAGACCATAAACTAGTGTATATCTGACACAGAACAGAGTTGGCTTGTGGCTACCGTAGTGCTGGTGTGTAGTTTGTTTGTGTATGAAGGAAGGCAAGGTTAACGGGCAAGGTACGTTTTGCTCCAACGTGTCCGGTTTTGTCTCCCTTTCACAGCCTCCACTTGACCACGTTCTGTCTCCAGTATAGGCCTCCTGTAGTGGCCTGTGTGTGCATTCACCTGGCATGCAAGTGGTCAAACTGGGAGATCCCAGTTTCCACTGATGCGAAGCACTGGTGGGAATATGTTGATCCCACTGTCACCCTTGAGCTTTTAGATGGTAAGTTGTGTTTGTCATTTTCTATATTTAAAAGCCAAGCAGAAGAAATTTCACTCTGTAACAGACAGAGAGTTTAGTTGTGTAGTTGTTGATTTGTCCCTTCTTTAGTCACTGTAACTTGCCTATACTCTCACAGATTGTAATGCAGCTCATCACAGGGTGAACTCAGTGACCCACACGCTCTATAGGGCCAATTTAGCATCGCCAGTCCACCTAACCTGCATTTGTGTGGGGCGTTGCTGGGCCCATTCATGCATACATTTACACAGACTAATTTGGAGTAGCCAGTTAATCTAATCTAATTTGCACATTTTTGGAATGTGGGGGAAAGCCAAATTACATATTGCATAGACCAAAAACACACAGATGCAGAGAGCATGTGCAAACTCTATCCTCACAGCACATGGTCTCACCACTAGTTGCTTTGTCAGTATGTTACCCATGGTAGTAATTCTTTAAAAATAAGAGATCTGTATTTTGAGTGAAAGTTTTTGCTGCACATCAGTTGTATTTGTAGAATTGTAAAACATAGCTGCAATGTACTATCTAGTTTTGATTTGGTGTACTCTGGTAATCCCCGAGGGGAATTTTTTTTCGCATGACCTTTGGGGGTCAGAGTGCAGGGTCAGCCATTGTATAGCACCCCTGGTGCAATTATCAGGTTAAGGGCTTTGCTCAAGGGCCCAAACGAATAGGATCCCATTCTGGTAGTAAATGGGATTTGTACTAGCAACCGTCCAAAAGATGAGTGGTGTCTTAATCGTTTCAATCCAAGGCAATCTACGCTCCCTGTTCCGGGTCTAATTAATTGTCATGTGCACCCATTACAGTGAAATTCTTACTTGCATGTCTCCCACAGGGTAGTGACAGTAGTACAGTACCACACTGTATAATAAAAGGAGTACTGTTTCCATGAATGGGTGTACGTGGCCTGCAGCAGTCTTTAGGTAGGTGGTACATGTCAAGGTTACATCTATATGAATGCAAGGACTCAAGGTTTCCCAGCAGGACATTGTCTAGAGCATCACACTGTCTCCGTTGGCTTGCCTTCTTCCCATTGTGGATCCTGCTGCCATCACTTCCCCAAGTAAATGATGCACCTACACTTGGCCGTTCACGTGGTCTGAAAGAAAACTTGTTTCGTCAGACCAGGCCACCTTCTTCCATTGCACCATGGTCCAGTTCTGACGCTTGTGCTCATTGTAGATGCTTTTGGCAATGAACCAGGGGTCAGCATTGGCACTGTGACTGGTCTATAGCTACACTGTTCCATACACTACAAACTGTGATGCACTGTATGTTCTGACACCTTTGTCTCGTGGCCAGCATTAAGTTGTACAGTAGCTCTTCTGTGGGATTGGAGCAAACGGGCTAGCTTTTGCCTCACATGCACATCAATGAGCCTTGGGTGCCTATGATGTCATTTGTCCTTCCTTGGACCTCTTTTTTTTTTTTTTTTTTAAGCAGGTACTAATTACTGCATACCAGGAACATCCCACCAGACCTGCCATTTTGAAGATGCTCTGATCTAGTCACCACAATTTGGCCTTTGTCACAGTTATTCAGATACTTACACGTTTTTTTTTCCCTGCTTTCATCCCATCACCCTCAAGAGCTAACTGTGTTCTTGCTGCCTTGTATATCTCACACTCTACATTAAGGGATCATCGACTACATTTGTCCAGGGGGCCAGAAATTTGGCACAGTGGGGGCCAGAACCTTCAACTAAAATTAAAATGGGCTTGATTAGATATTATTGTTTAAAATGTTCACTTTCTTACAAAACTAAAGTTATTTTAATGTGACTAGTTTAGATCTGTGTGATAACTGCAGTTAGGCAATCAAGATACTTTAGTATTTTTAATATTCTGGTATGATATATGTAAATGAACCTTCATGAAGTACTTGCAGTATTTTTTTGTCCCCACAAAAGAGTGCTTTCGGTTCAAAAATGGGTCAAAACATGTGAGTTTGTGCTTTATTTTTCAGAAGAGAGCACCATCTAGTAGGGACAAAAAAAAAATGAAGCAAATGCTTCATGAAGTTTCATTTGCCCATCACTAGGGGAGCTGTCGTGCTATCTGTCAATGGCAGTTATCCTAATCATATACCTGTTTGTCAGGGACCATTCATTCGCTCTTTAAAACAAGCATCATGCTTAATTAGAGAAAACCCACAGAGGCTCAAGAGTTGCACTTGTTGCCCTTTCTTCTTCAGCTAAGGTTCTGTTAATAATTTTGCAGGCATTTAAATATCCAGTTTTCAAGATTAGTTTTTTTAAATCCTATCATCAATACTCCAGCCAACCACCAGGAGGCAATCTACATATTTTTGGCTTCACATTCTGATAACTGTCCTGTTTATCATCAGTCGCAAGGGAAAGTGTCACCGTCAAAGAGACTAAAGCAGAAAATTGACGCGGAAAACCACAGCTTTAATGAAGAAAGGATTGAAAAGTATGCATTTAACAAGCCAACTTTCAGTAATGCCAGACTTGTATGCCTCATTTGCAATGAAACAATAGCAGTTTTAAAGGAATACAATATTAAACATCACCATTATACAAGGCATGCAACTTTCCAAGTGTTGTACCTTGAGCAATCAGCGGCCTGTCACAGAAAAATTGTGACCTTGAAAGCTGGATATTCCCAACACCAGCAGAATTAACCAGTCTTGAACTGAACAAGAGAGGGCAACACGTGCATCTCTTTATAGCTATCTGGCTTATCTCCAAACATAACAAACCATTTACCGATGCTGAAGTTTTTTAGAAGCTGGGGTGGGATGCACCTATTTTTGGTATGTAAACCTAATGAAATTATATTAATGGGCTATATCTCAATTGTTTTGGAATGGCTCCAATATTCTAAATAGCATACCACATTTTCCTCTCTCTACATTTTCTTTATTACGTAATTAATATTTTGCGGGCTGGAAGTAACCTGCAGGTCGCCAGTTGATGATCCATGCTGTACATCTTCTTTGGTGATGGGGAACCTATAGTGGATATTACCAGTCCTTGTCCAGTTTATAGTCGATTTCTCGGTGTGAGAAAATAAAGTCTTAGTTTAATGTTAGTCTATTTAAAACAATTTAATAAATTGTACAAAAGTATAGTATAAACATACTCAGTGTTAGTGTACTATTGTCCACGACACCAACTTCCTGAAATCCTATCTTGTGAAGCCTGAAAACAAAGAGGATTGATTTAAGAACATTTATGTTAGGTAGAATGCTCAGTGGGTACTGGGTTGTCTTTTGGCCTTGAAACCCCCTGCAGATTTTTTTTTTTTCTCCAGCCCAACTGGAGTTTTTTTGTTTTTTCGGTCTTCCCAGCCATCTGACCTTACCTTTTTGTTTTTTGTTATTTATTCTTTAATATTATTGCCTAATCTTAATTGTTTTTTCATGTCTTGTAATCCTCTTTGAGCTACACTGTTTGTATAAATACGTGCTATATAAATAAATAAATGTTGTATCTGTATGATAAATGGAAGAATCCATAGTGAGCAATTTCTCATTATCTGGTAATCATTAAGGTTGGACTTGATTGAATCATAAGTGAGTAAAAATCACAAAATTTGTGAAGCCAGACGTTCATCGCCTGCGCATGGTATTTAAACATATACCTGCAAAGTGAAAACACTGGCCACTGAAGCAATTCACTTGTGCCCTTTGTATATATCCCCTCAAGGATTTGTTTGATTTCTGAGACAGAAAAATCTGTCTGTGAAACTTGTACATTTGTGTGTATGTATGTGCATAACTTTAGAGAAGCTGATCCACATAGGGGAGTGTGCTTTCTGTAACCTAGTTAACAGGAATAGAGCAGAACTCAGCCCGCAATGAAGGCCAGTCTATCGCAAAGGTACATTTAGTCTCTCACAAAAGGCTCATTTATAGTTACCAGAGCACCATACCAGCCTGTCTTCTGGCTGAATAAATATGGGTTGAATGTGACAGATCCATTCAAAAATTTTCTTGACATACAAATAAAAGTGGTGGTGAATCCAAGGAGACAGCATCTTAGGCAGTCTTTATATGGTTTGTGTTATTTGTTTGAGGCTAACTTCATCACCTTTAACGTGTCATTTGAAACCCAGCCTTTTGAAACATGTATTTGTTAAAAAGTGACAATATAAAATGAATAAGCCCAGACAGTACATTAAAGGCTTACTTTGACCCCAGTCTGCTAAAGTCTTATTAAATGCCCCTAACTGGAGTGAAAAGATAGACACAGAACACTAATGCTTGCCGCTGTCTGCCATTACAAGCTTTCACTGGTCTTATTAATCATTGTCAACTAGCGACTTGCTGGTTGTAGGAGATACTCCTAAACATCAGTTTGGTTAAGTATGACAGGAATAAAAATTGTGTAAAATCAGTGGAAACCATTGTAGTGATGTCCATCTCCCAATCATTTAATTTTTACTTTTTGCAAACTATATACACTTGTGTTTGATTTAGCTGATTACATTTTATGTACTGCTTTTCTAGACACTCAAAAGCGCTTTACAAAGACAATGGGGAGCCACTTCAACCAGACTCAATGTGCATCATCCACCTTGTTCATGTGACGGCAGCCATTCTTGTGCCAGTACACTCACTACACATTAGCTATTAGGTGGTGAACACGTGAGAGAGTTAGCCAGCCAGTTAGACACATAGAATGATTAGTGGGAGTAATAATAATAATTAATAATACTTTGCATTTATATAGCGCTTTTCTCACTACTCAAAGCGCTCAGCAATTGCAGGTTAAGGACCTTGCTGAAGGGCCCAACAGAGCAGAGTCCCTTTTGGCATTTACGGGATTCGAACCGGCAACCTTCCGATTGCCAGTGCATATCCCTAGCTTCAGAGCCACCACTCCATGGTAGAATAGACAAGGTCGTGATGGACTATTAGCTAGCACATCCGAAAAACCCAAATCTTTTTTGAAAGATGCTCAGGGATCTTTTTATGGCCCCAGAGTTGGGACCTTTTGTTTTTGAATATCACCCAAAGGATTATGCCAATTTTTAACCCAACAGTATTCCTGCCATTGCATTAGGCATTGGTATCCACACAGCAACCACAGGGTAAGTGGTCCCTGCTGGTATCACACAACACCTCTTGCATCAGCAATCAAAGCTTTCCCTAGATCTCCCAAACATGCTTATCTACAAATGAATTACCTTTTCTGAAGTGCAAGTGGTATGCTGGCAAAGTAAAATATTTTTGTGATCAATTTTATATTTAAATAAAAAACTGAGCTAGTGAAACACCCTAAACCTAGGGGTAAATCTTTTTAGCATAACTGTTAGTTTAAATCAGATATTCTTTTATAAACACACAAACACACACACACATATAGCGCCCCCCCAGATCTAAAATGTCTGACCCGATATATGGTGAGGAGAGCAAGTTATCAAAGTGTTGCTCAATGCTTTATCATCATATGTGTAATCACGCCACCCCCCTGTCAGTCACCTAAAAAGAGTGGAGGGTAAAGGGATCACAATCGGATCCTGACAGTGTGAGCCTCCCTCCTTAACCCCCCGAAGATTTGTCTCTTTGTGCCCTGCCCTCTTGATTGACAAGTTTCATTTTAAATTTGGCAACATCTTTAGTCCTTGTGGAGGGAAAAAGCGAACTGCAGAAGTTGAATTTCTCTGACTTTGCCTGGTCATCTTTAGCACATACTTTAGTGAAGTGGAGTTGTATTTGTAGTATTCACAGCAGTAGTATGTTCAAGAATAAAATTTCTCTTCTAGTCCCGGTATTTAAGCATGTTGCTTCTTTGGCAAGTTAAAGCTGAGGAGTGGGCTCATTTTTAGTGCATTATTTTAGATTTTGTCTAATTAACATTATATGAGCTGTATTTGAGAAGATGGGCTTAAACTCTAGACATGCATCATTGTGAAGCACCACATGACAATTCCTAGAAATAAAAATATCTAAAAATATTTTAAGAACACTTGTGGAATCTGCTACTGCTAAATTTATAGATTATTTTGAGGACCGGACAGTTTCATCCATCCATCCATCCCAAAAGGAATGTAATATTGTAGCCTGAAGATGAAAGTATTGGGTTATAGGAAATTGGTAACTGTGTCTTATCTGCTATAAACTTGAAGTGACTGTGGATGTGCCACTTAACTTGCATTATTAGCTCCAGAACATGAGTCACTTCCCCACAGGTGGAACTCTCAGACATACACAATTATAAACTAACTCCAGTAAAACGTAAAACTACTGCTCTGTTGGAACGTTCCAGAATGAAAAGACTATCAAAGTTTTATTAGTTAAATCTAATTTTTTTATGAAGCATTTTTGCATTTTATAAAACTTCTTCATGCATAGTTTGGTTAGACTCTTTGGCATTAAGGTAATGATGGAAATGTGGAAAAGTAAGTTGTCCCCACTATTGAAAGTGCTGGTTTATTTATGATCTGGGGTTATTTTTATGTCTAAGGTCCTGGACAACTTGTGGGATGCATAGCACCATGGACTCAAAGTTTCAGTAGATTTTTAAATCAAAACCTGACTGCCTCTGCCTGGAAGCTTAACTTGAGCTGTGGTTGGGTCTTTCAGCAAGACAGTGATGCAAAGTGCACCTCAAAATCGACACAAAAATGATTCGGTGACCAAAAAAATCAAAGTTTTGCCGTGGCCATCCTCATTAAGCAATCTAGGAGAAGGTTTCAGCTGTTAAGTTGTCAAAGTGAGGCTGCACACAGTAGTAAATGAAAATCTGCAAATTATTGTGGCCACCAGCGGGCAGACCAACACGACAACCCCGACACTGGCAGTCATGGACACATGTTCAGCAACACACGTTTATTTTGGCTGTTGTTTCCCAACTGCTCAGCACAGTACAAAGCCCTTTCTTTTTTCATTCTTCTCTCTCTCTCTCTCTCTCTCTCTCTCTCTCTCTCTCTCTCTCTCTCTCTCTCTCTCTCTGCCTTTGTCTCTCTCTCTCTCTCTCTGCCTTTGTCTCTCTCTCTCTCTCTCCTTCTGTCTCCACTCCTCTTCTAGCAACCAAACTCTTCCTCCCGACTCTGGCTCCCGGAGCAGTGGTAGCGGGCTTCTTTTATCTTGCGCCCGGGAGTACTTCAGTGGCCCGTTTATGTGCTCCGGAAGCACTTCATGAGGAGGCAGAAGGCCAACAAAGTAGGGCTCTGCAGTCCGTTACAGAAGCCCCAGGTGGCAACCACGGAACCCAACTCCCATGGAAACCTGTGGGAGTCTGTGGCACCACTGCAGCCTATGGGGGCTGCCATCTAGCACTCCGGGTGATATAATGCCCTGTGCAAGTTCTCTCCCCTAGTTCTTCCTTTATGAAGGCATCCTGGCCATCCACCACCACGGCTAACAGATTGTGAACACCTGATCACCACACCTAACATGAGGTTGTTGGACATCCCATTCCAAAACCATGCGTAATAATATGGAACTGTCCCCATCCCACCCTTTTGTGACTGTCTGGCAGCCTCTACTCTTCTGGAAGGCTGTCTCTTTAGATTTTTTTTTTGTGTTGGTTGAGAAAACTAGGAGGAGTAGGGTTGACATCAGGGCTCTGTTACCTACTAGAGTTCCTCCATGTCTTTATGGACCTGGCCTTATGCAAGTTGTACAGTGATGCTGGAACTGAAAAGGACCTTCCCCAAACTGAAGTGTACAATTGTCTAAAATGCCTTCCTGCTGTAGCATTAACAGTACTTTTCACTGAATCCAAGGGTCCTCTCTCAGATCATGCCATTATCCCTCCTCCAGCAAATGTGACAGTAGGTACTATGTAGTCCAGAAGGTAGCGTTCTCCTGGCATCTGACAGACCCAGATTTGTCCATCAGACAGCCAGACAGTGAAGCCTGATTTCTCACTTTAGAGAACACACTTCCACTTCTCCATGCCCAATGGCATTGTGCTTTACCCTACACTCACTTGGCATCGCACATAGGGATCTTAGGCTTGTGTATGGCTGCTTGGCCAAGGTAACCCATGTCATGAAACTTTGATGATCAGTAGTTGGGCTGATGTCGCTCCCAGAGGAACTCTGTTGTTATTTAGGCCACTGTTATACATACTGTGCTTCAGCGCACAGCAACCCCGCTCCGAGTTTAGCTGTGCTTCCGCTTTGTGGCTGAGCTGCTGTTGCTCCTCCATACTTTTAACTTCATGAAAGACAGCAGATCAAAAATATCTGCCAGGCTTTTGGTAAAGGAGGCATCCTATGACAGCTCTGTTGAGCTCTTCAGTACAACCCAATGTTTGTCAATGGAGATTGCATGGCCATGTGCTTTATCTGATGCACCTGTTAACAATCATTGTGAGCGGTGTCCACATACCTTTGGCCCCATAGCGTATTTGACAAAGCTATTTGAGAGTTTCCTTTTCAGTTATTTTACTTCAGTTCAGATTTTTGTCAAAATAGTATATGAAATGTCTAGAAGGTATACACTGACATTTTTTCCACAGCTGATTTTGCTTTTATTTACTACGGTTATCAATATTAATGGAGTGCACTGTAACTGTTCATCTGTGCAAAAACAAAGGAAAATGATGGAGGCCTTTGCTAATCTAGAATAATACCCGTTCATTTTACTGTTTTTAATTTTTCAAGCATTCCTTTGCTTAATTGCTGCCAGTTGTATCCGAACCCTGGAGAGGTCCATCTAAAAGTTTAAAATGGTTAATGACGACTTGGAGAAATTTATCTTCTCTTTGTCCTAAATCAGAAATGTTGTATATTTTGTTAGCTTGTACTTAACTAGCACCTGTAGTTTTGCCATGTAATTTGAAGGACATTTTTTGTTTTAAATATATTAACAAGTCTGAGAAGGTTGTCTCTTCTATACATAGCAATGGACTGAAAGTAAGTCATTTAGGTCAACTTGTCTGAATTCATTAACATACTTGAGGCGTTAAGCATCAAGGACTTAGGGGCAGGCTCAGGTTTCACGGCATTCATACTATGCTAATTTAAGTAGCCGTTTAGTTTATGCTCTATGTAAAAACTACACGTGGACCACCACACTCAGTATTGTGTATTTTTCTGTATTTAGAGCTTACCCATGAGTTCCTGCAGATCCTGGAGAAGACCCCAAGCCGACTGAAGCGAATACGAAACTATAAGGTAATGTATGGAGGTGCTCTTCCACGGTAGCAGTGTTTGAGAAGGCAAGTGTGATTAGAGGATCTGTGCAAGCAGGTTGTGTAGGTCTTTCAAGTGTATGGATGATGGATAAAGAGAGCTACAATATCTTAATTTCAGGAAGGGTTTATATGCAAGTATTTAGATATCAAGTGATGGTGAGATTGGTGGCCCTGTGGGATGAGTAGTATTTTAGGGTTGGTAAGGATGCATGTCAGAACATATCTATTTTTAAAGGTTTGTGGGCGAATCTGGTTATGGATGTAGACTGGGAAATGTTGTATATACTGTAGGCAAGGTGGCGAATTGACGTGACTATAACTGTTAATTTCCAACAATTTGCTCACTATATGAACCAGAGGTTTTAAACTGCCACTGCGCAGCTGTTCCTGAAAAAGTTATCCTTGTGTCAACCAAATGGAACCAGTAATGTTTAATTTTAATTAAATGTATTCTTGCATAGCATGCTTTTAATAAGACAATCTCTGCACATGTATAGGGTTAAAAAAAATATTAATTGACACTATGCAACATACTACACCAGGTCAAACATTTTAGAGCACCTCGTTTTTTTTTCTGTATTTATGGAAATGCACTCAGTTTAATGTCTTAATGTATCATGAAGTCAAAGAATAGAAAAAATAAGTCAAGGAATTGTTAACTGTACAAAATTGTATTTGCATTTTTGATTCATCAAAGTAGCCACCTTTTGCTGATATGACAGTCAAACACACACATGGCATTCTTTCTATAAATTCTATAAGGAAAATCAAATATTAGTCAGAATGATCTTCCCAGCACTGGTTCAGAAACTCCAAATGAATTGCACTTGTAGGTTGCTTTCCTTTCACCCTTCTATCCAGTTCATCCCAAACTAGCTCAATGGGGCTGCTGGCCAGTCCATGTTTTCAGGTGTACCACCTTATTCTTTTCTTTTAATGTATTTCTGACATGGCCTGGAAGTATGTTTTGGGTCCTTGTCTTGCTGTAGGATGAACCTCTGACCTACTAGATGCAGACCAGAAGGTATTGCGTGGTGCTGCAAAATGCTGTGGTAACCCTCTTGATTCAGAATGCCAGTCACTCTGTATGAGAGTCACCAACTCTGCTTACAGCAAAAGAACCCCAACCATCACACTTCCTCCTCCACATTTGACAGTTGGTGTCAAGCACTGACACTGAGGAACCATCCTTTCACCAACTTGACAGTGTACACACACACACTGCACAGTGAAGCAAAGGTTTCAGGTTTCGTTTCATCGGTTCATGTGACTTTCTTCCAGTCTGCAGTAGTCCACAGCTGGTATTTCATGGCTCAGACAAGCCTCACTTTCTTATTTTGTCCAGTAAGGAATGGCTTTCTTCCTGCCATTCACTCTGTCAAACCTGCAGGACAGTCATCACAGTAGAAAGTAGAAGTTTTAGAAGTTTTTTTTTTGTTTTTTTTTGTTTTTAGCCCGCACTGTTAAGCTGTGATTGAAGCTGTTGTGCTGTGAGGCACCTATCATGCAAGCTGGTGACCCACTTGTGTTCTGATTGGGTTGAGACTTTGGGTCTGCCAGATCTCTTCCCATTTCAGTTTCTTCCACTTTCCAATTGCCTTTGAATTGTGTGGGACACCACTGTACTCACTGACACTGATTTCTTTTGCAATTTCTCTAAATGAAAGGCCTACACTTTTAAGGGTAATAATGCCTTGCCTCGTTTTATTAGTTAATTGCAGTTTTCACACTATTATCACTGAAATCTGCAACTTTCTACAGTGTAATATTGTCCAAGTCTATCTTCAGAGGGTGTAGTAACAAGTAATCAACAGAAGTTGGGACACCTGCGCAAATTCTTGGCTTCAACTTGCAAGGCTTAACTAACTTTAGTTGTCGCAGACCATCTGTAGGTTGTAATCTATTAGTTGCTCCCTGAAGAAGGCCTATTTGTAATATTCTGAAGTTTCCTTTTTTCGTTTTACGCAAACCTAAACTTTAAATTGAACCCTCTGGCAGTTTAGGTCAGTCATTGCATTTCAAATGATTAAATTTGAAGAAAAACGACAAACTGAGGCATTCTAAAACTTTTGACCAGTAGTGCACGCAATACATTTTATTTACATTGGTCTTTTCCCATGGTTAAAGTGCTTAACAAATATTCAAAGCAGTACATTTGGTTTAAGAGCAAAGATAATGTTATAGCAAAAGATGCATTCAACACCAAATAATAAATAAGTAAACTCCCATTTTTTTTTATTTTTTTTTTTCTTCTTTCAGGTCTTGCATGACATATTAGGAATGCAGTACACATAGAACCATTAAGTTCTATTAAGTTAAGTTAGGCAATATTAGATGAAGAAAGGTTGTTGCACACAGATCCATCACGTGAGTTTACTTTAGAGCAGAGCCGCTATGGTACATTATTCTTGTCATCATAAACTGAGTGGGTTGTCATTCATTAGCATTAAGTGTGCTGATTAGCTCCCAGTGACAGTCTGGTGACAATCTCCTGTCAAAAACATTGGGATACTGTGGTATTCAAAGTATATAAGGATTATTCCAGAACAACCATTTGCTTTCAGTAGAAGTTCATCACAGTAGTGTTTCAGCATAGTAGAAATCCAATCATTTCTCAGGAAATAGCAAATGTGACAAAGAGACCAAACACCAGGTCATTAAGGCAGAGTGACACAGCAAGGAAAGAGGTCGAGCACAGGGGAGTACTGACTGTGACCCAGAGAGGCTCCAGAGGAAATGAAAACTGGTGCTATGCGATTTACTGATCCAGTAAAACATGTTGAATAATACTATCAGATACCAAAGAACATCAAACTTGCATTGATAATGCGTCTCTGCTTTTGATAAACAGTTGTGAAAATAGTTGAACTTGTAGTGTGTGTGCTTTTTTTAAGCTGATTTCAATAAAAGTGTCGTGTAAGTTTATTTAATTTTATGGGTTGTGGGAAGTTTGACGGGTGCGTAAATGCATAGTGTCTGGATTTGGCCTTCTGTACTTGGAGCTTGTTTATGGTATTTTCTTAAATCAAGTATATGAGACTTTTTTTTCCTGTGCTGTTTTATTGTTGGCAAGTATTAATCTAGTGCTGTGGACCATGTCTATGAATCAAAGCG
This sequence comes from Erpetoichthys calabaricus, assembly GCF_900747795.2. Taxonomy (NCBI): domain Eukaryota; kingdom Metazoa; phylum Chordata; class Cladistia; order Polypteriformes; family Polypteridae; genus Erpetoichthys; species Erpetoichthys calabaricus. Next base: position 302,824,046 of record NC_041396.2, read on the forward strand.
TGGCTGCACAAAGTTCTTTGAGGGCTTCATATACATAAACACTCGTTATTAAAGAACAATAAAGTTTTTTGTACAAAACCATTCAGTCAGTTACTACTTCTCTGTAAACCCAGATAAGAGGGCCGTATTGTGAATATGAAGGTTGTATGTTAAGCTAGGAGTGTTCATTTAAGAGCGCATATTTGGTATTAATCTTCTACTCTGCACTAATGTTACTTTTCATCTTCCTGTCCTAGAATAACTTAAACTAATTAACCAGAATTGATGCCGTGCTATGTGCTTATTATTTTATTCTATTTTTTTAATCTTTAGGCAGGAGCTGCACCAAAGAAATCCAAGGTCCAGGAGGGAGGAGACCAGACCGAGACAATGATGTCTATGATTTCTATGGCGTCTTCAGAAAGTGCTCTGGCAGGGCTCATGAGCATGTCTGCACCTCCTTCTATGTCTTCAGGAGAAGAGAAGGACACTTCTGGAATGTCCCAGGGCACTCAGCAGTACTGGCATCAAAAGGTGAAAGCAGAGTCTCGTTCTGAAACACTCAGGGCTACTGTTGCTGAGCATCCTGGGGTGATTAGTGGTCACCCTAGGGTGCCGACTCATGGCCACATAGCCAATACTGACATGGGCTTCCATCCTCCGCAGGTTGTAGGAGGGAAGTGGCCAGCACCACCAGCCAAAGTGTCCCTGAGCGAGTACCGAGCCAAGCATGCGGAGGAACTGGCTGCCCACAAACGCACCCTGGAGAACATGGAAGCCAACGTAAAAGAGCAGTATGCCACCGCCGCGCAGGCACTCATAGTACAGCAGAGAAAGGATAAGACAAATGCACCACACCAGAGGGACAGCAGTAACACTGAGGGCTCCAACCCTTCCCCTATTATTGTGAAAATCCCTGTTGGTGGCTCCGAGAAGACAGAGAGGCATGCAGCCAACAAACAGGAGAAACTTCTGAAGCTTCGGCTGCCAGCAGCTGGACCAGGGGAAAAGGTGGTGCCACCTACAGTTACCTCTCATTCGCGCCCTGAGGAAATCAAAGTGCGAATAAAGGTCCCTGTAGTGCCAGAGAGGCAAAGTTCGCCAGATGAGGGCAGTGGAAAGCACAAGGACCGGTACAAGGGACATTCCACCAACCATCACCACCACCACCATCACCACCACCAGCAACAACAGCAGCATTCTTATAAGCATGGTGGAGGGAGTAGCATAGGCAGCAAACATACCAGTGACTCTTTAAAGCAAAATGCCTCTCAGAGCAGCACTTCTTCTTCCCGTAAGCGTCCGTTCACAGAAGACATGTCTACTTCCAGCTTGGCGGCTTCTCACAACCATCAGCCAAAGGTGAACAAATCCTCCAGAAACTCTTCCTCCCACAAGCTGCACAACTCCTCTTCATCTCAGTCATCCAGCCAGCAGTGTAGCTTCTCTGCTCCAAGTCTCTTGTCTTTCCCTTCCTCCCTTATGTCACAAGCAGTTGGCTTTGGTCATGGAAAGGGGGAGAAAGTGCCAGTGGGGAGTGACTCAAATGGACACGGTGTAAGCAGCCAGTCAAATGAATACCAGGACACGTTTGAAATGCTGAACTCCTTGCTGAGCGCCCAAGGTGTGCAACCAGCACAGGCCCCTATGTTTGACTATATGCCTGCCTACCGTTTCCCGGGGATGGCAGTGGGGGCAAAGCCCTCAGGCACAGAAAGCTCCAGGCCCCCACCACTGCCAGCTGAACCACCTCCCCCACTCCCACCTCTCCCAAAGTAATGGCTTTGCATCTTTGCACAAAGACACTGGTTTTATTTTTGTGTAACCTCTACCCCTATTTCTGTTGTGGTCATCAAGATATTGTCTATTAGCTCCTGGACAGTGCTTTCAGACTCTCATGCCTGCCACTATATGTCTGACAGCAGAGTAATGTACTGTGTTCTCATGTGACTTTTTTTTTTTTTCTTTTGTTAATAGCCACTTGTCTCGCCAAGGACATAGATGCAAAGCGAAAGTGGCTGGTTGCATTTTCTACATTTTGATAAGACGACCGAAAGGAATTGGAAGTGCTCATTGTCTTTTGATTTGGCAAGTCCAATTGAGAAATGATTATCGGAGCTACTGGACCTTTTTACATCTGCATTTCCGTTTGTTTCATACAGAAAAACTTGGGCATTGTGGGTAAGAGCTGAGATGTACACTAGTGGCCTGTTCAGTAGATCATTTGCATCCAAAGCAGTGTTTCTGATTGCTGCCACTTTCAGTGTCTGCCAGTTTGACTCGCTGCCTGGCCCTTCAGAGAAACTCACCTTTTAATCAATCAGTGGAATATTTCTTGTCTGGTGAGCAGATTTGAAGGTTATGACGCAGACTACTTTGTGACTTTTAATTGAACTAGTTTTGCTTCAACCACTGTGACATCTGGTAATAGACACTAAGGTGGCACTGTAGTCATCTTGTGTCCTGTCTCCACTTAAGAATGATTGCTATCATGCATAAACCCTTCTTTCCTGTTCCTGACTGTCATTCAGGCAAGAACATAGAGGTGGTTTTATAAATGACAGTGACATGCACCACTGTTGTTAAGTCCCCCTAAGGTTCCCGTGCAGTCTTCCCATGTAGGTATAATCGCTACTTAGGTCTTAGATAAAGCAGTGTTTTCCAGAACCTGTCAGTGATAACATGCTCCTTTTCAAAGGCAGACAGCAGATGAAAAGGACAATGATCAAGGCTGATTTATGTTTTCCGCATTGTCTGTTGCATGGTCTTGGTGAATGACCTCTGTAGGGATTGAGGAATTAATGTTTTCTTTAAGCTAATTGCTGTGGCATGGTGATAGTTTAAATAGTTGTCTGTGTATGCAATCTGTTTAAAATGCACAAAATTACTGAAGTCGCCCATTTACAAATCTGGGTATCTTTAAGCCAAGCATTCACAAAAAAAGAAATTGCCGATATTTTCTAAACCCACTCCTAACATATATGGACAGAAGTGGCCAAAGTCTACCCCAAGCTTCAAAAAGCAAGGACATTGCAAGATGTTCCTTTGCAAACAGTGCTGGCTAGCTTACACTGTCTTCATCCTCAGACATGTCAGGTTAAATGGACATTTTAAATTGACCTTGTTGGGATGTGCATGAGTGGGCCCTAAAATGGATTGTGACCTGTCCCAGGGTTGTGTCCAGTCCACTGTGACCCTTAATTGGATTAATCAAATTTCTTGTCCTTGAAGAATTTTGAATTGAAAGAGAGGGGTTAGGAGCACACACTGGTACAGGACAAACTATTAATGTCTAATAGCAATTACAAAGTTTGCTATGACAGTTTTCAAACTTATTGTATCACTGTCATTTTAACATTAGTGAACATTGTCAAATGACACTGTAAAAGAATATTTTACCCAAAAACGTTTTTTTTTTTTTTTTAAATATGTTACGTAGTTGTGGCTGGAAAACAGTGTGCATTTTATGGAGAATTAAGGTAGCAAAATTACTGATATAGTAGGCGTCAAGTGGGACCAATGCAGAACAGCAAACACGATTCTTTTCATGGATCTTCTGATATTAAGTTGTACATGTTATAAGTTATACAGGTACATGTATAATTCACTTTTTCAGGGATGTCCATCTCCGATCCTGGAGGGCCACAGGGGCTGCAGGTTTTCATTCTAACCCTTTTCCTAATCAGTGACCAGTTTTCACTGCTAATTAACTTCTTTTCCCTTATTGTTGTAGCCCTGTTTTTAAGGATTCAGTCCCCTGAATTGATTCTTGACGAGAAGCAGATTCTTGCTGTTAATTAAACCTGTTATTTAATTCCTTGGCTTGATGGTGCTCTTATTCTGCCATAGCAGACATTTCTAAAACTGTTGATTTTCTGTTTTTTTTTTTTTTTTTTCCTAAGAACATCTTCAAATATGTTTTGGTGACCTGAGAAGTCAACCTTACTGAGACTTTCAGCTTTCTTAATTTTCAGATATTGTATGATGGACACAGGCGAGCGAGAGCTGGTCATGTGACCACTTGTTTTGTGTCTTATTATTTGGCTGCTAATGTAAGGCAAACATAGCTAATTAGCAGCAAAAAAAAGTGGTCATCAATTAAGAAGATGGCTAGAATGAAAACCTGCAGACCTCCAGAACTGGGGTTTGACACCCCTGACCTATCTGGTATTCAGAGGTATGCTCCAGGCATTTATTTTGGCTAAAACCATTGTGAAATAAACCACTTCTGGAAAGTTTGCTTGTGCAAAACGGGACTGCATTAGTTGGTATCATGTGAAGGGAATGGTAGCCAGTGAATGTGCCGCTACAAGGCAGGACTCCTGACCAATGAATAAAGAGGTGGAGACAGATCTTCAGTACAAAAGCTTGTTCAAAAAGTGGACTTTACAGATATGGTCCATTTAACTTATCGTAAAAATCTGTATGTTCAGGACATCACGAGTATAGAACTGGATCTGACACGAGTGATTTTATTTTATTTTTTTTCTTGGGCATTTTGATTTTGTTTGCTGCTGTTCAGCATTGCCCACCATTGATGCCTGTTGTGTACTAGAAATTTTGTTCCCTTCATTCTTCATAAAACAATTATTCTCAGCCATAACTACAAGCAGTCTGAGGGTAAGTAACATAAATGATTATCTTTGGGTGGAGTATTCCTTTAAGCTAAGTTTAGCCTTATAGATAAAGTAGTATATTGCCATTATGCTTAAAGATTCAATAGCTTTTAATGATACAGTCCCTGGTAGTGCTGGAAAAGGCATAATTACAGCATACAAGTCAATCACTAACCGATTCTTCTAAAGCATGTGCTGTCCTTGCACAATAGTCTCTCAGGGTGTCATTATGCTTTCTGAGGTGATATGGCAGGAACATGTACTTAGGATGCTGTAAATTACAAGCAGCGGGTCTGAATGCTCATCTAAACAGCTCACCAGTGACGGGGCTGATGTACAGCTGCGTGCTGAATTGGTTACATTCAGTGACGTAACTCGCCTCAGATTTAGTGTTGGTTGTTAGCGTATTCATCTGTGTCAAAACTCATTTGCTTCATTTGTAGGTTAAAAAAAATTTGTCAGCATCCAGTTGAAATTTTATTGAAGTTTGTTTGGAAAGAAAAAATTTGGGCGGTTTATGTGCTCATTCGTATCTGTGGAACTCCTGATAGTTGAGATCACCATGGCCACAGACCCTGTACTTTTACAGCCAGATTTTATTTGGTCGTGTTAATGATTTTGTGTTACTGAATCATACAGGAGCCTCTCTTTTTCTGCATCCTGTCTTCATATGTCTGTTTTGATTTCAGTGTCATTTACTGAATTTGGAAATGTGCTTTATGACAGATGTGCAATGCTACATGACATTGTGACCTTCTTTCACTTTGTATGTGTCAAAACATAAATCAGCCTGGCATTTGGCCGTAGAGGGGAGAGGGAGTGGTGGTTGGTGTGGGTGAAGCCTCCTGCTGAATGCCATCCCTGCTAGGTAGTTCAGGTTGTAACTGGTGGGAGTGGATGCAAGGTGACATTCCTGAATAGGTTGTGCCGATGTGGGGACACACTAGAAATTCAGACATTGATTCAAGGATAGGCTTCAGTTGTTCCTTTTAATTTTGTTGGTCTTAAAAGGAATGTTGCAGCAAAACAAATATTAATGTGTTTTATATTGATTCTCCTTGAAGTTAGTATTTATGTCAAAGTTTTGTGCTGTTGTATTCACAATTTGCACTTTTTTATTTTTTTTTTATTTGCAAGTACACCAGATCTTGCCAGGAAAATGGAAAGAAAGTGAGGAACTCAAACCATGAATGCAATTTTATGAAGCACCTTTCTGTAGTGAAACCATCCCAAGATGCGTTGTAGTGACTTTGTTGTTTTGTTTTTTTCTCTGCATTTCTACCACAGGCAGGTGAGGTGATTCAGGGTCATTCGAGGAGACAGTAGGAATTGAACCTGTGACTTTGTGCTTAACACTGTAGGGTCCAGCACCTTTGCAACTAATCTGCTGCACAGCATTCATCTGACATAGGGGCGTTTAAAACTGTTTGCTTGACTTTTTCCTAGGGAATTCATCCTGTAGCACTATACAGGTACAGTAAATGCTTCACAATTTCTAAAACAGTAGCACTAAGACTAATGGAAACTGAACTGACATGTTGTTGGGTGTGCCAGCATGTTAACTAAAAGAGGCTGGCACCGTCCACACTGTGACTGTCTTAACTTGTTAACTTTATTTTACATTTTGCTTCGGTATTTAGCAGCGATCTGCCAATCCATTTTACCCAGGTAGGTTTGCAGGGCACCAGACTGTAAACATTTTATTTTTTGTAGCATCTTTTCTATAGTAAACATCTTCCCAAGGCATTTGACAAGTACACATACAACAATATATTACAGGTATAGCATTGGAAAATTTAAGTGACTTGTTTATAGTCGACATTGCAATCAGGCAGTGACCAGCAGATCCCTGAGGGGAAGATTCCAGTTCTTTGCCGTTAAGAGCACAACGGAACTGGGCTGCCAGTGCAGAACACCCTCCAGGATACATCTGTTCTCAAAAGGTCACACCTGCCAGTTCTGGACTTCCAAGTCCACTTAACAGGCATGTCATTGGGCAGGAGCCTGTTATTGGTTTACTGGGGTCTTTGTCTGCCTGGTGTGGATTGGCACACTTGAAAAAGTTTAACCACCAGCCCTCGTTGTTTTGTTGTAGTGTTTACAGAATAGGACTGTGTTGGTCAATAATGCTTATTTTTTTGTAATTATCAGGATTAAAACCCAGTGCCTTGTCACAGCAGAAAGTACCACCGCATTGTCAAGTCAAATTGTGTCACATATAAATTATACATATGGTGCAGTATGTAGTGAAGTGCTTGTTCATATTTGTGTACCTAATACAGGTATGGTCCAGCAGGTCAACTGTTTGATAATTCACAGCAGCAGTTCGTTAGCGGCAGGGTACACAGTTGGAGACGTCTGCAGTGTCTCTTTGGTCCTGAAGATTCAACTAGAATCCCTACTCTTGCATTCCTTGCTTAAACAGTCAGACTGTCCATTTGCAAATGGCAGGTTTTCTGCATGAATTTTTAATCCAAGATGCTTTGAGTGTCTCTCTCCCACTCCCATACATTTTGAAAATTTTATCTGCTTATCAAGGGGCAAGCGAGCAGCAGAATAACATGATGTGACTGCTCTTAGAAGAAACATCACCTCCGTTTGGCAACAGTGTGAAAATCTCCATGTTGGAGTTGCTGCCATTTCAGTCAAGTTAAGCTTGCATTTGGAAGTGGAAATCCCAATCAGGGTTGACTTGGGTACTACAGACCACCTCTAGATTATACCACTGACTACTGTTGTTGAACAAAAAAAAAAAGAGGCGGGGGGGTCCTCTGCTGATGAATTATTGCATAAGACATGCTGGATGGGTACCAACTGAGAATATGGAGGAATAGATGATGAGATCCACTGGGAGATGTTGACTCGGGTGAACAGGTGTTGAGTTTATGCAGTAGATAGCAGGAGTCTCTGTCAGACTACTGTTGGGAGAAGTTAAGCAAAATGACCCCTTTTATTGACTAACTATTGTAATCTTTCTAGTTAGCCAGTAAAAGGTGTCATTTTGCTTAACTTCTCACCACATCCATGATTGCTAACACAGTACAACACCCTAGTACTACAGGCTACTGTTTTTTAAACCAGTCAGCCAGGTTTGATTTGTCTTTTCTTCAAACACGTAGCCCTTGTGATGGCACAATTAAATCTGGGCTACAGCGCAGTGGCTGCCGATTAGCTGCTGTGGGTGGAAGATTTAGTTGAAGCCGAAGAAACAAAAGCGGCAGGTGGAGATTAAACATGGGCATTGTGGTGGCTTACGCACACGGGGTCTTTGTCAGTGTTTTGCTTTAATTTTGTTTCTGGGTAGCTTTTGTTCAGTCAGATTCAACTGTGGTAAAGGCGTTGCTGGAATGGCACTTTATGAAAACACCCTGTTTTGACTACTGTTTATGGGTGAGTGGAGCTTGGCAGCCACTCCTAAGAAGCTTTGTGATACCCCAAGCTTTTGAGTGTTTGGAGTTCATTGCCGGACAGAGATGGCTTCTGAAACTGGTGACCATGAAAATCTACGGATGCCAAGGCTCGTATGAAGTACTGGCGTGTGTAGTAACTTGGGTTGCAAGCTTGCCGAGAACATTGGTAGGAAAACTGCACAAAATGGGCAAAAAAACAACCCATGAAGACAAGACTTCAAGGTGTCTGGGCCACGGCCATTACCAGGTGAGTCGAGACCTCCGATGGCGGGAATGTTTGCCTTTGGTGTAGTTTTCTTTGTCCACGGCTGACTGTAAAGATGGTGCAGCAGCAGCACCCAAATGCCATTCAAGGCACTAAAGAAAATTTGCCGTTGTCTGTCAGGCCCGTTATAAAGAACATTGTGAAAGCACTTCAGTAATGCAACCCAAGTTGGGCTTTTTGAAGCTTCATCTTTGTCTTCATCAGCCCAACCTCCATGTGTGTGTCCATTCCCCTCCCCCTTATCTGTATATTTGTATTTGATTGTAATTAATAATTGAAATTCTGTTCTTGTAAGAAAAGGAAATCTGTATACACGCATCTGTATGTAAAGGATAAGTGTACATTGTACATACATTTTTGTATGTTTTTAGTGATACCAAGATGAACTCAGGTTTAGAATTTCTTCTGGGGGAATTCTTTTAATACATGTAAAATAAAATTAAGGTTTACATTTCACAATTTTTTTTTGGTAATTTTTCTTTGTAAAAATTGACAATGTGGTAGAGTTCCTCCCTGATGCATTACTCCTCTTGATATACATATATATATATTTATATATAATATATTAATTAATGAGCTGTATGCTTGGTGCTAGTGAGAGAGAGAAAGAGAAGAGAGTATTTGGATTGTCGTGGGGATGGTAATTGGGATGGGGGTTTGATTCCATTTTAACAAACTGCCAGAATTTACATCCTCTGACATATGAATATGAAACGAAGATATATATTCTATATATATATATTTTTTTGTTTTTGGCACCTGTTCTTTAATAAAAGAATTGAAACCAATATGGTCTGCTCATTCGTTGCCAGTTGGTGCTTTACTGAACTGCTGTAGATGTTCACTGCCCTGATCACGTCTTAACCCTTACAACGTCTTTGGGTCAGATTTGACCCGGTGTATGTTTGAAATTGAAAAGAGCACCATAAATTTCTCTTCAAGGAGAAACTCTTTAACTTTTCCTATGCTTTACCCCCAATTAACCAATAGTAAAAAAAATTGAACACCCCATAATCTGTACTGCTTCTAAAAAAAAAATAAAATATTTCAGACTGACTCTAAATCTTAGGTGTTATGCTGTGTGGGAGAGCAGATACTCCCATTCACTCATTTCACATTTTTCCATGTAGCAACTTTGTGCTAAAATAACTTCATTTTTTTCCCTTACCAGGCAACACTCAACACCCCAGAATGACAGAGCAAAAAGATTTTAGAAATTTTTCTAAATTTATTAAAAATAAGAAACTGAAATATCCCATTGAGACACTTTACTGTGGCACTTGAAATTTGGCTTGGGCGCATCTCATTCTGTTGATCATCACTGAGACTAGGGGGCTTTGCTCACCCGCCCCCGGGTTTGGTTTACCGGATATACAATTTTAATAAATTATTTTCATGGGGATTGTTACATATGCATTATTTTCACTTTTGCTTTATAACTTTAGTAAAAACAATATGTAGGTGAATATTGTTTTTTTTCTAATGTTTGTCCATGCTATTTCTTCTTCGCTTTGTCGTGCCATCTAGAACATATAAAATTACTGTTCTAATAAAATTTATAAGAGCTGAGAGCACAGGAAGTGTGTCTGATGAAAGCATTCACACGACTGAGTTTAGATGACGGTGGTCTTGTTTGAAAATAGTTGTAAGTATGGCGTGACTTGAAAGAATCTGTTAAAGGTCCATGCCAATGTTTTTGGAATCTTTTAATTCTCACTGGCAACATGAATTAGACAATCTACAAGTCTCTGATTGAATATATTATTTGGATTTAAACTTTAAATCTCTTCGCGCTGTTCCGTTATTTCGCAGAGTAATTTCAGTTTGTTTGTGCTAATGCGATCTTTACTATCCTTTTTTGAGACTTTCAAATTTTCATACGTTCATTATCTCCAACCTGCTCTGCATGTGTGCCCCGCCAATGTTTTTGAGTTCTTTACGACATTCTTCTTTGTCATTTACTGTTTCTCCTTTATTTCCAGTCCCGGGCCTGGTCAAATCTCTTTTCTCGCGGGACGTACAGTGCATCTGGAAAGTATTCCCAGCGCATCACTTTTTCCACATTTTGTTATGTTACAGCCTTATTCCAAAATGGATTAAATTCACCCCATAATGACAACGTGAAAAAAGTTTACTTGAGGTTTTTGCAAATTTATTAAAAATAAAAAAAAAAACTGAGAAATCCCATGGCCATAAGTATTCCCAGCCTTTGCTCAATACTTTGTCGATGCACCTTTGGCAGCAATTCCAGCCTCAAGTCTTTTTGAATATGATGCCACAAGCTTGGCACACCTATCCTTGGCCAGTTTGGCCCATTCCTCTTTGCAGCACCTCTCAAGCTCCATCAGGTTGGATGGGAAGCGTCGGTGCAGAGCCATTTTAAGATCTCTCCAGAGATGTTCAATCGGATTCAAGTCTGGGCTCTGGCTGGGCCACTCAAGGACATTCACAGAGTTGTCCTGAAGCCACTCCTTTGATATCTTGGCTGTGTGCTTAGGGTTGTTGTCCTGCTGAAAGATGAACCGTCGCCCCAGTCTAAGGTCAAGAGCGCTCTGGAGCAGGTTTTCATCCAGGATGTCTCTGTACATTGCTGCAGTCATCTTTCCCTTTATCCTGACTAGTCTCCCAGATCCCCACAGCATGATGCTGCCACCACCATGCTTCACTGTAGGGATGGTATTGGCCTGGTGATGAGCGGTGCCTGGTTTCCTCCAAACGTGACGCCTGGCATTCACACCAAAGAGTTCAATCTTTGTCTCATCACACCAGAGAATTTCTTTCTCATGGTCTGAGAGTCCTTCAGGTGCCTTTTGTCAAACTCCAGGTGGGCTGATTGTGCCTTTTACTAAGGAGTTGCTTCCGTCTGGCCACTCTACCATACAGGCCTGATTGCTGGATTGGTGCAGAGATGGTTGTCCTTCTGGAAGGTTCTCCTCTGACAGAGTGACTATCAGGTTCTTGGTCACCTCCCTGACTAAGGCCCTTCTCCCCCGATCGCTCAGTTTAGATGGCCAGCCAGCTCTAGGAAGAGTCCTGGTGGTTTCGAAATTCTTCCACTTACGGATGATGGAGGCGACTGTGCTCACTAGGACCTTCAAAGCAGCAGAAATTTTTCTGTAACCTTCCTCAGAGTTGTGCCTCGAGACAATCCTGTCTCGGAGGTCTACAGACAATTCCTTTGACTTCATGCTTGGTTTGTGCTCTGACATGAACTGTCAACTGTGGGACCTTATATAGACAGGTGTGTGCCTTTCCAAATCATGTCCAGTCAACTGAATTTACCACAGGTGGACTCCAATGAAGCTGGAGAAACATCTCAGGGATGATCAGGGGAAACAGGATGCACCTGAGCTCAATTTTGAGCTTCATGGCAAAGGCTGTGAATACTTATGTACATGTGCTTTCTCAATTTTTTTATTTTTAATAAATTTGCAAAAATCTCAAACTTTTTTCACGTTGTCATTATGGGGTGTTGTGTGTAGAATTCTGAGGAAAAAATGAATTTAATCCATTTCGGAATAAGGCTGTGACATAACAAAATGTGGAAAAAGTGATGCGCTGGGAATACTTTCCGGATGCACTGTATAAGTGTCTCTCCAAGAAAATCGCATCTCATCTCCTTCCAAGATTTTTGTATTTTTTATAATAGAGATGTTTGGAATCCTGTGCTCAATTCAAGGATTTGCACGGGGTAGTAAAGGCACACACTGTCCACAGTTGATCAAAAAATAGAGTCATGAGGTTGAAGGAATTATCTGCAGATCTTGGACAGGATTATGTTGAGGTCTGTAGAAGGGTGCAAAAAAAAATGCAAAGGTTCTTGAGAGCATGGTGGTGGCCTCCGTAATTCTTAAATGGAAGACGCTTGGAGCAACCAGAACTCCCTCTGGAGCAGCGGTTCCCAAACTTGATCCTGGGGACCAACTCTGGCTGCAGGTTTTTGTTCCAACCAAATTCCATTTTTCATTGGACTCTTAGCCTAATTAAGTGAGTTATTTCCCAGTTTCTGTGTCTTGGAGTCAATGTAGAAATTACAAATTAAGTTTGGTAGATTTTATTAAAATGTAATAAGCAGTCATATGGGGAATGTAGTTTTTTTTTTATTTTTTATTAAGTTGTTAACAGTATTTTCAACCTACTTTTCATTCTGCTCTTCCAGGTGTTCTGGTTATTTAATTATTTACTAATTAGCTGGTCTGCTTTCATCATCCCGGGTGTCTGCTGTGCTGGTTGTTAATTGTCAGTAGTAGGGTTAAATGAAGGGAGCAAACTACACAAGTAAAGGGGACAATAATAGAAAAACAACAAGAGAGTTAAGCATTTATAGCTTTATAAAACAAATATTTCTAAATGTCTTCTCTCTTATAAAAGAAAATCTTGAAACGAGACGCGACTATTGCCAAGAGATTTTTTTCAAGTCCCGCTCTCCTGTCCACCATTTCCGGTTCATGGCGCCCGCCCGCAGTCCTCTCACCTCTCATTCGTGTGAATGCTTTTGTCATCACAGTTCCTGTGGTCTTGGCTCTTGTAAATTTTTACGTTTTCCTCACTTTAAGTTCCCAATAGAAGACTTATTATGTCCAAATCTAATTGAAGAATTTCATCCACCGATGAAATGAGTACACGGGCAATCCTAGCACCTAGAAACGATGAAGTCAAACTAATTAACGTGAAAATTGTCGATCGGTTACACGGCAAATTGGTTAAATGCGTATCAATAGACTCAGTTGGTGGTGATGGTATGGAAGATGGAAACATCAACTTACAATATCACAAAGAATATCTACAACCATTAACACCGTGCGGTCTTCCACCATCCGAATTACTGTAGAAAGAAGAATGTGTCGTAATGTAATTGTGTAATTTGTGTCTGAGTGATGGGCTACGCAATGGGACAAGATTAGTTGTATTAAAAATTGGTCGAACAATTCTGACATGTCAAATTTGAACAGGCGACAAGAAAGGCAATGTAGTACATCTAACATGAGACAACAAAGGAGATCTCGATATGCCATTCGTATTAAAACGTTTACAGTTCCCGTGAGAATAGCTTTTGCTACGACAATTAACAAATCACCAGGACAAACATTCGAAAAAGTCGGTTTATTTATTAGAGAGAGAGAGAAACAAAATTCACTCACGGACAGTTATACACTGCGTTATCACGATGTAACTCCAAACATGGAATCAAAAATCAGGGCGATATTGACGAAACATTAATTCGAAATACTGAAGTTTTACAGTAAAAGTGTAAGTTTAAAAAGTATTTGCGTGTTAATTTCAAAGCCAAACAGAACGAAAACGTATAATGCAACGAATACCTCGAACTCAACATGAAACATAATTTTCTTTCAATTTATTATGTTTTACCGTTTTTTAATATGGTTAATTACTCACAGTAATGTAAACTAGTTAGCTCAATTATGCATATGTAACAATTCCCATGAAAATAATAATCTGTTTAAATTGGACATCCACTTCCCCATTCGCGAGCGGCAGAGCCATGAAATGACTAGTGAGTAGCGCCCGCCCAAGGGGTTGGCGAGCGAAGTGAGCAGGGGGCACAGCCCCCTAGTAAATAGAAAAACCATCCTGTTGTGTTTTTTTTTCTGAATGCAGAATAAGAGTAAGAAAGACCCGCTAATTAAATGAGATCAGTTGTTATTGATGATTATCACCGATTTGTGAATCTGGTTGGAACAAAAATCTGCAGTCACGGGGGGTCCCCAGGATCGAGTTTGGGAACCGCTGCTCTAGAGAACTAGCCAATCGTGTGACCAAGAACCTGGTGGTCACTTTAGTTGAGCTGTAGAGAACCTGTGTGGAGAACATCACTGCACCGATCTGAGCTTCATGCCAGAGTGACCTGACGGAAGGCCTTCTGCAGTAAAAGACAAATGTTTGCAAAAAGGCATCTAAAGGACCCTCGCACTGAGAGAAACGGGGTTCCTTGGTCTGATGAAACCAAGATTAGCGTCATGTCTGGAAGAAACCAGGCACGGCTCATCACATGGGGAAGTGTGGTGGTAGCAGCTTCATGCTGTGGGGTTGCAGTTGAGTGGCAGGGACTTTGAGATTACGCCAAACAGCGCAGAGTAAGTAGACCTCCTTCATGAAAACCTTGTTCAGGGCACTCCGGACGTCAGACTGTCTACATCCCGTGAAAACATCTTTTCAGAATAGAAATATGAAGGTGTGGCAGTCCAGCCCTGGACACAGACAGGCACACACCACTAGTTGCATAAAGTACACATTATAATAAAATGTCCACAGCACACAGTGCCTTTGCACCAATCACCCACTTCTTTAGTTCTTCACCACCTCCACTCCTCTCTGCTGAGCTCTGTCTTCTTCCTCCTGACTGCAGCTCACGAATGGAGGTAGGTGGCCCCTTTTAAGTCCACCCGGATGTGTTCCAGGTGCCTCCTGATGAGCTTCCTGCAGCACTTCCTAGCACTCCGGGTGTCCCTGGTTTTCCTTCTACCAGCACCTCCAGGTGTGGCAGAAGTGCTGACATCCAAGGCTTTATAGGCATCTGGGTACCCACTGGTGGTGACCACGGGCCCCTATAGGGTTGAGCTTCCATGCTCTGTTCCCATGGCCACCATACCAACCAGGGTGGCTGCCCTCTCATGGTCCGGAGGAGGCGTAGTCCCTCTTCCAGTCCTTCCAGGTGTTCGCCACATTGCCCCTCCGTCAGCTGAGAGCCAAAGGGCAGATCTCCCATGGCGGGGAGCTGACACACTTCTGTCCAGGGTCCGGTCCTACAAGACAAAAGCTGGAAATGGGGGCGGAGCCATTGCCATGACGCCACCACCTGGCAACACTCCCCCCTTCGACCGGCACCCCCTCCAAGTTCTCCGTGCCCCCAAACTTGGGACATGCAATGGGGACGCTCACACCCCCCCTCTCCCCAGCTGACATTGGAGTTTCCCTCTGACACAGCAGAGGGTGGCCCATCATCGGACGTGAGCTTCCAGCCTCACATCCTCCCTTGTCACAGGAGCCGGCTTTCTTTCTCCGGGTCCTTCTCTTACTCTGGGGCACCTTGACTGTCTGAGTCTCCTTATGGGTAAAAAAAAGGAGACACTGCACCGTCTGTGTCATTGGGAAAAAAAAGCAGGATAAAGCGAGGTCAGAAATAGAAGACAAAGAGTAGAAAACAAAGTAAAACGTCATAAAAAGGTTCAAAAATGGGGGTCAAACACATGGAGAGCAGGTTCGAGAAAATGAAAACTGGAATTCAAAAGCCTCAAAAAAAAAAAAACGTAGGTGCGAAACGCATGCAGAGCAAAATACAGAATATGAAAGCAGAAAAAAACGACAACCATGTCAAAAGAAAGACAGTAAACATCGCGTTAGTGCAAAGAAAGAAATTATTACTCTGAGAAATAACGAAAAGGCGAATAGAGATCGAATATATGGACATAAGTGATATGTGAGAAGTATGGAAATATTGTAAGGCTTTGAAGTTTAAGTCAGAGAATTTCAATAACGTGTTTTACCTCACATGCATTTATTGGTTACTTTACAAAAAAAAATTATTAACTGCTGATGATGTCGATTGCTTTGTCTGTGCTGAAATTCCAAACAGAGAAACCTGTCCTGAATTATGGTACAAAGTCATTAAACACAAGTCTCACTGACCTCATTTAACAGATTCAGCACATTGGGACTCGAAAGATTCCAAATATTGTTTTTACATAAGTTCAGAAGTAAAAGTGATACTAATGAAATAGCTACAGTTCAAAGAAAAATCCTAAAAGTGTGTATCTGGAAAACCAAAAATGGGGGTTGGCAAGCAAAGCGAGCAGGGGGTGAAGCCCCCTAGTTTATTATAAAATTAGATGCAGGGGTTTCATAACTCGTGATTGTTAGATGTTCTGATTGGCTGGCTGTCAATATCCTTGTATTATTTCGCTTGTGTCCGTCTGTGCTCGATATAAACAATGGTTGCCACAAGTGCTCTATCCCTCCACAACAATAGTGGGGAATCCGCGTTCCTCGCAGAGTTTCGGTCTTGGGCTCATCTTCACTCTTCAGTTCTTCAATGTGACCAGTTACACTGGGCTACAAAAAAATATTTTTTGTTTGCTTCTGGGAATTTCGGAGCAGCTCTTTATTAAGTTGTTTTTTTATCATTTTATATGATTTCATATATCCACCCATCCATTTTCCAACCCGCTGAATCCGAACACAGGGTCACGGGGGGTCTGCCGGAGCCAATCCCAGCCAACACAGGGCACAAGGCAGGAACCAATCCCGGGCAGGGTGCCAACCCACCGCAGAACACACACACACACACCAAGCACACACACTAGGGCCAATTTAGAATCGCCAATCCACCTAACCTGCATGTCTTTGGACTGTGGGAGGAAACCCATGCAGACACAGGGAGAACATGCAAACTCCACGCAGGGAGGACCCGGGAAGCGAACCCAAGGTCTCCTTAGTGCGAGGCAGCAGCACTACCACTGCACCACCGTGCCGCCTGATTTCATATATGAAATGAATTCGTGAATTTCCCCTTGGGATTAATAAAGTATCTATCTATCTATCTATCTATCTATCTATCTATCTATCTATCTCGTAATTAAGCTAGCACGTCAGGTTTTTGAAATACACATCATTGACATTTTGACACTTTTGAATATCAATATTATATATCAACACGATATCTGGAGTTCGGACTCTATCCCACCAAAATTGTTTTGATGTGTTTATTCTGAAAACAAATCGGAAGACGATACCAGAGACACGTTGAAGTATATTTATGTCAATTTACCTCAATATAAAAGAGAGGTCAGCGTGCCCAATAATGTTGGAGGCACTCGCTTTTGCGCTTGTACTGCACATCCGTCTCTCTTTGTAAGAACCAACAGCAGTCACCCATCACGCTTGGAGTGAATTTTCCCTGATATCAGTTTTCCATCACCTTCATATCTTGGTGAAATCTTTCCCCATGCTCATCTCTGACATCGCTTAGATTTGGTGGAAAAAAGTTGAGATGAGAATGTAAAAAATGCGTCTTCAGTGACATTCTGTCTCCCGTGAGCTAATATACTTTCAGCATATTCTCCACATGCTTAGTATAATTCTCTGCTCTGCTTATCAAGAAAATTCTGGACAACCTGCACAAATGAGAGTACTGATTCAGTGGCTTCAGTTTCTTTTTGAACTCCTCGTCAAGCATCAGTTCACGGATTTCAGGAACAACAAAAACACCTTCCTTAATTTTGTTTTCACTTTTCTCAGGACCAGACGTATTTCTAAAAATGCTGAAACGCATCGCCTTTACTGTCCAGTCACCCTAGTTGTCCAAGAACTGGAACATCATAACTAAAAAATGGGACATGCTGGACGGAAACGGTTTTCAGATTTGGAGTCAGCAAGTGAATCTTGTTAAAGTACAGGTGAAAGAATCCCAGTAGCAAAATACTTGTTGACCAGTGTTACCAACTCTGGTATTTATTTGGTGTTTATTTTATCACTGAACGAAATTGCATTTTGACACTAAAATTTTACGCCTCCTTTTTCCTTCACTTAGACGTAAGCCTCCCGATAAAATGAAAAGGCACATACAGCGTAGCGGCGACCAACAAAATACGCCCTCGCCGGCCTACATACTCCGACCAACGCACAGAAACAGACACATCGACATCACGACAGACCAACCAGCACAGGCAACAACAAAGACAACGTATGACAAACCGCAGAGCGACATTAGCTGAAGATCAGCAGCAGCAAGTCTCGCATCTCGACAACGAACAAAAAACGAATTACACACACAGCCATTCTGAAGAGCAGCGGAAAACTGCCAGACAACACGAAACATTACGACAGAAAAACTACCGGGACTCCATAACACTGACAACTCAAAGCAAGATATTCCCTTCATATTACGGCGTAGGCAATTCCTCGTTTGTTTAGCATGTTGTGTGACGATCACCAAGGTACAATGACAAACATTTAATAACGTCGGAGTTTATTTGCCAGGCCCTGTTTTTACCCATAACTACATTGTCCAGAGTTACATCGAAACCAGAGTTAAACGTACAGGTACTTGCGGGTTACACACAGGGGAATATTTTCGTTGACAATAACGTTTATACAACAAATTATTACAGACGTCGGTATAGTACATGACCCGACGGCCACACTTCACACATACTGACCGACATGTGCCCTGCATTTCTGTTCTTATCCAGTATGTTCTGTTAACCTGTTTGTGTGACACTTTGTATTATAAATATTCCTGCTGTTGTAAGCGACTATAATAACATCTCATACTAATCATGTGACTATTCTAATACTGAGTCCTCTCACAAGTCACTACTTCTTAAAATAATCTACTTTCTTACTGTAACGTCTGATGATGATGTTCTCTCCCTCGTCATTATTCCTTTAACACTTTTATTCTTGCAAAATTTTGGCAAGCACCATTTGCTAGTGCTGAATGAATTCACTCCGACGTCATCGGTTTTCTCCCAAGCGATAAAATTGTCGATGTCTTAACGATCTCCTGCTGTAAGCTGATTTGGCCATTTCAGGTCCCGTGGCATCTCCTCCCATTCACAGGTTTTAAAATAATCGGATACGGCTTCCTGATCCCAAGCTGTAAACCAAATTTAGTCCTGGTGCCCTTCAAAAATTGGCAGTACAGCTGGAAGCGTCTCCTGGATTCCTACTTGGATCAAACACATGGTACTGGGATTGATACGGGTACAATTCAGGAAAACCAAACCAAGTGCCCTGTGTTTAAGTTAAGCTGTTGTTTTGTCTTGAGCAAAATTTAATGAAAATAGAGACTCCAAAATTTGCAGATTTTGCACAACACAACAGCAGCTGAGCTTTTATGTGTAGGATCAGGAGCAGATCCCTTCTTTCTCCATACTTTGGCCTTTCCATCACTTTGGTGGACTTTAATCTTAGTTCTTCCAGAACTTTCCGTGTCTTTGACGTTAATCTTTGTCTCATCGCTCCATTAAACTTTGCTCCAGAACTTTCCGTGTCTTTCACGTTAATCTTTGTCTCATCGCTCCATTAAACTTTGCTCCAAAACTTTCCGTGTCTTTCACGTTAATCTTTGTCTCACCGCTCCATTAAACTTTGCTCCAGAACTTTCCGTGTCTTTCACGTTAATCTTTGTCTCACCACTCCATTAAACTTTGCTCCAGAACTTTCCGTGTCTTTCACGTTAATCTTTGTCTCATTGGTCCATTCAACTTTGCTCCAGAACTTTCTGTGTCTTTCACGTTAATCTTTGTCTCACCGCTCCATTAAACTTTGCTCCAGAACTTTCTGTGTCTTTCTGATTTTTTTCCTGCTAATGGGTGCTTTCCATCTCACAGTATGGCCTTTATATGGTTGTTCTCTTTCGAACAGTGGACTGGAATATTTCCACCCTTGCTCTCTGGAGGTGGTTCTTGATGTTCTCGACTGTTGTTTGCCGTTTTTCTTTACTGTCCTCACCATTTGTGTGTCAGCAGGTGGTGGTGTTTTCCTCGGACGGCCGGTTCAGCCCCTGTTGCTCAGTACACCAGTGCCTTCGTTCTTCTTCAGGACATTCCAAATGGTGGTACCGACTTCTCCTAAAGTTTTTGAAATGCCCCCCTCAGGTTCAGAATGGCCTGCTTTTCTCCCACAGACAGCCCTCTGGTCTTCACGCTGGTCTGCCCTTCTTAACTACAACTGCGGTCGTCACAGGTGGAGGCCAAAGCTTAAACTGTGAGGGGATATGCAGGGCAACTTCAACAGTCAACCTTCTGTGACACCCCTGCGGACCGAGAGACACCTGTCAGCATGTCACGGTCCAGGACTTGTGCTCACTTGAACATCTGGGTGGTCCGATACAAAATGTGCGCTCTGCTATCTTGTTTAACTCTTTCAGGGGGGATGTTGACTTTTGTTAAAATTCAGGGGTACAGGATGTTAATTGGCTGTTACTTGTGACCAATCCTGCCATTATGTTTTAGTTCAACTCTCTTTGCTAGAAGGAATGTTAGCCTTGTTGATCTGACCTCGACTCCCTGCATGTGCACCAATACAATACAATACAATAGAGCCCAAAATCACAGAAGAAGTGCCGCAATGGGCTTTAACAGGCCCTGCCTCTGGACAGCCCCCCAGCCTTGACTCTCTAAGACGACAAGAAAAAACTCCCAAAAAACCCTTGTAGGGAAAAAATTGAAGAAACGTCAGGAAAGGCAGTTCAAAGAGAGACCCCTTTACCAGGTAGGTTGGGCATACAGTAGGGGTCAAAAACAAGGGGGGTTAATACAATACAATATACAGAGCAGAACCCAAGGAATGCTCAATACAGTATAAAAATATTACAAGTGCGGAGCAGAATTTAACAGTAGATGATATCCCATAATAGGATTTAGATTTGTTTAGAGTCCTGGAGACCTCGGCCATCAAGCTGCCTCCCCTATTGGCCATTCCACAGCTGAGACAGCGCTGGGCCAGCCAATCCGATGAAAGGACCCCTCTACCCGATGGTTCCTGCGATCCTCCATCAGAGAGGACTTTAAATTAGGCAGGCAAAACAACTTGGCAGGTGGGCCGTGGCACCAAGTGCCACATTTGAGTACCAAGAAGAGAAACAGAATAAGTGAGAGTTAGTATCTAATTCTAACTATCATGTTACTTATGTTTTAGTGCTAATGACTAACTGTACAGACTGCATCTATGTTGTTAATCAGCAGCTCTAGTCAGGGTGTGCTAAACTGAAATGGTGAGATTTGAAAGCTGAGACCGAAGGGGCATCTCTTAAATAGTGAAGAGTAAACCACCTCGAAAATGGCATCGACATCTGACGAGTGACCAAAGCGCATGTGCAAAGCAAATTTCTCCGCGTACGATGTTTTTTGTGTTATCGCTGAATCGGACTCTTGAGTGGCTGGACTCCGATTTTGATGCAAATGATCTGGAGCCAGAAATCGAAAACAAATGTGAGGTACCAGCATCAGCTGATTGTGGTGCTGAACACATTCGTGTAGCTGATGTCCCACAGCAACGTTTGCCTGGGAGGACCACCACTTCCGATGACAAGACGTACAAACCAATGTCACACTGCGACAGCCAGCCCGGTGCCCTCCCACTGCTGCCAGGGACGCCAAACGGATGATGACAGGAGGCATAGTATGCAGCAGCAGACGTTTCAGGTTCATTTATGGGTGAAGCCAATAACTTTGTGTGTTTTTAAGAAAACTCGAGTTTTTTGGGAAAAAATATTCAGCCCTCAAAGAGTTCACATATCAAGATGGAAATCCCAGGGAGCAAAAGCCACAAACTCTGGTCTCTCTTCTCATCTTTGTCTTTTGATTTCATCCACAAATGTCTTCAGTGCACAGCAAAAACAACTTCATTGGCCTTGCTGTTCATGACTTTTGGAGGGGAGCTGTAACTTGAATTTGCTAGAAACTTTGTAGAAACAACAACACGGGCAAGTTTATTACTTATTTAATTTCTACAGAACAGTGCCATCTGCTGGAAGATGAAGGACACTGTCACACTTCCCCTTAAAAGAAACTAGGGGGCCGTGCCTCCTGCTCGCTTCGCTTGCACACTCCCCTCCCGGGGCGCGCTACGTGCCAGCCACTTCGCGTCTCTGCCGCTCGCGTTGTGATTTTGAATGCAAGCTAAGGAGATGCGGTTGGATCAGCTGCTGGCTTGCCGCATGTTCTGCATGTCCCGCTGTTCATCAATCACTGCCTTGTCTCGTAGGACAAAGTGTCTCCAAGAAAATCACGTATCGTCTCCTTCCAAGCCTTCCTTTTATTATAAGAGAGATATTCCATCCAAAAATTATTTATTTATTAATTTTTTTATTACTTAGCCCATGTAGTTTACAAAAGAGGCTGAGAATTTTCAATCTCCTGTTTTCACTGAGAAAAGACGTAACACAAGATTCAAACTGAACAGGACCGACTCTGGACAAGGGCAAAGGGGACTGAGGCCTTTAAGCGAAACCTAAAAACTCATCTTTTTAGAAAGTCATTTTGTTAAAGTATTTTATAGATTCTTCTGGTTTTTTTATTATTCTATTTTTACTCTGTAGCACTTTGGGATTGCTAAAATATAAAGTGCAATATAAATAAAATTTATTATTATTATTATTACTGCGGTGGGTTGGCACCCTGCCTGGGATTGGTTCCTGCCTTGTGCCCTGTGTTTGCTGGGATTGGCTCCAGCAGACCCCCGTGACCCTGTGTTCGGATTCAGCGGGTTGGAAAATGGATGGATAGATGGATTATTATTATTATTAAATGATCATCGAGAAACAAGAAGGCAGGATTCTTGCCCACAGAAAGGTGGGGAAGGGGGTGGAGCTTCAATTCAACCGCACAGCATTGTGGGGAATGTACCTTCTCTGCTTACCGTTTATGCTCAGTTTCCCAGAAGTAAACATTAAAAGTATTTTAACAAAAAAGTGCATGTACTTCACATGTTCTGAGATTATTGATCTGGACATTCAGAAAGCATTTGATGAGGTGCCACATAAGAGGGTGGGCATCAAACTAAAAGAAAGGGGAGTTCAGGGTGTGGTGTGTAGATGGGGGCAGAATTGGCTCAGACACCAGAAGAGGAGGGTGATGATGTGAGGACCCTCATCAAGAATTGAGGGGCATTAAGAGTGGTGACCAGCAGGGGGCAGTGTGGGGCCGCTGCTATTTTTAATACATAGAAATGATTTAGATCATCAGCAGCCATGGACACTGTGAGAAGGACTTTAAAGTCACAGTGCTTATGGGCAACTTCAGAACACCGCAAGAGAGAAAAGAATGGGAAGTTATACTCATTATACTCATTAAGTTGTACTCGTCCAAAAATTTAACACGTTACAACATGGTGTAAATAGAGATGATGATTTTATAACCAGATATAGGGGAGGCTAAAAGACAGTTGGAGAGGAATATAGCAGATAAGGCGAAAGAAGATCCTCCGAGATTCTTTCAGTATTTTAGTAGTAAAAGAACAGACAAGGAGGAGGTCAAGCGCATCAGGAACAGTAAAGGGGAATGAAAAGATACAGACAGTGAAATAGCAGATGCCCTAAACTTACATTTTTCTGAGGTCTTCACAAGTCAGGAAGTGGATAACCTCAGAGCAGTAACAGGGACTACTAAGGAGGTACTGAGGGATTGTAGAGAGAGAAGAGCTGATGAGATTAAATAAGATGAAATCAAACAAATCACCAGGACCAGATCGTATTTATCACAGAGTTCTTAAGGAGTCTAGCGAGTACAGTTTGAAACCCTTGACACATAGTTTTAGGAAGTCACTGAGCACTGGAGAGATTCTGAAGGACTGGAAAATGGCAAATATCATCCCATTATATAAAAAGGATGACTGGGCAGATCCAAGCAACTACAGGCCAGTAAGCTTAACATGCATCACAGGAACATTAATGGAAGGAATTATTAAGGAGAAGATTGAGCAACACCTGGCAAGGACAGGAATTTTTAGGAACAGTCAGCGTGGGATCAGAAGAGGGAGGTCGTGTTTTACTAACAGTCTGGAATTCTATGAGGAGGCAAGAAAAGGATACGACCAGAGAGGAGAAGATGAGATTATTGATGTGGACTTTCAGAAAGGTGCCCCATGAGAGGGTGGGCATCAAACTAAAAGAAGTGGCAGTTCAGGGTGTGGTGGGTGCAGAATTGGCACAGACACAGGAAGCAGAGGGTGACGGTGTGAGGAACCTCGTCAGAATTGGCCGATGTTAAGTGTGGTGACCAGCAGGGGGCAGTTTGGGGGCCACTGCTATTTTTAATAAATATAAATGATTTAGATAGGAATATAAGGAACAAGCTGGTTAAGTTTGCCGATGATACCAAGATAGGTGGATCAGTAAATAATTTGGAATCCGTTATATCATCACAGAAGGACTTGGACAGCAACAACAACAACATGTATTTCTAGAGCACATTTTCATACAAACAATGGAGCTCAAAGTGCTTTACATGATGAAAAAAGACAAAATAAATGATTAAAATTAGAGAACACTAATTAACATAGAATAAAAGTAAGGTCCAATGGTCAGGGAGGACAGAAGAAACAAAAAAAAAACTCCAGACGGCTGGAGAAAAAAATAAAATCTGCAGGGGGCCACGAGACCACTCAGCCCCCCTAACATAAATGACCTCAGTCAGTCCTCATGGTATTCAGGGCTCACATGGAAGAACTTGATGATGACGGCCATGTGGACTTCTGGCCTTTAATCCATCAATGTAGGAACATCACGGTGCTTTGATCAGGTGGTGGGGATGCAGATCAGCATTACAGAAAACCGGAGAAGGAACTGAAGAGAAAGTAGGAGTTAGTACGGATTATGAAGCCACTAGGAATCCATCCATCCACCCATTATCCAACCCGCTATATCTGAACACAGGGTCACGGGGGTCTGCTGGAGCTAATCTCAGTCAATACAGGGCAGGGCGCCAGCCCACCGCAGGCCACTAGGAATAATAATGATAATTAATTGAATATACAGACCAGTAAACTAAGATGAAGCTCTGAGAAAGCCATGTTACAGTAATGAGTTTTCAGCAGTGTTCTGAAGTGCTCCACCATATTAGCCTGGTGAATTTCTATCGGTCAGCTCTTCCAGATTTTAGGTGCCTAACAGCAGAAGGCCATCCATCTCACCACTTCTTTTAAGTTTAGCTCTTGGAATTCTAAGCAAACCCTCATTTGAAGATCTGAGGTTACGATTTGGAGTGTAAGGCGTAAGACATTCCGAAATATAAGATGGAGCAGATTATTGAAGGCTTTGTAAACCATCAGCAGTATTTTAAAGTCAATTCTAAATGGCACCGGTAACCAGTGTAGTGACATCAGAACTGGGGTGATGTGCTCGGATTTTCTTTTCCGAGTTAAGATTCTAGCAGCTGCATTCTGCACTCGTTGTAATCGATTGATGTCTTTTTTTGGGTGGTCCTGAGAGGAAAGCGTTACAGTGATCTAGTCAACTGAAAACAAAAGCATCAACTCATTTCTCATCATCTTTCAATGATATAAGGGGTCTAATTTTTGTTATATTTCTTAAGTAAAAAAATGCTGTCCTAGTAATCTGATTAATATGGGATTTAAAATTCAGGTCAGAGTCAATAGTTACCCCTAAATTCTTTACCTCCATCTTGATTTTTAATCCCAATGCAGCAAGTTTATTTCTAATAACCTCATTATATCCATTATTGCCAATCACTAAAATTTCTGTTTTCTCCTTATTTAGTTTGAGAAAATTACTACTCATCCATTCAGAAACATAAGACAGACATTGTGTCAGTGAATCAAGAGAGTCGGGGTCATCAGGCGCTATTGATAAATACAGCTGTGTGTCGTCAGCAGAGCTGTGGTAGCTCACGTTATGTCCCGAGATAATCTGACCTAATGGAAGCATGGAGATCGAAAAGAGCAGCGGACCCTGGATAGAGCCTTGTAGACCACCATATTGAACATCATGTGTCTTTGAAGTATAATTACCACAACTAACAAAGAATTTTCTACCTACCAGGTAGGACTCAAACCAATTTAAGACGCTGCCAGAGAGGCCCACCCACTGAATTTGTCAATTTCTAAGAATATTGTGATAAATGGTATCAAATGCTGTGGTGGATTGGCACCCTGCCCGGGATTGGTTCCTGCCTTGTGCCCTGTGTTGGCTGGGATTGGCTCCAGCAGACCCCCGTGACCCTGTGTTTGGATTCAACGGGTTGGAAAATGGATGGATGGATGGTATCAAATGTGGCACTCAGATCTAAGAGGATGAGAACAGATAAATGGCCTCTGTCTGCATTTACCCACAAGTCATTGACTACTTTAACGAGTGCAGTTTCTGACCGGCTTGGGCAGATTAGTGGCAGATGAAATTTAATGTCAGTGAATGTAAAGAATTACACATAGGAAGTAAACATGTGAGGTCTGAATACACAATGGGGGTCTGAAAATCGAGAGTCCACCTTATGAGAAGGATTTAGGACTCATAGTGGACTATCAGACAGACAGTGTTCGGAAGTCATTAAGAAGGCTAACAGAATGTCAGGTTATATAGCGCCTTGATGTGTGGAGTACAAGTCACAGGAGGTTCTGCTCAAGCTTTATAACACACTGGTGAGGCCTCATCTGGAGTCCTCTGGTCAGTTTATGACTCCATAAAGACACAGCAGCACTGGAGAAAGTCCAGAGAAGAGTGACGAGGCTGATTGAGGGCTACAGGGGGTGAGTTATGAAGATTAAAAGAGTTGAGCCTTTACAGTGATGAAGAGGAGACCTGACTGAAGTGTTTAAAATGAGGAAGGGAATTAGTGCAGTGGATCAGACGGTGACTTTAAAATGAGTTCATCAAGAACATGAGGACACAGTTGGAAACTTGTGAAGTGGAAATTTACACAAACATTAGGAAGTTTTTCTTCACACAAAGAACGATAGACACTTGGAATAATAGACCAAGTAGTGTGGTGGACAGGAGGACTTTAGGGACTTTCAAAACTCGACTTGATGTTTTTTTGGAAGAAATAAGTGGACAGGACTGGCGAGCTTTGTTGAGCTGAATGGCCTTTTCTCGTCCCGATTGTTCTAATGTTCTAATAAGTCTCATGTTAAATAGTGGTTAGTATACGCCTGACATCAGTTCAAGTGGCTCTCGTTGAAGTGTGGCTGTTCCTGTAGGGTTATTCTGATTTCCTCTTGGTTACAATTGTACTCCAAAAGCCGTGCTCCATGCTTTTCCACTTTTCAAGACTCAATGGGAGAAGAATGAAGGTGAGTGTTCATCATTACAGTGCGGCTGCAGAGCCATGAGAGTTTGTTTAGCATTTCCTTTGTAGATCCTTTGTGTGTTTTTATAAATATCAGGTATGTTCTTACTCATTATTTCATGTTATTTACTTTCTCATATACAAAGTATCGGGAAAGTATTATCAAGTCAAGTCAAGTTGGGGAGCATGCACCTACTACACGACGAAACAACTTGGGATCCCGATTGGTAACCCCCCAGGCAGACACGGCCTCTGGAAATGACCCTCTATCTGTCACAGCCAGGTGTTACGTGGGCGACCCCTTGGCCTGGTCCAACCACTTGGGTCCCCAACAATGAGGATCCTACAAGCCAGATCACCCTCGGGGAAACGTGCCACATGGCCGTAGTGCCGTAACTGACGCTCCTTCACAATGCAGGTAATGTGCCTCATTTGGGACTCCATGACCAGCACAAAGTCAAACCAACGGTACCCAAGGATTTTCCGGAGAGACACAGTGATGAAGGAGCTCGGCCTTTGTCTCAGGTCAATGGATAGCGTCCATGTCTCGCAACCATATAGCAAGACAGGAAGCACCAGGACCCTAAAGACTTGGACCTTCATCCTTTTTCAGAGATATCAGGAGTACCACAGACCACTTTCCAGTAACCTCATGACCCCCCATGCTCTCCCAATCCATCTACTGACTTCATAGGAAAAATCACCATTTGTTGCAATTTTCCTGTGATGCACGTTAAGCTTACTGTCCTCTAGTTGTTTGGATCTGCCCTGTCACCCTTTTTATATAATGGGATGATATTTGCCATTTTCCAGTCTATCGGAATCTCTCCAGTGCACAGTGACTTCCTAAAAATATGTGTTAAGGGTTTATATCTATACTTGTTAGCCTCCTTAAAACTCGAGGGTAAATATTATCTGGTCCTGGTGATTTGTTTGATTTCAGCTTATTTAATCTCAGCAGCTCTTCTCCCTCTACAATTTCCAAATCCCTCAGTACCTCCTTAGTAGTCCCTGTTACTGCTCTGAGATTATCCACTTGCTCAGTTGTAAACACCTCAGAAAAATGTAAGTTTAGGGCATCTGCTATTTCACTGTCTGTGTCTTTTAATTCCCCTTTACTATTTCTGATGCACTTGACCTCCTCCTTGTCTGTTCTTTTACTTCTAAAATAATGAAAGAATCTCTTAGGGTCGTCTTTCGCCTTATCTGCTATATTCCTCTCCAACTGTCTTTTAGCCTCCCTGATATCCTTCTTAATGGTTCCCCTCATGTTCTCATACGCGCTGCGATTCACTTTGCAGTCATTAGTCTTATACGCCTTATAAAGAAATTTTTTCCTTTGCAATTTCTTTTTTAAATCTTTATTAATCCACCATGGAGTTTTTTTTAGTTTCCTATTAATTCCAAATTTAGGTATGTCTCTGTCCTGCATTTCATGTAAAACATTTTTAAACCTGTTCCACTGCTCCTCGACCGTCTCCACACTTAAAAGCTTATTCCAGTGTATCCTACTTAGACATTGTCGCATCTGCTCAAAATTAGCTCTACCAAAGTTCCAAAGAAGACATGCAGGTGATGGGGGTAACAGAACAAGATGACGAGGACAGGAAGATATGGAGAAAGATGATCCGCTGAGGTGAGTCCTAACAGGAACAGCCAAAAGAAGAAGGTTTTCCATAGTGAACATCAGTATCAGAATCACATTTATTGGCTACGTCTGCTGACATACAATGAACCCTTCCCCGTTTTTTGATGACTGTTCATGTATAGTTGTATGACAGTTGTATGTAAGTACAAATCTGAAATAAATACTAGGGTAATCGAGAGTCCGCCTTACGAGAAGGATTTAGGAGTCATAGTGGACTCTAAGCTATCGACTGTCAGACAGTGTTCAGAAGCCATTAAGAAGGCTAACAGAATGTCAGGTTATATAGCGCCTTGATGTGTGGAGTACAAGTCCCAGGAGGTTCTGCTCACACTTTATAACACACTGGTGAGGACTCCTCATCTGGAGTCCTGTGTGAAGTTTTGGTCTGCAGGTTTAGGTCTGAAAACACAATGGGAGGTCTGAACATCGAGAGTCCACCTTATGAGAAGGATTTAGGAGTCGCAGTGAACTCTAAGCTATCAACTTCCAGACAGTATTCAGAGGCCATTAAGAAGGCTAACAGAATTTCAGGTTATATAGCACCTTGATGTGTGGAGTACAAGTCCCAGGAGGGTCTGCTCACTGTGTGCAGTTTTGATCTCCAGCTTTAAGTTTGAATACAAAATGGGAGATCTAAAAATCGAAAGTCCATCTTATGAAAAGGATTTAGGAGTCACAGAGGTGGGCGGCACGGTGGTGCAGTGGGTAGCGCTGCTGCCTCGCAGTTAGGAGACCTGGATTCGCTTCCCGGGTCCACCTTGCGTGGAGTTTGCATGTTCTCCCCGTGTCTGCGTGGGTTTCCTCCGGGCGCTCCGGTTTCCTCCCACAGTCCAAAGACATGCAGGTTAGGTGGATTGGTGATTCTAAATTAGCCCTAGTGTGTGCTTGGTGTGTGGGTGTGTTTGTGTGTGTCCTGCAGTGGGTTGGCACCCTGCCCGGGATTGGTTCCCTGCCTTGTGCCCTGTGTTGGCTGGGATTGGCTCCAGCAGACCCCCGTGACCCTGTGTTTGGATTTAGCGGGTTGGAAAATGGATGGATGGATGGAGTCACAAAGGTCTCGGCTCTATCAACTGCCAGGCAGTGTTCAGAAGCCATTAAGAAGGCTAACAGAATGTCAGGTTATATAGCGCCTTGATGTGTGGAGTACAAGTCCCAGGAGGGTCTGCTCAAGCTTTATAACACACTGGTGAAGCCTCATCTGGAGTCCTGTGGTCAGTTTATGACTCCATAAAGACACAGCAGCACATGAGAGAGTCCAGAGAAGAGCGACGAGGCTGATTGAGGGCTACAGGGGGTGAGTTATGAAGATTAAAAGAGCTGAACCTTTACAGTTTAAGCAAAAGAAGATTAAGAGATGACATGATTGAAGTGTTTAAAATAATGAAAGGAATTAGTACAGTGGATCGAGACTGTTATTTTAAAATGAGTTCATCAAGAACATGGGGACACAGTTGGAAACTTGTTAAGGATAAATTTCAAACGAACATTAGGGGGTTTTTCTTTACACAAAGAATGATAGACACTTGGAATAAGAGACCAAGTAGTGTGGTAGACAGTAAGAGTTTAGGGACTTTCAAAACTCGACTTGATACTTTTTTGGAAGAAAGAAGTGGATAGGACTGGCGAGCTTTGTTGGGCTGAATGGCCTGTTCTCATCCAGAGTGTTCTAATGTTCTAATGTCCTCTCTCACCACATCCATAAACCTTCTCCTATAACTTCCTCTTCTCTTCTTGCCAGGCAGCTCTATCCTTAGTACCCTTCTCCCAATATACCCCTCATCTCTGCTCTGCACAGGTCCAAACCAACACAATCTCGCCTCTCTGACTTTGTCTCCCAACCGTCCCACCTGAGCTGACCCTCTAATGTCCTCATTTCTAATCCTGTCCATCCTCGTCACACCCAATGCAAATCTTAACATCTTTAACTCTGCCACCTCCAGCTCTGTCTCCTGTGCCACCGTCTCCAGCCCATATCACACAGCTGGTCTCACTGCCATCCTGCAGACCTTTCCTTTCACTCTTGCTGGTAGCCGGCTGTCAAAAATCACTCCTGACACTCTTCTCCACCCACTCCACCCTGCCTTTACTCTCTTTTTCACTTCTCTTCCACAATCCCCATTGCTCTGTACTGTTGATCCCAAGTATTTAAACTCCTCCACCTTCGCCAACTCTACTCCCTGCATCCTCACCATTCCACTGACCTTCCTCACATTCACACACATATGTATTCTGTATTGTTCCTACTGACCTTCATTCCTCTCCTCTCATATCTCCACCTCTCCAGGGTCTACTCAACCTGCTCCCTACTCTCACTACAGATCACAATGTCATCAGCAAACATCACAGTCCATTGGGACTCCTGTCTAATCTCGTCTTTCAACCTGTCCATCACCATTACAAATAAGAAAGGGCTCAGAGCCGATCCCTGATGTCGCTACGGAAAACATTAATTAACCCTGAAAAACTGACGCTGCAAGGTCGTCTCAAGGCTTTGCGCTGCGCCGCCAGCTTTTTCACGTGCAGCATTACGGTGAGATCCAGCCTGTCTTGGCGGTGGTCGTAGTGACGCAACACGTACGGACGTCATGGACGTCCACCGCTCATCTGTCTTTACATTGCTACATACCAGCCAATACGCGCAAAGAACTGATGTAAATGACGTCTATTCAGTCCAATCATAATTTCATCATTGTGTAGCTGGCCCAATAGAACTTTCCAGGGGGCGGGGCTTGTATCGAGTTTTCTGAACTGTTGCAGCATTTGAGAACGGCGAGTTGAAGAGGTAAGATGCATGGGGTACAGTGCTCATGTTGTATGGTGGGAAACCAGCAGGTTTGCCCTTTTATTATATTTGGTCGCAGTTACTGGAAGGCGTCTCGCTTTGGGGCCATGAGCTGCTTATTTGGAGAAGAGTAGCCTTTTGTACCTGACTCGACTGGAGGTGGCTGTTTGTGGTGCAGCAACAAAATGGCCGGCTCGCTTTTACCCAGAGCGGCGGTTAAAGGTGCCAGTCTTTGTATGAGTTTGGCTTCTCGATGCACGCGTGTTTGAGTGGCGCTTTACAGTAAGGAAAAGCTGTTTAGAAAAAGGGAGGGCGCGGAATTAAGAAATCTTATGGAAGATAGTAGTGTTTCGTGTGTGCTTAAAATTCGATAACAATTTAGAAGATACTGCAGTGTTTAAAAAAAAAAAAAAAACAAAGCATTGAAACCGAAATGATCGACGGCGGGTGGACTGGCTTTGACTGCATGACTGTCGAGCCCAACGCCACGCGGTGGAAGGGACGCGTGCGCAATAAGCGTAAGACTGTGCAATAGACCAGCATCGGCGCAGCCGTTAGCGCTGTTGTTGCTGGGTGGGGTTCGCAGATTCCCTCGGTGTTTGGATTTCAGAAATTCCCACGGCGTTTGCATGTTTTTTTCCTCTCCTATTTTAGAGACTTGCACCTTAATTTAGTTGTGTGGTCTTATTGGTTTGGTATGGGGTTATCTGTGTGTGTGTGACCAGCGATGGGGTTGCACCTCATCCAGTAAGTAGATCCTGCTTTACGCTCAGTGCTGCCGGGATAGACTCCGGTTTCAAACCACACGGAAAAACCGGGGCTGAGGAATGGTTTGAACCGAGGAGAACTGGGAGAGTCGGCATTTAAGACAATGTCCGTTATGTACAGAATAATCATTTGGCTGCAGGGTGGGCTGCGTGTGCGCTAGCGTAGGACCGCATACACGCTTGGCAGTGAAACCTCGCAGTGCAAACCATCGGGCCAGTGTTGACGTTTTTTTAGATTTAATTTTAGACCACAATTGTAATGGTGTGTTGTATGTTTTCAAAAAAAAATTAATAATGCATAGTGAAATTGTAGCGAGTCCAACCGTTCAGTCCGAGTGCTTTTCGTTGAACTTAGTAAATGGAGAGAACGAGAACTGGAACACAGACAGTAGCCGTCTTGCGCGTTTTAGATACTTTATTAATCCCAAGGGGAAATTCACATACTCCAGCAGCAGCATATTGATAAACATTAAAGAGTGATAATAATGCAGATACTGTATAACGGACAATAACTTTGTATAATGTTAACGTTTAAACCCCCCCAGAGTGGAACTGAAGAGTCGCATAGTGTGGGGGAGGAACGATCTCCTATAAGTTGCCTTTGTTGAATTGTTCCTTGTCAGCGGTCCGACTCTGCGTGTCATTTATCCGATTTTGTGCTAGTTTGAGTGGGAGACACGGGGTGAGGGCGTCGGCTACTGTTGCATCGGAGGTAGTCTCGCGGAGCCAGACGTGATTCTCAAACGAGAATTCACATCTGGGGACAAGTGTGAAGTCAACAGCGGCGAAATGCAATGCTGTAAAGCAGCGGTCCTCAGTCACAGTCCTAGAGGGCAGCAGGGTTTTGTTCTAACCCGGTTACTTAATTAGAAAGCAATTCTTGCCAATAATTTAATTCCATGGCTTGTTAGTGCTTTAACTCTGCTATGTCAGGCCATTCTCATATCCTGGGTTTTCTTCCCCTTTCTAAGGCTAAACTGGAGGAGTACCGGTAATTCTCAGTCTTTTTTTCTCCATTTTCCTTCCAAGTATTTAATTAAACCCAATCGTGCATTATAAATACACACAGGTGTAAAAGGTAACCGGCTAAATGCAGAAATGCTGGTCACTTTTGTTATTTGCATGTTATTGATAAATAGCAGTTAAAAACCAAGAATACAGCTGTTTAAGACTAAAATGAGCAATAAGGGTTCAAAATCTTAACAAGCGAGACAACTAAAGTGAAGCAGAAGAGTTACTTGAGCAATTAAGTGCTTCTTATTAAGCAATTTGGGTTGGAGCAAAAACCTGCAGCCACTGTGGCCCCCCAGGACTGTGATTGAGGACCCCTGCTGTAAAGGCTACATCCCCCAGTGCTTATTCCTGAAACACCCAGTCCCGGTTTCTCTAGTCTTTGTGTTTAAAACTTGAATCCTGGGCTGGTGTATCTGGCTTAGCCCTTGACTGGTTCAGGTCCTATTTCTGCAACAGGACTCTTAGAGTCATGCTAGACGATTTTTCATCTGAATCAGTCCCACTCCCATGTGGTGTCCCCCAGGGTTCCATTTTGGGGCCACTACTTTTTTCAATTTACATCCTGCCTTTAGGTGCAATTTTTAGAAAACATGCAATCTCGTATCACCTATATGCTGATGACTGCCATTCTCCCTCAAGTCAACTGACTCCACTAAACCTCTTCTCGACTGCTTATCTGACATTAAGGACTGGCTGGCTGTAAACTTCCTTCACCTGAACGATTCAAAAACCGAGGTCATTGTTTTTAGTCCTGACCGCAAACAGACCCTACCCCTTGGCCTCGACTTTCTTCCCATTCCAGTAACTTCGTCTGTTTCCAATCTTGGAATCAAAATGGATACGGTCCTGAAAATGGATGCTCAAGTCAACAGCACAGTAAAATCCTGCTTTTTCCATCTCGGGCGAATTGCCAAACTCAAACCAATTCTGCCTTACCACCTCCTGGAATCGGTAATCCATGCATTCATTACGTCCCAGCTCGACTATTCTAATTCCTGCCTATATGGTATTAGTAAAGCCACTCTTTCTAGACTCCAATTGGTTCAAAATGCGGCTGCAAGGCTTTTAACTGGAAGCAACAGAAGCCAACACATTACACCGATTGTAAAAACCCTACGCTGGCTGCCGGTTAGCTTCAGAATTGATTTTAAGATACTCCTCTTAACCTATAAGGCACTAAATGGTCTCGCCCCTGCCTACTTGAGTGTCTTGCTCCATCGTCACAATCCCCCTCGTGTTCTTAGATCTGCAGATCAGCTGCTCCTAACCGTTCCCAAGGCACGTTTTAAAGTTCGTGGTGAAAGGGCTTTTTCCGTCGGTGCACCTCGGCTCTGGAACTCCTTACCTTTAGTGGTTAGGCAAGCCGCTTCAGTCGCCACATTCAAATCACACCTAAAAACGCACTTCTTCACATTGGCTTTTAATTCTTAACCTGTCTTATTTCCACTTGCTTTTTGCTATTTCTCTGTTTTATTGGGTCCCCTGACCTGTTTTTAGTGTCTCTGTTTTAATTCTCTCTTAATGTTTGTTTTTAATATTTTGCTTTTAGTCTTGCTCGTTTTAACTGTACAGCGCTTCGGTCAGTTGTAATGCTGTGTTTTTAAGTGCTTAACAAATAAAAATGGTATGGTATGGTAAAACCATTGCTGGGGGGAGAGCAAAAGATACTTGGACAAAAGGCAAACAAAAATGACCATTCAGGAGTTTAGGAGCACAAGGTAACTGAAGCTTCATAATTTGCTTGCTGTAATGGGTGCTGCGACAGTGTAGACGGACACACACACACACACGTTGACCACCGCAGCTACTGTGCTTTTGAGAAGACCCTCTTGTCTGCTACAATATATTTGTCAATTTGATGATTGAATCGCATGTGACACAACCGCAAATAGATGTTAGGTAAGCATTGTAGTCTGTGGATGCACGATGTGTAAAAATGTTGCATTTGCATTTCCAATTTGACTGTAATGTTCTGTTTTTTTTTTTAATTATTTTTTTAGACATGCAGTCAGAAAGTGTCTGTTGTGCGGCCTCATCTGTGTATCTGCTGGTGTCGTTCGGCAGATTTGTTGCTTTGAGTGTTTTGAGCCCTGAAATCTGCATCTCCTGTGGCTCTTTGTTCTGAGCTCTTCCCATGGTAGTGGTATTGATGGAGTGCAACATGCTGTTTATTTATTTCATAAACGTAGTTGCCATTTCTTTCAAACTTCCATCAGCACTTACACTATCACTAGGCTCACCCGCCTTTTAAGGCAACCGACTTTTAAGTCAACCACTTCTTAAGGCAATTCAATATGTAGATAAATTTGATATTTTATACAGTGAAAAATAAAATTCATGTACCACAACTCATTAATTTGGTTATATTGAATCTGAGCCGCATTACTTTAATACTCGTAGTTTGTTATTTTTGCGACGAAATTTAAACTTTTGTTCTATAAAACTTCCTTGAATACTATATTCGGTGTGAAAACTCTATTAGTGCCTTTTATCAGTTTTCCCTGTTGTGGAGTGTCCACTACATGGACAACTGTGTCCTCAGAGCGCTTTGCTCTTGAAAATGTCGTATCGCAAAAGTCAATGAATGACTGCTAATAAAGTGACCAAGTTAGAAGAAGTAAGGCAGGACAAAATTTCTTTGTATGCAAATCTAAAAATAGCCTACCTAATCTCCAAGAACTCGCACAAAAGCAAGGGAACGATGGGAGCACCAGAACTCTGCTCACATCGCATCGCTTCGTTCGTACCACAAGCCGCAAGTAGTAAGTCTGTGATAAGCGGAATACCGCAACGCTTTGCACTCACGGGAGGGAAGGACAATCCCGACTGCTTTTATATAGTGTCTTGATGATTATAAAGCTGAACAACAAGTGAGCACACACGGCACCAGCGACATCATTATTCACATTTGCCGTTCGTTGTTTGATGCCGTCAAATGCCAGTGTATAATCTGATGCTACAGAAGAGTGTTTTTCCCTTGTATTTGGTTTTTATTTTTAAAACGGGCAATGTACTATCCGCACATAAGACACACATTTATACTTCCAATAGGGTTTTATAGGAAACCTTTTCAATTGTGGACAATTCATCGGAAACCAAAGCTTGCAGTCTGTCAGACCAGGTCAGCGAGGGCAACTCTGATCTTTACAGTTGAAAAAATATATATAAAAAAAAAAAAAAACTTTTTAAAAACCACGCTTATATTATGTTAAACAGTGTACTTAAAAACCGGTAAAAGGAGGAAGCAGCTGGGAGATGCCAGCAAAGTGCCCAGTAAGTGCTGTGCCTGTGAACACTGATCTTGGACCTGCTTTTGAGTTTTTCCGGTAGTCTTACCGCTTTAGACAGTTGAGCATGTGTATGAGATATGTTTCTGGTTAGTAGAGTAGTACTGTACTTTGGGATGTTTTTGGTTACAAAAAGTGTGCCACCACAGAAAAATAAGGTTGGGTACACTGTCGTAAATTGATAAAATTTTGATGAGAACATGCTGTCCATCCCAACATGGTCATCCATCCTGTTTACTGACATTTTCTAAACTGACTTCAAGTTGAGATATGAAAGTCAATCGAGTCCTACTCTCCACAACACCACTTGGTATTTTATCCCATGTGTTTTTAGTTTTCTGTGTTAAGAAAGCAAAAGAAGATCAAGAGGGGACATGATTGAAGTGTGTAAAACTTATGAAGGGAAAATTAGTGCAGTGGATCGAGACGCTGACTTTAAAATGAGGTCCTCAAGAACACGGGGACACAGCTGGAAACTTGTGAAGGGTAAACTTGGCACAAACATTAGGAAGCTTTTATTTACACAGAAAGCCACAGACACCTGGAATAAGATACCAAGTAGTGTGGTAGACAGGAGGACTTCAGGGATCTTCAAAACTTGATGTGATGTCATTTTAGAAGAATGAAGTGGACAGGACTGGTGAGATTTTTGGGCTGAATGGCCTATTCTCCCCCACATTTTTCTAATGTTCTAACAGAATGTCAGGTTATATAGCGCCTTGATGTGTGCAGTACAAGTCCCAGGAGGTTCAGCTCAAGCTTTATAACACACTGGTGTGAGGCCTCATCTGGAGTCCTGTGGTCAGTTTATGACTCCATAAAGACACGGCAGCAGTGGAGAAAGTCCAGAGAAGAGCGACGAGGCTGATTGAAGGCTACAGGGGGTGAGTTATGAAGATTAAAAGAGTTGAGCCTTTACAGTGATGAAGAGGAGACCTGACTGAAGTGTTTAAAATGATGAAAGGAATTAGTGCAGTGGACTGAGATGGTGACTTTAAAATGAGTTCATCAAGAACACGGGGACACAGCTAGGAACTTGAGAGAGGGAAATTTCACACAAACTTTAGGAATGTTTTCTTTACACAAAGAACGATAGACACTTGGAATAAGAGACCAAGTAGTGTGGTAGACAGGAGGACTTTAGGGTCTTTCAAAACTCAACTTGATTTTTTTTTTTTTTTTTTTTGAAGACCAGGGGCTTAACGTGCCTACCCCTCCCGAGTTTGGTTAACTGGATATACAATTTAAGGAGTCTGTTATTTTAATGGACTGAATGGACATTCCATGGACACATGGAACTGAAAACCCGATGGAAGAAGTTAGCCCACTTGGACAGCGATCTCTTCTTCTTGACCAAGGTTACACTTTGCCTGATGAAGGGGCCTTAGCTGCCTCGAAAGCTTGTATTTGTAATCTATTTAGTTAGCCAATAAAAGGGGTCATTTCACCCTACTTTCTCTTGTATCAATCTATGGCTAACACGGTACAGCACTCTACTGCTATGTTGTTTTCATGGGAATTGTTACATACTCTTTTGATTCCATGTTGCATCATTTCTCCATGATCTAAAATATACGCCTGACTGAATTGTGGTTTCTTCTAAATGAAACTTGTAGTAACTTTATTTGTTGCACGACCAGATACTCCTAGCGTATGGTCAGTTATGTAATAATTTCCGTTTGTTTGCGATCTTTATTATCTTTTTTTTTTTTTTTTTATATATACTTTCGAATTTTCCTACTTTCATAATCTCAAACTTGCTCTGCATGTGTATCGCTCCAACATTTTTGAACATCTTTATGAAGTCTGTTGATCTATTAAGTCTATTAAAAGACTTTTCTATTTAGGAAAGCTTATTAACAAGAATGCAATAATTATCTGTTTTTATCTTGCTTTGCCTTTGTTTAAACTTTTTATGTAGCACTTTGAGATTTACTGATAATATAAAGTGCCCTATAAATAAAATTTATTATTATTATTAAGTCTTTCTGTCCCCGATTGGACCTGCATGGTTTTCAGTTCCACTTGGTCCGGGCTGATGATTACTTTCCTTATCTTCTGAATTTGCACATTGATTATTTTTGTTCTTTTTTGTAGTCTTTTCTCTCCAATGATTTCGTGTCTCTTTTTGACGCGCTGCTCTTTCTTCTTCGCTTAGTCGTTGACGTGCCATCTAGAACGTATAACATTTTTAAGAGCTGGGAGCACATGAAGTGTGTCTGTCAAAAGCATTCCAACAGCTGAGAGGTTAGATGTCCGTGATCTTGTTTTAAATTGTTTGTAAGTACGGCGTGATGTGCAAAAGTCGCCGTCTCACGGGTCCTGCTCCCAAAGGTTGTAAAGTCTAGTCTTGCGGGACGTCAAAGTGTCTTTCCGAGAAGATCACGTTATCAACCCAAGATTTTTTTATTATAATAGAGAGAAATAGGCTGAATGGCCTGTTCTCGTTGAGATTGTTCTAATGTTCTAAAGAGAGACTTCCTAACATATGTGCGAAATCTGCCCTTAGCAAGTGTCCTGAGGTTTTAAGAAAAAAGCGTAAAGTGCTACAAATCCGAGTTTCCCACAGAGAATTAAGCCCAGGTAACACGATTTAGTGGTGGAGGACTAGACCCGAGTAGTTTATACCAGGGTTTCTTTGTTGTCGCCCACTTGTAGAATTGCCAATGATCATCAGAGTGAGATTGCTTCCCCCTTGTAGAATCACGGCAGGGGTGAGAGGTGTCCCATTGGAGAGTTGCCACCGATTTGTCAATTCCCAGTGGAATCGAGGACAATCGTCGCAAAAATGTTGCGTGCGTAAACAGCCCTTGGCGATTTGCTTTGCAAGCTGTTTGTGGACTGACTCACGTTAAATACAACAGTGAGACAGGACCCATACTTGAAGAATCCCTTGTCTCAACTTTTGTTTAATAAGTAATTGATGTTCAACAGGTACAGTACAATATTTAAAATATTTAAAATAGTCTGAACCACAGAAATGTATAGTTAATCGACTTTATACTTTAACATGCCATCTCTGCTTTGGAATTGCTCATCCAAAATCGCTACACTCCCTGAGACATTACAGCTGTGTGGCATCTTCAAGACTTGTAAGCACTGAGTTGTACCGCTTGGCTAAATGGACTGCTGCTGCTGTGGTGGCTTATGTGTTTGCTGCATGCACTGCTGGTCACATTTAGTGGTACGTGCAACAAAAGCCTAACACTAAATTGAAAATAGTGAATGCAATATAATTTATTTTTGTGTAGCCCAAAATCACACAAGAAGTGCTGCAATGGGCTTTAACAGGCCGTGCCTCTTGACAGGCCCCCAGCCTCGACACTCAAAGAAGACAAGGAAGAACTCCCAAAAAAATAACCCTTGTAGGGAAAAAAAAATGGAAGAAACCTTAGGAAAGGCAGTTCAGAGAGAGACCCCTTTCCAGGTAGGCTGGGTGTGCAGTAGGGGTCAATACTGTGCTATGCCTCTTTGTCGGTGATGCCAGATACATACTCATCCATGTGAAAGCTAGCTCACTTTGTTAGTAAGTTCTTTTAAAATTTAAAAAAAGGAAGTTATTATTTAAATTGATTTAAATTCAGCCCAAATGAAAACCTTGTGGGGTGTATGTACTCATTTGTATGTGCAAATGTGCTGTTATTATCTGCATTAAGTGTTAGAAACCTCTCCTCCGTTTCATGTCGAAGATGAGGCTCTTCAAATACAGGGCGAGTCAAAATTTATGTTAACACTAATGGTAGTTCTATGTATATACTTGTACAGGTAGTCCCCAGGTTATGGACATCCGACCTACGACTTACGAACGAGGACACAGCTGCAACGCATGCGCCTCAGTAACTGCTGCTCCTTCATCTTCGGCCTGGGGATGCTGCAAGCGGTGGCTGGAGGGGGGCAATTTCGCTGCTTTCGCAGTGTAGTGTCCCTCGGGCAGCTCCTGGGGGCAAGCGGTGACCCGGGGCCACAGCTATCGCTCGTGTGCAGGATGATGGTTTGCTGCCCGCCCACTACACTGCCGCAGCTACTGCTCCTGACTGGACGCAGGCTGGATGGAGCGGAGGGGGGCGTTTCACTGCCCGCCCAGCACACACAGCTGGTAATGCTGCAGTGGTGACCTGGTTGTGGCTGACCGGGGTGGCAGGGGGTAGCATTGTAGTGTGCCTCGGATGGCTGCCTGTTGAATTGGGGTTGGGCGATTCACTACCCGCCTTTGGCCGCACTGTGTTCATTCTCAGTGGTCGGACGCTGCAGGCAGCATACTGTAGTGGAGGTGACTGTGGTGGGCTGGTGATGAACCGCCCCTCGCCGCCCCCATTCATTCTCAATAGCAAGCCTTCTTGTACTGTTACATACATAGCAGGAAGTTGTCTCTTGTCAGTACATCAGGCATGCTGACGAGGGATGCCTGCCTGCTGTGATAGCTGTACAGTGCTGTGCAGAGGAGCTCATCTTAACCTTTTGTCTTCACCCTTCAAGAATGTTTCTGAAACACAAATCTGATGCAAGTGCTGGTGATACAGTAAAGAAGAGAAAAACCATCACCATGGAAAATAAAGTAGAAATAATAAAAAGGTCAGAAAGAGGTGAAACTCCATCATTCATTGGCAGAGCACTTGGTTACAGTCGGTCAACAATAGCATTTATTAAAATAATGTACCTGTTCCGACTTACATACAAATTCAACTTGGGTACAAACCTACAGTCCCTATCTCGTATGTAACCCGGGAACTGCCTGTATACAAATTTTGTGGACAATTTACGTGCCACGCATGGTACAGGTGTTGAACGTGATGGCGACCAGGATGAGACGTTCCTGTAAATCGTTTTGCATGTATGAAGTATATTTTGTGAATAAATTATTTCCGCCATTCAAATGTTAACATAATTTTGACTCCCCCTGTATGTCTGAGTTATTAATGCTTTATTTTACCAAAAGTGTCACTGCGTACCTCTGCTGCTAAATCACTACCAGCGTTGGATCTCTGAAATCCGTTGAGTGTGACACGTTGTTGAATGTGGGCAGAGTAACAGTTGTTGTTATGATGTTGCAAGCTATTTTGTGACCCATTCACATTAAATACAACAGTGACTCGGGACCCATACTTTAAGAATTCCTGGTTTAGTCCCCAGTGTTCCCCCAAATAGCTTTATATCTACCGTGTTTCTCCCGAAAAATAAATAAGACAGGGTTTTATATTAATTTTTTCCTCCAAAAGATGCGCTATGGCTTATTTTCAGGGGATGTCTTGTTTTTCCATGAACAAAAATGTACATTTCTCTCTCTTATTAAAAAAAAATCTTTTTTTTTTAAAAAAAAATCCTTGGAAGGAGACGATACGTGATTTTCTCAGAGACACTTTAATGACCCGTAAGACAAGGCAGTGAGACAAAAGGACAGCTGCTGCACAGGCTTTTAAATTGATCGACACGCAGCATGACAGCAGTTGATCCCACCGCGTCTCCTTAGCTTGTGTTTTGCTCCACCCACCTTTGCAATGCGAGCGGCAGAGACATGAAGTGGGCCTATAATTCTGGAACAAAAATCTACATTTATTCATATACAGTCATGTCATCATCTTCTGGAACATCATCATAACTCTCCAAACCCCGAATTCCATTATGAATTTCTTGCGACTCCATTTCCTTTAGAACAATTGGCCCCCATCTCATGTCTAGCAACAGAGCTTTCCTTAAATGAGCACCTCTTGTCCATGTAGCCTGCTCATAGTGCATTCAGATATTCAACTTCTTCTATTTGCAGAAAGCAGTAAAATTTTTGCCCTGGGGCTCCTCCACAATTCCTTTCTTGTATTCGACAGAATAGCTTTCTTTTTGCACTCATCTTGTCGGGGGCGTATTATTTCCTTTTCATCTGTGTACATACGGTAGCGGTGGGCATTTATCACTCATTCAAAGGCGCCCGCGTGGGATAATAACTTTGGCTTATTTTCAGAGTACAGTAATCCCTCACTTATCGTGGGAGATAGGTTCCAAGGCCGACCGCGATAACTGAATTTCCGTGAAGTAGGGACACCATATTTATTTAATTATTTAACGTGTATTTGGACGTTTTTAAACCCTCCCTGTATTGTTTACAACCCACCATTTACTCTATTAATAACAGGGACAACTGCTAAGCAATATGAAATCGGTAGATAAGTTTACACTTACTGTATAGCGAAGTACACGTAGCAGCTTGTAGGCGGTCATGACGTCGTCGACCTTGTTGCAAAGATTCCTAAAGCAGATTCCATCCAGACTACTGCCTTATCACGTCCACTTGCAACTCGTTTTTGCGCCCTGGTTAAAGGACATTGCGGCCGTAGATCTTATATGCTTTTCCTCCTTTTTAAATAAAAAGAATCGTGGACTCATTGATGCTGTAATGGTGTAGCTGTTCCCTTCCTTCAACATATCCAAAATTTTTACCTTTTCTGCAATCATTTGCATCTTCTGTTGGTGCTTGGACACGGCCCCTGAAGCAGTAGCACGTTAATGCTGAATGAGTGAGATGAGACTTACTGGTTAATGCAACACTCCGTCGCTGAGCCAATCAGCAGCACACAGGAACTTAACTGCGTGCTCTGATTGGGTAGCTTCTCAGCCATCCGCCAATAGCATCTTTTGTATGAAATCAACTGGGCAAACCAACTGAGGAAGCAAGTAAAAAGACCCATTGTCCACAGAAACCCGCGAAGCAGCGAAAAATCCGCGTTATATATTTAGATATGCTTACATATAAAATCCGCGAAAAGTGAACCGCGAAGTAGCGAGGGATTACTGTAGTAGGGCTTATATTACGAGCATCCTGAAAAAATCATGCTAGGGCTTATTTTCAGGGAAACGTGGTACTTTTTGTATTTGGTGGTTAAAGCTTAGGTGTCCTATGGTAGGAAAGGGGCTGCAGGTGGGAATTGTGTCCTATGAAGTGATCTCCTGCTTGAAATGAATTTTTTTGTTATGTCCTGGGAACACAGTTACTGTCTTGTTTTCCTACTCGTCTGGTGCAGATTTGCTTTTGTATCGAGCACTGGCTGGGGTCTGCCACCATCTGCTCTTTCTGGCCCCTGCTGACGACTGTTAGCTTGGTGTAGCTATCAGGCCTCTAAGCAGTGGGCCTAAAGCAATGTCTTCTCTGGTCTGTTGGATGTACTGTAACTTTTACACACTATGGAGCATCCAATTAAAGAAGAAGGCACAGTAGAAGAAAATGGCATTGTGGGTGGTGGCTTTTGTTTCACCTGAAGGAATTCAGTGGTATGTTGATGTCTGGCCTATAGGTTGCTCCTGTATAAGTTGGATAAAATGTAACTTCGTTTGATGATCTGCATTTGTACCTTCACCCTGGGTGGCATAACTGGGTTTTGTATTCATTATTTCATTCTTGCTCTGTTGTGTGTTTTGTTTTCTAATGTTGAAAATGACTTATATATAATACTTTTTATCTTCCATGTTTACAAAGCTTTGGGAATGAATAGAATCCGAATTCACGTGCTACCAACCAATCGTGGGAGACTGACCCCTGTGACCAGGCTGCAGGAGTCATTAGCCTGCTCGTATTCGCAGCGGCCATGCTCCCGTCCACGTCTAGAAGGCTTGGAGTACTGCATCAGGCACATTCTGGAAGACAAGAACTCTCCGTACAAGCAGTGCAGCTACATCTCCACCAAGAATGGCAGGAAGTGTCCCAACGCAGCCCCTAAACCAGACAAAAAAGATGGGTAAGTCCAGCGCCAGCTGCTAATTAAACAAGACATGAAGTGCTTCTTTTAGTTGCCACTTTTTGTCCATATGCCTGTGACTGTCCATACCTGATACACCCACTGTTTGCTCTAGAGATACAGTTTGAGAAGAGAGCTATATAACTAAAATGGTCCAGCAATGTGTTATTACCAGGATCCTGCTGTATACAGTAATCCCTCCTCCATCGCGGGGGTTGCGTTCCAGAGCCACCCGCGAAATAAGAAAATCCGCGAAGTACAAACCATATGTTTATATGGTTATTTTTATATTGTCATGCTTGGGTCACAGATTTGCGCAGAAACACAGGAGGTTGTAGAGAGACAGGAACGTTATTCAAACACTGCAAACAAACATTTGTCTCTTTTTCAAGTTTAAACTGTGCTCCATGACAAGACAGAGATGACAGTTCCGTCTCACAATTAAAAGAATGCAAACATATCTTCCTCTTCAAAGGAGTGCGCGTCAGGAGCAGTGACTGTCACAGAGAGATAGAGAAAAGCAAACAAATCAATAGGGCTGTTTGGCTTTTAAGTATGCGAAGCACCGCAGCACAAAGCTGTTGAAGGCGGCAGCTCACACCCCCTCCGTCAGGAGCAGAGAGAGAGAGAGAAACACAGAGTTTGTTTTTCAAT
The DNA here is from genome assembly GCF_900747795.2 of Erpetoichthys calabaricus. Lineage (NCBI taxonomy): Eukaryota > Metazoa > Chordata > Cladistia > Polypteriformes > Polypteridae > Erpetoichthys > Erpetoichthys calabaricus. The sequence continues at coordinate 302,868,953 of NC_041396.2, forward strand.
CAAAAATCAATACGTGCCCTTTGAGCTTTTAAGTATGCGAAACACCGTGCAGCGTGTCGTTTCAGGAAGCAGCTGCACAAAAGATAGCAACGTGAAGATAATCTTTCAGCATTTTTAGACGAGCGTCCGTATCGTCTAGGTGTGCGAACAGCCCCCCTGCTCAATCCCCCTACGTCAGGATCAGAGAAAGTCAGCGCAAGAGAGAGAGAAAAGTAAGCTGGGTAGCTTCTCAGCCATCTGCCAATAGCGTCCCTTGTATGAAATCAACTGGGCAAACCAACTGAGGAAGCATGTACCAGAAATTAAAAGACCCATTGTCCGCAGAAACCCACGAACCAGCAAAAAATCTGCAATATATATTTAAATGTGCTTACATATAAAATCCGCGATGGAGTGAAGCCGCGAAAGACGAAGCGCGATATAGCGAGGGATCACTGTAGATCTATGCCAGTGTGATAAACAATAAGCTATTATCAGAGTTCAAAAAAAAAATGTAAATCAACGGTTTTATTAAAAGGGAACTTGTCTAAAACATTACAAAGCTGTTACTTTATTTTGACCAGCAACCTAACTAAAAGTCTGCTATTGAATAAGTCTTTGAAGCATTGTGCAGGCTTAGAAGCATGTGCTCTAAATGTAACAAGATTCATTGCTCTGTCCACACTTGTTGCACACAACACCTTTGGTTTTTACTGACTGTTTGTGCTAACTGGGTGTCCGAATGTCGATTAAGGGACACCATCAGGGCAGTTAGTCCCAGAGCCTACGGGATCTACATCATCCTATTGATTGTCACTGACTTGATCACTGTCATTATCAAATTATTCATCTTACAACAACTCTTGGACTCCAGGACTCTGCAGTCTGTTTACGTTTACACCTACGGGACAGTGGTCACTCTTTCAAGTGATGAAGATGTGCACATCCTGGACAGGGAGGAACGCTGGTTTGAGCGAGGAGTCAAGGAGGCCATTTACGTGAAAAAGGAACGACCATCTCTGAACCGAGGAGGGGGCCTAAGGGTACATCTTTCCCCATCTTAGAATGCTGTGATTGTAGCCATTCCCCAGCTCTGTGTGAATGGTACTCGTGGCCATTGATCAATGGACAATTTTGCATATCATTGATCACACAGCCCATTGTTAGTCAGTGGTGCTAGTTTCGGTCATTATGCAAAGGTACTGTTGATAAGGTTGGAGAAACCTGCAGTCAACTGAGACTGAGGAAGTCACTTGGATGAGTGATGTTAACATATCTCCCTGGAAAAGAACTATGTCCAGATGAACTGAATCAACTTTCTAGAACTCTTGTTTCAAACCATCATCACCTTTATACCCTTTTTGTGACAAGATAACTACTGGCTCTGTTTATAGCACTATTTTCCACGATCTATAGTCATATGAAAAAGTTAGGGAACCCCTCTTAATTCTTTGGATTTTTGTTTCTCATTGGCTGAGCTTCAAAGTAGCAACTTCCTTTTAATATCTGACATGCCTTATGGAAACAGTAGGATTTCAGCAGTGACATTAAATTTATTGGATTAACAGAAAATATGCATCATCATAAAATTAGACAGGTGCATAAATGTGGGCACCTCAACAGAGATATGACATCAATACTTAGTTAAGCCTCCTTTTGCTCCTTTGAGCTTCTAGACGCTGTCCTATCTATCTATCCTATAGCCTTTGAGGAGTGACTGGATTCTGGATGGAGGTATTTCTGACCATTCTTCCATACAAAATCTCTCCAGTCTAGTTCAGTTTGATGGCTACCGAGCATGACAGCCTGCTTCAAATCATCCCATAGATTTTCGATGATATTCAAGTCAGGGGATTATCAGATGGCCATTCCAGAACATTGTACTTCTCCCTCTGCATGAATGCCTTTGTAGATTTCCAACTGTGTTTTGGATCATTGTCTTGTTGGAATATCCAACCCCTGCATAACTTCAACTTTGTGACTGATGCTTGAACATTATCCTGAAGAATTTGTTGATATTGGGTTGAATTCATCCGACCCTTGACTTAACAAGGGCCCCAATCCCTGAACTAGCCACACAGCATGATGGAACCTTCACCAAATTTGACAGTAGGTAGCAGGTGTTTTTCTTGGAATGCTGTGTTCTTCCGCCATGCAAAGCGCTTTTTGTTATGACCAAATAACTCCATTTGTGTCTCATCAGTCCAAAGCACTTTGTTCCAGAATGAATCTGGCTTGTCTAAATGAGCATTGGCATACAACAAGCGACTCTGTTTGTGGCGTGAGTGCAGAAAGGGCTTCTTTCTCATCACTCTGCCATACAGATGTTTTGTGCAAATTGCGCTGAATTGTAGAATGATGTACAGATACACCATCTGCAGCAAGATGTTCTTGCAGGTCTTTGGAGGTGATCTGTGGGTTGTCTGTCACCATTCTCACAATCCTGCTCATATGCCGCTCCTGTATTTTTCTTGGCCTGCCAGACCTGCTGGGTTTAACAGCAACTGTGCCTGTGGCCTTCCATTTCCTGATTCCATTCCTTACAGTTGAAACTGACAGTTTAAACCTCTGAGATGGCTTTTTGTAGCCTTCCCCTAAACCGGGAGACTCAACAATCTTTGTTTTCAGGTCTTTGGAGAGTTGCTTTGAGGATCCCATGCTGTCACTCTTCAGAGGAGAGTCAAAGGGAAGGACAACTTGCAATTGACCACCTTAAATACCTTTATATCTCATGACTGGACACACCTGTCTATGAAGTTCAAGGCTTAACGAGCTCATCCAACCAAGTAATCAGCATTGAGCAGTGACAGGCATTCAAATCGGCAAAATTACAAGGGGACCCACATTTTTGCACAGCCAGTTTTTGACATTTGACATCACAGTACTCGGATATTCCTAGGAAATGAAAGACATACCACTGTTATCTTTTTTTGTTGAAAGGAGAGTCAATTATTATGCAGGCTGAGAGGGGTTCCCAAACTTTTTCATATGACTGTGTTTCATCTAAAAAACTGAACAGAAATTCTGTGGCGATCCACTAGATGGCAGCACTAGTACATAACTGAGATGCAACAGAAAAGCTAGTCAGCAAGGTCGCTGCATCTATAGTGACTTTATACTGAGCTATGAATTCTATTGTACGTCACGTCTAGACTGGCTCAATGAGATACGGAATAATTCGTACATTCAAAATAATAAGGCCCTGTCACATTGCACAAGTTTTTCATAGATTGATTTTTTTTTTTTTTACCCCCAGTCTCACTTCATTTACGTAATTTTAGGGAGGCTTCTGCAGTTGGGGCGTGTTGCCATGACGGGCACTCATGTAATGTGACCCCTCCAGTGATTCAGTCCAACCAGTTTGCAACTCGCCCCCAACAGAATCAAACAGGCTTGATTCTTGTAGAGGCAGAGAGCTGACAACCAGTGAGCATTCTGCTGCAAATACAATGCATGTCATGCAGCTATAAGGAATAAGGAAACATGGGTGTTTTGGACTACACAGACAGAAGAGATGCTCATCTGTCTGATTTCTTGTGGTTTATGGACCACAGCAGAATAGGAAGAAACTGTGCTATGCTTGGAAAGCACTCGTATAGCAACTGTTGTCATGCATCATGTTATTGGCTGTCAGGATGGGATGAGCTTATTATATGGTTGGGGGGGGGGGGGGGGGTCAAGCTAAAGTTAGAAAATGGGATTTATCAGAAAATAGAACAAACCTTCACAAATCTGATGCTGTCATTTCTCAATGTCATCCCCGCCCTTCTCAATGCACTTGTGCCACCTGCCTGGAAGTGCCAGGATTCCAGCAGATTAAAAGGTTTTGCCTTATCCTCACCACCACTTGTGCATCGCTTTCTTCACATCGTCATCTGTCTTGAATTGACGACCATCCAAAAAGGTGGAAATCGCACAGTGCCAAATCTGGTGAATAAGCAGGATGTGGCAGTACCTTAAATTTCAGTTTCTCCAGACAAGTCTAGCCTTGTTATTCTTAGCAGTGTGTCATTGTCTTGCAGCCCACAAAAGGACTCCTTGAGACAGCCGTCCCCGCCTCTTGGATCACATAGCAGGCTTCACATTGATCTCCAGCAGGTCACAGTAACTTGCACTAGTGACTGTAGTACCCCTCGGCACGTAGTATTCGACAGTAACACGGGTGCACATGTGGTGGTGTGGACAAGGCAAAACCTTTTATTCTGCAGGAATCCCGGCACTTCCAGGCAGGTGGCGCAAGTGCAACGATAAGGGTTGAGACTCCATTGAGAAATGACAGCATCAGTTTTGTTCCATTTTCTAACTTTAGCTTGACTCCCCCTCGTACTTTAGAAATGTGATACTGTACTGGAAAGTTGTCACAGAATCTTGTGAATTGTCATGCCCTGCTATTTCTACTCAAGTTTAATCTGACATCGTCGGGTGACTAGATCGGTAGCTACACTTGTCACATTTGACATCCATTTTGACTCAGAGACGTGTAAAGTGTTACTTGGCTTTAGCTTCAACATGGAGAGGAAGCAATTTTTTTTTTCCTGAAAATGTAACCTTGACTCAAAACGGTTTTAGCAGTTGTGTGCAGCAGGGAGGGTTATCTTCACAAATGGCTCTGATTCAGTGAAGGGAAATGCACTGTTGGATAGTTTGTTCCACATACAGTGCTTCCTTCTTCAGAGACCAACACGAACATAATCACAATAACAATGCAAACCAATTACAACACAAAATGTATTTTTATTTTAAGTATCATCCAGCCTAGTCCACATTAGGCTTTGTCTAGAGACCCCAAATGAATATTGGCAGAGTGAATGTCTTAGCAGTCAGGATGCATGCCCTGTCTCTCTCCTTTATCTGAGATGCTGTTGGTACACCAACGGCTTGTCTTGGCTTGGCCTTGTGGTGCCAGAGAGTGCAAGATTACTTTAGGCCAGAATTCAAAAGTCCAAGGTTGAGTAGGTCAGCTGTTGTGGTGCTCCATCATGTCTGGGGTTTGCAAGTGCTAGGGTGTCATAATGTGTTTTGCAACTTTAAGACAGTTTTGTTTTGGTACAGTAAACCAATTGGTGTCATTTGTCCTGCAGAGTCCTCAAATAGACCAGGTTCAGTGCTGGGAATTGCACTGTGGAAGAAGGTTGATGCACCGTAAGCCTACAGTAGCATCAAAATAATCACAACAACGAAGACTTACCAATCATAACGCATGTAATTTTAGACTTGTATTAAAGAATTTTTCTTTCACCATTCAAATCCTCAAACCGCCTCAGTTGAGTCTAAAGAGGTGAACGTAGCAGTCAGCTGATGCGCTTGTCGAGCTCTCGTTATCTTCTGTTGATGTTACAGTGGTCTCCAGAAGTTTGGAGGTGGAAGGTTACAGAGGACTGTAATTCAAAAGTCCCAGGATTGTGCAGGTCAGCAGTGGTGCTAGGGTGTGGTAACACCTTTTGTAGTCTTGGGATATATTTTAATAAAATCTGTCTGATTTTAGTTTTTCCCCACCTTTTCAAGAGTTTTCAATGCGTTTTTCCAGCTTTTTACTAGAAGAGCCCAAAAATTCTCTCTCGTGAGTTTATACAGCCCAAGAATGAAAACAAAGATGAGCAATGCATAACAAAAAGAAAAAGCGATCTCTAACCTATGCAAGCGTACGTCCAATAGCGCGTGTACAAAGGAGTCGAAAATTCCATGTGAATGACCTAGAAACTCAGAGCGGGGAAAACAAAGCTGAGTTGTGACATAACTGACCTTTCACCTTGGTCAATTGTATTAAATATATATATTCTTGTCTACCAGAAATGCCATTTTTGTGGTTGAATTCACATTTGAATTGAAGTGATAGTACATTTAGTGTGTTTAGTTTGCTCTTTATTGCTATGGAAGAAAATAGTTTATTTTCATTTGTTCTTGTTTGGCGATTAACAAATCAAATTGTGTTTTTTTTTCCCTAATATTGAGCTACTTTCTGGCTTGTCCCAATTACCGTTGTGTTTTTTTGTTTTCTCCTTGCAGTGTTACCTATTGTACAGAACATGCTCGCAAAAATGCACTTGCTGTTCAGGCCCAAATGAAGAAGGCATCATCAGGTCCGTCTCCAGAAATATTGCTGGCACAGTTGAGTTGTTACGCTAAAAGCGATTTGAGCTCTCAGAGTCAAGACTCGGGCCGCAGTGATGCCAGTAGAATTCTAGGTGAGAAAGCTGACTTTGACTTTGTGCATTACGTATTTTAATGCAGCACCTTCCTGTAACCTTGCCCTAACCTTTTCAGATGAAGACAGTTGGAGTGAGGACGAAGTTGAACCTGCTACAGTGGACCAGACCTGGCGTGGTGATCCTGATAGTGAAGCAGATAGCATTGACAGTGACCATGAAGATCCCCTGAGGTCAGCTTTCTTCACTGTTATTACCCTGCTGTTTGGATGATGCGTGACCTTTTAGGTTAAACAGTATTTCACTTTACAGGCACGCAGGCGTGTACACGGCGGAGGAGGTGGCATTAATCACCAGGGAGAAGCTAATCCGCCTTCAGTCCTTGTACATTGACCAGTTCAAACGGCTGCAACACCTCTTAAAAGAGAAAAAACGTAAATATCTGCACAGCAGAAAGCTGGAACATGAGGCAATAGGTAAGCATGGCACAAAGGGCATCTGTCAATTTCTTCAGGACCAACTATTCAGCTGCATTAGTACAAACGTGTGACCTCTTGGTTCTTGTAAAGTGGAAGTGTCAATTGACACCTTACTGCTAGTGGTCATGTGGTGGGCAGGTAGTGTCACTTAGTGACTAAAGTACTAGATATAATACAATAAGGCTACATCCACACTACTGCATTTTTGTATAAAAAACACAGATGTTGGTCTCCATTTGATCCCCTTTCATCAACACTAGCCCAGCATTTTTAACTCCTGAAAATAGGGGCTTTAAAAAATTCTCCAGAGCCATATAAGTCTGAAAATGACACCACAGTTGTTGCAGTTTGGATAGGTGAAAACAAAGGGTTTCAAGCTTGTAGACACTGATTGTGCTTGATTTGGTTTGGGCTTATTATGTAGCCCTTCCCTAATTGGATCCAGCTCAATATGTCCTATTCCTTGTTTGGTTACCCTTCATAGCTGAACACTCTTCAAAAATATTAGACATAGAGGAGATGCTTTCCTTGTTGTGTTGCTTATCTGTGTGCATCTAAATTGTGTTTAGTACCGTTTGAGCACTGCATGCACATACAAAAGGCAACAGGTATGGCATCTCGGCCCACTTCAAGCCCTGGGCAGAACACAAGCCAAGAGTGATGACATGCCTTGGTCAATTTAAACGTTGGCACATCTCACTAAAAGGGTCCCCTACGGACAGAACCTATTGTACATAGATCAGTTTTACTTTTCACTTGTCTGGTATGGTAGCTGCAAGCGCATGCAAAGGATAGTGAAGACAGGAGAGAACATTATTGGGGTGCCTGTCCCTTCACTATAGGACATCTTTTTACAAACGCAGTGTCAGCATTGTGCAGGACCCCTTACACCCCTCACATGGACTTTTCACACTTTTGCCATCCAAGAGAAGGTACTGCAGCATCAGAGCCAGATCTGCCAGGCTGCAGGAGAGTTTTTACCCCCAAGCTGTCAGACTCCTTAACACCATGCTGCCCCCTGGGATCTTCCACATGGCTGCAACCACCTCGAAAAACAGAACTTTTATACATACAGGTCACTATCCTGTAAAGACGAGTGTGCATGTAGAGAAGAACTGAAAAATCTCCTACTGACCTTTAAGGATTTTGCACACTGCACTTTGACATTCTTTGAAATGTTCTGACCTGTCATTGTTTACACGTGTTAAACAACTATTGTCATACACTGACAATCTCTGTATTATCTATATTATTTTTTATTACATTTTTATTGACTTATGTATCTACATTGCATAATACCATACATTGCATCAATCATGTCTTTGCACAATGTCTTGTTTGTGTTTTAATTTTAAATTTTAATTCTATTTTTAATTAAATTTTAATTTTTTATTTGCACTTCATGCTATTAAACGGTGGCGCAGTGGGTAGCGCTGCTGCCTCGCAGTTAGGAGACCTGGGTTCGCTTCCCGGGTCCTCCCTGTGTGGAGTTTGCATGTTCTCCCCGTGTCTGCATGGGTTTCCTCCCACAGTCCAAAGACATGCAGGTTAGGTGCACTGGAGATGCTAAATTGTCCTGTGTGTGCGCGCCCTGGGTGGGCTGGCGCCCTACCCGTAGGTTGTTTCCTGCCTTGTAGATAGGATATAGCGGGTTGGATAATGGATGGATGGTTATTACACTGTGGACCCTGAGCTTCACAAGTTCGTCTATCTGTATACTTGTATATGGTTGAGATGACAAAGTTGACTTTGACTTTGTTCTTATCTGTGCACTGAGTTAATTTCATGGGATGTGTAAATGTGCAGCTTGTAAATGTCAATGCTGATGTATTAAGTTAAAGAAAAGCGCCATTCGCTGTGTATTGTTTTTGATCTAAATTTCTTCTGGTATACTGGACCAACCGATACATTTTATTACCAACTACTACTTGTTAGTAACTTTTAAGGCCAAACTTAACACTTTCATGGCTGCTATTGACATGCTGGAGAAGGCTTGAAGCCATTGTTGTTTGTCATGTTTTTGAGAGAGTCTGATTTGGGTTTATCTGCTCAATTGCTGCCTGCAAGGTGATGGTGATAATGCGTATTTGAAGCCTCCGTTTTCTGTATGACATGACATCAAAATCCAGCCATCACTCTCGTTGTTTGTATATATTGTTGATGACTTTTATAACTCGGAGTAATGTTAAATCACATTTTAAGTCAGTACCAAGGCATACTGTATAAGAAGGCAACTGATCAATTAACAAAATTTAAGAAGGCAACTGATCAATTAACAAAATTTGATGGCACCTGTTTTTACTTTCTTGTATCGTTGACATTCAGTAGTTGATGAGTTATGTAGCATAGTGAGGGTTTTGCCAACTTGTGAGCTACCTAGCAAGAAAAAGTGAAACATGACTTGAAATGCAGCGGAGATTGAACACTTTTTTTGTATTGGGCTTGACAGATTTGTATCATGAGCTTCAGCTAACTGCAAAAATATAAGTGTACGAATTGTCTTATAAGAAATAATAACCGACTAATTCTTAACTGTGACATCTCTCATACCGTACCAGCGAATCCCATGAAATTGTCAGCAATAGCTAAACTCAGTCATGCATTTGTTGTCTTAAATGAGTATGGCGTAGTCATGGTCTTCATTATTTTTTCCTCTTCCACTCAGGCAGCAGTCTCCTTACAGGACCTGAAGGACTCTCTATTAAGGAGAGAGAAAACTTGAAGAAGCTCAAGGCACTACGTCGCTATCGGAAGAGGTATGGTGTTGAAGCTCTCCTGCATCGGCAGCTGAGAGAGAGAAGAATGGCTGCCACGGAAGGAGCATTACAGCAGGCAAGGGAGTGTTGTGGTGTGTGTTTGTGTTGGCTTGTTTATAATGTAGTGCAAGGTTGTGGTGTCGGAATACCAGAATTTTTGTACCACTGAAATTTTATGTTACTCAGTTCCCTTTGCGATACCATGGCAAAAACAAATCTCATTTAATAGCTTTTTTTAGGTACTCCATTACTCAAATGAACACTATTGTACCTTTTTCTGTAATCAAATATAAAATGCGTAAATACTGATGGTAACAGCAACTTCAGAAAGGTTTATTGTATAACTCAAGTGGTAGCCCAACTATCATTTAAACATCTGAGTACTGCGGTGTTTTCCGAATAAAGATTTTTAGTGAAGCAGTATTCAGTTGTATGAAATTAAATCAAATGTGAAAAACTGGCTGTGCAAAAATGTGGATCCCCTTGTCATTTTGCTGATTTGAATGCATGTCACTGCTCAATGCTGATTACTTGCAACACCAAATTAGTTGGATTAGCTCGTTGAGCCTTGAACATCATAGACAGGTGTGTGCAATCATGAGAAAAGGTATTTAAGGTGGTCAGTTGCAAGTTGTGCATCCCTTTGACTCTCCTCTGAAGAGTGACAGCATGGGATCCTCAAAGCAACTCTCCAAAGATTTGAAAACAAAGATTGTTCAGTCTCATGGTTTAGGTGAAGGCTACAAAATGCTATCTCAGAGGTTTAAGCGGTCAGTCTCAACTGTAAGGAATGGAATCAGGAAATGGAAGGCCACAGGCACGGTTGATGTTAAACCCAGCTGGTCTGGAAGGCCAAGACAAATACAGGAGCGGCATATGTGCAGAATTGTGAGAATGCTTACAGACAACCCACAGATCACCTCCAAAGACCTGCAAGAACATCTTGCTGCAGATGGTGTATCTGTACATCGTTCTACAATTCAGTGCAGTTTGCACAAAGAACATCTGTATGGCAGGGTGATATGAGAGAAGCCCTTTCTGCACTCACGCTACAAACAGTCGCTTGTTATTGAGTTATTTGGTCATGATAAAAAGCGCTTTGCATAGCGAAAGAAGAACACCGCATTCCAAGAAAAACATCTGCTACCTACTGTCCAATTTGGTGGAGGTTCCATCATGCTGTGTGGCTAGTTCAGGGACTGGGGCCCTTGTTAAAGTCGAGGGTCAGATGAATTCAACCCAATATCAACCAGTTCTTCAGGATAATGTTAAAGCATCAGTCACAAAGTTGAAGTTACGCAGGGGTTGGATATTCCCACGAGACAATGACCCAAACACAGTTGGAAATCTACAAAGGCTTTCATGCAGAGGGAGAAGTACAATGTTCTGGAATGGCTGTCGGTCTCCTGACTTGAATATCATCGAAAATCTATGGGATGATTTGAAGCAGGCTGTCCATGCTTGGCAGCCATCAAATTGAACTGAACTGGAGAGATTTTTTTATGGAAGAATAGTCAGAAATATGTACCTCCATCCAGAATCCAGGGACTTATCAAAGGCTATAAGAGGACAGCGTCTAGAGGCTGTTATATTTGCAGAAGGAGGCTCAACTAAGTATTGATGTCATATCTCTGTTGGGGTTCCCACATTTATGCACCTGTCTAATTTTGTTATGATGCATTTTGCATATTTTCTGTTAATCCAATGAACTTAATGTGACTGCTGAAATACTACCGTTTCCATAAGGCATGTCATGTATTAAAAGGAGGTTCAGCCAATGAAAAACAAAAATCCAAAGAATTAAGAGGGGTTCCCAAACTTTTTCATGACTGTATCTTACCAAGTGCACATTCCAAATCTATTCTGACATTTTTCTCTCCAGTGAGGAAAGATACTGCTTAAATCAGTACTCAAATAGATTCAAATATTACTATACCAGTAACAGTGCACTGCATGTTGTGCAGTGAGTCCGCTTGACTTGAGCATTCCTATTCTTCTTTCTCTGTACATTCATTTGCTCAGAGTTGATGCGCTTGCTGCTTCCTGAGCCGCTCTTCATTTCTCCACCCTAGCGGCCCGCTTCTTCTCCTTTTGCCGTCATCTTTTCGCATTAAAACTGATTAAGTCAGTGTTTGTATTGCAATTACTTAGTGCGTTTTCCTTAATTTTTCATTTAAGCTGGCACTTAAATCTTCAATCTGCCTCAAGAATGAGATAAAATACGAAGAGATAGGGGAAGTGACAGCGAAGGTGGTAGGGATGAGAACATCGCCCGTATGCATGCGCCGCATGGCCGAGAGTTGATTCTACCATAAAATAAAAAGAGGAATATCCTTGGAGGTCAATCATCACCCCGAAAGCGGATAGTAGACATCACGTAGTGTATATGTACCAAATTTTAGGTCAATAGGTCAAGCGGTTTACAAGCTACAGGTAATTTAAAATCCTGGACAGACAAACAACCACAGTAGTGTATTATTTATTTATGTATTTTTTTATTTATATATGATATATATATAAGATCAGCTCTGTTGAATTGTTAAATTCCAAGATAATTCAGGGCATTTTCTTTTAAACAAGCTAGTACGGTGCTTGGTAAGATAATAAACTTGTTAACACATATAATCAAATGAAAAGTTAATGGTGTTAATGTGCCATCCAACATGGAGTATAGACAAGTATTCAAACAAGTGCAATGTGTGGCGCAAACGTATTACATAAAAATCAAGAAACAGTTTTCCATTGTGCACCACAACTGCTTTGACAGAGCTATGTTGCCTATTATTAGTTTACACATATCCACTGTGCTCATAACTCCCTCTACAGAGTTGCATATTGTCCTCATCATAAAAGAAACTAAATACAGGGCGCATCAAAATGATGTTAACATTGGAATGGCGGAGACCGTTTATTCACGTAACCTACTTCATATGTGCAAGATGATTTACAGGAATGTCTCAACCTGTTTGCCATCATGTTCAACACCTGTACCATATGTGGCACATAAATTGTCCACAAGTATATACATAGCAGTACCATTAGTGTTAACATAATTTTGACTCATCCTGTACACAGGACCTGTTGTGGAGACCTCTTGTTTGTACTTCATATGTAGCACTATAGAGATTAGGTACTGTCATGAAGTGATTTGATTGCTTGTCAGAAATCTAGATTCTTTTGATTTGCTGTCGCACATGTTGGCAGTATGTATGCAGCCCCATGAAAGGTGCTCACATCTGTGTTTGCAAGTAACCTCTTCAATGACACAGTGGTGGAATCAACCATGAATTGCTTGGTAACTGTTTCAGTATGTTGCCTTCAATGTGCTGCTTACCTTTTCAAACTAAATCCAGACTGGTGACACTTCTGCAACAGCTGATTATCTGAACAGATAGACACTTTATTAATCCCAAGGGGAAATTCACATACTGCAGCAGCAGCAGCAGCAGACCAATAAAAAAACAATATTAAAGAGTGATAAAAATGCAGGTATAACAGACAGTAACTTTGTATAATGTTAACGTTTACCACATGGGTGGAATTGAAGAGTCGCATAGTGTGGGGGAGGAACGATCTCCTAAGTCTGTCAGTGGAGCAGGACGGTGACAGCAGTCTGTCTGGAGATGATACTGTTCAGTGGATTCTCCATGATTATCAGGAGCCTGCTCAGTGCCTGTCTCTCTGCCACAGATGTCAGACTGTCCAGCTCCGTGCCTACAATAGAGTCTGCCTTCCTCACCAGTTTATCCAGGCGTGAGGCGTCCCTCTTCTTTATGCTGCCTTCCCAGAACACCACCGTGTAGAAGAGGGCACTCACCACAACCGTCTGATAGAACATCTGCAGCATCTTATTGCAGATTTTAAGACGCTAGCCTTCTAAGGAAGTATAGCCGGCTCTGTCCACTCTTGCACAGAGCATCAGTATTGGCAGTCCAATCCAATTTATCATCCAGCTGCACTCCCAGGTATTTATAGGTCTGCACCCTCTGCACACAGTCACCTCTGATGATCATGGGGTCCATGAGGGTCCTGAGCCTCCTAAAATCCACCACCAGCTCCTTGGTTTTGCTGGTGTTCAGTTGTAGGTGGTTTGAGTCGTACCATTTAACAAAGTCCTTGATTAGGTTCCTATACTCCTCCTCCTGCCCACTCCTGATGCAGCACACCATAGCAGTGTCGTCAGCCAACTTTTGCACGTGGCAGGACTCCGAGTTGTATTGGAAGTCTGATGTATATAGGCTGAACAGGACTGGAGAAAGTACAGTCCCCTGCGGCGCACCTGTGTTGCTGACCACAATGTCAGACCTGCAGTTCCTGAGACGCACGTACTGAGGTCTGTCTGTAAGAGAGAACACTTGGTTCTGTCACTTTGAGCAACTTTTTGTATGAAAATGTGCTATATAAATAAATGTTGTTGTTGGTTGCATCTGCCTGGCTGTATGGTGATAGGTCTGCAGTTTTATGGCAGGCCTTCCCGGAAATCCCTACATAAATGCCCTTGTCTGACTCCATTAGTTTAAATGGAGGAACTTCAGGGATGTTATTTACTGTCAATTTCACATCTTTTTAGGACAATTACCTCCTTGGAGTAGTTACACTGTGTATAGTTGTATTGAACATGTTTACTGCTCAATCCCATGGTACATAGCTGATTATTGAATCTGGCTTCCTTCATGTTGTCTTGTTGTGGACCAATATGTTTTCTTATTTAAAATTTTTATTCTTGCAATGTCATTTTTATTAAATGCTGGTTTTTGTGCAAAATGGCCTACTCTGTCTGGTTTCAAGAGGTACTGTCGACCTCTGTGATGGGTTGTCTGTTTACCTTCTCTGCCAGTAAAACTTTTAATAGTTTGTGTTCCTAGAAATGCTTCCCTGCTTGCAGATACTCCACTGTGTTCTGACCTTCTTATTTCACTTCATTTCCAGGCTCACGCTGTACGTTCCATTCAGAGGTGCATTGCGTTTACTGGAGGAGTTCGATGCTCAAATCAGTGCCTCCCGATGACCCGCCATTGTATTTCTCGTATCCTTTTATGATGCATGAATCACTTCTTTTTATGGTATACGTATACTTTTTATAGTTGTTCTAACACAACCTCCTTTATGGAGATTTCTGGGTAGAAAGCATTTTTAATTTTAGCATAAATCTAAACAGCTGTATTTTAATAGTTTGTTTCCTTGGTTGTATTTGTTAAGTGCACATACAGTACTTGAGGTTTTCTTATCTATATACACAGCTGCAACATGTGACAGGTGTAAAATGAATGTAGAGAATGGTGGCTGTTAATTGATTAAATTGGAAAATTGAGGGTATCTGAACACCCATACATCTGCACCAGTTTTTTTTTTATGTGAATCAGAAAACAGCTGCATCTGTCAAATCTGAAAGCTGTTGATTAGTGCTGTCAATACCATTTTCACTCTCCAAAAGTGCAATTCAAAGCACATATCTGGTTCAGCTCTGAGCATGCTATTTCTCCACTTTAGTTGTTGTGGCTTCTCTTTTCTTCGAATCATCCGTAGAATTAAAGGATGTCACTTGCTTCAAATTTTGATGCATTTAGTTGTATTTGGTGAATATTTTGGGTGCTCAATCTGCCTCTTATTGCTTTTGTGACAGGCACTTTGAAGTTTTTCTCAGAACTGCTCCTTTTTACCAGTGAATGAATATAATTATGTACAGGAGTTCCCTACCCGTGTAAGGCCTGGGTTTATACTTAACGTGGCAGACGCTCCTGCTACGCAAACGTTTTAACTGTTTATACTTGCGCCTGTACTTTACATAAATCTGGAAGAATCCAACAGGTGGCAGTGCGAGATATCATCACGGTGAGAACAGGTTCGGCTTCGCTGTGTTGTGAATTGCCTGAAACACCCATTAAATTCCGATGACACCTTACCGCAGTATCTCTGAAAAGGATGTTTAATGATTAAATCCATCAGTCCAGGGATATGCCCATTACAGTAAGCATTGGGCACGAGGCAGAAACCATCCCTAGAGGGGTGTCCTCGCAAGGTGAACACAAGCACACACATACACTGGCGTCATTTTAGTGTCACCAAATCTGCATATCTTTGGAAGGAAACCGGAGCACACTGTGGAAACCCAGCAGGAAAACATGTAAACTCCAGGCAAGGAATATCGGCAACGTGACTTCCTGTGAGACAGCAGTGCTACCACCATGTCACCCCCATGTGTATAATTATTAACAGTATTCATTATTTAAACAAAATTAACGAGTTGTATGTAAAATGTAACATACTTTAATGCATTTCATCATGAAACGATTCTAAATGTGCAGATAGTTGGAATATCATACATTTCATATGTTCTGTGTGGTGATCTATTGCTGTTTTGCCGCTGCTGTCCAGTCGGGAGGAAACCCCAGTAAAGAGACGGCACAGAAGATGGAATGTGAGACTTTTAAAATGAATCGTGTCATTACTATCGAGAATATGCGACGCTGGAATATAAAAGCAACACAAATGCATCTGTATGTCGGCATTTTGTTTTACCACATCGAACCATTCATCAAACATCGAAGCGCGCACATCGATCCCGTAGCATCCGCATAACGGCTTTTTGTCACATGTAGATAGTAAACTGAGACTCTGACGTCACATTCCAACTTTGATCACACTGCGCCTCCTGACTTTTTGCTAGTATTGCAACTTGCGCAAACATCTCATTAATTTCTGAGGACCTGCTCAGAGGATACATCAAATGAACACATGGCAGCCATGATGCATGCGCGTATGCATTCTGAGCGTGAAGTATAAACGAGCCCTACAATGAGGCCTGCTGCAGGGCAATGCCTCTAAATGTTGAAAACGTCCCACAGCAGCTCGGTACAATCTGTACAAAAAGGGATTTTAGTCCATCAGTCCATACTGAATTGGATATGAATCTATGCTTGGACTGTATAAAGCACTAGTGAGGCCACTTCCAGAAAATAGTGTGTAGTTGAGGTTGTTACACTATTAAAAAGACAACAGCTGTCGAAACTGTGCAGAAGAGAGCAACCGGGTGCATCCCAGGACTTACGGACATGCTCTGTTATGACAACTTTAGAGAATTAAACCTGTTTAGTCCTGAGCAGAGGAGACTTCATGGAGACTCGGTCATGGCCTTAAAATTCTCAAAGGCATATTTTGCTCAGAAATGGTGTTCGCAGATCCCTATCTTTCAGATGAATGCCCTTATTAATGGGTATCCCATTTTATTTCTGTGCTGGTCTACTTTGGCTATTCATACAGTTGGTGATCCTTCCTCTTATTCCGTGCTTTCCTGTACTTTTTTCTTCCTCCTCCTACAGCTATGATCGGTCTTTTTAAAACATGGATCGTCTCTTTATTCTCCCCGTTTTTTTTTGTTTTTTTCCAGTTTAGTTTCTTCAGTTGGTTTTCAATTCAAAATGGCCTCCATGCTCTGTCCACATGTCTGTGATGCGCTCAAACATCCTCTTGCTATTTCAGTCAAGTTAGCATTTAGATCTAGAACCATCTTCTGTGTTGAGCTGGGATTCTGTTTTTAAAGAAGTCAAAAATTTGTTCTAAAATACTAATGGCTAGTTGGTTCAATTTAAACTGTTCCACAGGATTTATGCTATTCCTTTTAAAAGACCATCTCAGTGGTCCTTTTTCCACCTCTGTTTTGCTCGGTTTGGACATTTCTGCTCCTCGTTCTACACATTTTTTTTTTGTCTTGGGTTATCATTGTGCTCCTTTTCATCCATTAATGAGAAATTGGTTTCCATAAATCCTTTAGTTGCTAAGATCCTACTGGCATCTCGTTGGAAAACCCATGACCTGGTGCTGAATGAATTCCTGGAGAAGTTTGTTTTGTAGCTTAATTATTTTAGAGATTTCAGTTGCTTGTGTCATTCTATCCACTATGTAATCCTTAACAAAAGAAATTGCATTTATATATAAAAAAAAAAAGTTTGTTTAAATTGTAATGTGTGAGGCATGCAGCTAGACTGTGTCTGTGTTTTTTGATTTTTAAGGGGCTGTGCAGTCGGGAAGCACTTTTTATTTTGTCAAAGCAAACTGCTGTGTAGTTAAAGCAGAAATCTTGACAACCTTTAAAAAGGATCAGGATGAGATATTGGGACAGCTTAGCTATCGGCTAAACAAATGAGTGACAGAAGGACTGAATGGTCTCCACTAGTTCGTCAGAATTTTTATGTTCTTCTGTAACATTATTTATTTATATAGCACATTTTCATACAAATAATGTAACTGAAACTGCTTTACATGATGAAGAAACAGAAGAAAGACAAAGAATTAAAATAAGACAACACTAATTAACATAGAATAAGAGTAAGGTCCTATGGCCAGGGAGGACAGAAAAAACAAAAAACCTCCAGACGGCTGGAGAAAAAATAAAATCTGCAAGGGTTCCAGGCCACGAGACCACCCAGCCCCCTCTAGACCTAACATAAATGATCAGTCCTCATTGTATTCAGGGTTCTCATGGAAGGACTTGATGATGACGGTCACATGGACTACTGGCCTTTAATCCATCAATGTAGGGACATTATGGTGCTTTGATCAGGTGGTGGTGGCACAGATCGCCACCACAGAAAACCGGAAAAAGAACAGAAGAAGAGAGTAGGGGGTTAGTACGGATTTTGGAGCCACCGTGAATAGTAATGATAATTGAATATGGAGAGCATCAGGATTAAATTAAAATGAAGTTTTGAGAAAGCCTTGTTAAAGTAATGTGTTTTTAGCAGTTTTTTTTAAAGTGCTCCACCGTATCAGCCTGGCAAATTCCTATTGGCAAGCTATTCCAGATTTTAGGTGCATAACAGCAGAAGGCCACCTCACCACTTCTTTTTAAGTTTAGGTCTTGGAATTCTAAACAGACACTCGTTTGAAGATCTAAGGTTACGATTTGGAATATAAAATGTCAGACATTCCGATATATAAGATGGAGCGATATTATTTAAGGCTTTGTAAACCATAAGCAGTATTTTAAAGTCAATTCTGAATGACACAGGTAACCAGTGTAGTGACATCAAAACTGGGGTGATGTGCTCGGATTTTCTTTTCCTAGTTAGGATTTTAGTAGCTGCATTCTGCACTAGTTGCAATCGATTTTATGTGTTTTTTGGGTAGTCCTGAGAGGAGTGCGTTACAGTAATCTTATCTTTCAATGATATAAGAGGTCTAACTTTTGCAATATTAAGTGAAAAAATGCTGTCCTGGTGATCTTCTGTACTATATGATCACAGCCAGCATTTGCCCATTAGGCAAATTTGCCCCTATAGAAAGCGCATTTTATCTCAAAGCTGGATTAAAAAATACTTTTTGTATTAGTTATCTCCACTTTAAAACCGAGAAAACCAGCCATTGTAGGAAGCCTGATTGGATGACTTAAGTCAGGGTTAAATGGAAGTCGTTCAATTGTGTAAAGTGTCTGTTGCTGGTTTCAGAACTAAATGTTGGTAGAGTGTGGATTTTCCGCTATATGGCCCTGAATGAAGACTGGCAATTTGTTGTAGTTGTCAGTTTCAAGCAGGAGCCTACAATAACTTCTTCCTGTGGTCTGTTGGATCTCTCATAATTTGTGTAGAGATGCCCAATTCAGTTGGAAGACACATCCAAGTCATTTTGATTAATGTTATTGGTTTATGGAGGTAGAGGGCTTGTGTGCTTAATGGATAAGTGAATCTACAAAACAAAAAAAAAATCATAGACCATGAAGGTTTTGTTGAGTCGTGTAGTTTGATACAGAAAATTGACCTGTACTTCTGTATGTCAGAATTCTAAATCACAATTATGTTCTTGTACTAGTAGAAGTACAATGTAGTATACGCAGATATGTGCATTATTTAGGGCAGTGAACACATCATTCAAATGATTGGATTTCTAGGAGGTACCACTTAAATGTACAAAGTTTCTCTATCTGGTCATGTGAGGTTTTGTTGCTGTCATGTCTTGGTAATTTTGGAATGCTTGAGAATTATTCGGCCATTACTAACACTGTTGATCTGATGTGGACTTCTAAAACTTGGGAGTGCCTATAAAAGTGTTAATTCCTGTCACATTTTGGTGTACAGTATTGATTCACAGTGGATTTAATTTGGCATTTTTCAACCTGATCAACAGACTTTTTTTTTTGTCAAGGTGAAAACCGATATCTGCAAAGTAATGTACATTACCTAAAAATACAAAATAATCAGTGTTCACCACCATCAAGGTAGTATTTAGTGCCTGAAAACCTTGAGTCTGTGGGCACAAGTCTTCCTGTATCAGCTTTGCCTCCACCGTCCCGCCCCTCCTCTTCCACTCCCAATACCCCCCACAGTACTTCTTTGCTGATTTGCTCAAACTCTGTCAGATTTCATGGGGATCAAGAGTGAACAACCTTTTACACACATTGAACTGAAATTTAAAATCTTGACTACTCCACCATTTCTGGACATGAATAATATTTCTGAAGCCATTTCTGTGTAGCTTTGCAGTTTATGTCTGGAAAACAAAGCATCTCCCAAGGTGCATTTTTGTGTATTGCTGCATTCATTTTACCAACCAATCCTTCTGGGGCCTGCTGCAGAGAAGCATCCCCACAGACTGATGCTGCCAGCACCATGCTTCATAGTGGGGGTGGTGTGCGTTTGGTAATATGCAGTATAACCTAGCATTTAGTCAGATGCCCAATAAGCTCCATTTTGTACTTTCTTCAGCTGACTTCAGAGTCTCATGTTCCTTATGTCCTCATGTCTTGTGTGGTTTTTCTTTGCCATTCTTTCCTAATGCTGCAACTGGTGAAGCACCTGAGCACAGTTGTTATCTGCACAGTCTCTCCATTATCAACAGCTGTGGCCTGTTAGACTTTCAGTGCTCTCTTGGTGGCCTTCCTCACTACTCATCACATTCCCCAGTCACTGAGTTTTTGTGGATGGCCTACTATAGCAGATTTGCAGCTGCACTATTCTCTTTTGATTTCTTAGCGGTTGATTTATCTGGCTTGTGTCCACCCCCTGACTTGTGCTTTTCACAGAGTTGCTTGTTGTGCTCTTTTGTGTTCATTGTGTCGTGTAGGCCAGGGGTCCCCAACCCCCGGGCCGCAGCCGTCTGATAGCCGGGCCGCGAGAGAACTGCCAGCAACGGAGACTCACTCAGACTTTTCAGAACGCTTGGCGGGCGAGGCTTTGCAGCAGCGCGGAGAGAGACCGAGGTGAGAGACAAAGTATTTTTATGGTCCCGACAGTTTCCACCTATTGACACGAGTCTATAGAAATCGCGTTACTACGAAGTACATTCAGCAGATACTTTCATTACAACGAAGTGACCTTGAAATGCTTGAACGAATCATCCACAGAGCAGTTATATCTGTGGTCCCAGCTCAGTTGTACACATTTGCACAATGATCCCCAAACAGAAACAATGTAAAAAAAAAAAAAAAAAAAAACTCTTTCTTCGAACTTTCCTCGTACTGTTTTTTTTTTTGTTGTTGTTTTTGTTTTCTGTGGTTTTCAGTGATTCCTTTTGCTTATTGCTTGTCAACATTTGAAAAACATCCATTGGAATTTAACTCATTGTCACCCTCCTATAGAAACGGCAGACACGAAAAAAAAGATAGCAGTGTTAATGTTTGTGATGTGCAATCTGTTGGAATGACAAATGCAAAGCATATGTCTTTGTTATATGCAAAAAAAGAAGAAAAATCTCGGTTTGCAAACGTATGCGAACTGCTTAATAACCGGTCCGTGGAAAAATTTGCATCTAATAAAGTGGTCCTTGCTGTCAAAAAGGTTGGGGACCACTGGTGTAGGCCACAGCACTGACTTGCTGCAAATTGAACTTTCAGATACAATCAGTTGAAACTTGGACAGGTGAGCTCTATTGAACTAATAATGGAACTTCTTAAACCAAAGGACTGCATCCGTGAGGATTTAGGGGTGTCATATTAAAGGGGGTGGATACTTATGTGATCAATTGTTTTGTGTTTTATAGTTTAGGTCATTTTGCAGAGACCTGTCTTCACTTTGACTTTAAGGAGTGTATTTCGTATGATCGGGGAAAGGGCAAAGTAATTTTAGATAAAGATAATGGTGTCCTTCCGTTAGTCCCTGCACTCTCCTACTGCATGGTGGGAATTGTAGTCCCTGTGTCAGCTCTCACTTTTGGATTACCTTGTCTCTATTGCAGTACTTCTGCCCACTGTTCCATATAACCAATTTTCAGTATGTTCAGCGTTTTTTTTTTTTTTTTGTGTGTGTGTGTGTAATTTTTCAGACAAATTGACTTTACTAGTATAGATGTGTATTTAATGGTCTCAATGTTGTGGCTTCATTCTGACATGCGGATGGTGAGGTTGCAGCTGGTTTAAGGGTTTGTGTAGTTTCCAGTACATTTAGATGCATAGAATTTTTTGGCCCCTGGGGGAAATTGTCTTTTTACAGAAGCTCTCTTAAGTATGTAAATACATATACTGTATAGATATGCATACACACTGTTGTCTGAACATACACCAAAAGACAAAAAAAAAGAAGAAAATTTTAAAAGAAGCAAATTCTATCCTGGCAGCCTTGGTGCAGCGCTATACTGGTGTTTTGCTGTTGGTATAAAGGAACCCCAGTTAAGTTTCTTGACACTGATTAATAACACATACAGAACAGTAATATTTAATGGACAAGTCAAATTAACTGAAATTTCAAAGTCCTATTGCTTTCATTTTCTAAATGCTTTTCTCTGTCATCTGTTGAGACATTAAGGATAACTTTGAATAAAATGTAAATCAAACTTGTCAATTTGAGACTAAAACTGCCTTTGTTCTGTTTTCAAGATTTGGAAAGCAATTACTACTCCTAACTGCGGGCTGTGTACCATTCGTTTGACACATTTTAGTTGTTACTGTAATGAATAATAATTCTTTGCATTTATATAGCGCTTTTCTTACTACTCAAAAAGCTTAGCATTTGCAGGTTAAGGACCTTGCTGAAGGGCCCAACAGAGCAGAGTCCCTTTTGGCATTTTACGGGATTCGAACTGGCAACCTTCCGATTGCCAGTGCAGATCCCTATGTTGGTTTGATTTCAAAAACACAGCAAACAACATCAGCTCAGTGTTTATTCTACTTTAGCAGCCCTGCTAACTGTGCGTCTGACATTGTGTCCTTTTGTTAACACATTACATGTCATATTGCTGTGCCACACAAATGTCTGAGCGATGTGTATGTTTGGAAACACTAAATGGTTTTTGGCAGCAAGTATACTGAGCAATTCATTTTGTCACAGCTGTAGATATAGGTTGAAAGGTGTCGCCACTTCTAACAATGCCTGCCTAGTGCAAAAGGTACAAGTACCAACTCCCAACAATCCTGAAGTGTACATTGATTATAAAATTGATGGGTGGCTGGATGCACAACTGCAGCCTTGTTCATTAGAATCTGAGGATGAATGCAAAGCCTCCGTTCATTTATTGGTGTTCTGTATGGTGCTGTAGTAAAAGGCAAGCATTCTGGCCATTTCAGCTTCATTCAAATATGACAAGTCAGAGTGACTGTGACTGACTGGTCACATCAGTGCACCCTGAAGGCAAGCACAGATAGTGGTGTGTTTTTTAAATGCTTTGTCATGGTCCGGTTGTCTCTTGAGGTGTAACTGCAGCTGGCTTTCTCTCACTCTTTTGTGAAACGAATTCTTTCTCTTACTAATCCCAAATTTGTGTGTTCCTCACCACTGATGGTAGAGTATTATACATAGGAAGTAAAAAATGTTAAATTTAAATGCACAATGGGAGTTTTTTAAACTTGAAAATGCATCTTAGGGGAACAGTTATGGTACATTGGTCAATGTCTATACCCAGACAGCGTACCGAAGTGATCAAACCACGTAATAGGATGCTAGGTATTATTGTGCCTCTGATGTATCGAATAAATTGAGGGGTGTTCTATATATCTATATCTTCATCTATCATCTATATATGTCGATCTCTATCCATCTATATACACACACACTAGGGCACGGGTGTCAAACTCCAGTCCTGGAGGGCCGCAGTGGCTGCAGATTTTCATTCTAGCCATCTTCTTAGTGACCTCTTTTTTGCTGCAAATTAACTTTTTGCCTTAATTTTAATTAACTTGACTCAGGCCCCTTTGTTGTTTGTTTTTCCTTAATTATCAGCCAAATAATAGTGAGACACAAAACGAGCCGCCACCTGTGCCCATCACACAATATCTGAAAATAAAGGTGAAGGTCCCAATAAGGTTGATCTCTCAGGTCACCAAAAAATGTTGACGGTGTTCATAGAAAAAACAGAAAATCAACAGTTTTGGAAATGTCTGCTGTGGCAGAATGAGAGCAGCAACAAGCCATGGAATAACGAGTTTAATTACCATCATTAATTACCATCAGCTTCTCGTCAAGAGATTGGTTGGAGTGAAATTAGTTGGAGTTTGAAGCCCCAATTTAGCTAGTCATCTTTTGGCTCGTTTCACATCTCATTTTTGTTTGGCTGCCATTTAATGAAGAAACAAATAAATAAATTCAAAGGACTGAATCCTTAAAAACAGGGAAATTAAAATGAAGGGAAAGAATTTAATTAGCAGTGAAAACTGATTAGGAAAAGGGTTAGAAAGAAAACCTGCACCCACCAGGCCCGGAGTTTGACACCCCTGCACTAGGGGGTTCTTCTCCTGCTCTATTCTCTTGCCAGCCGCTCATGTTGTGAAGAGGGGGGCTGAACGCACCCCAAGAAGACGCAGGCGCACCTCCGAAACCCCCTCTTAAACTGTGATACAATGGGAAGCAAATAGTTTATTTTTTTTACCTCCTCTTTGCTCGATCAGCTGCTGTGCTGCATAATCTGCATCTTGTGTGGGGCTTCGAACATTTAAAAGGCTGTACTGCAGCTGTCCTACTACTTGTTTTATTTCCGGCCCCGGGTGTGGTTAAATCTTTTGACACAAAGTCCCGTCTCGCGAGACACGAGTTCTTGATATTTTTTTAGTTTATAATTTAAAAACGGAATAAGAATCTGAAAATCTAAACATCACATTAAAGTTCAATAAATTCTGAAAAGAATGATAGCAAACATATATAGGTTTTAAAAGAAGCCCTATTTAAAACGTGACATTAAAAACGTCATTGTTGCACTTCCATTGCACTTTTAGGCTTAGGATTTTCTATCTATCTATCTCCAAAGTCTGTCTGCTTTTCATGAGAAAACCTCTTAACAGATTTAGGTTGGAGTTCTTTTTCTATAATTTGCTTGAACATTCTGGTTGATTTTGTTACTTCTCTTAGTGCACTATGTATCATAGTTTGCTTGAGGTACCGTTTTTTTGCGCAAATCTGAGAGACATGCAGTGGGCTAAGGGGAGGGGGTTGGGGCCCCCCTTCACTTACGTGCCAGCCTTGGGGCATGTACCATACCTCCTCTTAGCTAGCGAATGAGAGAACTACTTAACAGATCAAGATGGGGTTTTTTCTATAATTTGCTTCAACATTCCGGTTGATTTTGTGACTTCTGTCATCGTGCCAAGAATCCTAGTTCACTTGCAGGAGCGATATATTCACGCTAATCCGAGACAGAGGCTGTGGGCTGAGGGGAGGGTGAAGCCCTCATTACTGTCCTGTTTCACTACTGCAGGGGACGGCTAGTGTGCTATATAACACAGTAGTGAGTACTGAGTGCAGTTGTGGAGACCAAATTACAAAAAGATGCAGCAGGTAAGTCCAAACAAAAGAGATTAAGCTTATTCTGAGACTGGTAGGTATGAGATGTGAGAAGAGGTTTAAGCAGTCAGACTTTTTTAGTTTAAGCAAACAGAAGTGTTTAAAATTATGAAAAGAATCGGCACAGAGGCTCTCAGGTGTTACCTTAAAATTGAGCTTTTTTGGGAACGTGTTAAGAGCAGATTTTGCAAAAATGCTAAATCTTTCTTCATACAAAGTAATAACAGACACATGGAATAAATGAGCAAATTATGTTGGTGGAAAGACTTTAGGGAGCTTCAGATCTCCCCTCAGTGTTATTTTAGCGAGTTTAGGAAAATACAATTGGCAAGCTGAATGGCCTGTTCTTGTCAAAAATGATCTTGTGTATCTGGCAGGACTGCATTTGGAAACCACTTGTGTAAGATATCTGCCTTTCAGATGAAATGCATGGGATTGCCATCTGTTTGAAGAAAAGGCAGCATAACAGTGGGGAGAGTCAAAATGCCTAAAAAACAACAAAAAAAAAAAAAAGAAAACTGGGGTTAATGGCTATTAATCTCCATGCTCATCTCTAAAGGATTTGTTGATAACATTCCTCACATCCCAGGCTGGCCTTGTTTACAAAATGGTCTTTTTGATCTTTTGCACACTTTTTCTTTCACTGTTCTCCTATCAGATATTTATCAGGACAGCAATCAGGTTCTGTTCAAGATGTGTCCTGGCATGAAGGATATTCCCTGTGACAGGCCTGTGCACATGGGCCAGTCTGAGGACCCCCGCTGCCACCTACATCTGCAGTTACCTCCCCCCATGTATAAAGCTGAGCAGGATCCTTTAGTCCCTGAGCAGCTGGAATGCGCACCTACAGACCTGTACCTGAGTGCAGCTGAACTACAGCCCACAGAAAGCCTGCCATTGGAGTTCAGTGATGTAAGTTCCTTTTATGCCATCTGTGTGTGGTTTCTGTCATTATGGGGCAGGTAAGACATCAGATATTTGCAGGTCTTTCCATTGCACACTTCCTTTTAAGGGCCTTGAGATAATCTGTGCCTGACGGGTAATGTTCTCATTGAGAGCAATCACTAGGCACTTAATTTATAGTGCACTGCATAGTAAATAGGATGATAATTAAATGATTGAAATATAAATAAATCAGATGAATATGTGTAGAGGTTAAGATGTAATATTTTTTGACCATCCAGTAATGAAATATCAGGTCGTTTGTGGAATCCACAATAATTGAGGATGAGCTGACTGCACTGCAGTGTTTCAAACAGATGAGTTTCCAGACCGGGTCCTCAGATCTGTAATCATTTCCTCCATCTTGGTGAGCTGCTCTTGTATGATGCCTTTAATCGGGCCACAGTGCCTCAAACTAAAGGGAATGTCAAGATGGAAGAAAAGCCCACACACTTTTTAATAGGTTTCACACGTGACCTGCATGTAGAGTTAAGTGTTTGAGAACATTGTTTAATATTTTCAACAGGCAGCCCTCTCGGATAACAGTGGAATGAGTTTGTTTTTCGTAAGCTGCACAGTGCGCTTTAAGTTAATCATGGGTTTTGTTCTCTTTTGTAGGACTTGGATGTGGTTGGTGATGGTTTGCAATGCCCACCATCCCCACTCCTGTTTGACACAGCACTGGCACTTGAGGACCAGTCTATTCGAGAGATTGCAGAGGCACCACTCGATATATTAGCTAGTGAGGAGCATCCGCTACTAGAGACCACAGATTCCCCGCAGACTGCCATCCCAGCCTCTGGCCCTCTTGATGTTCAAATGGACATTGGCCATGCTGAGCTGGTAAGTGGGTTTGCTGCCTGAGTTGACATCAGTGTGCACAATTCTGTACTTTTACTCTAGAGCTATACCTCTATAAGATTTAAGACTCTTGGCTGAATGTACTGGTCTTGGCCTCCATGGCTGATGCCTTCTAGACACCAGTATTGCTTGTTTCTTTTCAGTGCTGAGTACAAACGTAAGCAGGCTTAGCAAATTTTTCCATATCTTGTATTGTCTGATGATAGCCACCATTTGTTGAAGGTTTTTATTGGCATTGGTTACCATATACGCACCTGCAACATTTGAGATGTAAGTGGTTATGTTTCTTTTTTCAAAATTAGAGCACAGCCTCAGAGTTTAAAGTACAAAGCCTAAACCACCATGGCACACTGCCTGCAAGGTAGATCTGAATATGCTGCAAGAGCGGGGTGTTCGGTCTGGTTAGCCTTCCTGGCAGCTAGCAGAACAGCTTGTTTTAAGCATTTATACTGTGTATATATAAGTGCATCCGGAAAGTATTCACAGCGCATCACTTTTTCCACATTTTGTTATGTCACAGCCTTATTCCAAAATGAATTAAATTCATTTTTTTCCTCAGAATTCTACACACAACACCCCATAATGACAACGTGAAAAAAGTTTACTTGAGGTTTTTGCAAATTTATTAAAAATAAAAAAACTGAGAAATTCCATGTTCATAAGTATTCACAGCCTTTGCTCAATACTTTGTCGATGCACCTTTGGCAGCAATTCCAGCCTCAAGTGTTTTTGAATATGATGCCACAAGCTTGGCACACCTATCCTTGGCCAGTTTCACCCATTCCTCTTTGCAGCACCTCTCAAGCTCCATCAGGTTGGATGGGAAGCGTCGGTGCACAGTCATTTTAAGATCTCTCCAGAGATGTTCAATCGGATTCAAGTCTGGGCTCTGGCTGGGCCACTCAAGGACATTCACAGAGTTGTCCTGAAGCCACTCCTTTGATATCTTGGCTGTGTGCTTAGGGTTGTTGTCCTGCTGAAAGATGAACCGTCGCCCCAGTCTGAGGTCAAGAGCGCTCTGGAGCAGGTTTTCATCTAGGATGTCTCTGTACATTGCTGCAGTCATCTTTCCCTTTATCCTGACTAGTCTCCCAGTTCCTGCCGCTGAAAAACATCCCCACAGCATGATGCTGCCACCACCATGCTTCACTGTAGGGATGGTGCCAGGTTTCCCCCAAATGTGACGCCTGGCATTCACACCAAAGAGTTCAATCTTTGTCTCATCAGACCAGAGAATTTTCTTTCTCATGGTCTGAGAGTCCTTCAGGTGCCTTTTGGCAAACTCCAGGCGGGCTGCCATGTGCCTTTTACTAAGGAGTGGCTTCCGTCTGGCCACTCTACCATACAGGCCTGATTGGTGGATTGCTGCAGAGATGGTTGTCCTTCTGGAAGGTTCTCCTCTCTCCACAGAGGACCTCTGGAGCTCTGACAGAGTGACCATTGGGTTCTTGGTCACCTCCCTGACTAAGGCCCTTCTCCCCCGATCGCTCAGTTTAGATGGACGGCCAGCTCTAGGAAGAGTCCTGGTGGTTTCGAACTTCTTCCACTTACGGATGATGGAGGCCACTGTGCTCATTGGGACGTTCCAAGCAGCAGGAATTTTTCTGTAACCTTCCCCAGATTTGTGCCTCGAGACAATCCTGTCTCGGAGGTCTACAGACAATTCCTTTGTCTTCATGCTTGGTTTGTGCTCTGACATGAACTGTCAACGGTGGGACCTTATATAGACAGGTGTGTGCCTTTCCAAATCATGTCCAATCAACTGAATTTACCACAGGTGGACTCCAATTAAGCTGCAGAAACATCTCAAGGATGATCAGAGGAAACACGATGCACCTGAGCTCAATTTTGAGCTTCATGGCAAAGGCTGTGAATACTTATGTACATATGCTTTCTCAATTTTTTTATTTTTAATAAATTTGCAAAAACCTCAAGTAAACTTTTTTCACGTTGTCATTATGGGGTGTTGTGTGTGGAATTCTGAGGAAAAAAATGAATTGAATCCATTTTGGAATAAGGCTGTAACATAACAAAATGTGGAAAAAGTGATGCGCTGTGTATGTATATGTGTGTGTGTGTGTATATATATATATATATATATATATATATATATATATATAATATATATATATGGTCCTTGGTTTATGTAGTCGTCATTGTCACATGTACAGAGTCTAGTGAAATTCTTACTTGCATGTGCTAATCGGCATACAACATACTGTCACTTTCAGAATACCCTCCTTAGGCAGTGTAACCACCTTACCTTGAAACGTCTGTCTTACTTATCTGAATTATTCCCAGGAAGTCGAAGATACAATAAATGGCATATATATTTTACTGCGATAAATCGGAGATTAATCAACACAGGTAGAATGACAAGTGAACTTTAACCTTTACATATCTGGTAGGATAGTCCACCTCCAAATTACTACAAAGTATTCCTCCTCTGTTTCTCTTATCAAACTCTCTCATAATTTAGTAAGTTAACATTTATTAAAATTGCCAGAATTACGACATTTGGATTTCTATTTGTGGAGCTGGTATATTTAAACAACTGGAGAGGTCCAGCAGGCTGAGGTGTCTAATTTCCATCAGCACAGTGGCAAGTATTTTCCTGTTGTATGTTAGGTTTACTGGTCTGTAGTTACTTGGATCAGCTCAGTCACTCTTTTTATATACATCACTAGTAAATTAATGCAAGTAATTATTAAGAAGTAGATCGAGCAGCATGTGTCAAGAACGGGTCTATTAGTGAAGTCACCATTGGTTCAGACTGGGAAAGTTGTATTTCACTAATGTGGCCGAATTTTATGAGGAGGCAAACAAAAGCTGATAATCAGAGAGGTGTGTAAGATACGATTGATCTTATAATTTTCAGGAGGATTTTGAAAAGGTGCCACAGGATGAGTTATTGATTCCCTCACTAGTAAGTGGGATTTCAAGGTCTAGTTTGTAGTTGTTACTAAATTGGCCCAAACACAGGAAGTAAGGGGTTATGGTGAGGAGACCTTTTTAAGAACTAGGTGATGTCCCTGAAGAATTAATGCTGAGGTAACTGCTCTTTTTAATCTGTATAATGACTCTGATAACCAGATTGATTATACGCTTAAGTTTGCAGATGATTCCAAATTAGGTAGAAGAGCAGATAAGGTAGAATCAGATAAATTGTTGCAGCAGGACCTTGGCAGAATACATGCTTGGGCAGATGTGTGTTGGATTACATTTAATTTCCTGAAAATTCAGATTTTACTTGTAAGAAGTGCAGATATCAAATTTTATTACAAAATTTTGAAACCTGAAAATATCCCTTATGAGAAGGTATAGTAATCATGCTGGACTCCTCACTATCTGCAGTACCTCTCTTTAACCCAGTATGTCGTACCAACATGCTTTTAAAGATCCACAATTGTCCATGTACCTAAGCAATCAAATCCGTCCTCCCTAAATGGCTGTCATCCATGTTGCACTAATGACTGTAACAATGAAGTGTTTCAAAATGTTCGCCATGAATTACATGTGCTTTTTACCACCAAAAGAAGTAAATCCATTACAGTTCACATTGCTTCTGTAGATCCATGGAAGATACTGTCAACTTGATCCTACATACATTATTGGCATACCTCTACAGCAGGAGAGGGAATTCGTGCAAATGCAATTCATAGACTGTAGTTTAGCATTTTAACTCCATAAACCCCTCTAAGCTCATCACCAAACTCTGGGACCTATCTCTGAACACTTTGGTGTGCAGTTGGATTTTTAGGTTAACAGGCAGACCCTAGGTGGTTCAGATTGATGGCCACACTTCATCATCCCTCACTCTCAGCACAGGTGCCCCATGGGACTGTGTTCGTAGTCCACTGCTGTACTCCCTCTACACATGTCTGTGTGGCTGCACATGACTATAACATCAGTGTCGAGCTTGCTGATGATATAGCTCTGGTAGGCCTGATATCTAAGAACAAAGAGCAGGCTTACCTGGATGAAGTGCAGACCCCATGTCAAACTGGTGTTGGGACATAAATCTTCTCCTGTATGTCAGAAAGACAAAAGAACTGATTGTGGACATCTGGTGGAAATAGCAGAGGCACAACCACGGCATCAGTATTAACAAAACTGAAGTGGAAAAGGTTGACAGTTTCAGATACCTCACTGTCCACATAACAGAGGGCCTGGTCTGGTCTTAGCACATTGACACCTTGGTAAAGAAGGCATGACAACATCTTTACCTCCTCAGATGCTTAAGGGATTTCAGTCTGTCCTCCCTGATACTAAAGGGTTTCTATAAATTCACCACTGAAAGTCTCCTGACAAGAGGGTATTGCCGTCTGTTTGGAAATGGTATGCAGCAGGACTGCAAGGTCAGCTGAACGCATAATTCCTGGACATCTTTTTATAATCCAAAGTTGGATCATGGCAAAGAAAATTATCAGAAGATTACAACCATCCTAACAATAGCCTCTTTTCTGTACTGTATTCATTTAAATGCTATTGCTGCCTAAAGACAATTTTTGAGGGAGGAAGTTCTGTCCACAGTCCATCCAGACCCTAAACATGAACAGTGTCTACAGCTACATTGTGCCTTATTGTTAGTTGTTCTGTATTTGAAATGAAAGACATACCACTGTTATATTTTTTTGTTGAAAGGAGAGTCAATTATTATGCAGGCTGAGAGGGGTTCCCAAACTTTTTCATATGACTGTAGGTGTGCGTTCACTGGAGTAGAGAAACCTAAACTGTACAGCACTGTGTTGGCTGTCCGAGTTGCACAAAATCAAGAGCACGTAGAATGGAATCTTGGAAAGAGACTTGGGAAGGCTTGTTTTCAGCTTTTTTGCCTTTTGTGGTTCATTCTTGTTTTTGTTTTTATAGGTGGCTTCTGATCCTAGGACAGCTATTTCAGAGGAGCCTAACTCTGTCTCCTCCACAGCAAATGGAGCAGTGGGACAAGCAGGGGCGACCTGAGGAGAACGCCGAGAGTATCTGCGTTTTGGAACTGGTGATCTACTCGTAAGAGATGATGACCAAACTCTCGACATGGGCCCTGAACTGCCAGTCACCACTTAATAGGAGAAAAGTCTTTCCTAAAGCAGCTCACTTTCTGTCCAAGACTTCCTGAGGATCCTACTGTTGTTGCCAAATGTGGCTTTACTTTTAAGTGGCAGGCTGATGTAACAGGAGTGTGGCTGCTGGAAGGAAAAGGCATTGAGGGATGTTAACTTTCCTGTTGCTGTAAAGCCTCTGTAATTGCTTTCTGCCATTGTTCTCTTTAATTTGTCATTAACTGTGTTTCCTGGTGTTGAGAATGTCTCCTACTGTTATCTGAGGATAGATGCAGTTGACTAACAGGAAGTGAGCTTATGGCCTGGAGCAAACCTGAGGTAGAAGTAATTATAGAAGTAAATTAGCTGCTTTACAAATCGGGGAACGGAAGAGGCGGAAGTGAGAGGAATTGGGGGGAGTTAAGCTGTGTTAAAGGGCAATGTAGTGTGGCAGACATCTTAGCTGCAAGGGCAGATGGGAAATGGGGCCTTTGAGTCATTATTTTGCTTTGGGCTGAGCCTCATCTGTACTTTGTGGCATTGGAATTTTATTTATCAATAACACTCATTTGCTAACCCATCTGTGTGTGGCATTGGGCTTTCTTTATAGCAAGAGTTTGTGTGTCCTTGGTGTTGTCCAACCGTATAGTATGAAACTGCATTTTTCACTTGATGAGTGTTAGGGGTGGGGGACACTGCAGAAATAACCTGAGCTCAGTGAACATGGCCACCTGTGACAATGTTATGGCCAAAAACCGATGTTTGGCCATTTCGCATTTTGACTGAGAGGTGTGGCCAAATTACTAGAAATGACCAGTGTATATGCTACTTTGGCTGGCCATTTCGCAAAGTGGCGAGAAATCCCTGGCCAAAATTCAATTTGCTGATGTAAGACACAAGGCGCGAAGATGCTTAAAAATTCAGATGCAGATTCAGAAGTGGGTTTTCCATTCTGCACGAGAAACTCCTCACACTGGAATCCATAGGCACAGAAGAAAAATCACTACGAACCATCACGTCTTCCCAATCACTGAACGGCGGCCAAGGCTACAATCAATGCAACTGCATTACTAAGTGCGCAAGAAATCTCTGCTCGTGCCTTTTTTTCTTCGAACTTTGACCGATCACCCCATGCAATTTCGCAAACTGGCTGGCCAAATCCTGAAATCAAGGAAAATATCAGACGTTGGCTAGTCAATTTATAGCGACATTGGCCATTTCCTGTTTTGGCTGTGACAACAACTTGTAATTATGCAAGGGGCAAATGAAGCGGTCTTTCTTCAGAAGTGACAGCAGGCTTTATGTCCGACAGCTCTGTGTGCCCAGTGCCTTGTCACATCTTAAAAACATTGAGCTTGGGGCACTTGATACTTGGAGAGTGTGTATTACTACTAAGAGTGTGCAGGTAAGATGTTTTATCTTATATTAAATAACTCGAATAAGAAATACAGTAGAGGACTAAATTAGCCACTAGCTTTGCCATGGAAGATGTGACCAGTTCCAGAATTGCTTACAAGACAATTACATACTAAAGAATGACGACGCAAATCCCCAAGAATTTAGTGGAAAATATTGTAACCAGTGCACTGAGTTGAAACAAGAAAAAACAAATGGCAAGGCCCAAACTGATTAGCCCTCTGACGATGATTTACTCAATCGTGTCCCCTTTCTGACTTGTGACAGCAACCTCCTCCTGTAGTTTCTATCAAGCTTGGCACGTCTCTTCAGGGGTCTTGGCCTGTTCCTCCATGGTAGATTTCTGCAGCCCACCCCAATTTACATGGTTATTAACTGTGGACCTTGAGCTACCGCCAATAGGACTGAGATATCTGGGCTTTGAGGAGGCCACCGCAGGACCTTTGCTTTTGTTGGCTTTTACAGATTTGATTTGTGCTTCAGGTCATTGTCTATCTTGCTGGAATATGGAATGCCATTTGTGCAGAATGAAATAAATGGCAATTATGAAATGCTTTAATGCAAAAGTACAGTGAGATATGGTATGTAAATGAGTAAATTGTGAAAAAATGTACAAAAACACAAGTCATTGAATTACTAGGAAATGCAAAAGTCATTGTTTCGGGTTTTATTTCAAAATGGCTTTGTTTGAAAAGAGTTTCTATTTCACAATGACTTCTGAAACCTGTAGTAATAATGAGCGGCACAGTAGCGCAGTGGTAGCACTGGTGCCTCACAGTAAGGAGACCTGGGGTCACTTCCCGGGACCTCCCTGCGTGGGTTTACTACCACAGTCCAAAGACATGCAAGTTAGGTGCATTGGCGATCCTACATTGTCCCTAGTGTGTGTTTGTGTGTGCCCTGTGTTGGCTGGGATTGGCTCCAGCAGCAGACCCCTGTGACCCTGTGGTAGGGTATAGTTGGTTAGAAAATGACTAATGACATTTCTTAATTAAATCTTTAAAATTTTAAAATAAAATTTGTAACTATTTTTCATAATAGTTGGTGCTTTTTTACAGTTTGACTCCTATGTATATCACTGTACTCTTGCTTTAAATTATTTCATAGTTGACTTTATTTATTTAATTTTAGCACAAATGGTATTCCATACTGGAACTGTAATGGTGACCTAAACCCAGACTGGCAGCAGATTTCTTCACATTTATCTTCTGTAATGTCCACTTAACCTCCCTTCTTCATGCTGCGTGTCCCCACATAAGGTTTCCTGTGCCTGGAGCAGCACAGCAGACCCACAGTGTGACTCTCGCAGCTCCGTGTTTAAGTGTAGGATCTGTTTTTACGGTTGATGGATTCTTGTTTGGTGAAGTAAAGAAGCCTTCAGCATCCGCATGCCTGAAGAGCTGCAGTATTGTCTCGTCAGATTTCATCCGCATCTTTCAAGTGGTGCCAGGCATCCTTCAGTCTGATTTTTTGACGTGCCACTCTGAGCAATAGAGTTTTCCCTGGGCGATGACCTGGAAGCCCACCACGATGAAGAGCTCTCGCACGTCTTCAAGGCCCAAACAAGTACCCCCCTGATCTCCGTGTAGACATCTCTTGGTTTTCCTGTCCAAAGGTCTTTGATATCGTGTACTTGCCCCCACGCCCAGCTTTGTTTCTAGCAGAATGCGTCTCTGGATTTTATGTTGATGCAACTTCCAGATGTTCTGGAAACAGGGAAATGGCAGTGCAACCTTCTCTCTGTCTTTGTGAGGTCCAGACGTATCTCTTTGGTGATGACTCGTTACCAGCAATATAAATGGTGGCGCCACGCAATGGACCCTTCAAGTGCTGCCAGCCCTGCACATCTGAGTCCATTGTGTAGAGCTCAGTGCTGATGGTTTGGGGCCATCAAGCCATAGGAGGTTCAGGTGTGCTTTGCAACCTGGAATCTTCCATGTGACACCTTTATTCAGAATGTGGGGACTAATGATTTTGACCACCCCAATTATCAAGAATTTTTGTTCAATTGGAGATTTGTGCAAAGTCCATAATGTACCAAATGGGGGTCTTTTACACTGAATGATTTACTTGGGGGCTTCATGAATATTAACACCATGTTAGGAAATCGTTTAATTTCTAGAGGGGGGGGGGGGCCTCTAATTTTCACATATTATTGTACTGGGTATGTGTTTGGTTTGGCACAGGCTAAGCTCTGTTGAGGTTCCATCCATTATCCAACCCGCTATATGCTAACTACAGGGTCATGGGGGTCTGCTGGAGCCAATCCCAGCCAACACAGGGAGCAAGGCAGGAAACAAACCTCGGGCAGGGCGCCAGCCCACCACAGGACGCACATACACACCAAGCACACACTAGGGATCAATTTAGGATCGCCAATCCACCTAACCTGCATGGCTTTGGACTGTGGGAGGAAACCCACGCAGACACAGGGAGAACATGTCTGTTGAGGTTGAATAGTTGAAATGTGTTTGTATGCATTGTCTTTTTTTTAAACTTCATTTTTAAGTTCCCATTGCTTTACTGCAACAGTAGACCACGGCAGGGGCTCTCGAGTTCAGTCCTGGACTCCCCCTGTAGCTGTAGGTTTTTGTCCTGACCAGTTTCATCTTTTTCATTGGACTCCATTAGTGAAGCAGGCTGCCATTTGTTTTTTTCTTGGTTGTGTTACTCCATAAATGGCAATCTGGTTATACTAAATTACAGGATGCAGTAAGCATTTGTGTGTGTTAATGGGGAAGAATTCATTCCATTTGTCCTCCTGTTCAAAAATGTATTTTATTAATATTCATTTCGTTGAATCCTTACCCTGTCCTTTAATTAAGATGGATATGTGAGTCAGGTATTGCTGAAGCCTGGAGCTCCAGGTAGGTGGAGCTAACTTACTTGACAGTATTTGGGTGTTTGGCTTATCCTCCCCCAATCCTAATTTTAACCATTAAGTAACTGGGCGGAGCTCTGGAGGTCTGCAGCTAAACTCTATTGAAGCCCATTGGAGATGGCTCCACCTACTTGGACATACTGGCTGTATATTCCAGGCTGCAGAGCGATCCATACTTGGTTGGTCTGTCCATCCGGTTGCTGTGTCTCTGACATTCGTCATCTG
Organism: Erpetoichthys calabaricus; assembly: GCF_900747795.2. Lineage (NCBI taxonomy): Eukaryota > Metazoa > Chordata > Cladistia > Polypteriformes > Polypteridae > Erpetoichthys > Erpetoichthys calabaricus. Next base: position 302,905,372 of record NC_041396.2, read on the forward strand.
TGGCAGAGCGGCGGGCGCTGAGCAGCCTCCTGTCAATCATAGAGAATCGACCACATCCACTAAACAGGATCAACTCCAGACAGAGCAGCAGCTTGAGCGACAGACTGCTGTCACCATCCTGCTCCACTGACAAACTGAGGAGATCGTTCCTCCACCACACTATGCGACTCTTCAATTCCACCCGGGGTGGGTAAACGTTAACATTATATAAAGTTATTGTCTGTTATACCTGTCTTGCACTCTCCACCTTGCACTGTGTTTTTATCACTCTTTAATTAATATTGTTTTATCAGTATGCTGCTGGAGTATGTGAATTTCCTCTTGGGGCTTAATAAAATATCTATCTATCTACAGTGCATCCAGAAAGTGTTCACAGCACATCACTTGTTCCACATTTTGTTATGTCACAGCCTTATTCCAAAATGGATTAAATTCATTTTTTTCCTCAGAATTCTGCACACAACAACCCATAATGACAACGTGAAAAAAGTTTACTTGAGGTTTTTGCAAATTTATTAAAAATAAAAAAACTGAGAAATCCCATGTCCATAAGTATTCACAGCCTTTGCTCAATACTTTGTCGATGCACCTTTGGCAGCAATTCCAGCCTCAAGTCTTGTTGAATATGATGCCACAAGCTTGGCACACCTATCCTGCCATGTGCCTTTTACTAAGGAGTGGCTTCCGTCTGGCCACTCTACCATACAGGCCTGATTGGTGGATTGCTGCAGAGATGGTTGTCCTTCTGGAAGGTTCTCCTCTCTCCACAGAGGACCTCTGGAGCTCTGACAGAGTGACCATCAGGTTCTTGGTCACCTCCCTGACTAAGGCCCTTCTCCCCCGATCACTCTGTTTAGATGGCCGGCCAGCTCTAGGAAGAGTCCTGGTGGTTTCGAACTTCTTCCACTTACGAATGATGGAGGCCACTGTGCTCATTGGGACCTTCAAAGCAGCAGAAATGTTTCTGTAACCTTCCCCAGATTTGTGCCTCGAGACAATCCTGTCTCGGAGGTCTACAGACAATTCCTTTGACTTCATGCTTGGTTTGTGCTCTGACATGAACTGTCAACTGTGGGACCTTCTATAGACAGGTGTGTGCCTTTCCAAATCATGTCCAGTCAACTGAATTTACCACAGGTGGACTCCAATGAAGCTGCAGAAACATCTCGAGGATGATCAGGGGAAACAGGATGGACCTGAGCTCAATTTGGAGCTTCATGGCAAAGGCTGTGAATACTTATGTACATGTGCTTTCTCAATTTTTTTATTTTTAATAAATTTACAAAAACCTCAAGTAAACTTTCTTCATGTTGTCATTATGGGGTGTTGTGTGTAGAATGTGTAGGAAAAAAATGAATTTAATCCATTTTGGAATAAGGCTGTAACATAACAAAATGTGGAAAAAGTGATGTGCTGTGAATACTTTCCAGATGCACTGTAGATAGATAGATAGATAGAAGTGAAGGCACTACATAACAGATAGATAGATATGAAAGGCACTATATAACAGATAGATAGATAGATAGATGTGAAAGGCACTATATAACAGATACATAGATAAAAGTGAAAGGCACCATATGATAGATAGATAGAAGTGAAAGGCACTATATGGGATAGATAGATAGATATGAAAGGCACTATATAACAGATAGATAGATAGAAGTGAAGGCACTATATAACAGATAGATAGATCGATAGATGGATATGAAAGGCACTCTATAACAGATACATAGATATAAGAGAAAGGCACCATATGATTGATAGATAGATAGAAGTGAAAGGCACTATATAACAGATAGATAGAAGTGAAGGCACTATATAACAGATAGATAGATCGATAGATAGATATGAAAGGCACTATATAACAGATAGATAGATATGAAAGACACTATATATAACAGATAGATAGATAGAAGTGAAAGGCACTATATAATACGGATAGATCAATGATACTTTTTTTGTCCTCAATAGATCGTGCCCCGATGTTCTCATGGTGGGCACCAGTGCATCCTTCTCATTACCAGTCAGGTCTTACTCAGCCAGTGCCAGGACTATAACATTGTGCCCACACCACCCTCACTGGGTGGCTGCCCCTCTGTCTCCCCGTTGGCCCTGCTCGAGATAAGTGGGTTTGAAGTTGGATGAATGGAAGGGTGGCACGCGCTGCGGGTACCTTTCTGATTATCTTTATTGTTTTATTTCTTTGTATTGGTCCATTGTTTTAATTTGTTTCATCTCTTTGAATGTCATCATCTACACAGAGCTCTGCCGTGAAGGGCGCTATATAAGAGAGAGCCACCTGAACAGCTCTCCAGGCACAGTTGTGCCCCCCACAGCTCCACAGTCCTGAGTTCAGACCTCCTCACGGTCGCCTTCTGTCAGGTGTTTGCATGTTCTTTCCATGTCCGGGTGTGTTTTTTCTCTGGCGTGTAAGTTCAGTTGGATTGTTTGGGATGTGTGTCGCAGACACAGACTGACATCTGGTGTGTCTCATTCCGCCAGAGCAGCCATTGGGGTCGTTGTGATGCAATAATGGGCAGAGTGGGCTTCTAAAACCGATGGATGAAAGAACTCTCTACGTGTTGTCCACCATCCAGGATGCTTCATGAACCAACAGCAGAAGCAACGAAGAAAACCAGCTGGTGCCAGGCATGCGCATGCAGTTCCACAGCTGGCCACCAAGTGGCGCTCCTCACACAGGGTAGCAGCTCCTTTCACGGAGTTCAGCAGCAAATGCCGTGATCGTGTCCCATCCCCCCCTCTCCCATTTAATGAGGTGTTTGGGTGTCTAGACGGCTTGTAAACGAAGCAAGCGACGCTTCATAAAGACGTGTGGAAAAAGTGAGCGTACTGCTGGCGTGCCTGACTACATCAGTGTCCTTCCTTCGTAAACAAGCTTATCCTGTCATTTGGGGTTTTCTGTGTCCTGTCCTGAACAACAGAGAGCTCTGAATGCCGGGATTAGGCACAAGGACAACAAGGACTGAAACCCCCCTGCCCCCAGCTGCTGCTGACACCAGGCGGCCATGCCAACCTGATGTGCTTGGGGATCTATGGAGGCAGACCACTTACTGTCCTGTCCACCCTTCCGCCCTTGTCCAGCACTGCTGCTGGTCACCCAGACGGAGCAGGAGGCAGGGTCAGCCTGGAAGTTTCCTTATTGTCACCAAGCCACCAGCTTCATCTCTAAATCAAGAGCAGGAACCCCCCTGATATCAGTAAAGGGACTGGCAAAAAGTCTACCCATCGGGCAAAGGTTTGTCCAGCTTCATTACAGTATGTTCTAGGGGGCTGATCCTGCCCACGCTCACCCTGTCTGTGCTTAGAGAGTCCATTCTGCCTACTTTTAGGAGTTGGGCTCCTTTTAGGATTGCGTAGAGGCTGATCCTGTCTACTTCTCAAGATGGTCCCCCTCAGCAGCCTGTACCCTCACTCTAGTGGGGGCTCTGACAAGTCAATTCGGCTCACCAGAGGTGTACCACGACTGACCCTTGCCAGCATTTAGGGAGTCACTTTAATTTTATATGACGTTTCCCTCTCTGCCACTTTGCAGGCTGACCTCGACTACCTTTCAGAATTTCTGATTGCCACCTCGTGAGCTCACCCGGTCTGCCATTGGAGTGCTGGTCCTGCCCACTTTGCAAGGGCTTTTCATGTTCAAGATTTCCCCTACCAGCCTGGTGGGAGCTCTGAAAATCAGCTCAGCCCACTAGACGTTCACCTAGTCAGCTTTGAGGGAGTCGGGATTGCCATTGTGTCGACTGCTTCTGTCTGCATTTGGAGAGCCGCTTCAGGCCAGTCTGAACTGGAATTCTGATTTTGACGGGTTTTTTTTCCTTGCCAACTTGTAGGGTGAATCCAACTGCTGTCAAAACTCAAAATGTCTCCCCTGGAGGCTAATCCTGACTGTTCTTCATGAACCTCTGCTTTGTCACCTTGTAGTCTGACTCTGGCTACATTTTAGAGAGTTGCTTCTGCCCAGTTTGAAGAAGACTTTGCTTCATTTTAGGGTTATGCCCTCTGCAGTGTAAAGAACTCGCCGCTCTCAGTTCTAACATTTCAGTCATTTCCTTTTGCAGGCCTGGTAGGCTAACCATGTCTGCATTTAGAAAGCCAGCTTGAGGAAGACTCTGATTTTTCAAACCGTTTCAGTGCCAGTTGGTTCAGTTGGTAGGCCGACTCCGACTGATTTTAAAAATCCAGATCTACCACCTGGAGATACAGCACATCCGGAAAGTATTCACAGCACATCACTTTTTCCACATTTTGTTATGTTACTGCCTTATTCCAAAATGGATTCAATTCATTTTTTTCGTCAGAATTCTACACACAACACCCCATAATGACAACGTGAAAAAAGTTTACTTGAGATTTTTGCAAATTTATTAAAAATAAAAAAACTGACAAATCCCATGTCCATAAGTATTCACAGCCTTTGCTCAATACTTTGTCGATGCCCCTTTGGCAGCAATTCCAGCCTCAAGTCTTGTTGAATATGATGCCACAAGCTTGGCACACCTATCCTTGGCCAGTTTCGCCCATTCCTCTTTGCAGCACCTCTCAAGCTCCATCAGGTTGGATGGGAAGCGTCGGTGCACAGCCATTTTAAGATCTCTCCAGAGATGTTCAATCGGATTCAAGTCTGGGCTCTGGCTGGGCCACTCAAGGACATTCACAGAGTTGTCCTGAAGCCACTCCTTTGATATCTTGGCTATGTGCTTAGGGTCGTTGTCCTGCTGAAAGATGAACCGTCGCCCCAGTCTGAGGTCAAGAGCGCTCTGGAGCAGGTTTTCATCCAGGATGTCTCTGTACATTGCTGCAGTCATCTTTCCCTTTATCCTGACTAGTCTCCCAGTCCCACAGCATGATGCTGCCACCACCATGCTTCACTGTAGGGATGGTATTGGCCTGGTGATGAGCGGTGCCTGGTTTCCTCCAAACGTGACGCCTGGCATTCACACCAAAGAGTTCAATCTTTGTCTCATCAGACCAGAGAATTTTCTTTCTCATGGTCTGAGAGTCCTTCAGGTGCCTTTCGGCAAACTCCAGGCGGGCTGCCATGTGCCTTTTACTAAGGAGTGGCTTCCGTCTGACCACTCTACCATACAGGCCTGATTGGTGGATTGCTGCAGAGATGGTTGTCCTTCTGGAAGGTTCTCCTCTCTCCACAGAGGACCTCTGGAGCTCTGACAGAGTGACCATCGGGTTCTTGGTCACCTCCCTGACTAAGGCCCTTCTCCCCCGATTGCTCAGTTTAGATGGCCGGCCAGCTCTAGGAACAGTCCTGGTGGTTTTGAACTTTTTCCACTTACAGATGATGGAGGCCACTGTGCTCATTGGGACCTTCAAAGCAGCAGAAATTTTTCTGTAACCTTCCCCAGATTTGTGCCTCGAGACAATCCTGTCTCGGAGGTCTACAGACAATTCCTTTGACTTCATGCTTGGTTTGTGCTCTGACATGAACTGTCAACTGTGGGACTTTATATAGACAGGTGTGTGCCTTTCCAAATCAGGTCCAGTCAACTGAATTTACCACAGGTGGACTCCAATGAAGCTGCAGAAACATCTCAAGGATGATCAGGGGAAACAGGAGGCACCTGAGCTCAATTTGGAGCTTCATGGCAAAGGCTGTGAATACTTATGTACATGTGCTTTCTCAATGTTTTTATTTTTAATAAATTTACAAAAACCTCAAGTAAACTTTTTTCACGTTGTCATTATGGGGTGTTGTGTGTAGAACTCTGAGGAAAAAAATGAATTTAATCCATTTTGGAATAAGGCTGTGACATAACAAAATGTGGAAAAAGTGATGTGCTGGGAATACTTTCCGGATGCACTGTATATCGGATTGCATTTTAACATTTCTGCTTCCCACCCGGTAGACGGACCCTGTCTGCAGTTAGAGAGTCTGTTCTGCCCCGAATGAGGGGTATTCCCCTGGCCGGCTCAGAGGTGGACTCCCACGGTCTTCCGAATGTCGGTTATATTTCCTGGAGGCCGACCCTGACTGCTTTTTCAAAATTCCTGCAGGTCTCCTTGTGGACTGGCACCCCCTGCATTTAGGGAGCTGGTTCTGCCCAGTTTGATTTTACCGATTTCCTCCCATCAGATTGTGGTGGGCTTCCCTAAAGTTACTGTAGTTCTGCCCATCAGCAGCTCTCCAAGTCTGCTTGTCACCTTGTAGTCGGACCCTGTCTGTCATTTTAGAGAGTTGGTTCTGTCCTGTTTAAGGAAGACTTCACTTCATCTTAGTGATTTCCCCTCCCTAGCCTGAAATTACGGGCCCCCTAAACTCAGTTCTGCTCACGAGTGGCTGGCTGCTTCGTTTCTGGCATGTCCCTTTGCTGTCTTGTAGGCTGACCCTGTCTGCATTTAGAATGCTTGTTCTGGCCAGTCTGAGGAGGACTCTGATGTTAGAGATCTCCCAGTGCCGGATTATATTGTCACCTCAAGTGTGTTTAGAAATGCAGTGCCACCTCCTTGAGGACGACCCGGGGTGCCACCCTGTAGACTGATCCCGTCTGAATTTGGAGAGTCTGTTCTGTCGAATTTGAGGAGAACGCTGATTTCATTTTAATGATGTTCTCTTGCCAACTTCTAGCCTGGCTGTGAATCATTTTTTAAACAACTCACTTCTGCCCACTGGAGCTTCTCCCATTCTCGTTCTGACAGCTCCATCCATCCATTTTCCAACCCACTGAATCCAAACACAGGGTTACGGGGGTCTGCTGGAGCCAGTTCCAGCCAACACAGGGCACAAGGCAGGAACCAATCCCGGACAGGGTGCCAACCCACCGCAGTCTGACAGCTCCACTCACCATCATAGTAGGCTAACCTTGGCAGCAGTTAGAGAGTCCATTGTGATTTGTATGAAGAAGGCGTACTTTCGTTTTTCAAAATTTTCCTTCTCTTGTCTGAAGATGCTGACCCCCCCTACACCCCCAACCGCCATATGAAACTCAGTCCTACTCTTTGGAGGTTTGCAAGCCTGTGCTTCAGGAATGTTCCTTTGCTGCCTGGTAGACTAACCCCATTCAGCATTACGAGTGTAGGTTCTGCCCAGTTTGAGAATCACTTTCAACATCTCGCCTCTCCGGCCTGAAGGTGCCGACCCCCCAGCTGCCTTCCTCAGCCAAGTTCTGCTCTCCAGAGGCTCAATGCTCTGCTTTTTGGATTTTTTTCCCTTTACTGCCTACAAGTCTAACCCTGTCTGCATTTAGAGACTTTGAGATAGACGTCACTTCATTGCCATTTTCACTTCATTTACAAATTATTCACATTAATATTATTATAGAATCCTAATAATGACAGTAAAAATAAAGCTGATGAAATCCATACGTGTTATTAGTAATCAATATTCAAGTCAAAAACGGTTGTAAAGCGTATATATGAACAGCACTTGCGCGCTCGGCAGCCCCGCGGCCTTTGTGTGTTTTTCCTCCTCCTGTGGTCTGACGCACCACAAGCACTCTGCTGATGAAGCTCCTCAGGATGGCAGGAATAAAGCAAGAAATGGAAAGTGCCTTCAGAAAGTGTTTGGGCGCCTTTCACGTTTGGTCCTCTTGTTGAGTTCATTTCAATTCCCTCGTCTAACAACACGTAATACCTGAACGACAAGGCGGAAAGAGGAGTTTAGGCTGGCAGTTCCAGCCTGGGGTCTTCTTGGGTCTGACGCGACGAGCTTTACCCACCCCTGGGTTTGGGATTATCTGACATTCTTCTCTGCTGACCCTCTCACGCTCTGTCAGGTAGGATGGAGACTCCCGGTGGGCTGTCATGATCATGTCTCATGAGGAATGTACGATTGGGTTCAAGTCCGGACCCAAGATGTCCCCAAGCCGCCCCTGTGTTGTCTTTGGCTTGTGTGTCTTCAGCCCAGCCTGGGGTTGCAGACATTATGACGTCACATCCAGAAGATCTGCCGGTCTGTGAAGGAAGGTGAATGTAGAAGGAAATCAAAGATACAACCTTTAATACAGCAGCAGGGGATTCGGGAAAAGTCCAATTATATGATTACGTCAGATGGCAGGAGCGAGCGTGCTTTGTTACGTCACCGTTACTTGGCGCTGAATGTCACAGTCAGGTGAGCACTCGAGGCCTCCGTCCAGCTGTGTAACCCCGACGCCATTTCTCTCTGTCGCCAGTCTAGAAGGGCGGGGAAGGGGAAGACGATTTGGTTGCCATTTTATTACATGGAACATTTACATTCGATTAAAAAAATTCTTGATGGCCCTTTACAAAAACAAGAAAACATCTGTGAAAGGCACTATATGGGATAGATAGATAGATAGATAGATAGATAGATAGATAGATAGATAGATAGATGTGAAAGGCACTATATGAGATAGATATATAGATATATAGATGGATAGATAGATAGATGTGAAAGGCACTATATAACAGATAGATAGATAAATATGAAAGGCACTATATAACGGATGGATAGATAGATAGATGTGAAAGGCACTATATAACAGATAGATAGATAAATAGAAGTGAAAGGCACTATATGGGATAGATAGATAGATAGATAGATAGAAGTGAAAGGCACTATATGAGAGGGATAGATAGATAGATATGAAAGGCACTATATAACAGATAGATAGATAGATAGATAGAAGTGAAAGGCACTATATGGGATAGATAGATAGATAGATAGATAGATAGATAGATAGATAGATAGATAGATAGATAGATGTGAAAGGCACTATATGGGATAGATAGATAGATAGATAGATAGATAGATAGATAGATAGATAGATAGATAGATAGATAGATAGATGTGAAAGGCACTATATTTCACCATCTCTGGCCTGAGTCTACTGACTCCAACTGCCTCCCCAGGCTCACCCTGACTGCCTTTAGAAATTCAGTTCCATCTCCTGAGGGCTTTTCATTGTTTCTCTTGGCCACCCTATAGACTGACCCTGTCTGCATTTAGAGAGTCCATCCTGTCCGGTTTGAGGAATCCTCTGATTTCATTTTAACAATTCCCTTTAGAGGCTGATCTCGGCTACCTTCACCTTTCACTTCCCTGCCCACTGGAGCTTCTCCAAGTTAGATTTTGAAATTTCCACTCAAACGCCTTAGTAGACTAACCACGTCAACATTTATAGATTTGATTCTGTTCGATATGAAGAAGAATTCACTTCATTTTCGAGATGTACCCTCTCTAGCCTAAGGAGACCAACTCAGCTGCCTCTCTAAACGTGGCTCTGCTCACTGGTCTACACTGAGGGGTTTCCATTTCTCTGCCTAGTAGATTAACCCTGACTGCATTAAAAGAGGAAGACTCTGATTTCATTTTTGAGGTTTAGCCTGAAGGTGCTAACCCCAGCTGCCTCCCTAAATTTAATTATGCTCACCCCACTGGTCAGTTTTTAGGATTTTTGAGAGTCAATTGTACCCTGTTTGAGGAAGACTTCACTAACATGTCCTCTCTTCAGCCTGAAAGTACTGACCCCAATTACTTCCCTATACTCAGTTCTGCCCACCAGAGGTTCACCAAGTCTGCTAACCGCCTTGTAGTCTAACCCTGTCTGCATTTAGAGAGCTAGTTCTGGCCAGCCAGAGGAGGAGTCTGATTTTAAAGATTTCTTGGTGCCCACCCTAAGGTCAGTTCGGCTCACCGGAGGATCGCTGCTCTGCTTTTAGGAATTGCCCCTTTGCTGCCTGGTAGACTAACCCTGTCAGCGTTTACAGAGTCGGGTTCCACTCAGTGTGATTTCATTTCTGAGATTTCCCATCTCAAGCCTGAAGGTACTGACCCCAAACTGCCCCCCTAAAATCAGTCCTCCTACCCATCTGAGGCTTACTAGTCCCTATTTTAGGGATTTCACCTTTGCTGCCTGGTAGACTAACCCTGTCAGCATTCAGAGACTGTGAATAGGACTCTGATTTCATTTTAGGATTATGCCCCTTGCCAGTTTGGAGGCCCTGATGGTCCCTAGGAATTTCCATTCTATTTACCCTGACTATACATTTGAAGATTTGACCCATCCAGCTGGCAAACTGATCCTGGCAGTTTTTAAAAAGTCGCTTTAACCCTAACTGTGCCTCCCTTCTGTCGGTTTGGGGGCTAATTCATTGTAACTTAAAGCATATTGTGAGGGCAAGAAAAAGGGGAAGCAGGCGGGGCTCCAATATTTTATTAAGTGGCTTTGCGCTGAAGTCCCCTTCCACTGGGATTCTTGACCCTTCGTCCACAGGAGCCTGTGACAACACGTCCCCTTATTTCAGCCTGCTGTTCTATTTTATTACACTTTTTTTTTTTTGTTTGTTGCTACCCCCCCCCCCCCCGCCCCAATTTGTCCCCAAATCATATGGTACCAGCCACCAGCTCCGAGCCGCCCCTTCCTAAATCCTTTCACAGCCCACGACAGGCACTGCAGCCTGCCTGCCCCACCACAGTCTTCCTCGGCGTCTAGTCCCGCCCAGGGTGGCCGCTTCGTGACGTCACGGACCGCTCCACAATGAGAAACATCTGGCTGGACGCAGCTGGCCACAGGCGCTCTGCGATTGGTTGCCCAGGGGCTGGAGGGCGGGCCCGGCTGTTTAAAGCTCTGACATCACGCTGACATCACGACTGCCTGCAAACACAGGGAGAAAAAAAAAAGGGCAGACTGAAGGTATTTGATTTTTTTCCCAGTCCAGCGAAAGGAACGGACAGAAGTGGAAGAGGCCAGAAGCAGAGGGGGCCGAGCGTGCCATTGTTCGTGCGGGGCTCTTTGTTCTGCCGTGCGGGATCGAGCGGACCCCAACGAGATCATCAGCGGAGGTGAGAGCGAACGGGGCGGACAATGCAGCGTGATGAGCCAGCCGGCCGGCCGGGGGTTGTGGGGGGTGCCGGCGACGTGTCATCAGGGCGAACAATACGCGCCGATCGTGTCGTGTCGTGTAGTGGAGTCGCTGCCCCCCTACTCCCCCCCAGCTCCAACGCGCCGCCCCCCTTCAGACATTACATCCGAAATGCCTCAAAATGTGAAATCTGGCAGTCCTTCAGGGAACTGGGGGGCGATGGCGTCGGGATGAGGCGCACGGACGAGGTCAGTCCAGACGATCCATCAAGGAGCCATCCACGGGCCGTCGTTCCACGCACAATGGCGTTACTATTAACACCCCAAACATCACCCCCGCACCCCCCCTCCTCCACCAAATCATCGCGTAAAACGCTGGACTTGAACTGCAAAGCGACGGATGGTGGCCAGCCCCCCCCCCCCCCCCACCACCACCACCCCCGGTCCGGGGTCTGCCCCCAGTAGCTGCGCTCAGATTTTTGATTTTTTACGCTCTCGGTAGCCGCCTGACTGGCTCGTGCCATATAAGGGGGGAAGTCCGCCTGTGCCAGCCGCCTGTTCGGGTAGACAAAGCCGCGGCGTCGGGGGAGCCTCGATCGGGGCTCATGTAGCGCCTGTCAGATCGGCAGCAATGAATGCGGTAATAAAAAAAAATAAACGAGGAGTTAAATCCGACAGGACGGTGCCCCTTTGTGCAAGGCGCTATATTCATGAAAGATTCATCACCCGGCGGACAAGACGCAATGCCGCATATCTGTATACGCAGAGGCAGGACATTAGATTAGGGTGAAGAAACCCGCCGATCCATGCTGAGTTTGCAGAGCGCCGTATTTGGAAAAGAGAAACCAATCGGAAAATATCAACCAGACAAAGCATGCAAATGAAGTGGAGTAAAGGGGCAGTTTTATAAAGCGCCTTTCACCGTTTGTGATCTTATCGGAGGAGCACAGAAACGCCACTCACTGTCTGAGGACTCGAAGGCCCACCATTCTCGAGACTCGGCGGGGATCGCTTTACTGATTTGTAAGAGTCCCGGGTTCAAGTCCCAGACTAGTCCCTGTTTGTATGGGGGCTCTACGCCTAAGGCCCACGGACACGCGTGTGCGGCGAACTGGTCCTCCGTGTGGGCTCAGCGACAAACTGGCGTCCCGTCCAAAGCTCCTTCAGGACAGGCTGCTGCAAGGGAAGGCTCCACCCGTCGCGACCCTGAACTGATTTACGTGGCTTCTGAAAATATTTGGATTGACAGATACATACAGACAGACTAGAATGGATAGGCAGGTAGATAGGAAAGGCGCTTTATAACACATAGATAGATACATGTGAAAAGCAGTATATTACATATAGATAGATATGAAAGGCACTATATGATAGGCAGCTACATACATAAATAAGAATTACTCTCTGTCATGTATGCATAGACAGATTTGAAGGGCACTGTATGATGGGTACATAAACATGAAAGGCACTATATGACAGGTAGATATGAAAGGCACTTTATAATGGACAGATGTGAAAGGCACTATATGATAGGCAGATAATACTTTATTTGTCCCCAAGGGGATGGTGTTTGGTTTGTACCAAAACCTATAAAGTTGCTATAGTACCTTTCATAGAGAACTGGCATGGCCATTCTCTTTTCAAAGACACCAGAAGAGCGTCCTTCATGCGGGAGAGCATCCGAGCAGTAGCTGGCATGAAGGCAGAAACCAACCTTGGATGGGACGCCGGCTTATCAGAAGGACAACAAATTTGCCGAATCTGTATAAAAGACCGACACACACACTGGGAGAAGACGCAAACGTCCCACCGAAATCAAACCAAGAGTTGTGAGGTGGCAGTGACACCCACCCAATGACCCCTTGGCCTCCCCAAGTATAATACAAGAAATCTGAAGCCTAACTAGGAGCTAGAGCCGACATGAGTGAAGGAGCATTCTATATAGCGCCTTTCACACTTGCATTTAAAACAGAGGAATATTAATCAATAAACAGAAAATCTAAAGATCCGGCTTGAATCCTAAGACTCGACTAGCTTATGGTTTTTAAAGACCACACGAGTGACTTTGGTTATTTTCTAGGCTGTTTACTTCTTTCATATAGCGCCTTTCCCAGTTTGTGTTCTGTCTCTTCCCTCACAAAAATCGGATTAGGCAGGGTGGAAAATGTAAGGATTGCTAAATGGATGGGTCTTTCCTTGTTGGTGGGGACCCTGACACTGGGGGTCCGCAGAAGTGTGTGGTGACTCTGACATTGGGGGTCCGCAGTAGTGCATTGGGACTCTGACATTGGGGGTCTGCAGTATTAGGTAGTGACCCTGACACTGGGGGTCCGCAGTAGTGCATGGAGACCCTGACACTGAGGGTCTGCAGAAGTGTGTGGTGACTCTGACATTGGGGGTCCGCAGTAGTGCATTGGGACTCTGACATTGGGGGTCTGCAGTATTAGGTGGTGACCCTGACACTGGGGGTCCGCAGTAGTGGGTGGTGACCCTGACACTGGGGGTCCACAGTCGTGTGTGGTGACCCTGACACTGGGGGTCTGCAGTAGTGGGTGGTGACCCTGACACTGGGGGTCTGCAGTAGTGGGTGGGGACCCTGACACTGGGGGTCTGCAGAAGTGTGTGGTGACTCTGACATTGGGGGTCCGCAGTAGTGCATTGGGACTCTGACATTGGGGGTCTGCAGTATTAGGTAGTGACCCTGACACTGGGGGTCCGCAGTAGTGGGTGGTGACCCTGACACTGGGGGTCCACAGTAGTGGGTGGTGACCCTGACACTGGGGGTCTGCAGTAGTGGGTGGTGACCCTGACACTGGGGGTCTGCAGTAGTGGGTGGGGACCCTGACACTGGGGGTCTGCAGAAGTGTGTGGTGACTCTGACATTGGGGGTCCGCAGTAGTGCATTGGGACTCTGACATTGGGGGTCTGCAGTATTAGGTAGTGACCCTGACACTGGGGGTCCGCAGTAGTGGGTGGTGACCCTGACACTGGGGGTCCACAGTCGTGTGTGGTGACCCTGACACTGGGGGTCTGCAGTAGTGGGTGGTGACCCTGACACTGGGGGTCTGCAGTAGTGGGTGGGGACCCTGACACTGGGGGTCCACAGTAGTGCATGGAGACCCTGACACTGGGGGTCCACAGTAGTGTGTGGTGACCCTGACACTGAGGGTCTGCAGAAGTGTGTGGTGACTCTGACATTGGGGGTCCGCAGTAGTGCATTGGACTCTGACATTGGGGGTCTGCAGTATTAGGTGGTGACCCTGTCACTGGGGGTCCACAGTAGTGTGTGGTGACCCTGACACTGGGGGTCTGCAGTAGTGGGTGGGGACCCTGACACTGGGGGTCCACAGTATTAGGTGGGGACCCTGACACTGGGGGTCCGCAGTAGTGCATGGTGACTCTGACACTGGGGGTCTGCAGTAGTGGGTGGGGACCCTGACACTGGGGGTCCACAGTATTAGGTGGTGACCCTGACACTGGGGGTCTGCAGTAGTGCGTGGTGACTCTGACACTGGGGGTCCGCAGTAGTGGGTGGGGACCCTGACACTGAGGGTCCACAGTAGCAGTGGTCCATAGGTTTGAAGCCCCAGTCACGTGTGTTTGGACCCTTTGTCAAATGGCCTCACCATAAGCAAAAACAAAAAAAAATTGAGTAGAAGATGCTGTGCCAGGGGGTGGCTGTAATGGCAGGGGGGCTTCAATGGGCATTTTTCTCAAGGAGGTCTTGCAGGATGTTTGTTTTTAGATTTTTAGACTTTATTTTTTTCTAAAATCCAAACCCCTGGGAATTTAAAATAAATGAGAATAATGATGTGGGCCCCTAATGTGAAGCACAATGCTGCCTCCAAGTGCCCACCGTTCGCTGTCTGTGTGACCCGAGGGTGGCACTTCACCTGTCAGACATGGTCCATGGAAATGAAGGTGTTCATAACATAAATGTACAAAAACAGAAAAAGGAAAACTGGGCACCAGTCTCAAAAATTGTACCCACTGGGGAGGCATGTGGCATGCAGACTGTGAGGTTGAGGGTCTCTCTTCCTCACCATATGGCACTTTCCTGGCCAGGCTCAAAGCCCCCACCCCACTGTTTACATTATATAGCACCTTTCCTACTGGGATGACATCACTGCCTCCTTATAACCTGTGGTCTTCAGACTCTGTGCCATGCAAACCAGGATGCCAGGTGAAGGACATTTAGAATAAAACAAAACTGTCAGCTGCAGTCCACTCAACTCCACATGCGGACATCTGTGCTGCCCAGTTAGCCCTCCTCCATAAATGCCAGGCTGCTACTAAACCCAGTTTGACCAGACTTCTATGTCCTACTCTTTAAATGCCAGGTGGCTGCTGTGCCCAGTGGGAGAAGGCTGCTATGCTCTGCTCTGTAAATGCCAGCTGACTGCTATGCCCAGTTTTAGCAGGATGCTATGCCTGCTCCTTAAATGCTAGGTGACTGCTGTGCCCAGTTTTACAGTAGCTGGCTTCCATACCCTATCCTTAATTTCCAAATGGCTGCTGTGCCCAGTTAGAGTACTCCCAGTGAGGGACCCTGCAAGTGGGTGGTCTGCTGAGGGCTGTGGGGTATGCCCACTGTGCTTGGTGCTCCCATTGCTTTAATTCAGTTGATGACCACCTTGCCCGACGCTGTAGTTGCCGATCTCAGGTGGTCACTCCTCTCCCAGACCCCCTCTGTTACTGTGTGTCTGTCTGCAGGTCACGTGTGATTAAATCTTCTTTACGTCCCTTTTGCAGTTGTATGAGACCTGAAGGCAGGGCGACGTGGCATGAGAGCTGGCCAGTGACACCACACCTGCCTCGCTGGGATAAACGCCGGCTGGCAGCGCACGGAATGCCACTGCTTTGTGGCCGCCTCAGCAGACAGGTAAGAAGCTCCGCCCACGTGTACATTCTGCCTCCAGTCTGATAGGCTCTTTCTCCAGACCCTACCATGAGACTCCGCCCCTTTACAAGCAGCCACTGAACTCTCAGGTGTGGCCCAGGAACAGAATTGAAGCCCCGCCCTCCACCCCCCCCCCCCCCCCACTCACACCAGTGGACATCGATTCCCCCGCCCCTTTCATGCCCACTGGTCGTTCCACTCTGGTCAGAAGTGTGGGGTCCGCATTATAATACGATAGTCCAGTAAATAAGTAAATAGTGCCAGGGGGATGTGAGGCATCATGGAGTCTGCGCCTTTTGTTTTCTTTGTGACATGTTACAGTGTGCCACCTTGTGTTGAGAATGGGGTGGCACTGGTGTGCAGTGGTGTGCCAAGGGCAGGAAATCATGAAGTAAAGCGATTCAGTTCAGCTGGACCTGTGCCAGCCATGCCCAGTCATAAACTGGCATCCTTTCTGGGGTTGATCACTTCCTTCTGTTTGCTACTGGTTGGTAATCAATAAGAGGGTGATGATCCGCTTTGTGTTGTGAAAGGCGCTATATAACGGCGCAGTCTTAGACAGGGCCTGGCATGAGCTTAGTAAGTTCATCAAGCAAACTCTTACTGACAGCAGGCCTGAAAGGACCAGTTGGGCATCATCGTCAAGTGGTGTGGTGTAGCATCGTGTAGTGCGCTATATAAATGATGCAGTTGTCGTATTCACTGCCCTTTGTCTCGGTGATTGGTCTGATAACCCACGGTGAAAGGCGCTATATAGCACTGGTGTCACGTTGTATCTTTTTTCCCACCATCTTCTGGCCCACATCCTGTAATGGCAGTCCCTCTAGCTGCCAACATTGGGCCATACTTTATAGGCATTATGTTAAAATCGGTGTGATATGGCATTGTGCAGTGCGCTATATACATTTGATTCAAGTGTCATTGTCACTGCTTGTTGTCTCATTGATGGCTGGTGCAGCACGGCCGTGAAGGGCACTATATAGAACTGGTACCATTTTCAGATTTACTGTTCTCCAATGTCCTCTGTGATCATGCATAGTGGAAGGCGCTATATAGCACCGGTGTCCTGTCCTATCTTTATCCACCACTTTGAGATCCACGTGCTGTAATGGCAGCCTGGGGGACTGGGGGTCGGATGACAACATCTGGTCTGCACACTCGTAGTCCACCCCCCCTTCCAAGGTGGCAAAGCCATTTCTGTTTTCAAGCTGCCTTTTGATTTGTGCCTCTCGCCGCCCCTTGAGGTTGTTCTGATGCTAATAATTAAGAGCCCTCGGGGGGGCCAGGAGGGCCGAGGGGGGGGGGGGGCGGCACTGGTGGGACGGGCAATTCCGTCCTGCACTTCAAATGAATGTGTGAAAAGCAGATGTGTGCAGCCAAACCAAATTCACTCTCAGCTTGGGGTCCTAAAGCCTCGTTGCCCACCGGATCCCAACACAGGACACGTGGGCCGGGGTTGATAAATTTGGGTCCAGCTTCTGAGCCCCACCAGATCAGCTTCTTGGGTCCCACAGAGGTGCTACTGAGGTGGAGGGTCTGAAAGGCGCTATTTAAATGTGAGTCACTAGTCCGGTGTTAGTCAGTGAATGATGAAGGAATGCGGATTAATGAAGCCCGGGGGTCCATGGCCACCTGTAGTCTTCGCTTTGCTTGGGTCTTCTGTCACTTAAGATTTCTTTATTTGTCATTTGGTATAAATGCCCTGCAGTGAGGAGCAACCAGACATGATGGCCCCCTCCGTTCCGCTGCTTGCCCCACCCTTTGCAGGGCTTTGCAGTCTTGGGCAGAGCAGTTGCCAAACCAGGATATGAGGTTCAATGTTCAGATGTTTCCTACAGCATTTGTGCAGGTTTTTAGGACCCTAAATATTAGGACCCTTCAGAAGCCTTGTTGATCCGAGCTTTGATGTCCTGAGTCCACGTCAGGTGTTCAGAGATATCAAGGAATCTGTGGCTCCATGGACTGGTGTGAAGGACCACTGCTGCTTCCTGCTGAAATCCACAGCTCCAGCTGAAGCCTGTTTGCCTGGCACCGCAATGCCAGGTTCTCCTCCTCCTGCAGACAGGAGGCGTGCCATCGTTGTTAGAAATGAGGACCCTTCGGCACACAGAGTTTCACAGGTATAAAGGGAGCACAGCTGGGGGGGTGTTCCTGTGTCGAGGACACACTGTCACCCCCCGAGGTCTGCCATCACCCACTCACAGAGGCGTGTGTTCAGTCCAAAATCCCGTAGTATGGTGAACAGTCTGTGGTGGTCCATCAAAGCTGAGCTCTAATCCATAACTATCCATCTCGCAAAGTTTCCATTTTTGGTGTCCACGTGGGTGAGGGTGTTGTGTAGAACAACAGAGATGGGGGTCTTCAGTTGACCTGTGAGGGCAGAGATGCTGCAGAAGAAGGAAGTCTTAAGGAGCTTGTCAAGCACCTTCATGGCTGATTAGTCCTTCAGGCTAGGGGGTGGGGGGCTTGCCGTTCCTTGGTATCGGGACAATGATGGATTTCTTACAACATGTGGGGTTCCCGGACTGAGCCAGGGACTCATTGAAGGTTGCAGTGAAGACCCCAGCACATGCCCAGGGATGCTGTCAGCACCAGCTGCTTTCCTGATGTTAATCCACTGTAAAGCCCCCCAAACCAAACCGCCATGCACATCATGCACAGAAACGGCGGCTCCCAAAGTCTCCCGTCGATTTATTTAATTGTCTGCCATGCTGGTCTAGCCAGCCTGTGTGTTTTAATCCAAACTTCACACATGCCCCCACCCCACCATGTGTGCCAAGGTGCCAACCCCTTCCCCGTCCCAGTGCCCCAGACGCGTTGTGGACTGTTTACGGGTGACAACACGATCATTCATGTCGAGTTTTGTCAAAGTCACACCCTTTGGCTCCTCCACACGTGGTGTGTCTACAGACCACTGAAGTGTTAGCTCTCTCTGGAGCGCCTCGGGGGGTCACCATCTGTTCTTGACATGCCACAAATGAAAGAAGTTCTTGTTATTGCCCACAATCCTCCTGGGTGCCAGCAGCCCGACCAGTCTCATGTGTCCTCAGCCTCTCCAGTTTCGACCGTATAGGCCACCGCCTGTTAGTGACAAACTGCCGCAGGGTTCAGAGGTCCCGTCTGCGAAGCCCAAGACCCCCACCCCCCCACCCCCAAAACAGTGTCACTGTCAGGGTTGTGTTTATTTTAGGTAATGAGAACTTCCTGCTGCCATGTGTTGGCGGGATGTGCGCGTCCGCCTTTTGTTCTGCCTGCCAGCCGCTAACCTCTGCTAATGGAGCCCAGGAGGGTCAAACGGCTCTGCTCTCCGAAAGGCTGACTCCGTCCTGTTAAGACCCCCGTCTGGTTTCTTTGAATCTTTTGAGGAAATCGGAACCTGATCCTCTCAGATTCACACTTTGAAATCTTCATCCCGTCTCTGATCATGTTGGATTTGGGGACCAAACAGTTTCTCCGGTGTTGTGAAAAAGTATTTGCCCCCTTCTTGGGGTCCTCTTTTTTTTTTTTTCTGCTGATTTTGTCACAATGAATGGCTCCAGTGCCTGTATTTATTAAGCGCCTCAGAATTACTCCTAGGAACTGTACGTAAAGTCGGACTAGAATGAGAATTTGCCACACCTCCGAGTAGGACATCAGAAGTAGTTATGAAGCGTTGTCCTACACTCCACCCACTGAGGAGTGGGAGCTCACATTCGAGAATGAATGACGTCACATGTTTACGGCACTCCGAGCCACAAAGTGCTACTCGTGATGACACTTTGTTGTTTCCTTGGAAATCCTGATGATGCTTTGTAGTTTTCTGATACTAACGCTAAGACTTCACCACAAAGATAATCAGAGTAGTAGGACGTGAAGAAGAAGAGGAAGGAAGACATCATAAGGTGGGAGAGCGCGTTAAGGTGCACGTAAACTGTTGCCACTTCTCAACAGCCATCAAGAACAAAACTGTAAAGAACATCAAGATGGAAAGACCATGACGCACACACACCACCACCGAATGAGAGTTAACTCCGATAACGTGCAGGATTCTTAAACGATGGACGATCCACAACCGTACCTTCAGAAGAAGCGCCTTCCTTCTGTTATGGCTGCCATAAACACCCCGTAAAATAAGAATTTCAGAAACTCGTCACAGCTGGCCACTTTTGCTCTTCCCGTGTTCCCAATCGTCTCCCAGAGTCGTGTGGCTCGTCCCCCTTCTGTGACCCCCTCTTGTCTTCTCCAGGTCTCTGTTTCACTAATACAGGCAGCAGGGCTTTGGACACATTAGATGAGGAGAACCACAGGAGACCTGCAACACCATTGCTAAACTGATACCTTAAATGAAACAAAAAAAGCACAAAGAAACGAAGGTTGGGGTCTCAAAGCGTGCAAAGTTTAATGGGATTGTCCGAAGGATGAGAAGGGGCCACAACTGTGCCAAGGAAAATCTTCATCTTCATTTTCTTTTGGCCGCTCCTGTTAGGGGTTACCACAGCTGATCATCTCTCTAAGTATCTTGAAATGAGAGGTTGACACTCGCAGAACTCCCGACATGTCTGACTGAAGGCAGCGCTGCACGGATGAGTGGGCGATGGGAGAGGCTCTCACCAAATTAGAGGAAGTGGTCAGTCGCCGTTGAGGCCGAGTATCGAAGCTGTGGCACAAGTTTGTTTTTTTTTTTTTTTCCACGTGTTGGACGCCTTTGTTCTGTGAATTAGGGAAGTCGTGATTCAAAAAGTGCACTGTGCCTTCACTCGGGTCCCCCTTCTCTCAGGTTGGATTTTGTCTGAAGGGCTGAAGTCTGTTTGGTGTGTAAAATAAAAAATACTTTTATTCTATGTTAATTAGTGTTCCCTAATTTTAATTATTTATTTTGTCTTTTTTCTCTTTCTTCATCATGTAAAGCACTTTGAGCTCATCATTTGTATGCAAAAATAGACACCATTAGGGGGCTAATACTTTCTCACAGCGCCAATCTGATCACTAGGGCGCTGATTCTTAACCTTTTTTGAGTCATGGACCCCTTTAAGAATCTGATAAGAGCTGTGAATATGTATGTGTGTATATATGAATATATATATATATATATATGGGCGGCACGGTGGCGCAGTGGGTAGTGCTGCCGCCTCGCAGTAAAGAGACCTAGGTTGACTTCCCGGGTCCTGCCTGCGTGGAGTTTCATGTTCTCCCCGTGTCTGCGTGGGTTTCCTCCCACAGTCCAAAGACATGCAGGTTAGGTGGATTGGTGATTCTAAAGTGGCCCTAGTGTGTGCTTGGTGTGTGTGTGCCCTGTGGTGGGCTGGCACCCTGCCTGGGATTGGTTCCTGCCTTGTGCCCTGTGTTGGCTGGGATTGGCTCCAGCAGACCCCCATGACCCTGTGTTCAGATTCAGCGGGTTGGAAAATGGATGGATGGATGGATGGATATATTTACATATAGTTTTGGAACAAATTATGGTTGTGAACCAAGGTTCCACTGTATGTATATATATATATATATATACATATAAAATATATACAGTGGTGTGAAAAACTATTTGCCCCCTTCCTGATTTCTTACTCTTTTGCATGTTTGTCACACAAAATGTTTCTGATCATCAAACACATTTAACCATTAGTCAAATATAACACAAGTAAACACAAAATGCAGTTTGTAAATGGTGGTTTTTATTATTTAGGGAGAAAAAAAAATCCAAACCTACATGGCCCTGTGTGAAAAAGTAATTGCCCCCTGAACCTAATAACTGGTTGGGCCACCCTTAGCAGCAATAACTGCAATCAAGCGTTTGCGATAACTTGCAATGAGTCTTTTACAGCACTCTGGAGGAATTTTGGCCCACTCATCTTTGCAAAATTGTTGTAATTCAGCTTTATTTGAGGGTTTTCTAGCATGAACCGCCTTTTTAAGGTCATGCCATAGCATCTCAATTGGATTCAGGTCAGGACTTTGACTAGGCCACTCCAAAGTCTTCATTTTGTTTTTCTTCAGCCATTCAGAGGTGGATTTGCTGGTGTGTTTTGGGTCATTGTCCTGTTGCAGCACCCAAGATCGCTTCAGCTTGAGTTGACGAACAGATGGACGGACATTCTCCTTCAGGATTTTTTGGTAGACAGTAGAATTCATGGTTCCATCTATCACAGCAAGCTTTCCAGGTCCTGAAGCAGCAAAACAACCCCAGACCATCACACTACCACCACCATATTTTACTGTTGGTATGATGTTCTTTTTCTGAAATGCTGTGTTCCTTTTACGCCAGATGTAACGGGACATTTGCCTTCCAAAAAGTTCAACTTTTGACTCATCAGTCCACAAGGTATTTTCCCAAAAGTCTTGGCAATCATTGAGATGTTTCTTAGCAAAATTGAGACGAGCCCTAATGTTCTTTTTGCTTAACAGTGGTTTCCGTCTTGGACATCTGCCATGCAGGCCGTTTTTGCCCAGTCTCTTTCTTATGGTGGAGTCGTGAACACTGACCTTAATTGAGGCAAGTGAGGCCTGCAGTTCTTTAGACGTTGTCCTGGGGTCTTTTGTGACCTCTAGGATGAGTCGTCTCTGCGCTCTTGGGGTAATTTTGGTCGGCCGGCCACTCCTGGGAAGGTTCACCACTGTTCCATGTTTTTGCCATTTGTGGATAATGGCTCTCACTGTGGTTCGCTGGAGTCCCAAAGCTTTAGAAATGGCTTTATAACCTTTACCAGACTGATAGATCTCAATTACTTCTGTTCTCATTTGTTCCTGAATTTCTTTGGATCTTGGCATGATGTCTAGCTTTTGAGGTGCTTTTGGTCTACTTCTCTGTGTCAGGCAGCTCCTATTTAAGTGATTTCTTGATTGAAACAGGTGTGGCAGTAATCAGGCCTGGGGGTGGCTACGGAAATTGAACTCAGGTGTGATACACCACAGTTAAGTTATTTTTTAACAAGGGGGCAATTATTTTTTCACACAGGGCCATGTAGGTTTGGATTTTTTTTCTCCCTAAATAATAAAAACCATCATTTAAAAACTGCATTTTGTGTTTACTTGTGTTATATTTGACTAATGGTTAAATGTGTTTGATGATCAGAAACATTTTGTGTGACAAACATGCAAAAGAATCAGAAATCAGGAAGGGGGCAAATAGTTTTTCACACTACTGTAATATATATATATATATATTATACAGTTAGGTCCATAAATATTTGGACAGAGACACCTTTTGTCTAATTTTGGTTCTGTACATGACCACAATGAATTTTAAATGAAACAACTCCGATGCAGTTGAAGTGCAGACTTTCAGCTTTAATTCAGTGGGGTGAACAAAACGATTACATAAAAATGTGAGGCAACTAAAGCATTTTGTGAACACAATCCCTTCATTTCAGGGGCTCAAAAGTAGTTGGACAAATGACATAACTGGAAATCAAATGTTCATTTCTAATACTTGGTTGAAAACCCTTTGCTGGCAATGACAGCCTGAAGTCCTGAACTCCTGGACATCACCAGATGTTGGGTTTCCTCCTTTTTAATGCTCTGCCAGGCCTTTACTGCAGCGGCTTTCTTTCACTTGCTGTTTGTTTGTGGGCCTTTCTGTCTGAAGTTTAGTCTTCAACAAGTGAAATGTCTGCTCAGTTGGGTTAAGATCAGGTGACTGACTTGGCCATTCAAGAATTTTCCACTTCTTTGCTTTAATAAACTCCTGGGTTGCTTTGGCTGTATGTTTTGGGTCATTGTCCATCTGTATCATGAAACATCGCCCAATCAATTTGACGTCATTTAGCTGGATTTGAGCAGACAGTATGTCTCTGAACATCTCAGAATTCATTCGTCTGCTTCTGTCCTGTGTCACATCATCAATAAACACGAGTGTCCCAGTGCCACTGGCAGCCATCACACTGCCTCCCTCCACTGTGTTTTACAGATGATGTGCTATGCTTTGGATAATGAGCTGTTCCACGCCTCCTCCATACTTTTTTCTTGCCATCATTCTGGTAGAGGTTGATCTTGGTCTCATCTGTCCAAAGAATGTTTTTCTAGAACTGTGCTGGCTTTTTTAGATGTTCTTTAGCAAAGTCCAATCTCGCCTTTCTACTCTTGAGGCTTATGAGTGGCTTGCACCTTGCAGTGCACCCTCTGTATTTACTTTCATGCAGTCTTCTCTTTATGGTAGACTTGGATATCGATACGCCGACCCCCTGGAGAGTGTTGTTCACTTGGTTGGCTGTTGTGAAGGGGTTTCTGTTCACCATGGAAATGATTCTGCGATCATCCACCACTGTTGTCTTCCGTGGACGTCCAGGTCTTTTTGCGTTGCTGAGTTCACCAGTGCTTGCTTTCTTTCTCAGGATGGACCAAACTGGAGATTTTGCCACTCGTAATATTGGAGCAATTTCTCAGATGGGTTTTTTCTGTTTTCGCAGCTTAAGGATGGCTTCTGTCACCTGCATGGAGAGCTCCTTTGACCGCATGTTGTCTGTTCACAGCAAAATCTTCCACATTCAAGCAGCACACCTCAAATCAACTCCAGGCCTTTTATCTGTTTAATTGATAATGACATAACAATGGACTTGACCACACCTGCCCATGAAATAGCCTTTGGGTCAATTGTCCGATTACTTTTGAACCCCTGAAATGAAGGGATTGTGTTCACAAAATGCTTTAGTTGCCTCACATTTTTATGCAATCGTTTTGTTCACCCCACTGAATTAAAGCTGAAAGTCTGCACTTCAACTGCATCGGAATTGTTTCATTTCAAATTCATTGTGGTGATGTACAGAACCAAAATGAGAAAAGAGTTGTCTCTGTCCAAATATTTATGGACCTAACTGATAATATGTATGTATATATAATATATATATATATGTATGTATTGTGACTAAAAGGCGCTATAAAGTATCTATCTATCTATCTATCTATCTATCTATCTATCTATCTATCTATCTATCTATCTATCTATCTATCTATTATATAGTGCCTTTCATATCTATCTATCTATCTATCTATCTATCTATCTATCTATCTATCTATCTATCTATCTATTATATAGTGCCTTTCATATCTATCTATCTATCTATCTATCTATCTATCTATCTATCTATCTATCTATCTATCTATCTATCTATCTATCTATCTATCTATCTATCTATCTATCTGTTATATAGTGCCTTTCATATCTATCTATCTATCTATCTATCTATCTATCTATCTATCTATCTATCTATCTATCTATCTATCTATCTATCTATCTATCTATCTATTATATAGTGCCTTTCATATCTATCTATCTATCTATCTATCTATCTATCTATCTATCTATCTATCTATCTATCTATCTATTATATAGTGCCTTTCATATCTATCTATCTATCTATCTATCTATCTATCTATCTATCTATCTATCTATCTATCTATCTATCTATCTATCTGTTATATAGTGCCTTTCATATCTATCTATCTATCTATCTATCTATCTATCTATCTATCTATCTATCTATCTATCTATCTATCTATCTATCTATCTATCTATCTATCTATCTATCTATCTATCTATCTATCTATCTATCTATCTATCTATATGAGTGCCAACCTGACACAGACGGACACAGGAGGCACACTGATAAAACAAATAAATGTTTAATTTCTATTTCTTTGCCTGTGGACAATGCCTTCCCCGTTCCCACAGGTACAACTCCACACAATACTTTTATGTCTCTTATTCTTCCTCCATTCCTCCTCCTCCTCCCGACTTTGGCCTCCGGAGTAGTGGTTGCTGGCTCCTTTTATAATACACCCAGAAGTGCTCCAGGTGTTTGATGACTTCATTTTCGGCAGCACTTCTGGGTGTAACTCCAGCTGCAGCACCCCATGGCAGCGCCTATGGATCCCAACAGGGCTGCACCAAACTCCAACTCCCATGAAGCCCTGCAGGAGTCCAAGGCACCACTGCAACCCAGGGGGGTTGCCATCAAGCGTCCCAGGGAGGTAACGTACTGGCCACACTTGCTCCCCTGGTCCTCTCAGGGTGGAGGCGTCCCTGCCGGGCAAGGGCCTAGGCCGCACGCTACACAATATAAAATCCAACGTCTGTCTGTCTGTATGTCCTATTTTCACAGGAGAACTACTTAATGGATTTAGATCGGGTTATTTTCTAGAATTTGCTTGAACATTCCGGTTGATTTTGCGACTTCTCTCATTGAGCTGAGTATGCTTGCAATGCCGATTTATTTGCATGAATCCGAGAGAGAGGCTGCGGTGCCAAGGGGAGGGGGAGGCTGGGCTCCAGGAGTAGGGAGCTGGGCAGAGCCATCCTCAGTCACGCGCCAGCCTCCGTTCGAGTCCGTCTGTCTGTCTTTCTGTCCGCTTTTCACAAAAGAACTACTTCACGGATTTAGATCGAGTTTTTTTTCTAGAATTTGTTTGAACATTCCGATATTTTTTGCGACTTCTCTCATTGCGCTAAGTATCAGAGTCTGCTTGCCGTACTGTTATTTCTGTGAATCCGAGAGACACTCTGTGGGTTGAGTGGAGGTTGAGGGATCCCTCCTCACTCACGTGCCAACCTCGGGGTGTATCTTACCTCCGCTTAGTTAGCGAACGAGAGAACTACTTCACAGATGTAGATTGTGTTTTTTTTATAATTTGCTTGAACATTCCGGTTGATTTTGCGACTTCTCTCATCACTCTAAGTATCATAGTCCGCTTGCAGTATTTGATTTATTTGCGTGAATCCGAGAAACACGCAGCAGGCCCAGGGAAAGGGGATGTGGCCCTCCTCCCTCATGCGCCAGCCTCCATTCACATCAGCCTACCTCTGTGTTTTGGAGTGTACCTCGCCTCCGCTTAGCTACTGATACCTGTTTGTTTATTGATTTTTCAAATTTTTCCTGTTTCACTACTGTGCAGGTAGAGCCGTGGTGGACGGCTACTTGTAATTATCAACTGCAATCCTCTTGTGTAAATTAAAACAGATCTACAACTTCTACGTTTTCTATGACCGTTACTACTACTACATCTACTCTAAATCAACAGTATCGGGTCAGGCTGTATAGTGCATATAATTGTTAATTTTTATCTGACTCTCACAGACCCCCTGAAACTCATCCATGGACGACGTCCTAAGGGTCCACAGACCTCAGGTTAAGAACCCCTGCTCTAGGGAGTCGCACCCCTGCAGTTTCCTGTGCCTACCTCTTTTTCTGTACTCTTGTTGCATTTCTACACCCAATGAGACAGAGACTTGACTCCTTCATGTGGGTCTCTTCAGAGGGTCCTTGGGTGCCGCTGGTCTGACTTTGTGTTGCTCATGAAGTCCAGAATGAGGCACATGACCTGCATTGTGAGGGAGCGTCAGTTACAGCACTACGGCCATGAGGTGCCATTACCCGAGGGTGATCCGGCTCATTGTTGAGGACCTGAGTGGCTGGACCAGGCCAAGGGGACGCCCACGTAACACCAGATAGATGGGTGGGACTGGACCACGTGTCTGCCTGGGGGGTTGCCAACCAGGATCCTGAGCTGTTTTGTCGTGTGGTGGCTGCTGTAACGTGCTATAATTGTGAATTTCCCCTTGGGATTATTAAAGTATCTATCTATCTATCTATCTATCTATCTATCTATCTATCTATCTATCTATCTATCTATCTATCTATCTATCTATCTATCTATCTATCTATCTATTATATAGTGCCTTTCACTCATATCTATCTATCTATCTATCTATCTATCTATCTATCTATCTATCTATCTATCTATCTATCTATCTATCTATCTATTTTTACAGTGTCTTTCACGTCTATCTATCTATCTATCTATCTATCTATCTATCTATCTATCTATCTATCTATCTATCTATCTATCTATCTATCTATCTATCTATCTATCTATCTATCTATCTATCTATTATATAGTGCCTTTCACTCATATCTATCTATCTATCTATCTATCTATCTATCTATCTATCTATCTATCTATCTATCTATCTATCTATCTATCTATCTATCTATCTATCTATCTATCTATCTATCTATCTATCTATCTATCTATCTATCCCAGTGCCTGCTCCCCAAGCTGACCTGGTCTGATCCTGTCTGACATTTTCCCTTAGAGTTTGACTGACCCGGTCCTCGATTCTTCCCAAACTCTTCTAGTTTACCCCTCAAACTCGACACTCTTAGCGGTCTTCTGAAAAGCAGCTACTCTACAAGATTTCGACGTCCGGTTGGTTAACATGGAGGGAGCCCGATCCTGTCAGATTTTTGCACCTTGTGAGTTTTTTTGGCTTCTTCCTCTACAGGTCTGTTCTGCGGGTGTCTAATCCGGTGGGATTGTAGGAGCCGACAGTTGCTTTCTCCCAGTTGGAGTTTTACACGGACAGATAAATCGTCTAATCCAGCTGGATTTCTGCATTTTGTGGTTTTACCACAAAGGCATCCAATCCTCTTAGAGTTCTGATCCTGCTGGGCAATGTTGATCCTGTCGGATTTTGTTACTCCTTATTTTTTTGCCCGTGGTAAAAAGGAAATTCCTACTCCAGAGTCTCGCCTTTCTTAGAGGTCCGGCCCTGTCACGTTTAGTGTTTGGAAGTATTAGCCTACAATCCTTCATCCAAGGAGCTCAGGCCTGCCTGATTTCAGACCCCTTTGGCACTGGCGAGTCTGACCCTGCTGTAGTTCTGTACCCAGCGGTTGTCAGTCATTTGAATTTCTGCCAGTTTACCCCCCTGGACCTCAACACTCTTAGGGTCTTCTGAAAGCCATTGCTCTACAAGATTTCGACATCCAGTAGGTTAACGTGGAGGGAGGCTGATCCTGTCAGATGTTTGTTTGCACCCTAGGAGTTTCCGATCTCGGCAGGTTCTGCACCTACAGTTTTGTTCTGCCGGTGCCCAATCCGATTGGACTGGAGGGCCTGACAGTTGCGTTCTCCCGATTGGAGTTTTACACCGACAGACAAGTATTGTAATCCACAAAGGCGCCCAATCTTCGTAGAGGTAAAGAAGAAATTCCTGATCCCCCAGTGATTTTGGTCCTCATGTTTAGTGTTAGCAGTATTAGTCCAAAGACCGCCATCCGAGGAGTCCAGGCCTGCCCAATTTCAGACCCCTTTTGCACTGGCGAGTCTGACCCTGCTGTAGTTCTATACTCGGCGGTTTGCAATCGTTTGAATTTCTGCCAGTTTACCCCCCTGGACCTGAACATTCTTAGGGTCTTCTGAAAGCCACCTCTACACACGATTTCGACATCCAGTAGGTTTACACGAAGGGAGGCTGATCCTGTCAGATGTTTGCTTCCATTCTCGGCCGGATCTACATCTACAGTTTTGTTCTGCGGGTGCCCAATCCGATTGGACTGGAGAGCCT
Organism: Erpetoichthys calabaricus; assembly: GCF_900747795.2. Lineage (NCBI taxonomy): Eukaryota > Metazoa > Chordata > Cladistia > Polypteriformes > Polypteridae > Erpetoichthys > Erpetoichthys calabaricus. The sequence goes on from NC_041396.2 coordinate 302,934,383, forward strand.
GACAGTTGCTTTCTCCCGATTGGAGTTTTACACCAACAGTATTCTAATCCACAAAGGCACCCAATCTTCTTCTGTCGGTGGATACACAACCTTGCAAACATCTCTCACCAACTTAATTAGCACATTTCCAAACACAGAACGTCGCTCAAGCACTCGTCTTGGTAGCTTTATTCCCAAGTCGACATTAGCAAGTCCAGTTTTGCTTCTATTCTGCCGAAAAGCCAGAAGAAGTAGACCAGGAGATGAGACGTAGTCAAACGTAGGAGCGAGTCAAGGCCAAAAGGAAAGAGCAAAACCACATATTGTGTGAAAGAGAGAGAGAGACAGAGGACAACGATAAAGAGTAACGGCGTATAATCGGATTACAAAAATAAAAAGAACATGCGCAATAATTTGTAGAGATGCCTTTCCAGATGCGAATTCAGGACTGGACTGGCAAAGATGGCGGAGCTTCCTCTTTTCAGTCCTCCCGGCAGGAAGAGGCGAGTCCAAGTGGAAGTGACGTCAGCGGAGTTCCAGCCATCGATCATCCAGTCTACAGGAAGGGGAAGAGAGAAAGGCGTCAGGACACAGCGCCAGCCCCTGGTGTGGCAGTGGAATTACAGCCACTAGAGCCCTTCAGCCGTCCCCATGCGCATATCGAAACTCCAAGATGAAAATAAAAGGGACAGCTCTCAGATTAGGATATTTGGATGAAGCTTTTTTGTTTATGTTCGAATCGTGCCGATATTTAAGTTGCCAGACCAATGACCCCAAATGCGGAGATGTCAATAAACACGTACCCCCGTCGACGGGACTGATAGCACAGCAGCACCCTGAAGAGAAAGAAAAACACAAGGTGGTGTGTTTATGCAAAATGAATAACACACATTAGGAATGTTCTAGAAGACAAAAACGTTCCTGGGTGAAGGAAACCCGTAACTCCACGTAAATTCTCGAAAAGAAAAATGGACTTTTACTTAAACGTTGTCACACACGCATGTTCAGGAGACAACTAAAGGGCTTGAGTACATGTACTTCCACGCCGGACCAGGGGGTGGCATAATGCACACAATCCACCCCCCTCTCTCCACTTACTTGCTCCCAAGGGAGGGCCGCGCCTGCAGAATCGGGGAATCCGGTGCAAACTCCGGTTTATGCCGAGGGGGCAGATGAGGAGGGACGTAATCCCCACAGCATCCGCTAAAGGACCGTTCTGCTCTCCCAAATTGCGAGGCCGTCCTAGATGTTTCAATGAGCTCAATGAGCTCAGACCAGCTGTGTGAAAGGGTAGGGAAGATTACTGATTAATATAAAACAGGCCACCTTCTTTACTAGTTGATAGGTGGAGCACTCCGAGAGCTTTAACCAGTTGGCCACCATTTCCCATAAAGCATCAAGCTGCTCTTGGGTAGACCGCTCAGGATCTAGCCTCCATGTTTGCAGTGACTTCACCTGCTGGTCAGGGGAATCCCCACTTTGCTCTGGGGCCTTGGTCCCTGTGGGGAGGACAGCCCTCTCCTCCGAGAGAGCATAATAAGTCCCCATCGCTTCCCCCATAGAGACCAGCCCACATCGGTGTGTCCCATCGACACTCTCCCTATTTAATTTCTGTGGCCCAGAATTAGTCAAAGGGAGCAGAGTCTGCACCAGTTCTTTCCGAACTCCGAGGCGAAACCCCCACCTGAAAGCTTGAGGAAATGATTCTGGTCCGGTACCATTTTCTTCTGGGTTTTTATGATCCTGCCGACTACGCCACTGTAAGAAGCACGGCCATAAGACATTGCGAAGGTTTGGGGCAGCCACCCATGCAAAATTGTTGACAAAGCACAGACCTGTGCTCTTGGGAGCAAGATGGCAGCTTTAAAGGCCAGTGGAGGAAATGATGTCATCAGGACCGGAACCGGAAGTGATGTCGTTGGCTGCCCCTGAGCCTGGCGGGATTTCCCTAGAGATCAAAAAGTCACAGAAAATCAGTAATTGACAAAAAGAGCAAAATAACAGAGGAGAACTCACCAATCACCAAGTGCAATCAATGAACCGCAAGGGACTGTATGGGCTTTACCGAGGCCTTTATAGGGCTGAGGGTGGTCCCTCGACCGTGATGGGCAGGTGGCCCCGCCTCTTGGGGGACCACCCACAAGACATGTGGCACATGGAGAAGGAAACACAGACATAAAGAAACCAAAGGCTCCGATGACGAATACAGACATAGATCAGTCCCTTGAACACCACCCAGGGTGAGGGAGACCACCTAACACTGATAGGGTGCGAAGCCTCAGAGTAGAGTCGCTGCTCCACCAGATCGAGGAGTGCCAGGTGAGGTGGCACGGACATGTCACTTCTGGTGTCTGTCCCCCTCAGAGCTGCTCTAGTCCTGGGACTGCTGCAGGTTCTCCTCCGGATTACATCTCTCGGCTGGCGTGTGGATGGCTGGGTATTCCCTGGGAAGAGCTGGAATTTACAGATGGGGTCACGGACGTCTGAGCTGACCTGCCGCCACGACCCTCAGCAAGAAAAGCAGTTTGAGAAGACGAGACAATAGCCACTGTTCGAGGATGATGTCTGTTGCTGTGTGGAGTACCGTGTCGTTGCTCTGAGATCATGTAGAGGACTCGAAGTGTGTTGGCAGGCTCTCTACTGTCTTTGTGACGTGGTCCTTTATCTGTGGTGTGCTGTGATATATATTTTTTGCAACGATGCAAAGGAGTCGTTGTTTCTGGTATTTACAGCAATGCCGGTTATTTACTTAGTGTGACGTCGGTGTCGGCTACGGCTGCTTACTGCCCTGCTGTGCTGACGCTGCTTTGAATACAAATGACAAGATTCTCAATTTGCAGATGCTCCTCCAACACTCAGCTGCTTTTGCTCCTGTGCAGGCAAAAAAAAAAAACTTTATAAGGGGGGGGGGGGGGAAGCTTTAAAAATTCCCACGCGGCCACACAAAGTTTTTAGGAGCAAAATGTTTTTATTTTTTAAATAACTCTCACACCACAGGACACAAAACTCTCATCTGCTTCACCGTCAGTTGCACATTACAGCACATTAGAACATTGGAACACTCTGGATGAGAACGGGCCACTCTGCCCAGCAAAGCCCGCCAGTCCTGTCCACTCCATTCTTCTAAAATAACATCAAGTCAAGTTCTGAAGGTCCCTAAAGTCCTCCTGTCCACCACGCTACTTGGTCACTTACTGCACGTGTCTGTGGTCCTCTGTGTGAAGACAAACTTCAGGTTCAAGTTCAAAGTTTATTGTCATGTGCACAGTAAGGAAACACGTTTCCCTGTACAATGAAATTCTTACTTTACTGTCCACACCAAATGACAAAACCAACGTATAAAGATAAAGATAAATAATAAGTAGCAGATAGATAATAAGTAATGTATCAAAACAGAATAGAAATAGAAAGTGTAATGTGCAGGTAGGTGTGTGATGGACAAGTCCAATACAGTTGTGTGAGGTCGATAGAATGAGGCGGCTCACGGTTAGAAACTCCAGTCAGTTACAGGGCATCCGGAAAGTATTCCCAGCACATCACTTTTTCCACATTTTGTTATGTTACAGCCTTATTCCAAAATGGATTCAATTCATTTTTTTCCTCAGAATTCTACACACAACACCCCATAATGACAACGTGAAAAAAGTTTACTTGAGGTTTTAGCAAATTTATTAAAAATAAAAAAATTGAGAAAGCACATGTAGATAAGTATTCACAGCCACTCTCTCAAAGCACTTCATGATGATTGGAGTGAGTGCTACCGGCCTGTGGGTGGGCTTGTTTAGCAAGGGGGACTATGATCGTAGTCTTAAAGCCGGATGGAACGATGCTCTGACTGAGGGAAAGGTTGAAGATGGAGCAGAGAACATCAGCCAGCTTGTTGGCACATGCTCTGAGAGCCCGCCCAGGGATGTTGTCTGGTCCTGCTGCCTTACAGGGGTTGATCTTCCTAATGTTTGTGTGACATTCACCCTCAAGTTTCCAGTTGTGTCCCCGTGTTCTCGATGAACTCATTCTAAAGTCACTGTCTGATCCACTGGACTAATTCCCTTCCTCATTTTAAACCCGTCAGTCAGTTCTCCTCTTCATCACTGTAAAGGCTCAGCTCTTTTACTCTTCATAACTTGCCCCCTGTAGCCCCTCAATCAGCCTCGTCGCTCTTCTCTGGACTTTCTCCAGTGCTGCTGTGTCTTTATGGAGTCATAAACTGACCACAGGACTCCAGATGAGGCCTCACCGGTGTGTTATAAACCTCCTGTGACTTGTACTCTACACATCAAGGTGCTATATAACCTGACATTCTGTTAGCCTTCTTAATGGCTTGTGATCACTGTCTGTCTGATAGTCCTCTACGACTCCTAAATCCTTCTCATAAGTTGGACTCTCGATGTTCAGACCTCCCATTGTGTATTCAGACCTAAACCTGGAGACCACAACTGACCCCAGGACTCCAGATGAGGTCTCACGTGTGTTATAAAGCTTGAGCAGAAACTCCTGGCACTTGTGCTCCATGAGTCAAGGCGCTATATAACCTGACATTCTGTTAGTCTTCTTAATGGCTTCTGATCACTGTCTGTCTGATAGTCCTCTACGACTCCTAAATCCTTCTCATAAGTTGGACTCTCGATGTTCAGACCTCCCATTGTGTATTCAGACCTAAACCTGGAGACCACAACTGACCCCAGGACTCCAGATGAGGTCTCACGTGTGTTATAAAGCTTGAGCAGAAACTCCTGGGACTTGTGCTCCATGAGTCAAGCCGCTATATAACCTGACATTCTGTTAGTCTTCTTAATGGCTTCTGATCACTGTCTGTCTGATAGTCCTTACGACTCCTAAGTCCTTCTCATAAGTTGGACTCTCAATGTTCAGACCTCCCATTGTGTATTCAGACCTAAACCTGGAGACCACAACTGACCCCAGGAATCCAGATGAGGCCTCACCAGTGTGTTATAAAGCCTGAGCAGAACCTCCTGTGACTTGTACTCCACACATCAAGGAGCTATATAACCTGACATTCTGTTAGCCTTCTTAATGGCTTCTGATCACTGTCTGTCTGATAGTCCTCTACGACTCCTAAGTCCTTCTCATAAGGTGGGCTCTTGATTTTCAGACCTCCCATTGTGTATTCAGACCTCACATTTTTATTTCCTACATGTAATACTTTATTAACCTTACATTTCATTTATTCCCAAATTCTGCCCAAGCCTGTGTGCTGTCCAAGCCCCTCTGTGATGTTGGATTCTCGATGATCTACCACTCCACCTATCTTTGTATCATCGCCAGACTTGCCCAGCTTCTTACTTCTATTCCTATCCAAATCATTTCTATTTGTTCTATCGATCTCCTCAGCACCTTCTTGAAGTAATGGCTGCTTCTCCGCTCCTGGCACAGAGCTTGGCTTGGAGGTTCAGATCTCAGAGGTCACTGAGGGTCTCCCACTCCAAAATTGGAGAGCGTTTTACTCCATGGAGGGTGGGTGACTTCTGGCTCCACATGCTGGTTTTTGGAGGACGCACATCGAGCCTGAGGATTATCATAAGAAACGTGACCGAGGGGAGTCGAAACACATGGTCACAAGCAGTTAGCGAAGATTCAGAACCAGAACTGAGTGACCAACACTAGAGGACGAGACCAAAGCAAAAAAATTCAAAAGTCAGAAAGCAAAATCTCATTCCCACCACTGGGGCCTCCTGCTTGTAAAAATGGTGCCATCTTTTCAGATGAGGCGTAACATACTGAGGTGGTCCTGACTCTCTGTGGTCACTAAAGATAATATGCGCAGCCTTCAATAAGAGTCCGGTGTATCCTGATGTCCACCATGGCTGGTCATTCTCCTCCCCTACTCCTCCCCTGTCCCTTACTATCTCTCACTAACTTCTCACCCCTTCACCACCTGATGTGTGGTGGGTGAGCTGGTGCAATAATGGCTGCCGTCGCCTCCGCCAGGTGGATGCTGCACATTAGTGGCTCCCCGCTCACTATGTGTCAAGTGCCCTGAGTAATGACAAAAAGCGCCATATACATGTTATTATTGTTGTTATTCAGCTGGACGCCTGGCACCCCGACTTTTATTATTTTTATGCCCCACTCCTTACGCCTCTGTAGTTTCCGCTTATTTCCCAATTCTTTCCCTTTGCACTGGTGGTCTGAATGTGCTGAATTTTGCTTTTGCTTTGAAGACACCTCATCTTGTCTCAGGGGGTCTTCTCCAGGAATGGCATGCACCATCTACTTCGTGCGGGTGGGTACGATGCCTGCGTCTTTTCCTCTGTCCTTGTCTTGCCACACGCGGGTCAGGTTTTCATTGCGCTCCGTAGCCATGATAGTAAGGACCCTAGAAAGCTGTAAGCCCAATGGCTCCGATGCCCTCAGAAGCTTGAGGTGCCCCCTTCTTGTATCTGTGGATTGCATATTGGGCACCCGCCAGGCTGCTGCCTTGGCATTTGGAGTCACATGACAGCCAGCACCATCATTAGCTGCACTTCCTGCTTCAGGCTCACTTCACTTCCTCTTTGCACGGGTCAGAAGAAAATGAAGAACAGGAGAAAGCGAAGAGTGAGGGGCGCTACGGGCACCCACGCTGGCATCGAGACGCGCTTCCTCTTTGTAACTTCCTCCTTCAGTTCCACTTGCTATTTATGTCCATGGGATGAGTGTAACTTCCACCCCGAGGATGTGCGTCTGGCCGAAAAAAGACAGCAAAGTGGGCAGAAATGGAGCGGGTGGGCTTTGAACAAGACCTCCACTGACCTGGGGTCAGATGTGACCCTCAGCAGCACCAGCACATAACAGGGAGTCGAGGCGGCTGTGTGGCTCAGCCGTGGCTCCTGACTCAGATTTGAGGGACCCCCTGGTCCCGCCGGTGCCCACTTAGCTGAAGGAACTTTTGTCCCGCATGCTGGGGGCGAGCGAGTGGACTCAGTGGCACTCCAATCCCAGAAATCCAGCAGCTGTCCCGCTGACTGTCCCGAGTGCACACCACAGCCTCCTCATGCTTGGTGGGACTGAACTTCCTCAAGTCTGTGGGCCGGAGGTCTTCATCACTCGTCAGTCCCAAAGCTCTGTAAGCCCCCAGGGTTGTCCTGTCATTTCATTGATGAGTTTTCTTCTCCTTTTTGTGTCTTCCTCCTTTCTCTGCTCTGAGTCTCCCTCCTCCTCTTCCTCTTTTCCTCACTTGTTTGTCCTTCTCTTTCTCCTTCTTGTCTGCGCTTGGTCTTCTTCTTCTGAGTGTTCCTCATACGTGTCTTTTGTTCTATTTTTTTTTGCTATTTTGCTCCTCTTTTCTTCAGTTCCCCCTCTTTGCTCATAAGCCCACTCTCTCGGTTTTCCTTCTCCTCATTTTCATTCTGCCCTGTTCAGTGGTCTCGTCCTCTTACTTATTTCACATTCCTCCTCTTCTTCTTAACTCCTCCTTCCCTCACCTTGTTCACCTCCTTCTTCTTTTCTGCTTTGCCTGTTCTTTTGTTCCTTTTGCTCCTCTTTTTTGTTCCACACTCTTCCTCTTCCTTTACTCCTCTTTCCCCATTTTTGCCTGATTTTCTTTCTTCTTGCTCATCATGTCTCCTCCTCGTCTTTACTGGATTCCCTCTGCCTAGTTCTGTCTTCAGGGTGGCATGGTGGCGCTGCTGCCTCGCAGTAAGGAGACCTGTTGTTCGCTTCCCGGGTTACGTGGAGTTTGCATGTTCTCCCCGTGTCTGCGTGGGTTTCCTCCCACAGTCCAAAGACATGCAGGTTAGGCGCATTGGTGGTCCTAAATTGTCCCTGGTGTGTGAGTGTGTGTGTGCCCTGCGGTGGACTGGCACCCTGCCTTTTGCTCTGTGTTGGCTGGGATTGGCTCCAGCAGACCCCCGTGACCCTGTGTTAGGATATAGTGGGCTGGATAATGGATGGATGGATGGATAGTTCCGTCTTCTTTGTTCTTGCTCTTCGCTCCTCATCTTCACCTTTCTTTGTTTTCTCCTCCTCCTCCTTCTTATTTTCTCTCTCTAGTTCCTCTCTCTTCTTGTTCATCTGTCCTTCCTTCCTCCTGCTCATCACTTCTTCTTGTCCTCCTTTTCATGTTCAGTTGCTCTGCTGCTGCTCCTCCTTATGTACTCCTCTTCCTCATCCTGGCCTTTTTCTTTTTCCTGCTTCTCTTCCCCCTCGTGTCTGGTTCTCCTTTTCTCCATGTTTGTGAGTGAACATCATCTTCTTCATTGTCCTTACATACACCCCCTGCTCCTTATTCTTCCCCTCTCTGGGGTGGGATATGCCTTGAATCCCCCATGCAGGCTCCACGGAGGCCTTACAAGGAGGCTCTGCTGCCAGCCAGTGTGTCAAACCTATGACTGGCGCTTTGGCCCACGGAGAGGTGATGGGCGCACCCTTGTCTCACTGAAATGCCTTGGCACGTTTCACCAAGGGGGTCCCGCCTCAGTCACACTTGACCTGGGTGATCCATCATGTCCACCTGAGCTCACTCAGCCTTCTCTGCTCACTCCTCTTTAGGTGAGAAGAATCTGGACATAAGCGGGACTTCCCTGGACCAGGAGGCGTCCTGGACGAGGAGCACAAGGAGGTGGGTGGCATGTGGCTCTTTCTGTGGCCTTCGGCTCATCCGCTTTCATTTCTCAGTCTGTCTTTATAGTTCAATAGAGCGCCTTTCAGACTCGTGGGTCATTTCTGTTAGCCTCTCAGGATTCAGTTTTTACAGACTTGACACCCAACCTCATTTCGCTGCACCTCTGGGTCCGTTCCAGTTTGGCTATCTGTGTCCTGAATCTGGGAGCCAACAGTGGGTGGGGGACACGGGTGCAAACACAAACACACACAAGTCACCAAGGATGGGAGACTTCACACAGCTGGCACTTGAACCCATGACACTGGGTGGGTGAGGCAGCTAACCACTGAGCCACCCCTCCTTCATTAATTAAGGAACCTGAGGGGTCACACAGCGCAGTTTAGGAGAGGCTTCACCCCATTTGCCAAGTCCACCAATGCATTCCACTGTCTCACTCTTTGCTTCACCTCATAGTGATGACCCGCCCCACGGTTTCACTCCACTGCCTCATCTGTCTCCTCTGTTTCTGGTCTTACTTGACCGGCTCACCCTCTCCTCACTCCCTTACTTCACTTTACCTCACTTCACTCCTGTCGGCTGAGACTCAAACGTCACGGTCAGGCAGTTTTACTCACTGATGAGAGAGGACACGTGGGACAAAGGCAGAACTTCTCATTGGACACGCAACCTGAGGGATCCTGGGAACATCTGAGCCTGTGTTATGTTGGGAGAGTCTGTTATATAGTGCCTTTCATGTTGTTGTTTTTATAGTGACTTTCATAGCTAATGAATCTGTCATTTTATAGTACCTTTCATGTCTATTGTAGAGTGCTTTCCATATTTGTCATTTTTACAGAGTCCTTCATTACAATTTATGTATTATATAGGACCTTTCATACATCTCTCATTTATTTAGTGCATTTAATGCTTGTCCATTATATGAGGTTGAGTCAAGCTAAGGTTAGAAAATGGGATGAACCTTCACAAAGCTGAGAAGGCCATTTCTCAATGGAGTCTCCAGCCTACTCAATGCACTGGCCCCACCTGCCTGGAAGTGCCAGGATTGCAGCAGAATAAAAGGTTTTATCTTGTCCTCCCCACCATTTGTGTACCTGAGTTACTGTCGAACACTACATGGCGAGGGGTACTACAGTCACTAGTGCAAGATACTGTGACCTGCTGGAGACCAATGTGAAGCCTGCTATTCGATCCAAGCGGTGGGGAACTGCTGACTCAAGGACAAGATAATGCCTGCCTGCCCACCCGCCCACACCAAGGCTGGTCTGGAGAAACGGAAGTTTGAGGTATCGCCACAGATTTGGCACTCTGTGATTTCCACCTTTTTGGACCGCTAAAAAAAAACATCTGGGTGGTCGTTGATTCAGGACAGATGACGACGTGAAGAAAGTGGTGCAAGAGTGGTGGCGAGGGCGAGACAAAACCTTTTATTCTGCTGCAATCCCACCACTTCCAGGCAGGTGGCGCCAGTGCATTGAGAAGGGTGGAGACGACATTGAGAAAAGAATGACAGCATCAGCTTTGTGAAGGGTCGGTCCATTTTGTGATACATCCCATTTTCTAACTTTAGCTTAACTCCCCCTCATATAGTGCCTTTTATATACTGAATCTGTCATTTATCTAGTGCCTTTCATGTCTATCTATCTATCTATCTATTATATAGTGCCTTTCACATCTATCTATCTATTATATGGTGCCTTACATATCTATCTATCTATCTATCTATCTATCTATCTATCTATCTATCTATCTATCTATCTATCTATCTATCTATCTATTATATAGTGCCTTTCACATCTATTCTCTCTATCTATTATATAGCACCTTTCCTATCTGTCATTTATCTAGTGCCTTTCATGTCTATCTATCTATTATATAGTGCCTTTCACATCTATCTATCTATTATATAGTGCCTTACATATCTGTCTATCTATCTATCTATCTATTATATAGTGCCTTTCACATCTATTCTCTCTATCTATTATATAGCACCTTTCCTATCTGTCATTTATCTAGTGCCTTTCATGTCTATCTATCTATTATATAGTGCCTTTCACATCTATCTATCTATTATATAGTGCCTTACATATCTGTCTATCTATCTATCTATCTATTATATAGTGCCTTTCACATCTATTCTCTCTATCTATTATATAGCACCTTTCCTATCTGTCATTTATCTAGTGCCTTTCATGTCTATCTATCTATTATATAGTGCCTTTCACATCTATCTATCTATTATATAGTGCCTTACATATCTGTCTATCTATCTATCTATCTATTATATAGTGCCTTTCACATCTATTCTCTCTATCTATTATATAGCACCTTTCCTATCTGTCATTTATCTAGTGCCTTTCACATCTATCTATCTATCTATCTATCTATCTATCTATCTATCTATCTATCTATCTATCTATCTATCTAATCCTACCAACTACGCTATCTATCTATTATAGACAAGAGAGACATTATCTATATCTATCTATTATATAGTGCCTTTCATATCTGTCATTTATCTAATGCCTTTCACATCCATTATGTATTGTCTTATGTGTCTATCATTTATTTATTGCCCCTCATTCCTATATATGACTTATATGGAGCCTTTTGTGTGTTTCAGTTATTTATGTAGTTCCTTTCATCTCTATCTATTATATAGTGTCTTTCATGTCTCTCTATGATGTAGTGCCTTTCAGATCTGTCTGTCATTTTTATAATGTCTATAGTAAAGTGTCTTCCATATCTGCCATGTATATAGTTTTCTCCATGCCTACATATGTATTATCTAGTGCCTTTGCTGTCTCTCTATTATCTATTATATAGTGTTTTTCACACATACAGCGCCATTCATATCTGGCTGCCACTTACTTAGATATATAGTGCCTTTCATGCCGTTGTGGTCACTCAGCACGGTGCCACAGAGTTTTGTATGTTGATTAACATGTGGAGTTAGAATTTCATGTGACAGTTAGGGCCCTCTGTGTGTGTGTGTATCTAGTTCTCATTTATATAGCGCCTTTCATATCTCTCTGTCTATCCATACTCACTCACCACAGCACTGCACACTGGGGATGTGTTGCATGGCACTGCTGGACCCCCTAACCCCATCACCTCTCACTACCCTTAGACCCCCACCTCACTAGCCTCACTAACCCCAGTGCCCCTTCCCACTTTATGTCACATTGCCACCTCCGCTGCCTGTCTCTCTTCTTACTTGACCATCTCACTCCCGTCTTCTCACGGTGGTGGCTGTGCCCACATCAGACTCTTGCTGTCTCACTCCCTGTCTCACCCCTGACTCTCCTTTCACTCGCCTCACTCCTGTTTTTTCCAGATTGTTTCACTACCTTTCTGTCATTTGTTCCCTTTCCTCCAGATGCCAGTCTGCCCATTAACATGGGTGGGCTCGGCTGTGCCACCTGCAGTGCCCGGTGTTGGATGCCATGTCCACAGTTGTGAATTCTCTCGGGGCTCTGCTTCATGTTGGGCTGCTGTATTCCAAGCTGAACTCGGTCTCGTGTTTGTCTCCATATAGCGCCTTTACTAATCCGAGGGGCGCTGTGCCTCATTGTAAGTGGGGCAGTAGGCCAGCCGGCCCTTCCCAGGGGGTCTGAGCCACGGCGCTAATCCCTGCTAATGACTCTGGAAATCCCCCGCTAAGCCGGACGGCTTTCGCCCACAGCTGCTTCTGCTCCAGCCCTTCATGTGTCTGTGTGACTTGGGGGGTTTGCTGGAACTTACATTAGGGGTCCCCTGTGTGTCCACTTGTGAACATTGGTGTGAGGTCAGATGGCACAGAGAGGGCACCAGTAGTTAGGGGTGTGTATTTGGCAAAAGTGGGCAGGATGGCCAGTCAGAGGCTGTCCAGGGGTCTACTGAGAATGGGAGAAGAGGATAAGAGCACCTTAGGGGTGGCAAAAATGGGAGTAAACTGAGGGTGACAAACAGGTCAGCCTTCAGTCGGCTTCAGGCATTTAGGCTGGCAGCGACGAGCAGGAATGTCTCAATCTCTCCACCCTTGAGGGCTATGGGGGGATTAGTGGGAGGTGTGGAAAATCCTGAGCGGGTTAAATGAGCTGAGCGCTTAATCTGTGCACCGAGGCTGGCGAGGGCATCTGCAAGTGAAGGGCCAAGCACTGCCAACGTGGCTGCGTCTGCTTCATGGGCCTTCAAATATCCACCAGTGAAAACGAGTGCGGCCCATCTAGAACCCAGCAATGCAGAGCGGTCTATAATGAAAGGCGCTATATACAGTAAGGCTTGGCCAGACTGCCTGTGTAGGACTTGACCCCATCATGTCGGCGACTGGATGTCACTGTGTGTCTGTCACTTTGTCTGCAGGATAATGAGCGAGGTGGCCTCACAGAGGGATGGCGCCACCACGGGCCGAGCAGCAGAGGGCGCACTGGAGCCGCAAAACAGCAGCAGCACGGAGGGAGACGGCAGTAGGAGCTTGTTGGAGAGGCTCCGGGAACTCGAGGTGAGCAGACGGGCCTTGGGCTGGGGGAGTGGGTGGGCAGGGTGAAGGAGTGGTCTTTGAAGGTAAGACGCTTTCGTTAACCCCGCAGACTTTTCTGTGACTACAAAAACAACAAAAAAATGTGTCTTGGTTCACTTTTTGTGTATCGAATGAGGCTTCCTTAGAATGGCCAGCAGGTGGCGCACTTTGTCGAGTAATGCGTGGCGGCGCCGTCTACACATCACTGGGCAAACGGAGACTCGGGCGGCGGGGGCGTAAATCAAACGTAGAAACGCGTGTGAAGCCGGGAGATCGAGCAGCGAGTGACCGACTGAGTGCTTTGTGCGTATGGAGCAGAGTCCGGTCTGTGCAGGGCAGCCATCCACTCGTCTTCTGGGATATTCAGTGACCGGTCCTTCCCCAGCGCACCTCGGGGTCTTTGAAAGGACGGGACTTCAAAATGGTTTTATATGGTGTAGCGATGCTGTCTGAGTGTTCAAGGCTGATCAGTATCGCCGCTGCAAAAGAAACGGGTGGGATCATTTATTAATGTGTCTGATTTGAAAGTAGTGGAAGAATTGTGTTGATGGGAAGTTAAATTTGAAGATGCAGACATTATCTGTGTACGAATCTCGGAAAGTGTTTTAATCCCAGACGTGTTCCAAACATGAAATACTGTGCAGGTATGAGAGGGCAGAAAAAGGTGGTCGTCATGTAGAGGTGCAGCAGACGAAAGCTTAAAGTGCTTGCTGCACTGTGAAGGGCAACTCATATAGTGCCTTTCATATTAATCAACGTATTATATAGTGCCTTCATATCTATCTATCTATCTATCTATCTATCTATCTATCTATCTATCTATCTATCTATCTAATCCTACCAACTACGCTATCTATCTATTATAGACAAGAGAGACATTATCTATATCTATCTATTATATAGTGCCTTTCACATCTATTATGTATTGTCTTACGTGTCTATCATTTATTTATTACCCCTCATTCCTATATATGACTTATATGGAGCCTTTTGTGTCTATCAGTCATTTATGTAGTTCCTTTCATCTCTATCTATTATATAGTGTCTTTCATGTCTCTCTATGACGTAGTGCCTTTCAGATCTGTCTGTCATTTTTATAATGTCTATAGTAAAGTGTCTTCCATATCTGCCATGTATATAATTTTCTCCATGCCTACATATGTATTATCTATCATATAGTGCCTGTCACATTATCTATCTATCTATCTATCTATCTATCTATCTATCTATCTATCTATCTATCTATCTATCTATTATATAATGTATTTCATATCCATTTATCTATTATATATTGCCTTTCTCTTTATTTATGTAGTGCCTTTCTATCAATATATATTTTGTGGTGCCTTTCATATCTACCTATTAATCTGTGTATTATTAACTGTCTTTCTATCTATCCATGTATCATATAGTGCCTTTCATATCTATTATATCGTGTCTTTTTTATCTATCAATGTATTAGATAGTTCCTTTCATATCAATTTACAGTATATATTATATAGTGCCTTTCTATCTATGTATTATATAGTGCCATCTATCTATCTATCTATCTATCTATCTATCTATCTATCTATCTATCTATCTATCTATAGTGCCTTTCATATCTATCTATCTATCTATCTATTATATAGTGCCTTTCATATCTATCTATCTATCTATCTATCTATCTATCTATCTATCTATCTATCTATCTATCTATTATATAGTGCCTTTCATATCTATCTATCTATCTATCTATCTATCTATCTATCTATCTATCTATCTATCTATCTATCTATCTATCTATTATATAGTGCCTTTCATATCTATCTATCTATCTATCTATCTATCTATCTATCTATCTATCTATCTATCTATCTATCTATCTATCTATCTATTATATAGTGCCTTTCATATCTATCTATCTATCTATCTATCTATCTATCTATCTATCTATCTATCTATCTATCTATCTATCTATTATATAGTGCCTTTCATATCTATCGATCTATCTATCTATCTATCTATCTATCTATCTATCTATCTATCTATCTATCTATCTATCTATCTATCTATTATATAGTGCCTTTCATATCTATCTATCTATCTATCTATCTATCTATCTATCTATCTATCTATCTATCTATCTATCTATCTATCATATAGTACCCTTCATATCTATCTGTCTGTCATCTTTAATATAATTTGTAGTATTGATGATAGTGGTAGTTGTATTTTATATTATTATTATTATTATTATTATTATTAAATAGACACCGGGTTTGCCAGTATAAGTCTGATCGCTGAAAACGTGTCAAGTGTCGGGGAGACAGAAGTCTGGAGGGTGGAAGGTTACAGAGGGCTGCAATTCAGAAGCCCCAGTGTGGAGCAGGTCAGCAGCCGCGATGGGGTCCCAACCTGCCATGGTGTGGTGACACGTTTTGTACCTTTTAGGATAAAATGATTTTGGTACAATAAACCAGTCAGGGTCTGACTAGGAGCTTCACTGGCCTCTTTCTAGAAATCTCTCCAAAAGAAACCGCTTTGTGTGCCTGTGCCAGCAGAGCCCAAAGACCTGCTGAAATGCTTTCTCACAGGTGGTGCCGGCTCTAGGCATAAGCCAAAGTGGGCACCGACCTAAAGGGTCCTTTCACGTACAATCATCAGGGTGGTGCTCGCTGCTTTAAGTTGTGATCACAAGTTGGCTGATCTCCAATGGGGGGCACATCACCCCCCCACACCACCCCTGCTTCCCCCACTAGTCAGTCTCAGTTACGTATCCAAACTGGGCAAATCTATAAGAGGGACTCTGTTTTGGATGTCAGTTTTTGGGCATTTGGAAAAGAATCTGCCTAGGGACCCGATGTCCGCTCCCGGCTGTGTATACAGTAGCAAAGGAATGAAAGCAGACGTATAATAAGAAGGCCAAGTGGGCCCTGTAACGATAATAATATTAATAATCAGAAATGAAAACCTATACTGCATATTGCAGACTATTTCATAAGCAGGCTACTTCTCAGCGTGCAGACCACAGTAGAGTGCCAAACGCTCTCAGTCACCACTGCTGCCTGTCTGTCTGCCCGCCCATCCGCTCACCTGTTTGCCAGTCTGTCTGTCTGCCCGCCCATCAGTCAGTCTGTCTGCATTTACAAAAGGCTGCGGTCACATGGTTAGTCAGACTAATGGGGTCTTAAATCAAAACCCGATAAGCCAATCTGTTCTGGAAATTTACAAAAATGTGATTTTTTTTTTTTTTGTGGGCACTTTATGGGTGGGCAGAAAAGTTAGTTGTAATTACAGCACGGCCCCCCACAAGCCCATCTACTGATAGTCCCCCCCTAGGACTTGGCCCACACACACGTGTCTGGAACTCAGAGTCGAGAGTAAGTTCTTGCATTCATAAACAGCAGCCGGACAGTTTATTAGTTGTGTGGTGTTTAACTGTGGGGGCTACACGTAGTAAAAGAAGACAAAAACAGGTAAAGGTTTGGGGCGACACTGGGACCCCGTATATTATAAACAGAAAATAATAAAGAGATTTTCAGCAAAGAGGAAATGCCAGTCTGAAAGCGGACTGCCCAAGATGGCAACACTTCTGGTTAAATACACGCCAGGCAGGAAGAGGCGGGTCCAAGTGGGTGGAGACTAGAAATGACATCAGAGGCGGGGAGGTTGTCAGTCATCTGGAGGGAGGGAGAGAAGAGAAGAGGTGTCAGTTTGCAGCGCCACCCTGTGGATAGGCCAGGAATTGACACCCCAGATCCTTTCCACTGTCCCCAATGTGTGACAAGGTCCACGTGTTTCACTAGCGTATCTGTCTGTGTGTGCGTCTGGTCCCTCTGAGCGATCTGATTGGTCAGTTTGGCTTTGGTTGCTCAGTCGGATGTGATCAGGTCCTGAAAGGTTGACAACACGCAGAGAATGCCATGGAAAAGCGCAGAGAGTCGCCTTCAGACGATTGATGATTTCAGAGCGGACAATGGGAGCCCTGACTATCGTTGGTGGTAGTCGTCGAAAAGTGGGCAGGAGGCAAGAGTGACCAGGAACGCAATCGAGAGAGGAAAAGCGCAAGCCAACGCAGGTCGAGACACACGTCGAGACCGAAGAAAGGTGTAAGATGAGCGCTGAGGGTACGCGGAAGGCAAAAGTAATGAAATCGGAGAGGTGATGTAGCGAGGAGAGATGTGGCGTACACAGCTGACTGCCCGACTCACTCACTCGTCCACTATTTCGATTTTATTCATTAAATGGCCAGAAAGCACATTTGGATATTTCAGTAAAAAGAAACAAACCAAACACCCCAAAGTCACCAAAGCGCTTTGACAGATTTGATAGAAATTTGCCGATGTTGCGGATGGCCGACCCGTGTTGGTTTTTTTTAATTTGTTGCTAAGGACACGGGAGCGAGTGGGCGGTGCTAAGATACCTCATACATGATTGGTGCAGCACAGAGGCGGGGCTTTCTGGTTTATGCAAATAAAGGCTGTCAGCAGAAGTGATGGGCGGGGCATGTGGAGCAGCACTGACTAATGGAGTGGGCGGGTGAGTGAAGACGTTGGGCGCCGCCTGGACGGGAGAAAAGCAAAGCTGGTGAGCAAGTGTGCCATAAAGGCCGACGGGCAGTGCCAGGCACCATGGCCGGGGTTTCACCAGGAAAGGAGGAGGAGGAAGTGGTGTCCTCGGGTCCAAGAGCAGCTGGGAGCGATGGAGTCCCCTTAGCCAGTTTAAACGCTAGTGCAGCTCAGTAAAGCGCCCCCCCCACCCCCACATCCAGACCTCAGAGGGGCCAGACGCTGTACATGGCACTCAGGAGGTCATTTCTGTCTTCTGTACAGTCCTTAGTTCTCTCCTGTTTGGAGCCCCGTGCCTTCATAAACACCTTGATGGTCTACATTTGAGGATGCCGTGTCTTCTTTACTGGGCCCATGAAAAAGGTCACTACAATACAATCAGGGGGACAAAACAACCCATAAATCGAAAACCTTCAATGCACTGCACGGGTTGTGTAAACGTGTGGCCTGTAAGCGTCATTGCTGTTTGTAATAAATTAAAGTCAAAGACCACTTCAGGACCAGGAGCCCCAAAACACAAAAGTCCCAATAAGTTCCACACCTCACCACTAGAGGGGGATATCACAGTCAAACCTCGACTAGTAATAAGAGCGGGCGCCAAATCTTCATAACATGAAAAGTTTATTCTGAAAATATAATTCTTAAAATTATTCAATTATTGAATATTCATAAAATTAATTTTACTCTTCATAAAACATAAAGTTTATAAAAGAAAAAGTCTCATTAAGAGCACAAAAGGCATAAAGAAGTTGCCAGTAAGGCAAACAAAAGGCCAGTAAAATGATCCCAAAAAGAAAGCACGGGTTCAAAAATCCAGAAAAACTCGGCGCCAGGCAGGACCTGTGGGAGACCCTCTGGATTCATAGGGCTGTGATTGGCAGGTGGCCCCGCCTCTTGGATGCCCCGCCCACAGATTATATGCCTCTTAACACAGGGGGCTTGGATACACAGAGAGAACACCAGAAATAAGGAATGATGCACGGAATCAACATCAAAAGACCCTACAAAAGAGACATCAGATATGAATTTGCAACCCTGGCTGAGACATGACGTAGTGAATAAATGCATATTAATTTAATAAAAATTAAAAAACAAATTACATAAAAAAAGTAGAATCTTGCACAGACTACTGCTGAAAACATGAAAAGTAATTCTCACGTGAACAACATAAAATGAATGAAAATGCCGATGTTTGGTCAGCAGCAAATACCAAATAGAGGGTCCTGTGGTGACCCTGATTTACCCCTTTGTACTCTTCAGCCTTCATAAGTTACACTGCCTTATATACTCATGACAGCAAGCAACAGAACAAACAGGAGTGGGTTACACAATAAATCAATTATGTATTGTAGATAATATACCCAAATTATCTACCTTATTAAAAGGATAAGTGTCTGAGTGTCACACTGTGCGTCTTTGTCATTCCAACAGATGGCGCATCATACACATTTATAGTAATAAAATGCATTGCATTTGTCAGTCCATCTGACATCACTCCACAAACATTAACAGTGCTTTTACAACAGTTCTACCAAATGCCATATCACAGACATATGCATTGTACTTGTCATTCCAACAAATGGTGCATCACAAACATGTCTGGTAATAAAATGCATTGCATTTGTCATTCCAGCAGATGGCACATCACAAACATGAAAATCAGACCAAATGTTATATATTTTAGGGACATATGCATTGCGTTTCTCATGCCAACAGATGGTGCTTCCCAGACTTTTCCACTAATAAAACGAACTGCATTGGTCAGTCCAACTGATGTCACACCACAAACGTTAACAGTGCTTTTAGAAAAATCATACCAAACAGCATATATCACAGACATATGCATTGCACTCGTCAGTCCAACAAATGGTGCATCACAAACATTTCTAGTAATAAAAATGCATTGCATTTGTCGTTCCAACAGATGGCGCACCCCAAACATTACTTCTGCTTTTATGAAGATCATGCCAAATGTTATATATTTTAGTGACATATGCATTTTCATTCCAACAGATGGCACATCCCAAACATTAACTCTGCTTTTATGAAAATCTTATCAAATGTTATATATTTTAGTGACATATGCATTGCATTTGTCATTCCAACAGATGGTGCATCACAAACATTTCAAGTGATAAAATGCTTTGCATTCATCATTCCAGCAGATGGCGCATCTCAGACATTAGCACTGTTTTTACAAATCCCACACCACATGGCACATAACAGAGACATATGCATTGCATTTGTTACTCTAACAGGTGGCGCATCTCAAATACTAACACTGCTTTTACAAATCCCATACCAAATGGCATATAACAGAGACATGTGCCTGGCCTATTGCATGGCAAACGTTATCGCTGAGGTCTGCGTTGATTATTTAGATCTTAGCCCGTCATAGATGGGTCACACAGCTAGTTAATCAAAATGAAATGTGAGTGACACAAAATAGTATTACAGCATAAGCAGCAGTGCATCTTCTGTCCATAGGTGGCTTTCAGTCTTACCTTCTGTCCATCTTGGTCTTTGCTATCACATGGCTACAGATTTGAGTTCATCATGCAGTAATGGCAGGAGAGAGAGGGGTCGTCTTCTCTTCCCAGTTTAATGGTGAGAAGTAGAAGAGTGAAGGCGGGGTGACCAACTTCCAATTGCAAATCCTAGACCAATGGCTGCAATCAACTCGCTTGGCTCATCCAATCCTATTTCAGCCACAGTTCAATTGCAGCAACCAATCGAATGGTGGCATCCCTCATCTTGAACGAGAGTGGCACCGCCCCCTTCACTGCTCGCTGGGTGACACTTGTGTTTGAAGAGCCAGCCATTCCTCCCGTTCTTTGGCACCTGTGTTTGTGCTTACAGGACGGGCACCTGCTGCCGCCCACCACTCAGGCATTGCCATTCGCCCCGGGTTGGCACCCACACTCGCACTAACAGTGGATCTGCTTCTTCCTTTTCAGGCTGAGAACTCTGCCCTGTCTATGGCCAATGAAAGTCAGCGAGAAGCGTACGAGCGATGCCTGGACGAGGTGAGCCACCGAGGTCCGTGGTGGTGGTGGGGTTTGGAGGGGGTGTGTGGCATTTGTCATCTTCTTAATTGTGGCAGAGACTTGAGCCACCAGAACTCAGCTGTACGGTTCCCTAAAGGCCCTGTCACATTAGGTGACTTTTCTAATGATCTCCAGTTGTAGCCTTCATTGGCACTCAGTGGCGCCCGTCCATGAAGCCAGTCGTGTAATGTGACATGTCCAGCGACTCGGGCCAGCTAGTGTGCGACTCGCCCCTCAGTCAGCTTTGATTTTGTCGTTGGTCGCCGAGTGGGACAGCTGGCAGCCAATGAATGCTCATCTGGGAGTCCAGGGCATAGAATACGGCGACGAGGACTGAGGACCACGGGGGGCTTTGGACCTCACAAAGGAACAGAAGCTCGTCAGACTGATGTCTAGTGTTTCACATACCCTGACAGAATGGGAAAAAGAAAAAAAGGGACAGAGACAATTAAATGATCTGCTGGTCCACTCTCACTGAAATGACAAAGTGGGGGACCCCCCCCCCCCAATTCATGAAGTGATTGAGTCTCCAATCGCCGAACACGAGAGTGAGGAAGCATTAAAACTACCAGGTGTTCCCTCACTGCATTGTTAAAAGTCGTGATCAACACTCCGTTTAGGAGTCACCCAGGGGACCATGGGGGGGATCGTCATTCAGGCTGGGCTGTCACCAAAGTGGGCGAGCAGGTCTGTGCCGGAAGATTCATCACCCAGTCGGTAAACGTGACGCGGGCAGCGAGGAGATGAGCACCGGCGGTCGGCAAGTCTGACATCCCCGATGACTAGAAGTCCCGTGATGTGACATCGGCTTTGATGGCTCATTATGGGATGATCGCCAGGGCAACGGCCTCGTGTTTGTACCCGCAGCACCCCGTGAAGAATTGTCAACGTTCCGTTAATGAGGTGCCAATCGATTCACCCAAACTCGATCCCGGGGACCCCCTGTGGCTGCAGCTTTTTGTTCCCACCATTGGACTCTTCGCCTAATTAAAGTGAGTCGTTATTTCCCAGTTTCTGTGTTTTGGAGTCAATGTAGAAATTACAAACAAAGTCTGGGAGATTTTTATTCAAATGTAATAAGCAGTTATGTGGGGAATGCGTCGTTATTTTATGTCGTTAACAGCATTTTCAACTGCTTGTCCAGGTGTTCTGATTATTTAATCGATTATTTAATCATTAGGGGGTCCGACGCTGAGGTTGTTGCTGCTGTGCTGATTGTTAATTGTCACTTCTTCTTCTTCTTCTTTTGGCTGCTCCCGTTAGGGGTCACCACAGCGGATCATCTTCTTCCATATCGTCCTGTCCTTGTCATCTTGTTCTGTCACCCCCATCACCTGCATGTCCTCTCTCACCACATCTATAAACCTTCCTCTTCTCCCCTTCCCTGGCAGCTCTACCCCTAGCACCCTTCTCCCAATATACCCAGCATCTCTCCTCTGCACATGTCCAAACCAACGCAATCTCGCTTCTCTGACTTTGTCTCCCAACTGTCCCACCTGAGCTGACCCTCTAATGTCCTCATTTCTAATCTTGTCCATTCTCGTCACACCCAATGCAAATCTTAACATCTTTAACTCTGCCACCTCCAGCTCTGTCTCCTGTGCCACCGTCTCCAGCCCATATAACATAGCTGGTCTCACTACCGTCCTGTAGACCTTCCCTTTCACTCTTGCTGATACCCGCCTGTCACAAATCACTCCTGACACTCTTCTCCACCCACTCCACCCTGCCTGCACTCTCTTCTTCACCTCTCTTCCACAATCTCCATTACTCTGTACTGTTGATCCCAAGTATTTAAACTCATCCACCTTTGCCAACTCTACTCCCTTCATCCTCACCATTCCACTGACCTCCCTCTCATTCACACACATGTATTCTGTCTTGGTGGTCCTACTGACCTTCATTCCTCTCCTCTCATATCTCCACCTCTCCAGGGTCTCCTCAACCTGCTCCCTACTCTCCCTACAGATCACAATGTCATCAGCAAACATCACAGTCCATGAGGACTCCTGTCTAATCTCATCTGTCCACCTGTCCATCACCATTACAAATAAAGGACTCAGAGCCGATCCCTGATGCAATCCCACCTCCATCACTCCTACCGCAGACCTCACCACGGTCACACTTCATATCCTGTACAACTCTTACGTACTTCTCTGCCACTCCTGACTTCCTTATCCAATACCACAGCTCCTCTCAGTCACCCTGTCATATACTTTCTCCACAAGATGACGAGGACAGGAAGATATTTAGAGAGATGATCAGCTGTGGCAACCCCTAACAGGAGTGGCCAAAAGAAAAAGAAGAAGAAGATGAAGATTTTCCTTGGCACAATTGTGCCCCCTTCTCGTCCTACTGGACTCCTTCTCTCCTCTGGTTGTTAATTGTCACTATTAGGGTTAAACGAAATGAGCAAATGACACAGGAAAAGGGGAAAAATAAAACAACAAAAGAGAGCGAAGCATTTATAGCTTTACAAAAAAAATCAAGGTATACAGTACTGTGCAAAAGTTTTAGACAGGTGTGAGAAAATGCTGTAAACAAAGAATGCTTTCAGAAATATAAATAATGACTGTAGCTGCTGAAATATATAAGGTGTCATCAGGCACGGGTTAAGACGCGTGTCAAAAGAATTCTCAGAGTCCAAGAGTTTGCTTTAAAGGTATTTAGCAAATAATCCACACAAGAATAAAAGAAAAAATAGTTACACACGTAGAATAAAAGGCAAAAAAAAAGGGAAACGTATCTTCTTCTGCGGTGGGTTGGCACCCTGCCCGGGATTGGTTCCCTGCCTTGTGCCCTGTGTTGGCTGGGATTGGCTCCAGCAGACCCCCGTGACCCTGTACTTAGGATATAATGGGATAGATAGATAGATAGATAGAGTGAAAGGCACTATATAATGATAGATAGATAGAAAGGCACTATATGATAGATAGATAGATAGATAGATAGATAGATAGATAGATAGATAGATAGATAGATAGATGAAAGGCACTATATAATAGATCTGCGATGTGTGTGGTGCCCTGCCTGGGATTATTTTCCTGCCTTGTGCCCTGTGTTGGCTGGGATTGGCTCCAGCAGACCCCCGTGACCCTGTACTTAGGATATAATGGGATAGATTGATAGATAGATAGATAGATAGATAGATAGATAGATAGAGGAGTGGTGGCTCTGAGGCTAGAGATCTGCACTGGCAATCAGAAGGTTGCCGGTTCGAATCCCATAAATGCCAATAGGGACTCTGCTCTGTTGGGCCCTTAAACTGCAATTGCTGAGCACTTTGAGTAGTGAGGAAAGCGCTATATAAATGCAAAGAATTATTATTAAGTGAAAGGCACTATATAATAGATAGACATTAAAGGCACTATATAATAGATAGATATTAAAGGCACTATATAATGGATAGATAGATAGACAGCTGAGGTGGGTTGGCACCCTGCCCGGGATTGTTTCCTGCCTTATGCCCTGTGTTGGCTGGGATTGGCTCCAGCAGACCCCCGTGACCCTGTGTTTGGATTCAGCAGGCTGGAAAATGGATGGATGGATGTATCTTCTTTAAAGTTAGCTTTTCTTGAAAGACTTTAGTTATTTCTATACTTAAAAGTTCTTAATTTCTTCTTCTGTATGCCTTAGCATACGGTGCAGTACTTAAGTAAACAAGTTTTCTTTACTTGTTATTTTTTCACATTCAAAGGGCCTGTAGGCCATCGAGCCCTGCGACGTGCGGTCACGTGTCTTCTTCTCTACTTAAAAGGTTCTTAGCTTCTTCTTCTGTATGCTTTACGTACGGCACAACACATAAATTAAGTGCTGTTTTCTTACATATTTACTTCAACAACAACAACAACATTTATTTCTATAGCACATTTTCATACAAAAAGTAGCTCAAAGTGCTTTACATAATGAAGAAAAGAAAAATAAAAGACAAAATAAGGAATTAAAATAAGACAACATTAGTTAACATAGAAAGGAGTAAGGTCCGATGGCCAGGGGGGACAGAAAAAACAAAAAAAACTCCAGACGGCTGGAAAAAAAATAAAATCTGCAGGGGTTCCAGGCCACGAGACCGCCCAGTCCCCTCTGGGCATTCTACCTAACATAAATGAAATAGTCCTCTTTGTAGTTAGGGTTCTCACGGAGTCACTTGATGCTGATGGTTATACAGACTTCACACACTCAAAAAGGCTTGTAAGCCGGTTGGCACATAACGGTGACGTGCGGTCACGGTTAAAAACCGTATGCCTCTACACCTTATACAAGGCAAGGCTGTCACTAACTAACTGAAGAATAAGGTTTACTCCAAGCTGTTAGAAATGGCAAGAATATACCAATACGATTCTATTTCCGGGGTTATAGGAACCTCCCATTATTTATGCATTGTCATCTAAGAAATATTCATGAATCTTATAGAACAAGGAAAATGGCTCTTACAATGATTGTTTATTGTTATCAATTTACAAAATGCAAAGTGAGCGAACAAAACACAAATCTAAATCAAATCAATATTTGGTGTTCCTACGTTTTGCCTTCAAACCAGCATCAATTCTTACAGGTCCACTTGCACAAAGTCAGGGATTTTGTAGGATTCTAGTCAGGTGTCTGATCAACCAATTCTACCAAACAGGTGCTAATGATCATCAATGTCACACGTAGGCTGAAACACAGTCATTAACTGAAACAGAAACAGCTTCAAACTGGGTGAGGAACAGCCAAACTCTACTACCAAGGTGAGGTTGTGGAAGACAGTTTCATGTCATGGCAAGATTGAGCACAGCAACAAGACACAAGGTAGTTCTACTGCATCAGCAAGGTCTCTCCCAGACAAAGATTTCAAAGCAGACTGGGGTTTCAAGATGTGCTGTTCAAGCTCTTTTGAAGAAGCACAAAGAAACGGGCAACGTTGAGGATCGTAGACACAGTGGTCGGCCAAGGAAACTTACTGCAGCAGATGAAAGACACATCAAGCTTATTACCCTTTGAAATCAGAAGATGTCCAGCAGTGCCATCAGCTCAGAACTGGCAGAAACCAGTGGGACCCAGGTACACCCATCTACTGTCCGGAGAAGTCTGGCCAGAAGTGGTCTTCATGGAAGAGTTGCAGTGAAAAAGCCATACCTCTGACGTGGAAACAAGGCCAAGCGACTCAAGTATGCACGAAAACATAGGAACTGGGGTGCAGAAAAATGGCAGCAGGTGCTCTGGACTGAGGAGTCAAAATGTGAAATATTTGTCTGTAGCAGAAGGCAGTTTGTTCGTCGAAGGGCTGGAGAGCGGTACAATAATGAGTGTCTGCAGGCAACAGTGAAGCATGGTGGAGGTTCCTTGAAC
This sequence comes from Erpetoichthys calabaricus, assembly GCF_900747795.2. NCBI lineage: Eukaryota > Metazoa > Chordata > Cladistia > Polypteriformes > Polypteridae > Erpetoichthys > Erpetoichthys calabaricus. Next base: position 302,960,351 of record NC_041396.2, read on the forward strand.
GTTTGGGGCTGCATTTCTGCAAACGGAGTTGGAGATTTGGTCAGGATTAATGGTGTTCTCAATGCTGAGAAATACAGGCAGATACTTATCCATCATGCAATACCATCAGGGACGCGTATGATTGGCCCCAAATTTATTCTGCAGCAGGACAATGACCCCATATATACAGCCAAAGTCATTAAGAACTATCCATCCATCCATGCATTTCCCAACCCGCTGAATCCGAACACAGGGTCACAGGGGTCTGCTGGAGCCAATCCCAGCCAACACAGGGCACAAGGCAGGAACCAATCCCGGGCAGGGTGCCAACCCACCTAACCTGCATGTCTTTGGACTGTGGGAGGAAACCGGAGCGCCCGGAGGAAACCCACGCAGACACGGGGAGAACATGCAAACTCCACGCAGGGAAGTGAACCCGGGTCTCCTAACTGTGAGGCAGCAGCACTACCACTGCGCCACCGTGCCGCCCCCATTAAGAACTATCTTCAGCGTAAAGAAGAACAAGAAGTCCTGATATGAAGTGATGGTATGGCCCCCACAGAGCCCTGATCTCAACATCATCGAGTGTGTCTGGGATTACATGAAGAGACAGAAGGATGTGAGGAAGCCGACATCCACAGAAGATCTGGGGTTAGTTCTCCAAGATGTTTAGAACAACCTACCAGCCGAGTTCCTTCAAAAACTGTGTGCAAGTGTACCTAGAAGAACTGATGCTGCTTTGAAAGGCAAAGGGTGGTCACACCAAATATTGATTTGATTTCGATTTCTCTTTTGTTCATTCACTGCATTTTGTTGATTTGATGAAAATAAATGATTAACACTTCCATTTGTGAAAGCATTCTTTGTTTACAGCATTTTGTCACACCTGCCTAAAACTTTTGCACAGTACTGTATATATATTTTTTAATTTCCATCCATCCATTTTCCAACCCGCTGAATCCGAACACAGGGTCACAGGGGGTCTGCTGGAGCCAATCCCAGCCAACACAGGGCACAAGGCAGGAACCAATCCCGGGCAGGGTGCCAACCCACTGCAGCATTTTTTAATTTGGTTTTAGTAAATTGAATAAAATGTAAAAAGAAAATAAAAAGGGCGGCACGGTGGTGCAGTGGGTAGCGCTGCTGCCTCGCAGTTAGGAGACCTGTGGTTCGCCTCCCAGGTCCTCCCTGCGTGGAGTTTGCATGTTCTCCCCGTGTCTGCGTGGGTTTAGGTTAGGTGCATTGGTGATTCTAAATTGTCCCCAGTGTATGCTTGGTGTGTGTGTGTGTGTGCCCTGTGGTGGGTTGGCACCCTGCCCGGGATTGGTTCCTGCCTTGTGCCCTGTGTTGGCTGGGATTGGCTCCAGCAGACCCCCATGACCCTGTAGTTAGAATATAGCGGGTTGGATAATAGATGGATGGAAGAAAATAAAAAACAAATCAGTGCAAAAGCAGCAATGCCTGCTGGGCAGAAGACATGCCTGACGTCTGGCGGCCATCTTTAGGAGTCTCCTGTGAAAAAAATTGAAATATTTCTAAATGTCTAATAAATGTAAAAAAAAAACCAGATTGCTGTGTTTTTTCTGAATGCCGAATAAGAGAAGAGTTAATAAAGAAAAAAGACCCGCTAATGAAATGACATCAGTTCTTATCGCTTTATTATCACCGATTGGGAAGTTGGTTGGAACAAAAACCTGCAGCCTCAGGGGGTCCCCAGGACCGCTGGTTTAACAGAACAGCAGACGGAAGCACAGACCACCACAGTGTTCATACGAAGAAAGCCCCCAACCCGTGGAGGGTCCGCCATCGTGAACATCGGGCGGCTCTCCTCCACTCCGCTTCTCGATGTCACAAGCCGTCCACTAAAGCAGATGGCCTGCTGGGAATTCAGGACCGTCCAGCCAGGACTGAAGGGGTTAAAAAGAGAGGCAGGTGTCCAAAAAAAAAAGAAGAAGAAGAAGAGGGTCGGTTTTAATTCCACGATTGCAAAAAAAATAATAATAATAATATATAGTCCAGAGTACAGTAAACACAATTCTTATTGTGAAAAAGCAAAGAAGAAAAATAAATAAATAAATACAAATGGAGTGCGTAAAACAAAACCCTGATGTTCAGGAAAGGAGATGAGCAGCCAAAAAAAAAAAAATCGGATTCTGTTCCAGCCCGTGCCATGAACGCGACTGCCCTCTGGGGGGGGGATCTCAGGAGCACTCAAGCTGCTCCTTAATGGCAGCCAACTGCTGAGCCACCAGACACCTCGCACACCCCAACACGTGACGCGACGCGTGCGCCTGTGGACGCTGCTGCTACGCCAGTGGAGTCCTGTTTGTACTTTACGTAATTCTAGAGGACTCCACCAGGTGGCAGTGTGAGATATCATCACGGGGAGAATACAACGTTCGCCTTCGCGGTGCTGTGAATTGCCCAAAACATCCATTCAATTCCAAGGACACCTTACCACAATATCTCTGAAAAGGACGGATGTTTAATGATTACATCCTTCAATATCAAACTCCATCTTTTGGTATGAAGCTGTCTGTCACCTGTCTGTCTTACTAGCTTATGTACATACTGGGCTTGCACTGGTCATTACATTTACTTACATAGCAGATGCTTTTATCCAAAGTGACTTACAAAACAGGTCCACATAATCCAGTGTAACGGCCGGGACGCCCCTGCTGCATATGTTCCAGGGGAGCAGCCATGGGCTCCTCAGTACTTCCCCCGGGACACCTGGATGACGATGGTGCCTCAGTTTCCTGCAGGGCTCCATGGGAGATGGAGTTCTACACAACCCTGTGGTGATCTGGGGTGGCCGCCAGGGGGTGTTGCATGGATCCCGGAGCCATTTTGGACACCTCTACAGCCCCGCCCGGAAGCGTAATTAGCAACAGGTGATCAAGCACCTGCAGCACTTCCGGGTGGGCTATAAAAAGGGCCAGCATCCACCACTCAGGAGCCGGAATCGGGAGGAAGAGGACGAGGTTGCCGGGGAGGAGTGGTGGTGCCAAGGTGGAGGATTGTGTGTTGTTGGTTCAGTGCTTTTGGGACTGGGTTGTGGCTGGGGGGTTCACGGGGAAGACGTGCCCTCCAGCTGAAGAAAATAAAAATCTTGTTTGTATTTGACACATGCCTGTGAGTGAGTCTGTGCCGGGTCGGGTGCTATATAGCGCCTTATTACACCAGTAACATCAATCCGACTGTTTGGGAACAATCTCAGGGGTGCCAGCAGTCCACTTCTGCCAAATTGATGAGACAATGAGCACGTTAGAAATCCTAGATTAGTAAACCCAACAGCAAGTCACCAGAGGGTCTTCAAACACGTCTTGTACGCATTGAGCTCCAGATGCAGGTGGGCAGCTCGTTCCACCCACGAGAGAAGAGTCTGCACTGAGATTTGATGTCACGCAGAGGTGCCATCGCCCGACGCCACGAGTGTCCCCCATATCTGTAGGTGGTGAATTACTGACTACCCTGTAGGCACTTAACATGTGCTGCTAGGCAGTGATCTGAGGAGAGGAGTGACACCTGCCCACCTCAGGTGTGGTCCTCCTGCCATTGGTCCGGACGTCAGATCTGTCAGATGTGCTCTGAGAGACCGAGAGACCAAAGCAACACGGCCAGTGAAGTGGTCATCGATCACCACAACATGGTGGAACAGAGCCGGTGGGTGCTGAACAGAGCTGGAATAACAAGAAGGTCCGTCTTTGACAGGTTGAGCTGGAGATGGTGCTCCGTCATCCAGGTATCAGTGAGACATGCTGAGGTTCAAGCTGATCCCGCGTGGTCCTCCAGAGGGAATGGTGGGTACGACGTCAGCATAGCACTGACATGAGAACACATGGAACCGGACAATGGGGTCCAGTGTGTGGGGAGAAGAGGAGAGGACCCATCATTGATCCCCCAATCCAAGATCTGCCAGAGAAGGTGGCACTGGTGGTCAAACCGTGTCAAAGGGCAGAGGAGAGAGCTAGCAGGGTGAGCACAGAAGACATGTTGGTAGCGCCAGTCAGTCCTAGCGTGTCAGCCACAGCGGGTAGCGGCGTCTCGGTGGGGTGGCCCTTCTTGAGTCCCGACTGATGAGGATCAAGCCAGAGATGGTGTGTCGCAGTGTTTTGGGTGGGCAGGACAGGAGAGAGGGGCTGCTCTGTGATGGCCTACTCGAGATCATTAATGGATGTTGTGTTTTGTTTTCTTCTTTACCTTCCCTACAGGTGGCTAACCATGTGGTGCAGGCGTTGCTGAACCAGAAGGTAAGTAAGTCGTACCAAGCTGTGGAGGGCAGAGGAAGATATTTTAAATCACGCAGGAGGGTTTTGGCGGCAGGGGCTGTGCCCACAGTGCCCACGTCAACTGCACCTTCCTTCAACCACTTGGCCATTTGTCCTCCGGCCTTGAGCTCCTCGGGCTCCGTTTAGTGTCCCACCAGAGTGCGCTGGCAAGGAGGAGGACTGACCCCTGCTGTCCACTTGCTTGCAGGACCTGCGGGAGGAGTGCATCAAGCTGAAGATGCGCGTCTTTGACCTCGAGCGCCAGAACCGCACCCTGAGCGAGCTCTTCCAGCAGAAGCTGCAGGTCACCGCCGGGTCGCAGGTGCAGGTGAGGCCGAGGTGGGCGTCCAGGGGTCTTGCGGGTGGGTTTGGAGATGCACGTTAGATGGAAGTGAAATTGTGACACTGACCCCAATCTGCCAGACTCATTAAAGGAATAGCCCACCCAAAAATATTTTTTATATGTTACGTAGCCCACGTAGTCGATCCAGAAGAGGGTTCACGTTATAAAATGGCGACCCGAGCTGCACAACGGCAAAATGCTGTGAAAAACATCAAAATAAAGGGAATTAAAAAATATGGATAAAAGGGAAAAAAAACAACTTCATGTTAGTCGTGTCACATGATCTGCTATTGTGCGATTCTTCCGCAAAAATCGTCACTCCTCAAAAACATCCATCCATCCATCCATTATCCAATGCGCTATATCCTGACTACAGGATCACAGGGGTCTGCTGGAGCCAATCCCAGCCAACACACGGTGCAAGGCAGGAAACAAACCCCGGGCAGGGCGCCAGCCCACCATAGAACTATTATATAGTGCCTTTCATCTATCTATTATATAGTCAGTCAGTCATTATCCAACCCGCTATATCCTAACTACAGGGTTACGGGGGTCTGCTGGAGCCAATCCCAGCCAACATAGGGCACAAGGCAGGAAACAAACCCTGGGCAGGGCGCCAGCCCACCATAGAACTATTATATAGTGCCTTTCATCTATCTATTATATAGTCAGTCAGTCATTATCCAACCCGCTATATCCTAACTACAGGGTTACGGGGGTCTGCTGGAGCCAATCCCAGCCAACATAGGGCACAAGGCAGGAAACAAACCCTGGGCAGGGCGCCAGCCCACCGCAGACTCCTCAAAAACAGGAGCACACAAGTCACATGGGAGGGCCTTTCTTAATGTTTTGAGACTAAAATGATTTTCTCTGCCATCACTACAAACTGGGCGGCATGGTGGCACAATGGTAGAGCTGCTGCCTTGCAGTTAGGAGACCTGGATTCACTTCCCGGGTCCTCCCTGCGTGGAGTTTGCATGTTCTCCCCGTGTCTGCGTGGGTTTCCTCCGGGCGCTCCGGTTTCCTCCCACAGTCCAAAGACATGCAGGTTAGGTGGATTGGCGATTCTAAATTGGCCCTAGTGTGTGCTTGGTGTGTGGGTGTGTTTGTGTGTGTCCTGCGGTGGGTTGGCACCCTGCCCGGGATTGGTTCCTGCCTTGTGCCCTGTGTTGGCTGGGATTGGCTCCAGCAGACCCCCCGTGACCCTGTGTTCGGATTCAGCGGGTTGGAAAATGGATGGATGGATCACTACAAACTACATGGCGTATGGACCATATAAAAAATATCATTTTTGGGTGAAATATTCATTTTGCATAAAAAAAATAATAAGAAGAAGAAATGCTGGAGGTTTTTCTGCAGCAAAGCCCCGCTAACAGAGAGAATTAACGGCTGCCAATGACATTTGCCAGTCATCTGTATATCCTCCATGAGACTTCTGTGGCAGGTGAGACCTGCGACCCACCCAGAACACCAACTCTGATCGCACCAAGACCTCCTCACACCCCCCACCGTTCGTCACCTTGTGCTGCCTCATCCTTATAAGGCCCTTTAGCTCCTCCCCCAAATGTAAGGAGTGGATGACTCCACCCCTTCACACCTTTTTTTTGGAAGTGCTACGTGTGCCCCCTTGTCTGGGGGGTGGAGGTCATTTAGTTGAGCTATGCTACTCCAGATATCATCTCCTGCCTCTGACACTGTTACTTGTGGCCAGTGCTTACAAGGTGGCCGATCGCCCCAGACCACACTGTGGTAAGGGCGCCATTGTCATGAAACTTCATCCATCCATCCATTTTCCAACCCGCTGAATCCGAACACAGGGTCACGGGGGTCTGCTGGAGCCAATCCCAGCCAACACAGGGCACAAGGCAGGAACCAATCCCGGGCAGGGTGCCAACCCACCGCAGGTCATGAAACTTTATATTTAAATATTACAAAATAATTAAAAAAAAAAAAAATAAAGTTAAATGTGAGCGCTAAGAACTGCACACACATCCACTGCCTCATTTATATGTTACCTTGAAATGGAGGAGAGGTGCTGTATGGGGTAATGAGGTCATTGATGATGGCGACCAGCAGAGGGCGACATTTAAGGAGTTTTGTGAATGTCGGTCCATCTGCTTAGATGTTTAATAATAATAATAATAATAATAATTCTTTGCATTTATATAGTGCTTTTTCTCACTACTCAAAGCGCTTAGCAATTGCAGGTTAAGGGCTTTGCTCAAGGGCCCAACAGAACAGAGACCCTTTTGGCTTTTTACGGGATTCGAACCGGCAACCTTCCGATTGCCAGTGCAGATCCCTAGCCTCAGAGCCACCACTCCGCCATGCACATTGCAGTCCTGATGGCGTGCTGATCATTTCAGTTTACTTTGCCATGTCTGGGTCTTCCATACTATACCACGATGATGATGATGATGGTTATTATTATGATTGTTGTTGGATTATTATCTTTGTTTTAACCTCCTTCCCCCAATATTTATGACATCACATTGTATTGTAATGACCTGAAGTGTCCCACTTTTTAGGTTCAGACCGAGGGACACTATAATATAAATACTCATTATGTCAGTCAGTCACCGTCCAACCTGCTATATCCTAACACAGGGTGACAGGGTCTGCTGGAGCCAATCCCAGCCAACACAGGGTGCAAGGCAGGAATAAACCCTGGGCAGGGCACCAGCCCACCACAGGGCACACACACACACACCAAGCACACACTAAGGACAATGTAGGATCGCCAATGCACCTCACCTGCATGTCTTTGGACTGTGGGAGGAAACCCACGCAGACACGGGGAGAACATGCAAACTCCATGCAGGGAGGACCCAGGAAGCGAAGCTACCACTGCGCCACGAGCTCATTTCTGGAGTCGGTTAGAAAGTCTGTTAAATGTCTCTTAAGAGGGGGATGTCATCTTTTACGGAGTCGGTCAATCCATCAGGCGATGTAAGCAGCTGCGTAGGGTGCCATCATTTGAGGGGTGCCATTTATGAAAGTTTACCAGACACCGAGAGTGAACCCCACATAACCACCCCCCATCTAATAATGTCGACGGTATGAACACAAAGGAACTGCCGCTTGTGTTTCATGATGATAACGAGTGGGCCCCGTTAATGGAAATAATCCCGAGGGGGTCCAACACCCGAGTCGGGAGCTCTGATGATTTTAAGTGGGCACTCTTACCTGCTGGCATGCTCTGCACGCTAAGTCTGCATTATATACACCCATCTGTGCTACTGAAGCGGCACACACTGCGGACCCCCCAGGGGGAATACAGCCCCCACCCCCATTCAAAATCTGGTGATAAGTGGGTGCCGTTAATGAAAGTAGACCTTAGGGGGACCAACAACTCATGTCGTCAAACATTTGTGCTACTAAAGGGGCACACACTGCGGACCCCCAGGGGTATGCAATTACCCCCCCCCCCCCATCAGACTCTGATGGTGATGAGTGGGTACCATTAATGAAACTAAACCCAAGGGTGGACCAATACCAAGCCATCAAACTCTGATGATACTCAGTGGTCCCAGTTACCTGCTGGGCTCCATTTATGGACGTTAACTGGACACTGAGGGGGAACCCCCCGATGGTAATAATGTCAGGGGTGTGCACACAGAGGGGCTGCCGGTTTTGTATCTGAAAGTGCAGGTCTCCGGACATTGAAGGAAATACAGCCCCCCCCCCCCCCCCCCAAAAAATCATCATTAATGAAAGTCTACCTGAGGAAGTCTAATGCCCAGGTCATCAAACTCTGATGATTCTGAGTGGGCACCATTACTTGCTTGGCACCGGTTATCAAAGTAAAAGTGTGCATGCTCTCTCCACCAAGCCCACAGTATATACACAAAGGGGGCACGCACTACGGACACTGAGGGAGATACAGGCCCCCCACCCAAAACTTCTACGATGATAAATGGGTGCCTTTAATGAAAGTAAACCAGAGGGGGACCAACAACTCCTGTCGTCAAACATTTGTGCTACTTAAGGGGCACACACAGCAGACCCCCAGGGGTCTCTGTGGGGGACCAATGGCAATTCATCAAAGTCTGACGATACTAAGTGGGCACTGTTACCCATAGGGTGCCATTTTGGGAATGCTCTGAACACCAAGAGGAGTGCCCTCTGCTGGGCACCATTTATGAAAGTTAACAGGACACCGAGGGGGGATACAGCCCCCCTCCACTATCCCCCACCACCCCCAGTCAAATTAGCATGATGATGTGTAGGTTCTGTTAATGAAAGCAAACCCGAGTGGGATCAACAAGCTCAATGATCAAACTCTGATGATACTGAGTGGGCACTGTTACCCACGGGGTGCCATTTGTGCTACCGACATGGAAGAGCGGGGGACCAACACAGGTTGTCCAAGTCTAATAATGCCGACCACCCCGCCTAGAGCTCCGCCACTGGTCTTTGAGACTGCCAGGACAGGCGTACAGGAGGAGGGAGGGGGCAGCGTTTTTTGTTTTGCATTTGGTTTCCTATTCATTTTATTGTTTTCAATGCCAGTCGTGTGTGTTTTATTGGTTTTGATTGACATTCCTTTGTCTGATGTTCAGAGAATGCACAGTTTAGCAGCGCCAGTGCAGCGCCGCGTATCACATGACTAGTAAGCATATGTGGAGGTCCGGGCGAAAAATGTCCGTTACCTCAGGCGTCATCATGAAAGTGAAACAGACAGAACGAGGGAATGCCTGAACCCCCCCACATACCCCCCCCCCCCAGTCTTAGAAGTATGGTGGGATCCACTTCTGTTGCTCACTTCCGCTGGCTTCACTCTCGTTTTATTTGAACCCCCCTGTCTGGCACACTGGTGGACTTTTAGGACATTATCCCACCACGAACCCCTTATCGTTTCAGTCCATCGTACATGAGCCTCCAACTTTGAGAGCATTCTGATGTTTAGCCCCCCCCCCGTCATGTGACTCAGGCTAGACCCCCCCCCCTCACCCCCCGTCCCTCCCTTTTTGTTAAGCTGACTTTTTGATTCCTCTTCCTCAGGTAATGTCGGAGTCCCTTTTAGAGCACCCCTCGGAACCCCCAGTCCCCGGCCCGGTGAAGATCACAGACCCCCTAACAGAGGCACAGATGCAGGTGAGCCCCCCGCTCCTTTTCTTTACGTGTTCTGTTCCGGTCACACATTTCCATTTCCATTTATTTGCTTAGCAGATCCCTTTAATCCAAAGCAACTTAACAAAAGGGGGTCAATATAATGGAATAAAAAATCAGTGTGGGGAGGGGGGGGATGCTGTTTGGGAACAAGTGTGACAGGACAAGGTGACAAAACTGATCACTGCAAGTTAAGAGCGCAGAACAAAATGCCAGTGAGTTACAAAGCCTGGCCAAGTTTGACAGAAATTCATCAATCAAGAGGGTCTTCACAGCACACCGAGGGGCTCCACATTTCAAATGTAAAGACAGAGATTTGAGTCACCAGTAGAGCTGAGTGGTCGAGAAGAAGCAGAGGACCTCCCAAGACCGCCATTAATGCAGGAGGTGCTGACCCGTTGACCGCTCAAGGATTCGAACTCCATGTGTGCCGCTCAGTGATATTTTCATAACGGAAACGAGAACTAGAACTAGAAATATCGTTTTATGAGCACGAGAACCGAAATTAAGGCAAACAGAGAAAACTAAAACTAAATAAAAATAAAAATGCGTGATATGTGAACGAACTAAAACGAGAACAAAAATTGTTTAAAAAAACAAAAAAAAACCAGCAATTGCATTTTTGTTCACTGCGGTTCCGAGGGGTTGTCAGTGACGTTGCGCTGTGTACTATGCGCTGACCGTGTACCCCGGGCCTACTCCAGTCACCTGGCGCGACTTCCCTAAAGGACCGCTGTTGGTCTGTTGAGCACATTTGGCTCGTCGGGTTGAAGCGGTAAGCACGTGTGGTTGACGATGGCGAGTTTCGCGGGTAGAAAGCGAGAAAGTCCTAACATTCTAACACAGGGTCACGGGGGTCTGCTGGAGCCAATCCCAGCTAGCACAGGGCACAAGGCAGGAACAAATCTTGGGCAGGGCGCCACACACACCCAGCACACACACCAAGCACCCACACTAGGGACAATTTAGGATCGCCAATGTCTTGCATGTCTTTGGACTGTTGGAGGAAACCCACATAGACACGGAGAGAACTCCACGCAGGGAAGCAAACCCAGGTCTCCTTACTGCGTGGCAGCAGTGCTACCCACTGCGCCACCCAACATCTGAATGTCACAGCAGAATTCAAGACTCGTCAAACCTCGTTTTTCCAATCTCCTATCGTTCCATTTTGGTGAGCCCGTGTGACTTGTCGCCTCAGTTGCCTGATCTTAGCTGACCGGACTGTCACCTGGTGTGGTCTCCTGCTGCTGTAGCCCACCTGCTTCAAGGTGTGACGTGTTGTGTGTTCAGAGCTGCTCTTCTGCACACCTCGGTTGTAACGAGTGGTCATTTGAGTTCCGGTTGCCTTTCTATCAGCTCAGACCAGCCTGGCCATTCTCCTGTGACCGCGGGCATCAACAGGGCATTTTCAGTCAGTCAGGATATAGCGGGTTGGATAATAACTAACTACAGGGTCACGGGGGTCTTCTGGAGCCAATCCCAGCCAACACAGGGCACAAGGCCGGAAACAAACCTTGGGCAGGGTGCCAGCCCACCGCAGGGCACACACAGCACACACCAGGGACAATTTAGGATCGCCAATGCACCTAACCTGCATGTCTTTGGACTGCGGGAGGACACCCACGTAGACACGGAGAGAACTCCACGCAGGGAAGCGAACCCAGGTCTCCTTACTGCGAGGCAGCAGTGTTACCCACTGTGCCACCGTGCCACCCAACATCTGAATGTCACAGCAGAATTCAAGACTCGTCAAACCTCATTTTTCCAATCTCCTATTGTCCCATTTTGGTGAGCCCGTGTGACTTGTCGCCTCAGTTGCCTGATCTTAGCTGACCGGACTGTCACCTGGTGTGGTCTCCTGCTGCTGTAGCCCACCTGCTTCAAGGTGTGACGTGTTGTGTGTTCAGAGCTGCTCTTCTGCACACCTCAGTTGTAACGAGTGGTCATTTGAGTTCCGGTTGCCTTTCTATCAGCTCAGACCAGCCTGGCCATTCTCCTGTGACCGCGGGCATCAACAGGGTATTTTCAGTCAGTCAGTCACCGTCCAACCCGCTCTATCCTAACTACAGGGTCACAGGGGTCTGCTGGAGCCAATCCAAGCCAACACAGGGCGCAAGGCCGGAAACAAACCTTGGCAGGGTGCCAGCCCACCGCATGGCACACACACCAAGCACACACCAGGGACAATTTAGGATCGCCAATGCACCTAACCTGCATGTCTTTGGACTGCGGGAGGACACCCACGTAGACACGGAGAGAACTCCACGCAGGGAAGCGAACCCAGGTCTCCTTACTGCGAAGCAACAGCTCTACCCACTGCGCCACCATGCCGCCCAGGGCATTTTCACCCCCTGAATTTTTTCCCTTTTTCAGACCATTCTCTGTAAATCCTAGCAAATGGATTTGCTTATCTGCAGTCATCCTGAGGCTTGCTGTGTTCTGTTACGTCTGACTCTTCCTTTCCTTTCCTTTCCGGTTTCAGTTTGGCGGAGAGAAAACGAGAAGCGGCAGCCATGGTCCCAAAGCTCCCACCTCATCCATGGAAGCGCTCTCTCCTTTCTTCAAAAAGAAAGCCCACATCCTGGAGGTCCTGAGGAAGCTGGAAGAGAACGACCCACTCAAGTTTCACCCGTCGTCTGGCTTCTGTCCTTACAGAGACTTCAGCCAGTCAAACCTCGACCTTGACGGTCCAGAGCACGTTAACGGGGAGGACCCCGGCACCGAGTATGCCAGCTGCCAGTCCTGCCTGAAGTTTTCGCACAAGGGTTTGGACGGCCTCTTCAAGTGGAAGCAGGAGACCAGCGAGAGCTCATCGGCCTCGAGTCCAACCAAAGGCGAGAAGGTGGGTTTGGATCCAAGCGGCCCCACGATGGGCGACTTGCCGAGCAGCTCCGCCGACATCGCTGAAGAGACGCCCGCCGAGCTGAAGCAGATTGTGAGCACCAAGTCGTACCTTTACAGTCTGATCAGAGAGACGGAGCCCAAGTGCTCGCTGGGCGGAGGGTCGGTGGAGTCGTGTCTGGGCGAGGAGAGCAAGGCCTGTGATGGCATCCTGAACTTCTCCCTGGAAGGGAAGTTTCTGGGTCCGCACTGCCACACCCAGACGGGCCCAGCCTTAAATGAGTTGGTCATAGCAGATGGCCTAAAGCACGTCAAGGCGGTTACTTATCCCGGTTTTAGTGCTGAGAATTACCTTCAGGTGGAATGCAGCCTTCCAGAAGCCACCAAGAGCAGCTTGTATGCTTCCACCTCGGGGGGCAAACTGGACAGCTCCTCCGCAGAGCAAGTGTGCAACGGTCTCTTCTTCACTGGAGACGCGTGCTTTGCGAAGAAGGCCGATTCGTTTCTGTCGGCGGGTTCCGCCGAGAAGAGCAACCGATCTTTCCTGCAGCAGGCTTCTCAGGGAAAAGCCAAAGTGATTCCCAGTCCCACGTCTCCATGCGGAATGGTGGACACAAAGTCCTCCCCCATCTCCTCTCCTTCCAAGCTGCTCAAGTTCCTTAAGATCTCCTCCCTAGGGGAGCGGGCGCAGGCGGCAAACCCTCTGCGTCTCAGTCCACAGCTGACGCGAAGTTCCAAGATTCCCTGCAGGAACAACAATTACGAAGTCTACCACTCGCCCGTCCTGAGCCGCAAAACTGTTCCCGTGGAACGTGACAGGCCTGTGGCCGCCTGCTCCAAGACCGACTCCTACCCTGCCACCCATTCTGCCCCGACCTCCCCACCGAAGCCGGATGTGCCGCCAGCCCCAAACGGGGAGCTTGCCTACAGCAGCCATTCTGCCCCCAAGCCTACTGGCCGCCTTGGCTCCAGCCATCTCTCCAGACTGGGGTCCGAAATCCAGCCTTTTAGAAGTTGCCAAAAAATTCCTCACTACGAGAATGTGTCTGACATCTCTAGCTTTGGCCCCACCGACACTTCAGCACGTTTCCTCGACAGGCTGCACCAGGCCACCTTCTCCGCCTTCGGGAGCTCCGAAAGTCTGACATCTTCCCCTGGTCCACCAAGCTCCACGGATGGCAAACGGGACAGTTCACCGGCGGGTGAGCCGAGTCCTACTCTCATTGATGAGACTGCTGCCACCGTGGATGACCGAAGCACGTATGCCGAGAACTTGGCGTGGTACAAGATGCATGGGCCTCAGGGTGACTGCTTGTATCAGGCGTCCAGCGAGGACGTGGGGCTGGAAGACAAAGCACAGAGTGATGGGTTGGCCACCACTGTCTCGGAGGTCTCTTCCTCATTGCACAAACGGTCTAGCAAAGCTATGGGTGACACGGGCCACCTCCCTTTCAAAGAGCGCTTGGCAGCGTTGGGGAAGTTGAAAAGCACAGAAGACTTGCGACAGCATCTGGAGTTGGATGCCCAGTCCTGCCCGGTCAGTCGGGAGAGGAGCAAAACCGCCGAGCGGATGGGGGACAGGAGCTCGGTGGGGTCGGACCCCCGCCACGTGAAATATACAGACTCCATGGACAGCAAGCCATACCCCAAAGCTGCTCCCAAGCCTCAGGTCCCCGAGTTTGGAGGGCGTTCCCTGCCGGGCGCCCCCACTGCGCCCAAAGCCACCAATGACGCGTACTGTTCAAAAGCATGCACAGCAAAGACCGAAGTGACCAAGCACAAGGCGGGCGGTCCGTCCTCTACCTCCGTGGCAGACTCCTCTCAGGCGCTGAGGAACTACGTCAAGTGCTCCAGCGCTCCTGTCCCCTCACATGGCAGCAGAGCCACGGCCACCAGTCCGCAGGGAAGTCCCACCAAGGTACCGTCCAAGTCTCCATTGAAAACCCCAACCAAGGGTGGGCGCCAGGTCCAGGAGGAGCAGAGGCCTTGTGCTTCCCAGAAACGAAGTCCCAGGGCCTGTGCCTCCTTGGAGGATAAAGGGAAGAGTCCGGCACATGGTGAGCGGAAGAAGAACCTCGACGGCCTCTCATCGCCAGCCAAAACCGCTCAGGTGGAGTCTCAAGGTGACCAGAGCACGCAGTCTGCCATCGAAGAAAAGGTGATGAAAGGCATCGAGGAGAACATGCTGAAACTGCAGGAGCTGGACAAGGGTCAGGTGTCTGAGGTCAAGCAGAAGGCCTCCAATGGCATCGCCAGTTGGTTTGGCCTCAAGAAAAGCAAACTTCCAGCTCTGAACCGCAAGCCGGACATGCCAAAGCCCAAGGAGGACAAAAAGGAATGGAAGCTCAACGTGTCGTCCTCCTCCTCTTCCTCCAGTAAAGACCCCAAAGTGGCGGTGGCCAAGAAGAAGCTAGAGGCTGAAGGCCTCAACATCTCCAAACTAATGGAGAAAGCTGAAGACCTGAGGAAGGCCCTTGAGGAGGAACGAGCCTTCATGAACGGCATGGCCCTGGAAAAGACCGGCCGGGGACATCCATGCAACGTGCCCGTGGAGATGCCCACCGTCTACCGAGAAGCAGCCTCGGACACCTTCATGCAGCAGCTCCTAAACAGGTAAAAGATCAGGGATTCGTGGTGTGGGGGTCGAGGTTGGGTCAGACCACATACTTAGGGATTCATGGTCTTGCACGAAACATCTTCTATTGGCAGGGTCGACGACCGAGACGCACCCTGTGACAAGGAGCAGCGATGTCGGCGTCTGTCCTTCGATTCCAAGAAGTCGCGACCGCTTTTCAGCTCCCAACGGAACGGAGTGATCAGTCACTTGAAGGTCAGAGGAGACGTCATTGAGAAGGTTAGGCATGGACCACATCTCCCTCCCTTTGTTTCATATGTGACCAGGAGTGTAACCAGTAGATAGTAATCAGCTCTCTGCGTCATCTTCTTTGCTTCCAGAGTGCTGGCATGGGAGGTAAAGATGACGTTACGTCGGAGGAAAGCCTTGGTGAGACAGTCCACTCACAGCACTTTACAGGTATGATGGGGGGGTGGGGGGCACATTTGGTGGGGTGCACAGTTATGCATGTTGCTGAAGCTGACACGTATGAAGAACTGCTGGCAGTAAACTGGGAAAGCCTGGGGGGGCTACTGAGGGATTGGGAAATTGGAGAGAGAGAGAGAAGAGCTGCTGGGATTAAAGATGCTAAAGGCCGTCAAGTCATTCGGACTCGAAGAGAGGAGAAAAGAGAAAAGGAACTGCGGTTATGATATCCACACCAGAGATTATTTAAGAAGGGGTTCACGTATGTGCTGTGGTGTCTCACTGGGGCGTAGAAACGGTCAGTCCTGGAGTATCGAGCTTCCTGATTTATTTGCATGAGATTGGGGGAGGGGGTGGGGGTCCCAGTAGGGGTATCAAGCATCCAGATTTACTTACATAGAATCAGAGAGCGAGGGGGGGGGGGGGGGGGGGGGTGGGGGGGGGGGGGTCCCTCTTGGAGGATCAAGTGTCCAGATTTAATCTGGATTTATTTTTTTTGGGGGGTGGACCCTCTTGGGGTATTGCATGTCCAGATTTACTAACATAGGAGCATAACATTGTAACAAACCAACATTTTGAGCATAAAAATTTACCACATTTATTTGCAATACTTCGGGGGGGGGGGTATTTGGCAGGGTTGTTACCTTTTGGGGTACTGAGTGTCTATTTTTATTTGCATTAGATTGGGGGGGTTGTTACTTATTGGGGTAC
Organism: Erpetoichthys calabaricus; assembly: GCF_900747795.2. Classification (NCBI taxonomy): domain Eukaryota; kingdom Metazoa; phylum Chordata; class Cladistia; order Polypteriformes; family Polypteridae; genus Erpetoichthys; species Erpetoichthys calabaricus. Next base: position 302,976,648 of record NC_041396.2, read on the forward strand.
TGAGTGTCTATTTTTATTTGCATTAGTTGGGGGGGGGTTGTTACCTTTTGGGGTACTGAGCGTCCATTTTTATTTGCATTAGATTGGGGGGGTTGTTACTTATTGGGGTACTGAGTGGCTATTTTTATTTGCATTAGTTGGGGGGGTTGTTACCTTTTGGGGTACTGAGTGTCTATTTTTATTTGCATTAGTTGGGGGGTTGTTACTTATTGGGGTACTGAGCGTCCATTTTTATTTGCATTAGATTGGGGGGGTTGTTACTTATTGGGGTACTGAGCGTCCATTTTTATTTGCATTAGTTTGGGGGGTTGTTACCTTTTGGGGTACTGAGCGTCCATTTTTATTTGCATTAGTTGGGGGGGTTGTTACCTTTTGGGGTACTGAGTGTCTATTTTTATTTGCATTAGTTGGGGGGTTGTTACTTATTGGGGTACTGAGCGTCCATTTTTATTTGCATTAGTTGGGGGGTTGTTACCTTTTGGGTTACTGAGTGTCTATTTTTATTTGCATTAGATTGGGGGGGTTGTTACTTATTGGGGTACTGAGTGTCTATTTTTATTTGCATTAGTTGGGGGGGTTGTTACTTATTGGGGTACTGAGCGTCCATTTTTATTTGCATTAGTTGGGGGGGTTGTTACCTTTTGGGGTACTGAGCGTCTATTTTTATTTGCATTAGTTGGGGGGGTTGTTACTTATTGGGGTATTGAGTACGCAGATTTATTTGCAGTAGATTGGGGGGGTCCATTTTGGAATATCGAGCATCCAGATTTATTTACATTGGTTTGGTTGGGTGGTCCTAGTTTACTAACAAACAATCAGAGCAGGGGGTCCCGGTTGAGGAATGATCACACTTGGGGAGTTTTGAGCATAAACATGCAGTAGCATTAAATTGAGGAGAGGGGGGGTGGTCCCGCTTAGAGTATCCACATTTTCTAACAACCCATCGATGAGCGTAAAACACTGCAGACCAGCCGCTGGGCCACAACACGTGACCTGCGTGATTCTCGTGGGCCGACAAAAGAAATTCTAATGCCCGGCGCCAGTCTATGGAGCATCGATTTGCGGCCCACTGGGACCCTGCATGCCACCTGATTTTGAATTACAAGTGTCCTGGAAATTTATTCTGGCACAGTAGAGTTGGGTGTCTAGTAAAACAGTCCTATTGGGAATCAAAGTGTATAGCGGGGGCTTTATGGGGGTCAGGATTCTGTTCAGGGGAAGTTCGTGAATGGCCTCCTGCATTTGTCATCGTCATGAACTTTCTGAGGGTAGGAGTGGGGTCTCTCCTGGTGACAGGCTGCTTTTGATGTTTTTTCCCCTCTGACAGGCAGTGGGGTCGGAGTTCAGGACCCTCTTTAGTGCCCACAGTTAGTTAGATGGTTTGGCAGGACTCTTTGTACAAAACATGGCTACACAGCGGGCACAGTGACTTAGCCTGAAGCAAATCTCTTCCCAAACTGTTGCACGTATGTGTGTGTGTGTGTGTGTGTGTTCATGTGTGTGTCTTTGCACTTACAGGCTCGTCCACCAGGACCCTGGATAGCGGCATCGGTACTTTTCCCTTACCCGACTATGCCAGCAGTCCTTCTGGAAAGGGAATCCCTAAATCAAAGCCACACTGTGAGCCCGAGTCTTCAGGGTCCCCTGCCAAGCACGGGCCTGGTACCAAGATGCCACGCAAGGCTAGGACCCTGGAGAGGGAGCTGTCCTCTCTGGATGAAGCATTTGCTCAGGATGAGGACTTGAACCCCCAACTCTACAGCACAGTGCTTGACAGCAAGGGCTTGTCCACAAACCACCTGTCCAGCTTTGTCCGAGAAGGTAAGGTCCTGCTTCCCCGGGATCACCACTTGTTTTTACCAGTAAGGTGGCCGGCTGGCCGCCCCTGCAGCACATCTTTACATTTCTTTTTATTTCCATAGCTGTAGATGTCTATGGTGCTCATGTCAAAACTCAACCATCCAAAAATTGGACCTTCCCGAATTCCAAAGCCTCCGCATCCACGACCGACATGTATCTGGGAGTGACGTCCGAGCTGGACATAGTGCACGATGAGCAGCCGCTCCACCGGGTAAGTGGGACGGGACGGCGGGACTGAAAACTTCTAGAAAGACCTGAATTTCAAAATGCAAAACCCAAAAGAGGAGGTCAGGGACCCACAACGGGGGTTACGGCAATTCCACAGAAAGAGCCAAAATTTCAAATTATGTTCAGCCATTATTTGGTTTTACGAAGAAGCAGACTAGTCTTGACACTGATCAAAATGTAGCAGCCGTCCCTAACGGTGAGGAAGAGTATGGCACAGACCACCTTCAACCATTTTGGGCGCTCGTGACGCTGAACGTGACCGGTGGGCTCAGTCATGGATAAGCAGTCTGAGCGTCCGCGGTAACACCCACAGCGTCCCAAGTACACGTCTCAGAAATGTTGGTGGGAGGTAAGGTGACACTCTGTGAGGCCCTCAGCCAAGATGGCATGTCACCAAATGAAACTGGCAGCCCACCCAGCCGTGCCACGGGTATGCACTGCCCTTTCAGAATATGCCACTTCTGAGCTTTGCCCATTCTGGGAAGGCAAGGTGACGCCCTGAACAATTTGCAAGCAAACACAGCACATCTCTGCTGAGGGATCAATTGCCAAGTGAAGCAAAGTTGCATTATGGGATTTTTTTTCCACTGATGTCCCGTTTTAGCCTTCAATTCCATAATCTTAGCGAGTCGAGGGCAGTGGGCAGTGTGTCCCCAGTGAAGACACCCCCAGCGATTCTGTCATCATTTGATGTTTTGTGGCCTTGTCCTTTCAGAGCAGCCATATTGTGGACTGTTGTCAGGGTCACAGCTTGTGTTTCTAGGGGCGTGGTCTCCGGGGTCGTGACCTTGACTTAATCAGCAAACGGCTCTGAGCCGCATCTTATGTTCTGTTGGTCATCTCATGTCATTATTTTTCTTGTCTTGCCTGGTTTTCGGCCGCATTGCGTGTTACTTGACTTTCCGTTTTGCTTCTCGTCTGGGTTTCGGTTCCTGTTCTTTGTTTTGCCTTTTTGCTCGCATCTCCCAGTTTTCTCAAGAAATTAATTATCTGTTTTCCTGCGGAGACAGGAGATACTTAGTCCGACGAGTCAGTGACTTTCCCCTCAAACAGGTTTGAACAGGTCTTTAGTCATAGGGTGGGCCCTGTGGGTGTTAGAGCTGACGACCCATGAATGCTCATCTGGAAGTACAATACGTAGAGTGCAGTGACGGGGAATAAGGGGCACGATGGGGGGCTTTGGACCTCTCAAACAGAAGAGAAGCTCATTCGGTTGAAGTCTTGTGTTTCATGTACGACAATGGAATGGGAAAACAAAAATCAGGGCTGAGATTGCGGCAGAACTCGCCATTCCTGGTAACCCTTTGTACAGTGCCAGTGCCATCGGGCATCACGCTGTTGGCTGTCACATAAAGGGGCGAGCACAAAAGTACCGGAAAGTCATCACACAGTTCCCTACATTTGACCTGCCTGGTGATTTTCAGTCAAATAAATTGACATGGCACTGCAAAAAGATCAGCAGTAATTGTGATATACCCTACGACTATCCATCCATCCATTATCCAACCTGCTGAATCCGAACACAGGGTCACGGGGGTCTGCTGGAGCCAAACCCAGTCAACACAGGGCACAAGGCAGGAACCAATCCTGGGCAGGGCACACACACGCACCCACACCAAGCACACACTAGGGACAATTTAGAATCTCCAATGCACCTAACCTGCATGTCTTTGGACTGTGGGAGGAAACCCACAGACACGGGGAGAACATGCAAACTCCACGCAGGGAGGACCTGGGAAGCGAACCACAGGTCCACAGGTGTCCCAACTGCGAGGCAGCAGCGCTACCCACTGCGCCACCATGCCACCCACCCAACGACTAGAAGTAGCATAATTTGACATCAGCTTAAGGCGCTGCCCCACTGCTAATCCCACTGCCCTGGGTACCTGGCGGCCAGCAAGGAATCGGCGTATGGAGCTTGGGAGAAAGTGAGTGTGATGGGGTTCACCTGTGAGCTCAAGGGAGCAGAGGAAAGCGGAAATGGCAGCGTGAATGTGCAGGCAGTGAGAGCAACTGTGAGAACACAGAGCTGCAGTTAACTCCTCTTTACTCATTTTTATGGGGTTGAATATTTTTTTTTTCTGGACTTATTATCTTTTCTGAACTTTTTTTCACATCAGGGAATGTTACGAATTTATTGTTTGCACCAGCTGTTCTGCCTGGTTGAAAACCAAACAATCAACATTGCCCTTGGCATTAACATTTGCAGTGCACCATCTATTGGAATGTATTTTGTAATGCATGTCAGCGATCCAACCTGCAAAGGAAAACCTGGGGGTTGGGGGCAGAATTGGCACTCCAGCCACCATAAAAAAACCTCATCCTGGTCCCATTCCATCTGAACTAGTGGGGTGCTGAGGTGTCACCCATCTCATGGCTGCACTTGGGTCCCAATCTGGGATCCTGAGTTGGTTTGATATGTGGTGGGTGCAGCAATGCGCTGTATCAGTGCCTGCTCCTAACCTCTCCTCCTCTCTCAGTGTAGTAATAAAATGAATTGCATTTGTCATTCCAACAGTTTGGGTGCATCACAAACATTTGTATTAACAAACAGGTGCGCCACCTGTTGGAATGTAAAATGCAATGCGCACATCTCTGTTATATGTCATTTGGTATGGGATGCGTAAAAGCTGTCTTAATGGTTGTGATGCACCATCCTTCCAACATAAACAGGTGCGCCACCTGTTGGAATGTAAAATGCAATGCACACATCTCTGTTATATGTCATTTGGTATGGGATGCATAAAAGCTGTCTTATTGGTTATGATGCACCATCCTTCCAACATAAACAGGTGCACCACCTGTTGGAATGTAAAATGCAATGCACACATCTCTGTTATATGTCATTTGGTATGGGATGCCTAAAAGCTGTCTAAATGGTTGTGATGCGCCATCCTTCCAACATAAACAGGTGCGCCACCTGTTGGAATGTAAAATGCAATGCACACATCTCTGTTATATGTCATTTGGTATGGGATGCATAAAAGCTGTCTTAATGGTTGTGATGCACCATCCTTCCAACATAAACAGGTGCGCCACCTGTTGGAATGTAAAATGCAATGCACACATCTCTGTTATGTCATTTGGTATGGGATGCGTAAAAGCGGTCTTAATGGTTGTGATGCACCATCCTTCCAACATAAACAGATGCACCACCTGTTGGAATGTAAAATGCAATGCACACATCTCTGTTATATGCCATTTGGTATGGGATGCGTAAAAGTTGTCTTAATGGTTGTGATGCACCATCTGTTGGAAGGACAAATGCAATGTATTTTATCACTACAAATGTCTGTGATGTTCCAAATGTAATGTGTATCACAAACATTTGTAGTAATAAAATGCATTATAATAAGTTGTGGTAAGTTCAGCCCAGACACAAACAGTCAGACACAGAATGTTCCAAAACACACACGTTTAATTAGAAAGTCCAGCACACAACACAGTGCCCATGCAGCAAACACCCTTTTCCAGTTTGATTCTCTCCTGCCGCCTTTCCACCTCTCCTCCCAAGTGTTGCCTTCTTCCTCCCGACTCCGACTTGTCTACTCGAGGGAGGCAGCCGCTTTTATAGCCACCCAGATGTGCTCCAGGTGCTCTGTGACTGTCTTCCGGCGGCACTTTCGGGTGTGGCAGAAGTGCTGACACCCAGGGCTCTCCAATCCTCTGGGCGTCCCCCCACCGTGGTGGCCACGGGGCACCAATAGAGTTGAGCTTCCATGCTGTGTTCCTGTGGCCCCCGTACCGACCAGGGGAGGTATAGTTCCTCTCCTGGTCCTTCTAGGCATCCTGGCCGGGCATGGGTCCCGGCCGTCCACCACAAAATGTTTGCGATGAACCATCTGTTGGAATCACAAATGCAATGCATTTGATGATTACAAATGTTTGTGATGTTCAGTCTGTTGGAATGAGAAACATAATGCGTGTCATCTACATTTGTAGTAATAAAATGTATTACTACCAATATTTGTGATGTACCATCTGTTGGAATGGCAGAGGCATAGCAACCAGACAGACACACAGGCACTTATCCTTTTATTAAGCTGTGCTCCCCATCTAAGACAGATTGAAACCTAAGTAATCAGGTTCAAGTAGGCCATGTGCACACACGGGAATGGGTACAGAGAGCAGTGCAGGGTCAGTTGGTCAGCTGTCCGTAAACGGGCTGGCAGCACCCAGCATAAAGACAATTTCACAGCCTACAAGCATATTCGGCATGAACGTTTGCAGTGCACCACCTATTGGAATGTGTTTTGTAATGTATGTTGTAATAAAATGCATTGCATTTGTAATTCCAACAGATGGGGCAAAAAAAGAAATTCAGCATTTATAACCAAAATAGAAGTCCTTGGCATACTGCCATGATCCCTCATCTGTGACAGTCTTCTTACTGTTGGAGTGAAAGTACAGGCAAGAGAAGGAACTATAAATGTAATTAATTGTATTATAGGTAATGTACTCAAATAATAAGCAAAATAAAGTAGCAGTGCATCTTGTATCTAGAGGTGGCTTTCAGTCTTATGTTTCCATCCAGCTTGGTTTTTGCTACCACAATGCCATCTGGTGGGGCAACAGAGACATAGCAACCAGACAGACACGCATTTACAGAGTGCACTAGCTGTACTACCCGTCCAACACGGGTTGAAATCTAAGTGACCAAGTTCAGGTGGGCCACGTGCACACACAGCCAAGGGACGAGAGAACACTGCAGGGCCAATTGATCCACCCCTCAGCCAGAAACAGGCTGCCAGTACCCGGGCAATTTCATAGCCTACAAGCATACTTGGCATTCACATCTGCAGGCCTGTGCCCGATTATTGCTGCCGAGATCAAGTTGTTTTCATCATTGAGAACTAATGAGAGGGGGGGGGGGGGGGGGGGGTGGTTGATGGGTGATCGTGTCTTCATGGCAAGATGGTGAGAGAGTGAGAGAGAGAGATAGATGGAGTGACCCTCCTATACTTGAAATCACAAATCCTGGACCAATGGGTGCAGGCAAGTCCCTCGGTTCATCCAATCCTGTTCTGGCATGATTGGACCAATGGGATGTAGTGGAACAGAATGGCCAATCGGAAAGGGCAGCATTTCAGTCATACAGACCGCCTCCATTTCAGCCAGGCAGTATATGACCTCCTGTGGGGTTTTGGGGGGCTGTGTTCAGGGGTAACTGATGTGGGGGGGAGTGGGGTTGGCATATAGAATGTCCTATCCAGAGTGATAACAATGAAGCCATAAGCCTGACTCCTCATCAATGACAAACTCTGGGGTTAGAAAACTGGTCCAGCTCCCCGCCTCATTTAGACCTACCAAATATCAATCCTCTTCATTGTGTTACGTATCACTCAGTGTTCATTAGGGGTCCATGTGGTGATGATGGCTGCCAGCCTGGTGCCCAAATTGCAGTTTAAACTCCAAACCCACCCTCAATTTATGGGCCACTTGATTGATCACAATCCAAGGCAGTTTCTTGGCATGTCTGAAACAGCACTTCTCGCTCATTTAAATTAAAGTACGTGAACCTTTTGGACAGACCTGCTTTGCTTTTCTGCATTAACTGGTCATAAAGTGCGGTCTGATCTTCATCGAAGTCACAGGTCTAGACAAACACACCATTCTGATCGTTCACGTCTTTATTGAACACACCCATCAAACATTCACAGGGTGCCGTGGATAGAGGAGGTGAACCCTTGGATTTAATAACTGGTTGAACCTCCTTGGACGGCGATAAGCCCTAACAAGCTATGGATCAGACCTGCACAACGTTGGGGAGGAATTGCTAACCTCTCTTTGGACCGTTCCTCCTTACAGAACCATTTCAGCTCAGCCGTGTTCTTAGGATGTCTGATGTGGTCAAGCCACAGCAAAAAAAAAAAACAAAAAGGCAGATTTACTTTAATGTTTAGGGTCCTACAGCATCAGCCAACTTCTACTGAGCTTCATCTGGTGGACAGCCACCCCGACATTACCCTGTAGGACACCTTGATAAACCTGGGAGTTCATTTTCCCTTTCGATAATGTGAGGCTGTCCAGCAGCAAGTCCTGTTGCTCCCTCCACTGCACTTCACCGTTGAGATGACGTCTTCATGTTGGCATGGCGTGGTGTCGATGGAGGCTCTGATCGGGGGTCTCGAGAGGCTGAGTGAGGAGTCCGAGTGTCTGGGTTTGCAAGTTTCCTGATAAAAACCAACAGCCAGGCCTTTAATGACCTCTTAGGCACATCAGCAATGTGTGATACCTGGACTCTACAGAGTTTGGTGGCACAGGTAGTCCAACTTCTCCAGGATGGCACAATACGTGCCTGTCAGTGTCAGAAGGTTTGCTGGGTCTCCCAGCACAGTCTCAAGGGTAGGGAGGAGACTCCAGGAGACAGACAGGCAGTTACTCTCGGAGAGCTGGACAGGGCCCCTTGTAGAAGGTCCTTAACCCATCAGCAGGACCCACCACTATCTGCTCCTTTGGGCACCGAGGAACAGGATGAGCACTGGCAGAGCCTACAAAATGACCTCCAGCAGGCTGGCAGGACACTGGTGTGAATGTCTCTGAGCAAACAATCAGAAACAGACTTCATGAGGGTGGCTTGAGGGCCCAACGTCCTCTAGTGGGCACCATGGAGCTCGACTGGCCACAGAATACCAGAATTGACAGATCCACCACTGGCACCCTGTGCTTTTCACAGATGAGAGCACATGTGACAGACGTGAAAGGGTCTGGAGAAGCCGTGGAGAACGTTATGCTGCCTGTGACATCGTTCAGCATGACCGGTGTGGTGGTGGGTCAGTGATGGTCAGTCTGGGGAGGCATATCCATGGAGGGACACACAGACCTCTACAGGCTAGACAACAGCGGGCACCGCAGGACTGCCATTAGGTATCGGGATGAACTCTTTGGACCCATTGTCAGACCCTGTGCTGGTTCCTCCTGGTGCACGACAATACCCGGCCTCATACTGTAGCCCAAAAATCACACAAGAAGTGCCCTTCCTCTTGACAGCCCCCCAGCCTCGACTCTCTAAGAAGACAAGGAAAAACTCCCAAAAAACCCTTGTTGGGAAAAAAATGGAAGAAACCTCAAGAAAGGCAGTTCAGAGAGAGAGACCCCTGTCCAGGTAGGTTGGGCATGCAGTGGGTGTCAAAAAGAAGGGGGGGGGGGGGTCAATACAATACAATACAATGCACAGAACAAATCCTCAATAAAGTATAAAAATCAAAAAATTACAAGTATATAGCATTCAACAGTAGATGATATCCCATAATAGGATTTGGATTTGTTCAGAGAGCCCTGGAGACCTTGGCCATCAAGCTGCCTCCCCCTATTGGCCATTCCACAGCTGAGTCAGTGCTGGGCCAGCCAATCAGATGAAAGGACCCCTCTACCACATGATTCCTGCGATCCTCCATCAGAGATGACTTTACCTTAGGCGGGCAAAACAACTTGGCAGGTGGGCAGAGGCACCAAGTGCCACATTTGAGTACCGAGAAGAGAAACAGAACAGGTGGGGAAGGTTAGTAACAAATTCTAACGATCATGTGACTTATGTTTTAGTGCTAATGACTGACAACAGAGATGCAGTCTGTACAGTTAATCAGCAGCTCTAGTCAGGGTGTGCTAAACTAAAATGGTGAGATTTGAAAGCTGAGACCGAAGGGGCATCTCTTATAGTAGCAGGCAGACCACTGCACAGCTTAGGGGGTCCTGTAACTAAAAGCTTGACCTCCCACTGTTATTTTATTAATCCTTGAAATCCTAAGCAGACCAACATCTTGAGATCTTAATGTGCGCTCAGGTTTGTAAGTCGTGATAAGTTCAGACACGTAAGCCAGACCTCGGCCATTTAAGGCTTTATATGTTAAAAGGAGGATTTTGAAATCTGCCCTAAACTTAACCGGGAGCCAGTGTAAGGACTTGAGGACTGGGGTTATGGGTTTGTATTTTCTTGCAGCAGCATTTTGGATTGACTGGCAGCTGTATAAAGAACAGTGTGAACATTCAGTGAACACCGCATTGTGGTAGTCAATCCTACTAGAAATAAATGCATGAATGACTTTCTCAGAATCCTGTTTATTTAGAAAGCACCTTAATTTCCCAACATTTTTAAGATGGAAGAAACCCGATTTGGACAACTTTGTAACGTGTGCTTTAAATGACATGTGAGAGTCAAAGATAACAACTAGATTGCTGGCTGATTCAGTAAAATTAATGGGGACTCCATCTGAGTTAAGTGATGACGATATATTGTTGTGATCAGCGTCACTCCCTCCAATAATTAACATCTCTCGTTCCCATCCATCCACTCCTTTAATTCACTAACACAACTAATTAAAGATAACATCGGAGAAACTTCATTTGGTCTAAAAGAAAGGCATCGGTGTACGAGTGAACATTAACATCTAATGAGAGATCCCAGTGGAAGCCTGTAAAGTGAACACAGTAAAGGTCCCAGTACTGAGCCCTGCGGGGCACCATATTGAACTTCTGTGTATGATGATGGAGTCCTGTCAGCACATTTCTGTACGTATTGGAATCGATTTGATAAATAAGAACTAAACCAAGCGAGCACAGTGCCTGTCATTTTGTAGCCTGTGCAGTAAAACAGAACGGTCAATGGTGTCACACGCTGTGCTTATGTCTAACAACGGAATCACGGTGGAGTTTCCTTCATCAGAGGATATCAGAATGTCGTTTACAACCCGCGTTAGTGCCGGTTAGTGACCAGTGCGGAAACCAGACTGGAATTTCTCAAATCAATTGTGATGTGTGAGGTGTGACTGAAGCTGATGGTCGACTAGAGAGAAAGGGTCAACTTGAAATAGGATGAAGGAATTGCTCCCATTGACTCCAAAACTCACTCGACTGACCTCAATCCAATAGAACACCTCTGGGTTTGACATTATGTTTGGGTCCATCCAACACCTCAGCCTGTCCAGGAGCTCAGTGATGCCCTGGTCCAGATCTGAGAGGAGGTCCCCCAGGACACTATATGTCATCTCATTAGGACGTTGTCAGGCGTGGGGGGGGGGGGGCCATACAAGCTACTGGGTACAATTTGGAGTTGCTGCAATGACATTTCGGCCAAATGGACTTGCCTGCCTGCCTGCCCCATCAATTTCCCCCCCCCCTTTGATTTTCGGGGTGTCCGCTCTGTCGGTTCATTTCCATCCTTTCGTTCCTCACACATCACCATATCAGTCCATAACGGTAGAGATGGCCAGCATTGAGAGCGGATGGGTTTTCAAAGTGGTCCTTTCATTTTTTTTGAGCAGTTTATTTGACGGATGCCCCCTGTGTGATACGATAATAATAAAATAATAATAATACATTTTATTTATATAGCGCCTTTCCCATGCTCAAGGCACTTACAGAATATAATAAAGAATGGCAGCGTGTACAGTATATAGCGTTATACAAACCAGATAAATAAATAAAGAAGATTAAGACAGTGAATTCTGAAAAAAAAAATGAAACAGACAACATAATTGATGGTCTCGCACACACACACACACACACACACACACACATACAGGTTACATGAGCATCTTGACAGAGAAGTAAACTGACAGAAGGGTAATAAAGTCAAGTAGAGCTAAAAGCCTTCCTGAACAGATGAGTTCTGAGTTGTTTTTTAAAAGAATTCATGGAGTCCGCTGATCTTATTAATTTTGGTAGGTCATTCCAGAGTCTGGGCGCTATACAGCTGAAGGCCCTGTCACCCATAGAGTGTAGATTAGTGAGGGGCACAACAAGATTACCAGAATCAGAGGACCTTAGTGGGCGGGCAGGCACATAGTGATGGAGAAGGTCACTGATGTAGTTTGGCGCGAGGTTATTTAAGGCTTTGTAGGTTATTAGTAGGATTTTATATTCGATTCTGTAGGACACAGGGAGCCAGTGAAGACGGAGCAGGATGGGTGTGATGTGCTCACTGCTGCTGGTTTGAGTAAGGACTCTTGCAGCCGAGTTTTGAATAAGCTGGAGCTGTGATATAAGATTAGAAGGGGCACCTGCCAGTAGGGAAGTACAATAATCGATACGGGATGTGATAAAAGCAGGGACAAGTATCTCAGTGTTAGAGAAGGAGAGGAAGGAGCGAACACGGGATATGTTACAGAGGTGAAAGTAAGAAAGTTTCTTAATGTGATTTATGTGGGCGGAATAAGAGAGAGAGGAAGCATTTTAAGATGAAAAATCTTTTATCAGTGGCACCTCTGCAAGAGAACCACCTCTTTCAACCTTCGCAAGTATATCCAGTTTTTAATACCTGGAAAAGTTTTGGGATTAAAGTACTCAGAGATCTTTATATAGACAACATATTTACATCTTTTGAACAACTACGTTCAAAATTTAACTTCCCAGCTACACATTTCTTTTACTATCTTCAAATTAGAAATTTTGTTAAACAGAAATTGCCCGATTTCCCCCACCTTGCACCCTCCACAATGCTGGAAAAAATACTGCTCAATTCCGAGGAAACAAACACTATTTCCGCAATATATAAAATCTTATTAGAGTCCCTACCTTTCAAAGACCCAAGAGGACATTGGGAAGAAGATCTCTTAATCAATATATCAGAAAAGGAGTGGAAGGTAGCAAAGCAGAGAATTCACTCGAGTTCTATATGCGCAAAGCATAGAATTATTCAACTAAAAATTATATATCGAGCCCATCTGTCTCGCTTAAAACTGTCCAAAATGTTTCCAGGGCAGGATCCAACCTGCGAGCGCTGCAACCAAGCTCCTGCCTCACTGGGTCACATGTTCTGGGCCTGCACCAAACTAACATCATTTTGGACAAAAATTTTGAAGTGCCTCTCAGACAGCCTTGGGGTCACAATCCCTCCTAACCCACTAACAGTTGTGTTTGGCGTCCTTCCAGATGGACTTGAATTGGAGAAGGACAAGCAAACTGTGATTGCATTCACTACACTTTTGGCACGCAGACTTATTTTGTTAAATTGGAAGAATCCTAATTCTCCTCTTATAAGTCAGTGGGAAACCGATGTTTTATATTATTTGAAATTGGAAAAAATCAAATTTTCAGTTAGAGGATCTGTACAAAATTTTTTCAAAACATGGCAGGATTTAATCAATATTATTTTAGAATAAGAGAAATAACTATTAACGCATTTAACTCCCTTCTCCATCTCTTATTTACATAGATATTTACTTCTCCCTTTCTTTTGTTTAATGTTGCCTTATTAAAAAGCCTAAAGCAATTTTCCTTTAGCTAAGCTCTCCTTCTCAGGGGTGGGGTTTGATTTGTCTTCAAATTTGTTGGGTTATAAATTGATCTGTTTGTATGGAATGATTACAATGAAAATTAATAAAATAAAAATATAAGAAATTCTTCGTAAAAAACAAAAAAAAGAGAGGGAGGAATCACAAATGACACCAAGATGGCTTTCACTTCTTTTGTTTTTTTCCAGTTTGGGAGCGCAGGGCCTTCCTTGTACTTCCTGCGCCTGACTTTTCTCTTTCTTTGTCCTTCATTCTCATTACAGCAAAGCACAAAGCAATGCCTGCCACAGTCGGGACGAGACCCCGACGCATCCAGTCTGCCTTTACCCTCGTCCCTGGGCTTTGGCCGCCGTTTGAAGAGCCGGACGCCCAGCACAGCGGAGGTGACCAAGGACGCCGTGTTGGACATGTCCCGTGAGCGCTCCGATGACATGATCTCTCCCAATCGGCCGTCTGCTCTGGAAACCCCCGAGTCTCTGAGCGACTCCCTTTACGACAGCCTGTCCTCGTGTGGCAGCCAGGGCTAAGTCAGCCTGCTGGACGGATGGCCGCCAAGTTCTTGGCACTGGCACGGTGCTGTTTGGGCCTACTGTCTGGAGGGTCTCAGCTGATGAACTTTGTAAAGGGGGGAGGGGTTTGGCCAGCAGCAACTGGATGGCATCCAGCACCAGCCTTGGATCAGGAGACACCATGCCACTTTGGATGCTTGGCAGAGCCCGGCATTCCAGTCCCCGTCAAACATCATCACCACCTTCTGAAAGCACATCTGAACACTCCTCGGAGATTGGAGCCACGCTGCCCACCCCCCCACCAAACAAAGCTGATGGCCGCCTGGAGGAACACTTTACTGTAACTCTCCACCGGGATCAACGAGGCCCAGTGGAGTCAAAGTTTGGGCTTCCAGTGAGAGGACAGCCTCGGTCTTCCTGCCCGCTTCATGTATATAGGATTTCAAGGTGCTATGTAAATCGCTGAGCTCTCCATCCATGGAAGCCATGAGAAATCGATGTATTTTAATAATGCACTGTGGCTCGGATATGAACAGCAAATAAAGATCCTCTCACAGCCACGCGTGTGTCTGCCTTCTGACCTCAAAAACGGTGTGCAGATTCAGGGGTCCTGGGACTAAAACTCAAAAAAAAAAAAAAACCAGGTCTTAGGGCTACATTTACAAGTAATTAGGGGAGAGGAGACCCGTAAACCTCTGGTCCAAAAAAAACCAAACAATTTCATATTTTTAAAAACCCAAAATTTCAAAGTCTAAAGGGTGAAAGTGACCCCTTTTATTGGCATGTCGTAATCTGGCCAATAAAAGGGGTCACTTGGCTCGACTTCTCACTGCATTCATAATGGCTAACACCCTAGTACTGTAAACGAGGAAAGAAATTCTAGAACAAGCGAAACCCAAAGAGCCCAAATTTGAAAAACAGGAGCCAGAGTCTGAAATCTGAACATGTGGAGAAGAACTGGATGGAAAGGTCAACAGGGGTTACAGCAGGGGTCTCAAACTCTGGTTCTGGAGGCTGCAGGTTTTCATTCGGTCCCTTTTCTTAATTGGTGACCACTTGTTGCTGCTAATCAACTCCTTTCCCTTTTCATGTTTTTTAAGATTTGTTCCTTTGAATTTCTTTATCGCCTCCTCTGCTTCATTTCTTTCCTTCAATGGCACCCAAACAGAATTGAAATGTGAAGTGAGGGAGCCAACAGAAGACCAACGAAGTCAGAGGCCGCAAACTCCAAGCAATTTCATTCTAACCAGTTGCTTAATGAGGCGCCGAGTCTTGTTGTTAATTAAACCCGTTCTTTAATTCCATGGCTTGTTGCTGCTCTCATGGTGCAATGGTAGACATTTCTGAAATTGTGGATTTACTCTTTTCTAAGAGCTCTGCTCAAATGTTTTGTGGACCTGAGCAGATCAGCATTCCCGAGACCTTCATTTTTCTTTATTTTCAGATATTGTATGATGGACACCAGTTGTTTTGGCTCATTTTATATCTCATTATTGTTTGGTTGCGAATTAAGGAAAAAGAAACAAGGGGTCTGAGTCTTCAAGAGCAAGTCAACTAAAATGAAATCCAAAGAAGTGAATTAGCAGCAAAAACAGATCACTCATTAAGAAAAGGGTTAGAATGAATACCTGCAGCCACGGTGGTCCTCCAGGACCAGAATTTGAGACCACCGGCAGGTGCATACAGCATGTGTCATTTAAGCACTTCCAGGTCAGGTAGAACCTCCTTAAAAAGGTTCTATTCAATAAGGGCGCGCACAAAAAGGCGACCTCAATTGAGCGCGGCGAATAAAGGCAAACGCAACAAAATTACTACAGAAAGTTTATTAGATAAAGGCGATGATTGAATGTATAAAAAGGTGAAAGCAAGAATATTAAAACATCCAATTAATTAAGGCATGAACTTCCAACTATTTCTAAAGCTCTCTATATTTCATTGTTTTCTGCTCTTACTCATTGTTGTGTTACACTTGATATTTTATTATTAGATAGATACATACTTTATTAATCCCAAGGGGAAATTCACAAATCCACATAAAATAAAGTGATAGTAGTGATCAATAAATAAAAATAGAAAAAGTACATATACACATACAATCATACATGGAGCTGCTGAAAAAGTTGCCACTTTCGGCAGCACCGGAACTAACTGACATTATTAATTACCTACTATTAACTAACTGACATTATTAATTATCTACTATTATTATCTATTAACTGACATTATTAATTATCTACTATTATTATCTATTAACTAACTGACATTATTAATTATCTACTATTATTATCTATCTATTAACTAACTGACATTATTAATTATCTACTATTATTATCTATCTATTAACTAACTGACATTATTATCTACTATTATTATCTATCTATTAACTAACTGACATTATTAATTATCTACTATTATTATCTATCTATTAACTAACTGACATTATTAATTATCTACTATTATTATCTATCTATTAACTCTGACATTATTAATTATCTACTATTATTATCTATCTATTAACTAACTGACATTATTAATTATCTACTATTATCTATCTATTAACTAACTGACATTATTAATTATCTACTATTATTATCTATCTATTAACTAACTGACATTAATTATCTACTATTATTATCTATCTATTAACTAACTGACATTATTATCTACTATTATTATCTATTAACTAACTGACATTATTATTTATCTACTATTATTATCTATCTATTAACTAACTGACATTATTAATTATCTACTATTATTATCTATCTATTAACTAACTGACATTATTAATTATCTACTATTATTATCTATTATTATTCGCCGCACTCAATTGAGGTCACCCTTTTGAAGCTCGCCTTTTTGTGCGTGCCCTTAAAAAAATGGGCCTACTCTCCCCACAGCACCCTCTGCTGGCACCCATGTAACCTCAACTCCAATCCCCAAGGTGCTGTGCGGGCTGCCCTCTAGTGTACTGCAGTCCTTCTCTTATAACAGCCCTGGCCAAGAAAGGTGCCCAGCAACCAAGCCAGCTCTAGGTCTCTCATCCAGGTAAGCAACCACTCTTCCTCCTGGTCAGGATGCCAGTCCACCCACCTTGGCACCTACACTATTTTTTATTTCTTCTTTAAAACTGACATGTATCAGGATGGGCACAAAAGCACACATATAGTAAATAGTCCAATAAACACAGCAACTTGCAAAAGTATTCACCCCTCTTGGTGTTTGTCCTTTTTTTGTCACATTACAATTCGGAATTAAAACCGATTTTCATTTGGATTTTGTGTAAAGTGCTCAACAATGCAGTCCAAATTGTTGAAGTGGAATGAAAGTAAAATCCCGTGTGTGTATCATACAGGGGGACTCAAAATTATGTTAGCATTTGAATGGCAGAAATTATTTACACCTGCCTTGGTGTTCTTAGCAGTGTCTCTCATTGCCTTGCAGCCCACAAAAGGACCCCTTGAGACAGAAGTCCCCACCGCTTGGATTGAATAGCAGGCTACACAGTAACTTGCAGTAGTGACTGTAGGACCCCTCGGCATGGAGTGTTCAACATTAACTCGGGTGCCCGAGTGGTGGTGGTGGTGGTGACGAGACAAAACCTTTTATTCTGCTGCAATCCTGGCAGATGGTGCCAGTGCATTAAGAAGGGTGGAGGCTCCATTAAGAAATGGCCTTAGAAAATAGGAAGATCCTTCACAAAACTGATAACTGTAGCTTGACTCC